>NC_135575.1:138794860-139419860 GCF_965152235.1 Eretmochelys imbricata | reverse complement strand
AATGATTTTTTTAATGTGTAATCTTGTATAGAAAATACCTAATATAGGATTGATAAAAATGAGCACCCTCGTGTCTTATACTGTTGAACGGTTTCATTTTAAGATCACAGAGCAAGCAAAAGTAGGAAGAAGGAAAAATGTTCTTATTTCAATTTAACAATTCAATTTTTCTTTAGATATTTGTATTCTACATATAAAGTATGTTTCTGCTCTGAAAAGTAACAACATAATAGGATGTTCCATGTTTATTACCTCATTTCTTTCGGTTTACCATTTTTTCAGTTTACCAATAAAAAGTTAATGTCACTGACTGCTTGCCCTGCGCAGTCTTGGCTCTGAGAGCTTAAATAAGTTCTTCTTCTGTATCATCAATAAAAATGGTTCTGCAGACCAAATTAGGACCTGTTACATCTGTGCACCACCACGACAACCTTAGCAACACTTATGCAACCTGCCACCCATGTCTTTGTACAAGTGTCACTGATTAGAAAAAAAAGTAAATTCTATTGATGTGCAAGTAGTAATAGATTCTAAATCATTTTATTAGTTGTGTTGGCTCTGTAACGATAACAGGGGAAAATGTTGGTCACTAGAGCAGATCTAACTGAATATTTCACATGGGTCTGTTGAGCATCAAACCACTTTTCAGAACAGAACAACAATTTAAGTGCTTTACATGAAGTATATATGGTGCCCTGTAACAAGGTACTGGCTAGGAGGTCCTGAGCCAGGCCCCTGTTAGCTCAGCTCCAGTTAAGTAGTATTAATTGGGGCTGGCTGAGTACGCCTCGCCTAATTGCTAGAAGGGAAGCACCTGAGGGCCTCATTAGCCAGGGGGCTATACAGGGCTGGCAGGAAAGAAGTAAGGGGACGGAGGAAAGGGAGGAACCAAAGGCTGGGCATCCCTGCTGGCTGGAGAAGCTAGCTGTCCCCCGAGGTTGCTACTATGCAGCGGTCTGTAAATAGAAGGTGGTGGGAGCTGACACTGTAAAAGGCACTGGTGATTGCACTCAAAAGAGGTCTCTGGCTGATTTGTTGCAAAAGCAAGAGAATGCCTTGCTACAGGCCCCAGTGGAACCTTTATTTACAGCCCAGGGTACGGTTCACATGAGAACTACTCACCTTCATGTTGCAGTCATGTATCCCAAATCAGAAGTGTGTGTGTGATTTTATTATGCAGTGATATCCTTGAGGCACCCTGAAAGTTTATATTTATGTTAGACATTTACATTCTCTACTATTTCACTGCAAAGCTGCCATGGAATACGTGGAATCTCAAAAGAAAATCAGCCCCCTGAGTTAAGAGGCATATTTTGATTTTGGTACAAAACACACAGTACCACAGCAAGTACTCTTCCATATTCGGCGCTCTGATACTCAAATGATGTTCAAGAACCACACTCACCGAAGACTGCATTCTCTGCAGCTCCTTTAGAACAAATTCCACCTTCTTCTGGGTTGTGAGAGATGCCAGTAGAGCATTGTGAGTTCTGCATGCCAATTTAGCATTGTCATAGCTCTCTTTTGTACGAGTGATTTTCAAACACGAGTTGCCAACCAAATGCCAGTTTGCTCCGCAGATATTTTCTATGAAAAAGTGAAAGCAATTCATGATACACAACACCTTTCTCCCCCAGGTCAAAACACATCACTTGGAGATGGTGAATGTCCTCCACAAGGGGCCCTCAGCATTGGAGCCTATTCCTTTAATCCAAAAGAGCTTGGTTCACCAACCTTCCTGCCATGCTAAAAGGCACATCTATTAACCAAGGCTTTTGGAGAAGGAGTAGCTTTGATGGGAACAGATCTTTCGGCAGGAGTGGAGTTTTGTTTGGGGTATGCAGGTTAGCTACTAGTTTTAGTTGGATATTTGTCTCTAATTTACGTCAAATGTACCTTTTTAATATTTTTGTCAACCGAAATAAATTAAATATTCAACTACTAAATTCTAGTAGAAGAGATATGCCCTTACCCTCGGAAACAATCAAAACAAGAGGTAGGGTGCAGTACTGCCAATCCCAAGAATTAAATTTTGAGTTAGACTCACTCCCCCCGACCCCATCATGAAACTGGCTTTAAAACGTTTAAATAAAAAATTAATACATTTTGGGTTTTTTAACTGCTTTCAGTTCTTTGAATTTTTAGGGTGCATTCAGGTCACGTTTTAAAGTCTCTCTCTATAACCAAATGGGCTAGAAACTTATTTTTTGTTAAATGAAAGCTTTTGCTTGTCACATGACTCCAAGTGCTTAGGACTAAAGAAAAGTGTCAAACAGAGAAAAACATTAAATTATGAAATCTGGCAATTTTGGAGGTGGGAGGGAAGAAACATTTCTCTTTCAGATTTTTTGAAAAATAAAGTATTAATTCAAGGCAGTATACTCGTTACCCTACTTCATCCAGTTATAGAAATATTCAGGACACAGAAGTACTAGGAAAAATAATAGAATATAGTATTTTATAACATCCTCTTGATTCCCAAATGAATAATACAGTACCAATTTTACATTATACAGCAGATGATGGGAAAGCACACGTTTTTTGATAATTAAATTAGCCTTGATTACAACTGGGTCTTATTGGGATATAAAATCTTTTGAAACAATTACATAAATAAAGAAATAGACAAAAGTGGGACAAAAGCAGATCTGAAATATTTTGCTTGGAGCTTAAGTACAACCTCTTCATCCACTATACTACTACTGCTAGGGCTGTCAATCACAGTTAATGCATGTGATTAATGCAAAACAAATTAACTAGATTAAAAAACTGTCACAATTGTAGTTTTAATCGCACTGTTAATCATAAAATACAAATTTAAATTTATTATAAATATTTTAGATGTTTTTCTACATTTTTCAAAAATACTGATTTCAATTACAACACAGAATACATAGCGTACAGTGCTCACTTTAAATTATTTTTATTTCAAATACTTGCACTGTAAAAAAGATAAACAAAAACCTCATACAAGTCCATTCAGTCCTACTGCTTGTTCAGCCAATTGCTAAGAGAAACAAGTTTGTTTACATTTACAGGAGACAATGCTTCTTATTTAATGCCTGCTTCATATTTACAATGTCACCTGAAAGTAAGAACAGGCATTCGCCTGGCACTGTTGTAAACATTGCAAGGTATTTATGTGCCAGATACACTAAACATTCATACGCCCCTTCATGCTTGGACTTGTAGGTGCTAAAGTTTTATATTGTTTTTGTTTTGAGTGCAGTTACATTAAAAAAAGTCCACATTTGTAAGTTGCATTTTCACACTAAAGAGATCACAGTACAGTACTTGTATGAGGTGAACTGAAAAATAGTATTTCTTTTCCGCATTTTTTTACAGTATGAATATTTGTAATCAAAAATAAAAATCAGTTGGATTTCAAAGCAAATCTCACATAACATTAACATATATATAAAACTAATTGTTCCTTATAAAGAACAGTCCTTACCTCACCCTAATCATAGATTTTGATGAGGAAAATAAAGGATGTTTTTGGATTTAGGGATTTAGTATTTGTTTTTAAATACAAAATATACATACCAGGTAAAGCTATGCACTCTTGATTTCTGGGCTCCCACTGACAGTTCTGATCCATGGCACAGCTTTTACAACTTGTCTTTTTGTTACAATAATATGCGGGATTATCCTTGGGGCATTTGTCATATTCAGTAAGGGGTACCTAAAACACACGGGATGTTTACGTTTTTTTCTTACATGTCTATTCACGCTCACAAGGACCACCACTATAATTCTGTAGAAGGGGCAACAAATTAGGTCTACTGAAGGATCAATATTTTCAGAAGATGTATCATGTTCAGAATTCCTTCCCCAAACCTGCATGCTAAGCCACCTCCCTCACCATGCTCAAGTCCCTCTTAAACCAGTTGTGCCATCTTGCTTAAAAGATGTGAGGAGAGAATCAAGGGTTTTTTGGACTTATGAATGGAATCATCAAGATGTGCACGTGCCTTACCAAATAAATCATATGATGTTATTAGTGGCAAAGATGCCGACGAAGTGGGTATTCACCCACGAAAGCTTATGCTCCAATACGTCTGTTAGTCTATAAGCTGCCACAGGATTCTTTGCCACTTTTACAGTTCCAGACTAACACGGCTACCCCCTGATACTTGATGTTATTACTGATACCCTCATCTTTCCTTGCCCCTTCCCATTGTCTCTTTAGGATACTCACTACTTAAGTAGCTGAAGTATAATATAATCCAGGGTCCCACAAAAAGCCACTGAACCTCAAGAAATTCAGATGTTTGTAGTTACAGTTACACAGCAGAAACACATACATAGAGGTCATTGTGACACAGATTAGTTTTCCTGACATTTGAAACTTCATAGCAAGATTAACATTTTCAGAGTGATATTTAAACACGTTTACCTGATCATCTGTGCAGTTGTTATGCTTTAAGATACACTGGTCAGTGCACCATTGACAGTTATTCGTATTCGCTGTACAGCTATAGCAGTCTGTAATCTGATTACATTTTTCATGGTCTACAACAATTAAAGAAAAAAACCTGCATGACCCAAAACAAGCATTTCCTGACAGAGTTCTAAGAAGCTGTTTACACACGTGTTATAACCAATGGCTGTGCCAACAGATTTCCCATAACCCACAACAGCTATCAATTAAACTGGACTTCTTGTTTTTACTTTAATTTAACTAAGTTGAAAGAAATTCCATTAATTTCCTTTGTCAATAAATTTTAAGTCACTTTCAGGAAAGTGCACCTGCAATTCAATGGAGAAAGACACACAAATGTTGAGATTGCCCATGTAAGCCCAATAGACATATGTGCAAATGACAAATGGACATCTAATTTAAGTGTGCAAATGCAGACACATTTTTCAGAAATCCTGGCTCTCAATTGGGAGTTTCATATGAAGTTTAAATCTTCCAGTTCATCATCTTCCTCGTTTATCTTCTCTGCTTATGCAGTACTTTGTTTATACACTAAAGATCCCAAATTACTGTCCTTTTACATCAATTGTTTTCAAACAATTAAAGGATGCAATGTACTACAGAAGCAAGTTTCAGAAAAAAATCAACTCTGGGAGCTGGCAGAGCACTGGCATAAACTACTGCAGACTTGATAGCTGTTAGAAATTTTAATAAATGGAGTCCAGAATTAAATGTAGTTCCAAGAAATTGCTCAAAGATTAGTAACTCTATGAGCCCCTCTCCCCACTCTAGTTGAAAAAGTGATAGCAACAATTATCTGATGACACCTTCTCTCTTGGTGAGCACAAAGGAGTGCAGCACGGCCCTGCTCCATCTTTTCCAATGGTGCTTGTCAACAGAGTTGGAGGCTCTCAGAATGACAAATCTCAGTCACTTTCTATAGAACAATGGTCCAAGCCTGTCTCCCATTGGGAAATTTAATAAAAGAGCAAAGATAATAGCAACAGTCTGAGTTGGGTGAATGTTTAAAGGAGAAAAATTGAGAGTTTTAACTGTCCAGCCCCCAAACAGCCAAGCAATCATTTCAGCTGCAGTCTGTGTCCCTCAAGCCATTTCTATCACTTTACTGTAGCATTTAATTTGTACACTGTCCAGTTTTTATTAACACAAAATTAAAGTCATGCTCTCACAGTAAGACACAAAAGGCTGTTTATTAGAAGTCTACAGGTGCACCTTCTACACAAGGTATGTAGCAATAGCTTGCTAATGCACACACTGTTGTCGCTTACTGCTAGAAGAAACATACTAAACACATTCAAATTATTTTTGGGACCACAAAACCAGCCAACTCCTCGATTTTTACTCGTTTATCTTTCTGCTAACTCTTGGAATGTTGAATATTTTCAAGAAATAACCTGAAGTTGAAAACTGTGGTAATGAAAAGATTTGGCATACCCAATAGTGTAGGCGCAGTTGACTTGTTCATGATTATAGCTGAAGTTCATATCATATAGAATCTTGGCCCACAGTCCCTGACTTTGACTATTTAGTGAACAATGTAATGTACAAAAATGTGAGGAGGAACAGAGAAGATTTGAAACAGTATGGAAAGAAAAAAGCAAAGAAGTCTATTCTATATATGCTTTTATTCCACACTCATCACCACAGTATCCAGAGTACCTTCCAGTAGTGCATTAAGCTATGAGACTACACATCGGTCACGTGATGTTTGTTCTTTTATCCTCTCAGATGGAGAAGCATGTGTAGTGGAGTGCCTTGTTTTGGTGGTAGTGCATCTTTTTAACACAAATATACTCGTTGCTATGTGTCTATGTTATAGAAGTGCAATGCATACATACCTGGTTTTGAAGGACATTCTTCAAAAACTTTTTGTTGTTGCTCTGCTGTTGCTCTTTCCCATGGGACACACAGAGAAAAAGTGGTGTTCCACACACACCTGACTCCAGGACCTGCTCTTAAGCAAGATGTCTCATTGTCATAAGCTTCACAGCTTTCTGGTGTATACCTCAGGATATCGCTCAGGAGGAGACTGTTGAAACCTCCAAATATATACACAGTGCTAAACATAAATAAGAAAATTGAAGTAAATGTTATGTTCATATATTTGTAGACCATTTATAGCTGCATTTCAGTTATACAGCTCTTGATAACTGTGCAGGGCACCTAGAATACATTGATAGGAGCCCTTTTCTTGTAAATCCAACTAAATAAATAGATGTTGGTTAAGGAACACATTAAACAGAATGGTGTCTCAGATTTCCATTAGTTCAGTAAATCTCAGTCCATGACTTTTGAGCCATAAACTGCATCAGATCACTCCTCAGTCAGGGATTGTTGTGATCTATATGTTGCAATACGGTATAGGCCATACGGGCCTAGTATAAATGCTGTATGCGTACGTGAGTTGTGTGCTGGCACCTGAAGCAAGGATTTAAGGTTATGAGCAGTCAAGAATTGTCATGCAAAACAAACTTTGTCATGTCCATAAGAGGAAATGGAATGTCTTGGATTATGGCGGCCTGCCCAGAACTGCTCTCCTGGAATTATGGATGAAAGGCTTATTAAACAGACAAAGAGCTAATGATGCAACAGTCTGGTCTATAAAAAAAGTTGTTTGCTATAGCTGAAATTGCAGTCAGACCCAGACCCAGATCCCTGAAAAAGAAGAGGCGTGTAATGTGAGGCTCCCCACGCCTTGTGATTGGACTGAATTTCGACTAGCCATTGGGATTTGCTTCGGATCTTCAGACTCTGGTGTAGTATGAAAGGAGTGTGAATGTGGAGTGAGTGGGGTTTATATTCTCAACCAAAAAAACATTTAGAGTATTATATACCAACACTTCCAGTATCTGCCTGCTCCCCCATCCCGTAGGAAGGCCTCTATCAGAGCCTAACATTTGGTGGAGAATTGCGGGGGCAGGGGGAAAGGGGGGGAGAGATATAAGGAGTGTCGGATTGTGAGACGGGGTCTCACAGGTGACTCCTTATTTGTAGGATTAGAAGTCCGCTTGGGGAGATACTGTGTCGAGTTTTGGGAACATGCCATATTAAGTATAAGTGAGTGAGAGCACGCGGGGAGATACCGTGCGAGGTTTTTGAGATGTTTAAAAAAAGTAAAGGGGTAGAGGAGGCACGCTAACGGATTAAAGTTAAGCCGCTTCTGTGTTAGGGACGGAGATTACTGCATTTGGGACCTGCCCTTGGATGGAGGATACAGTGGAACCTGATGTGATAATTGATACATTAGAAAACATGTTTGAGAAGTATGTACAGCTATACAAGCCTAATGCCAGCAAGAAGCAGGACAGCTATGATATGGCTGTTGTGGCGGGCTACGAAAAAGGTAATTGAATACAAGGGGGAGGCATGTGCCGGGCTACAGACCCCTCAAGAAAGTTTTAAAATCTGCCAGGAAAGTTTAGAGAAGGACGTAAGGCAAGCACAAGTAATGCAGACTCAGCTGGAACAGCTGGGAAAAGAAACTAGAGAACTGGAAAAGAGAATGATGGAATGGGGACACAGGCAAGGCTCTGTGGCATCAGAGCTGGAACGGAATACTGGGGAACAGACTCTGCCAGCGTGTAGAGCTATGAATATGTTTGCTTGGAATTAACCCCAACAAACATTGCAGTGCCTGCACTTTGGATTTCTGGTCTTCTGCTCTCTGTCGGTGTGACAGGAACCAGGGGAGAGGGTAAAAGAAATGAGGCACTTAAGTCTGCTTGTACGAAGTTTAGAGTGGGGGTCTCAAACACGCGGCCCGCCAGCTCCTCGTGGCACCCCCGCCCCCCAGCATTTACCTAGAGCAGCTCCAGGCCGGCATGAACCGGGGGCAGGGCAGGCTCCCTCCTTGCTTGCCTGCCCTGCCCCCGCGCCGCTCCGGGAAGCGGCCGGGACCTGGGAGATGGGGGGGCACAGGGGACTGTGTGTTGCCCTGGCTGCTCCTCCAGGTACCTCCCCCGAAGCTCCCATTGGCCAGGAACGGGGAACCGCAGCCAACGGGAACTTCGGGGGAGGTACCTGGAGGAGCAGCCAGGGCAACACAGAGACCCCTGTGCTCCCCCATCTCCCAGGTCCCAGCCGCTTCCCGGAGCGGCGCGGGGGCAGGGCAGGGAGGCAGGGAGCCTGCCCTGCCTCTGGTGCATGCCGGGCTGGACCCGCCCCCCGAACCCCTCCTGCAGCCGAACCCCCTGACCTGAGCCCCCTGCTGCACCTCACACCCCTCCTGCACCCCGACCCCCTGCCCTGAGTAGCCTGCCACACCCTGCACCCCTACTCCCTGCCCTGAGCCCCCGATGCACTCCGCACCCCTCCTGCACCCCCTGGGGACAGGGAGGGGGCGGAGTTGGAATGGGGGCAGGGAAGGGGTGGGAAGAAGCGGGGCAGGGGCGTGGCCTCACCGAAGGGGGGGGCAGGGCGGGGCCAGGGAGGGGTTGGTCAGTGGTGCGGCCCTCGGGCCAATGTACTAGTCCTCACGTGGCCCTCGTGGTCATTTGCGTTTGAGACCCCTGGTTTAGAGTAAAGGCAGCATTACGGGAGACTGCCAGTAACTTTTTTTTACATTTGGTGCTACTCTAGTAAAGGCTACTGGAGGATTGTAAATTAAAGTTTGGGGCGGTTAAAAATAACTTGGCACAACAGGGTTTGGAGTCAGAAGCAAAGTTAATACACCACCTTAAGAGACAGGAGCTGCCACTTGGTCGGAGTGAAAAAAGGAAAAAAAAAAGTTTTGAAGTGAAAAAGGGAGAGTGAATGGGTTAACCCCTGAAGTTGCTCAGAAACAATTAACTGCAACAGAGAATAGCACTTCTGCAATTCAAGGGAGGTGCAAACAAAAGCAACAACAACAACAGAAAAGCCACAGGATAAGGCAGCTGTATTGCACCTTAAAGAACTGAATGCAGAAGTAAGTAAGTGAAGAGTTACAAGTAGCTTTTGCAAAAATTAATACTACAGATGTCAAGGTTCCTTCCCCACTCTGAACTCTAGGGTACAGATGTGGGGACCTGCATAAAAACCTCCTAAGCTTACTTTTACCAGTTTAGGTTAAAACTTCCCCAAGGTACAAATTAATTTTACCCTTTGCCCTTGGAATTTCCACTGCCACCACCAAACTAACTGGATTTACTGGGAAACGTAGTTTGGACACGTCTTTCCCCCCAAAATCCTCCCAACCCTTGCACCCCACTTCCTGGGGAAGGTTTGGTAAAAATCCTCACCAATTTGCATAGGTGACCACAGACCCAAACCCTTGGATCTTAGAACAATGAAAAAGCATTCAGTTTTCTTACAAGAAGACTTTTAATAGAAGTAAAGGAATCACCTCTGTAAAATCAGGATGGTAGATACCTTACAGGGTAATTAGATTCAAAACATAGAGAATCCCTCTAGGCAAAACCTTAAGTTACAAAAAAGACACACAGACAGGAATATTCATTCTATTCAGCACAGCTCTTTTCCTCAGCCATTTAAAGAAATCATAATCTAACACATACCTAGCTAGATTACTTACTAAAAGTTCTAAGACTCCATTCCTGTTCTGTCCCCGGCAAAAACAGCATACAGACAGACACAGACCCTTTGTTTTTCTCCCTCCTCCCAGCTTTTGAAAATATCTTGTCTCCTCATTGGTCTTTTTGGTCAGGTGCCAGCAAGGTTACCTTTAGCTTCTTAACCCTTTACAGGTGAGAGGATTTTTCCTCTGGCCAGGAGGGATTTTAAAGAGGTTTACCCTTCCCTTTATATTTAAGGCAACAGACTTTGTAGGGAAGTAAACACTTAGGATCTGTGAGAACATTAAAAAGTAATAGTTGTGGTGTTATAAAAAGAGAATTCTTGGTTTAATAATAAAACCCAGTTATGTAAATATAAATATACATGCAATGCGGTACAGTCACATTGGGTGGAACCGTGGTAGTTAAACAAATTATACAAGGGCGTCAGGTAGAGTGGCTACTGCTACCACAATGTGTTATCCCCAAAAGTCTTTACAACTATTCTGAGGGGAAATGGGCCCTTTTCGCACAGGAATAATTTGTAATCAAAATCACTAGGGGTAAGGTGTGGGGTGGGGGTTAGGAGGGGTATTAGAACTTAACTTGACTGCCTTCAATTATACAAAATGGGAATGTAATCTGGGTATAGTATTATGAAAAAAATAATTAGAGCAGTGCAAGGAATATTAAGCACACAAAAAAGAATGTGTGTGTGTAAATATTTGTGTGTAATTACGTAAGGTTTTAAGGACCTAAACCAACACTCCTGGTTTGTAAAATTCTTTTTGTAGGTTTAAGATAAATTGGGCTTGTTTTGTTTTTAAATAAAAAAATAATGCCACTAAAATGGCATTTGAATCTCACATCCAAAGTTACAACATTGACAGACCCTTTTGCCAGAGATGGCCGGCTAGTATGATGTGGCTTTGGTATTTAGCATTTAACCCTTTGGGTACTTCCATGTGGTTATAAAGTTTAATATCTTTTAAAATGAGGACCGAAGACTGTGGCCATGGCAGGGACAGCCACAACTGGGAAAATGGAGAGAGATTCTGGATCCCTTTGTATTTTTATTTTGGTAATAAATAGCAGCTAAGTATTGCAGGAGGGGCACAAAAAGACAGACAGTGTATCTTTGAAGCAAGAGCAGGGGTGAAATGTACAAAAGAAGCAATGTCAGAAACACCCAGCCTTGAAGTGGCTCTAAGTAATCAGACTGTCACAATGTTAAACCTTGACATAAATGCTAGTGAGTAACCTTGTAACAATGTATAATGTGTGTAATTTTGTGGGGGGGGGGGAGGGGGTATTTTCAGCATGCTAAAAATGGTCATTAAAAATAAATCTCATGTTCAAAGATCTCATAGTAATACTCTCAGCTATTACCTGTGAATAAACTTAAAGCTTGGCACAGCAGAGAAGCTATTACAAACCTAGTCTGCTGTACAAAAAGGGAAACTGAAGTACTCTGCCTCATGAATTTCATAAACAAACAGTGGGATAATTCACCCTTTTCTTTAAGGGTAGAAGCCATTGAAATCTGACCAGTCTATAGAACAAATCACAGGAAAGTATAGAGGTAATTTCTCTGTTTTTCTTGCAATCAGCAAGGAGATTCGTAAAAGAGAGATTTTTAAGCAATAATCTGTCCCCACAATGGGGAAGGAAATGTGGGGTTTTTTGTTTTTCAGACACTACAGGCAAGCTGGTGCCAGCAGAACAACTTAAAACACCATCTACTGTTGCAACGAAAATTATGCTGTGTGATTTGTCTGGTTTGTCTTGTCATTACCATTATTTTGATGGAAATTGTACAAGATGGATTAACACATATAGTGGCAAAAGTCAATGCATGGTATGATCTGTCTAGAAAGCCTGGTCCATTCAAGGTGGGAATTTAAGTGATATACCAAATTCCAGGAGATCATCATCTATTCCCAGCCTGCTGCTACTGGGAACAGAGAATGGAGGGTGGAAATAGGCTCATTGCATGCAGTGAACAAAAAGACAGGAGAGGTAAGATGGGTACCTGAAAAAAACTGCAAAGGGATGAAATTATTAACATCTGCCACTCCATGGCACACCAAGGAATAGAGAATATGCTTTTTAAGGTGAAACAAATTGAAATTTGGCCTCGAGTACGGGAAGATGTAGAAGGATTGGTTAAAAATGGTACAAAATGAGTGGCAGACAGCAACAAAACACCTAGTGCAGGGCCATTGTTACATCAGAGAATTGTAGGGCCATGGAGTAGGATACAAATGGACTATATTGATAAGTTGCCGAAAACTTCCAGAGGAAATCAGTATTTGCTGGTGGTTGTGGATTCTTTTTCCGGATGGATGGAGGCAATTCCTACCCAGAATTATACTGCAGAGACAACCACTAAGAAACTATGGGAAATTGTTTTTAGCAGGTATGGAACTCAGAGTAATTGATTTGGATAATAGGCCGCATTTTGTGGGGCAAGTAATGAAAAGCTTACTGAAAGCTTTAGGAATAAAGCAGCAGTTACACATTCCTTATCATCCTCAATCATCAGGATCAGTAGAAAGAAAAGGAGTACTTGTGGCACCTTTTTGCAAGGATCAGTAGAGAGAATGAATCCAATGATTAAGCAGGCTCTACGAAAAGTGGTATAGGAAACAGGTAAAGATTGGGATGAGAAATTACCATTGGTGTTGGTGGCAATTTGAAGTAGTGATGAGGTAGGTACAGGGTACTAGCCATGCTAAATTCTCTTTGGAAAGCCTATGAGGCTGTGGAGCCCTCTACTGTAGCCAGGAGAAGGGGAAGTAGAGGAAGTATCGCTTACCCAATGCGTTAAAGAGTTACCGACTGAACTTAAGAAAATGGAATTTAGATTAACAGATGCAATTTGGAAAGCAAGAGAATATGTGGACTCACAGGCCACTCAAGATACGAAATTATGGAACATAGGGGATAAGGTGATGTATCTGAGGCTGACATCAAAAGATCATGTCTTAGAATCAAAATGGGTTGGAGCTTTTTCAATTATGAATAAAATTTCCCTCACTGTAGTGCAAATTAATAAGGGAAAAAGGGGGAAATGGGTACACACATCAAAATTAAAGTTACGGACCAAAGATTAATAGAAGGGGAATGTCCAACTGCACCGGAGATATCCCGAACAGATCCTGAATTGGGAGTGTGGATACTGTGCTATGACTTTTGCAATTGGTTTGCTGCTTACACTCATTTTGCTTTGCATTATTTGTCTGGTGGAAAGATTGTGCTGTGTGAATTACATTTTAGGAAGAAGACTACCAAAGCTCGAGCAAAAACAGACGGGGTTAGCAAAGGCTTAACAAAAGCTGTTGGGGTAGTATATTCCGAGGCACTGGACATTATTCTTTTGGAATAATGACCATGACCTCAACACAAGAGGGGTGGAACCAGAAGAAGAAAAAGTTTGCAGGGAATGAAAATTGATTTTAAAGTAAAAGTTCTAACACTGTCAGCAATGATTCAGGAAAAAACGGAAATTATGGTACCCTGAAAGGCGGGGATATGACTTCTGGTTTTTATATTTTGTGAGTATCTGGAGAAGTTTAGGGGTACAAGGATATGCACATGGGAGCACCTCTAAAATGGAGATATGGATTAAAGGGGCTAATACGTTCAGCTATCCATGTGACACAATGGAGAAAGCAGGACCAAACAAAAACAGATGGGAGGGGGAACCTTTTGAGGTGAAATTTGAAAATGGTGGGAAAACGGTAGAGGATTCACATGAGAATATTTAAAACCAGAGGACTTGGAGAAGCAATGGAGGTATTTTTATATTATAACAGGGGAGTGCTGGTTGACCTTTCAATTTAGTCATAATGAAAACAACACGAATATAAGCTTCCTGAATTGCATTTTTTTGGAATTTGGGATTTGATGCAACTACCCTGGATGTGATTTATGAAAAAGAATTGGCTAATGTCCATGTGGGATGGAATGAGTCAGCAGCTCTCGAAGCGTATCATAGAATCATAGAATATCAGGGTTGGAAGGGACCTCAGGAGGTCATCTAGTCCAACCCCCTGCTCAAAGCAGGACCAATCCCCAATTAAATCATCCCAGGCAGGGCTTTGTCAAGCCTGACCTTAAAAACTTCTAAGGAAGGAGATGTAGATGTATGATGCTATGGTAAATTCTTCCATAATGGTGAAATTAAGCTGTTTCAGGAAAATCAACACAGGAATATACTTTTGGGGACATGGTAGCTATTTCGTGCTTCTTAATCAAATACCAGTAAATAAAACCGCCCCAAGAATCATGGTGGATGAACATCCAGATATAAGTGGGGAAATAACTGAAGCCCCAACTATTGTGGACCAACCAATCTGGCTGGAGGAGTTGCGATTAAATGTGAGTGCGCCACATTCAGAGTGTACGCCATATGCCTTGCCTCTATTACTAGCATGGCAACAACAATGGGGAGATGGCGCTAAAAGACGTCAGAGAGGTATAGGAGAATATATTGTGGGTGGCACTGGTGCTGAGGTTGGGGTGTTGAATTCGTCTGATATTGAGACGTGACGAGGGAAAATGTCTTGGGTGAGACAATGCCATCACAAAGATCAAAATTATGCTGTGGCTCTTTGCAAATGAACAGTCAAAGAGTAATTTTTGTCAACTGATAAAACAGAACACTATTTAGCTAGGGAATTGATTTTTCCACGCTCGTGAGGGCAAGGATCACATCTATGTTTTAGGCACAATACCACCTTTGTGTTACTGCTACTTTTACACACCTGCACACACAATTTTGTTTTAATAATGACTAGTTCAGGGGTTCTCAAACATCATTGCATCGTGACCCCCTTCTGACAACAAAGTTACGAAATGACCCTGGGAGGGGTGCAGAGACCGGGCCCTGCCGCCTTGGGTGGGGGAAGAGGGAGCCACAGCCCGAGCCTCACTGCCCAAGACAGGAGTGGAGCTCAGGCTTTAGCTTCAGCCCTGGCTCCCAGCAAATATAATGCAGGCCCTGGCGGCCCTGACCCACAGTTTGAGAACCACTGGACTAGTTAATGCAGAATATGAAAACTAACAGAACTGAATAGAAATTTGGTGGGCAAAAGTTCTTTCCTTTCATCCTACAGTTATTTTTGGTCCCAATTAAGGAAAAAACTTAAGTATATGCTTAAATGCAATTCACAAAAGTCACTGCATTGAAGGTATTTAGTATACAGTCAAGCTGCTATCTATTTTGTGTGAGATTTTCAAAGGCATGAAGGGCAGCTAGAAGCTCAACTCCCTTGAAAGTTTTTGGGAATTACATGCCTAGCTCTCATTTGTGACTTAAATAATCTCCCTCCTTTCATGTGTTTAAGAGAGGCATCCTCAAAGAGAGATGACACTGGAACCAAAACCAGAGACTTAGCAAATCACATACTCCTTAAAACATGGATTTTATTATAGCAAACGTAGCCAGCAAAATGGCATGGACCCCAACTGTATTTGTGCCTAAACAGCATATGTTTCTGTCAAAAGACAGATGAGGCCAGACAGGAGGAAGGCTACCAGCAAGCAAAAAAAGGTAACAAAGATGTGAACAGAGGTCTTATTAGTAGGAGCAGTGAAGAGAGAGTCTATTTTTGGAGCTATTAAAACTAATAAAAACAGAGATGACAATGGAGATTGAGAAGGAAAAAGAAGGAGAAGTATTTGGAGGGAAGAGGAAAAACTCAATTTTGGACTGATTAAGTTCTAGAGATGAGATGGCAATAGTGTCTGGTCTAGTCGGAGAAGAGAATGAGTCAGGACAGCTAAAAATAAGAAAGGTTATAGGTTGGAAATCTTCAGCAGAGATGCAAGTTGAAGCTATGACAGGAAGTAAGGTCACAGAACTTGAATTTGGTTTCCAGTTGGAAGTTCTCAGTGACCTTATAAACACATACATATATGTTTGCATATGGGCTCATTTAACTACACAGTATGCAGATATAAAGCAAGACTTTTTTTTTGTCTTCTGACCTGTTACTCAGCACAGCAGAATGTCCAAATCTGTCGACATCATGATGGAGATCAGGTCGAGGAAGTACTGACCAATGATCACAAGCTAGGATTAAGGAAAGCTCACTTCAGAAAAGTTCCTCTAGCATAATTAATAACTGACATTTAAATAGCACATTTCTTCCTGAAAGATCCCAAAGTACAGTACTTCAATAGCTACACAGAAACCATTTCATCCCTCACCACAATGCAACCACCTTCTACAATGGAATGTGGTAGCTGTTTAAAAGCACAAGGCACAACACACTATACAACATTTCACGACAAAGCGAACGCTGTATCCATTTGAGACTATCTTAGGGCCAGATACAGCCTGGCTCTTACACGGGTCTCTGGTGGGCAGGAGTGCAATGAGCCTTCCCTACGCCATCATGCAGCCTGCATAAGGACTGGGCACAGTAGCATTCCCTGTGCTTCAGGGAGTTAAGGGACCGCTCTTATCCATACTTTCCCATGAAGCCCCCAAAGAGGAGGCGATGGCATGCAATGGTTCTTCCCCAGCCTTCGCACCCATCCATGCAGAGGGGGCGTAAGCTGTACTGCTGGAGAGCTAGCTGCTCCTGCTGGCCTCCCTTGGAGGGACTCAGTGGAATAACCTGCAAGGACTTTGGGAGAATTATGGGTAACAGTTTGTGGGGTTTTTTTGTTTGTTTTAATTACTGGAATTAATCACTAAACAATCAACCTACTTTTTACCCGTTTATATGTGAACGTCCTCAGTTTTGCCCTGAATGGACATAATGTGGAGCAAGGGCTTTAAGATATGTATACACAGATCATTATTATTTCGCAGTTATGTGATTTGAGGGTAGCCTGGCATAATAGTTTTGATTCATGATTTTTTTTTAAAACTATTGTGTGATTATTGCATTCTTTTCTATTAGCATAACATAGAATCAGAGAACTGGAAGGGACCTCGAGAGGTCATCTAGTCCAGTCCCCTGCACTCAAGGCAGGAATAAGTATCTAGACTATCCCTGACAGGTGTTTGTCTAACCCGCTTTTAAAAAATTTCCAATGATGGAGATTCCACCAGCTCCCTAGGCAATTTATTCCAGTGCTTAACCACCCTGACAGTTAGTAAGTTTCCCTCATGTCCAACCTAAACCTCCCTTGCTGCAATTTAAGCCCATTGCTTCGTGTCCTATCCTCAGAGGATAAGAACAATTCTTCTCCCTCCTCCTTGTAAGAACATTATATGTACTGGAAAACTGTTATCATGTCCCCTCTCAGTCTTCTCTTCCCCAGACAAAACAAATGCATTTTTTTCAATCTTCCCTCATAGGTCATGTTTTCTAGACCTTTAATCATTTTTGTTGCTCTTCTCTGGACTTTCTCCAATTTGTCCAAATCTTTCCTGAAATGCGGCACCCAGAACTGGACACAATGCTCCACTTGCGGCCTAATCAGCATGGAGTAGAGTGGAAGAATTACTTCTCGTGTCTTGCTTACAACACTACTGCTAATACATCCCAGAATGACGTTCGCTTTTTTTGCAACAGCGTTACACTGTTGACTCATATTTAGCTTGTGGCCCACTATGACCTCCAGATCCCTTTCCGCAGTACTCCTTCCTAGACAGTCATTTCCCATTTTGTATATGTGCAACTGATTGTTCCTTCCTAAGTGGAGTACTTTGCATTTGTCCTTATTGAATTTCATCCTATTTACTTCAGACCATTTCTCCAGATCATTTTGAATTTTAATCCTATCCTCCAAAGCACTTGCAACCCCTCCCAGATTGGTACCATCCGCAAACTTTATTAAGTGTACTCTCTATGCCATTATCTAAATCATTGATGAAGATATTGACCAGAACCGGACCCAGAACTGATCCCTGTGGGACCCCACTCGTTATGCCCTTCCAGCATGATGCTGAACCACAGTTAACTGCTCTCGGGGAATGGTTTTCTAACCAGTTATGCACCCACCTTATAGTAGCTCCATCTAGGTTGCATTTCCCTAGTTTATTTATGAGAAGGTCATGCTGGACAGTATCAAAAGCTTTATTAAAATCAAGATATACCAAGTCTACTGCTTCCCCGCTATCCACAAGGCTTGTTACCCTGTCAAAAAAAGCTATCAGGTTGGTTTGACATGATTTGTTTTTGACAAAAACATGCTAACTTATCACCTTATTATCTTCTAGGTGTTTGCAAATTGATTGCTTAATTATTTTGCTCCATTATCTTTCCGGGTACAGAAGTTAAGCTGACTGGTCTGTAACTCCCTGGGTTGTCCTTATTTCCCTTTTTATAGATGGGCACTCTATTTGCCTTTTTCCAGTCTTCTGGAATCTCTCCCATCTTCCATGACTTCTCAAAGATAATCGCTATTGGCTCAGATATCTCCTCAGTCAGCTCCTTGAGTATTCTAGGATGCATTTCATCAGGCCCTGGTGACTTGAAGACATCTAATTTGTCCAAGTAATTTTTGACTTGTTCTTTCCCTGTTTGAGCCTCTTCCGATCCTTCCTCATTTTCACTGGCATTCACTATGTTAGACATCCAGTCACCACCAATCTTCTTGGTGAAAACCGAAACAAAGAAGTCATTAAGCACCTTTGCCATTTCCACATTTTCTGTTGCTATTTTTTTCCCCCTCATTGAGTAACGGGCCTACCCTGTCCTTGGTCTTCCTCTTGCTTCTAATGTATTTGTAGAACGTTTTCTTGTTACCCTTTATGTCTCTAGCTAGTTTGATCTCGTTTTGTGCCTTGGCCTTTCTAATTTTGTCTCTACATACTTGTGTTATTTGTTCATATTCATCCTTTGTAATTTGACCTAGTTTCCACTTTTCGTAGGACTTTTTTGATTTTTAGATCATTGAAGATCTCCTGGTTAAGTCAGGGTAGTCTCTTGCCATACTTCCTATCTTTCCTACGCAGTGCAATAGTTTCTTCTTGTGCCCTGAATAATGTCTCTTTGAAAAACGGCCGACTGTCTTCAATTGTTTTTCCCCTTAGACTTGCTTCTCATGGGAGCTTACCTACGAACTCCCTGAGTTTGCTAAAGTCTGCCTACTTGAAATCCATTGTCTTTATTTTGTTGTTCTCCCACCTACCATTCCTTAGAATCATGAACTCTATCATTTCATGATCACTTTCACCCAAGCTGACTTCCACTTTCAAATTCTCTACCAGTTCCTCCCTAATTGTCAAAAATCAAATCTAGAACAGCCTCTCCTCTCATAGCTGTCTCCATCTTCTGAAATAAAATATTGCCTCCAATACATTCCCAAGAACTTATTGGATAATAAACTACATTTCTGAGTGCTGATTATTTACTTTGGTTTCTCATGTAATTTCTTTCTTTAGGCACTATGAAGAAATCACACAAGACACAGAGAACCCACTAATCAGCCAAAGGAACAAAAGCAGAAAAAGTTTGCTAAATTAAAGTGCTATATGTTGGGCCAAGTAAAAGGGAATGCCGTGGAGGCTAATGTCCAAAAGACTGCACACTTTTTATCCCTGCCGGTGTAGGTAGAGCCTCTCTCATAGTTTGACTTCTTCAGCATCAGAAGAGGAAGACACTGAACTTTGTTAATTGATCTACAATAAGTTAACATGTTTCATAAGACTGAGAAACTGGAAATCTCTATGCAATTAATAGAGAAAAGTCAGTATTTTATTAGGGAAGAAAATCTAAAGAGTTCCAGACTGTTGACAAAGTCTTTAATATAAGGTTATGCTATGTCGCATCACAGGTTGAAGCCACTGGAAAATAAATCCACATCCTCCAACAGGTGTGCAAATCGACTTACAAGAGGGTGCAGTGAGAAATAACCATATTATTTCTTTAGGAAAGTTATTTGAGGAACTGTGGGGTAAGAGATTTGATCTGGAACTACCCTTCCACAGAGAGTCATTTATTTACCTTCTTCCTGTGCCACACCTAGACAAGAAGGTTTGTGAGAAGAGAAATAGTTAGGACTCTACTAGCTCCATTTAATGCTCTAGCAAATGGTTATTCTGAAATTGATTTTTTTTTTAAGTTATCTACTCAATTGTTACAGGATGTAACTTTTTCTGACATCATTCATAAGACTAGCACACATGGTTCAAGTTTGTAATAGAAGACTTCAGCAAAATTGGAGCATAATTTGTAATTTTATATCCAGCAAATTGTGAGTTATGAGGGGCCAAAAAAATATATTTTTCTAGAGTATTAGGAGACTTGATATGTTTTGCTTTCTAAGCTCCTTTCTCAATCTTTAACAGAAGATCAAATATTGGAAAAAACTAATGGTATAGAAATTACTAAGAATTCTCTCCTTCCAACCTGAGATTTACAATGTATTGATTATCCAAACAGAATATATGTGCTGTCAAAATATACAGCTTTACTCAGTAATTGGTATCATAACAGTTTGATAGGGCAAACATTAGAGATTTATTTTTTTCTCCTTTTCCGGGGACAGTAATTGTATTCATGGCCTTACTGTAAATGATTTTTATGTTGACCTTTTAAAATGATAAATACACCAGACCCTCGCTAGAACGCGCGTCTATATAGCGCAAATTCGCATATAACGCGGTCGCGGCCATGGATCCCAAATTTAATTACTTTAATTGCAATTCATTTTAACGCGGTTCCCGTGTTAACGTGGTACCGCACATGGATCCCAAATCCTGCGTTCTAGCGAGGGTCCGGTGTAGTTTAAAAACTTGCTTAAATCAAGAAGTCAAAATTCAGAATATTAACCCTATTACAGGGAATCAAGAAGAGATTCTTTACTTAAGGGAATTTCAGTAGGTGAGATCTATCCTTTGCTGTATTTAATACCTAAGGGTATGTCTACACTGCAATTAAAAACCCACAGCTGGCCTCTGTCAGCTGACTCAGGCTCACGGGGCTCAGGCTAAAGGGGTGTTTAACTGCAATGCAGATGTGCAGGCTTGGGCTGTAGCCCAAGCTCTGCACCTTTCTCACTCTGTAGGGTCCTATAGCCTAGGCTCCAGCCCAAATATGTACACCTCAATTAAACACCCCCTTAACCCGAGCCAGTTGCAGGTATTTAACTGCAGTGTAGATATACCCGAAGATACAGCAATTTGAATTCTGTATGGTTCTTTCTCCTAAAATTTCAATTCTCTGGATATGCATGTATTTTCTCTTTTTAAATAATTTCACGTCTTATATTTATTTAATATAGTTTCTGGACTAGGTATTTGCAAATAAATGCTGCCCTCTTCTGGCTACACGAAGTCACCAATGTCTAATCCTTTGAAATAAACCCCAGTCCTTTGGCTTGGTTATTCAATAGCACTTGCAGAGACATTTGGATTTATGGAGTGTACACATTACTCAATCAAGATTTATCTTGTTGTGATGCTTTATATTCAGGAGACCCTGCTCCTAGACCTAAGGTCAACTAATAGAGAATGCTGACTATATGGCAAGCTCCAGCAGCATCCAGTGTTTGTATTTGTCATGACATACTAAGTTTCTGTTACATCACAGATACAGCGTCTAGGAGATGCCAGATTAGTTCCCCAGATGAGATGTTAAAACTACATCCCTTATGCTAATGTGTGTTGTTTACCCAAGCTAAACATCCCCAAACACTGTCCAAAATGAGTAAACAACAAACTTATTCCAAACCACATATCTCCTACTCAGAAACGGGGTTTTAATATTCAAGGTTGTATGTGAGCTTCTACTGACTATATAACTGCTCCTGTACTTGCCTACAAAATCGCTGCACTGCTAGTATCCAGTTCAATTGTTTTGAAATGTGTAGTAAACCAAGTTAAGTCGGTCTTGCCTGCTTATGCATTCTCCTGCAGTATTCTTACAATAAAATTTGGTATCATATACACAGCATGTAAATTAGTCATTTTAAAGACAGTTTTCTCTTTTCATCTCCATGAAAAAGTTTTTGCTTGGGAACTTACCAATATCATATGCCATAAAATCTGAAGAAAAGCACTTAGCACCATGGCTCATTGATGTGTCATTGTGTGTATTTCCTCCAAACACCAGCATGGTTCCACTCATTATCACAGCAGTGTGCAAATAGCGGAAAAATCTACTATCTTTAAGAATTGTCCTTCAGAAATGAAAACACACACATTTTTTTTTAAGAAACTAACAACCACCTGACAAAGATAAAGTAATTTCCAAACCCACTTTGGAGACAGATTTGTGGTGGCAATCCACTTACTTATTTTTCTAATATAATATGCAATGGTCTTTTCTTTCCAGTCTGCTCCTTGCCTCCTATAATTTGATTTACTCTTCTCAACTACCCTCCTTCCCCCCGATTCTTGGGGCCATATTCATTCAGTGGCATTCTACTGAAACTTCTTGTCCTGGACAAGATGTAATACATCCATCTGCCACCTCCAGTCTTCACCAAAAAACAATATTTAGCATTTGGCCAGCAACAGCTGTTGAGCCAAAAACTACCCGGGAGAATTTCATGATTGTCCTGGTGGTTACAAAACCCTAAGCCAACCCAAAAGGGTCATTGTTTAAATTGGATGCTGTTCCTCCCTCAACCAAAATATCTTGACTGAAACTTCTGAACTAGTAATACAGCTCTGCAGATTAATACATGTAAAAGTGGATGCCTCATCCATGATTAAATCATGGACAGCATTAATTATATTAGCCACTGACCTTGCAACAAATCAACATGATTAACAGTACTGAGAGCTAAACAGAGCAGTCTCATCTGCGATTTCCCCGTTGTTTTGAGAGGGTAAGGCCTTAAAAGGTTTGGGATGGAATGCACCGCCGACCGAATATCAGTTTCCTGGCTGTGTGGGTTCATGCCACCAGAACCAGCAAAGTTGTTGTCATTGGGATGCTGCTGGACATCAACTTTGTGACTGCAGTTCATGTAGAGGGAAAGATTTTCCCTACCTGTAAGTCACATTTCTACAACAAAGCACTCAACAATGCAGCCCAATGACCTGCTCTGGTGTGGAATAGCGAGCTGAGTGCTGTGGCACTTCCTGCATGGAAGGAGTTTCTGAGCACTGCTCTGCTCCTGGACGGAGGCCGGAATGCAAAAGCCTGTTGAGCAACCAGCCAAAAGCATGGGTGGGCTTTTGAAGCACCACTCCCCTTGAAGGGGAGGAAAGTGCTCAGAAAAAATGGGCTGCCAGAAGGCAGTTTAGAAGATCTTATGGGATGTACCACCAGTCCTGAGAAGGGACAGAAGTGGAAGCCTGAACTTCTAACATTAGTTGGGCAGAAAGGAGTGGGCGCACAACCTGAAACCCAAGTCACAGAAACCAGTAGTATTCTACCTTCAGTTTAATTAACCAGGTAATACTTTATTGTTCTGCAAACAGCCAGTACTCAGACATTACATGCAGATGAGGTCAGAAGGTGCAAAGATACTTACCACATCTGTGTATCAACTTCATATTTGTATAAGTCATCTGCTAGTCTATACTTGTTGGCACTGAATGCTTTGTAACCTCCATGGATATAGATTGATTTGGTGTTTGGATCGTAAACACTGCTGTGACCATAGCCTCCCTGCACCAAGGCTCCACTTGTTTGTAAAATATTCCATGTATTTGTCGCTAAGAAGAGAATGAAACTTGTACGTGACAAAAGACATGTAATGTATCAGCACTGAAAACAGGTCAACAGATTTAGCTAGGGAACAGACTCTCCCTTAACTCAAAACCATTAGCACTGCATACGCCATAGCTATAGCTTCTCTTTGTCTTTTACTGTTTAAGAGCCAGTCTAAGTTACTCCTCAAAGGAAAAAAAAGTGCCTACTCAGTGGGTAAGTTAGCTGCCAAGAGGTGTTGTGCTGTCTGATTCTTTTAATTAGACCAGGGGTCGGCAACCTTTCAGAAGACGTGTGCCGAGTCTTCATTTATTCACTCTAATTTAAGGTTTCGTGTGCCAGTAATACATTTTAACATTTTTAGAAGGTCTCTTTCTAGAAGTCTATAATATATAACTAAACTATTGTTGTATGTAAAGTAAATAAGGCTTTTAAAATGTTTCAGAAGCTTCATTTAAAATTAAATTAAAATGCAGAGCCCCCCGGAGCAGTGGCCAGGACCCGGGCAGTGTGAGTGCCAGTGAAAATCAGGTCGTGTGCCGCCTTTGACATGCATGCTATAGGTTGCCTACTCCTGAATTAGACCGTAAGCATTCTCCTCCAACAGTCATTCATTAAACTTCAAAAACAAGCCAAGAGAGTGAAATATAAAAAACATTAAAATAATCTGTCACATTTCGGTGACATCATATCACCACTAAAGTGACTTGATTTGTTATGGTATCCAAAAGCACTTTTTTTGAATATTCTATAGATGTTAGTCAAGAAAGCATAGAAGCCAAACTCACTGGGATATATTTTTAAAAAGAATGCCCGCCTGGTGGCCTAACTATGGTGTTCTTCATAGCCAAGCTTGAGAGCCCAGGTGTGATTGATGGCCCTGGTCCCTGACTCTCTGGAATGGCAGGATTTGGGAGCATAACAAAGGAAACATCATAAGCCTGAGAGAAGCATTTTACTCAACTAAACACAAAACCTTTTTTTTTTTTTTTTCCAATTAAGGAGCAATGCTGAGAGGCTCTGAATGAAATGCTATGCAGACTTCCCAAGGCAGGCAAATACGAGAAGAAACAAAATAAATTCAGGGTTCTGACAGATATGCAAGGACTTCTTCCCAAAAATTAAAGGAAACGAATGATGTAGCCTTTGGAAACTTATGCACCTGACAGGTTTCAGAGTAACAGCCGTGTTAGTCTGTATTCGCAAAAAGAAAAGGAGTACTTGTGGCACCTTAGAGACTAACCAGTTTATTTGAGCATAAGCTTTCGTGAGCTACAGCTCACTTCATCGGATGAAGTGAGCTGTAGCTCACGAAAGCTTATGCTCAGATAAACTGGTTAGTCTCTAAGGTGCCACAAGTACTCCTTTTCTTTATGCACCTTAGTGTCTTTAAGAACTAGGAAGAAAACCATATCCGAGTTCCTACATCATAATTTTTTAAAGCAGCAGACTCTAGCTCTGACTACAAGTCTATCTCTTCAAAGGGATTTTTCCATACAGGAAATATAAAACTGAGGATGAAGGAGACTCCCCTAATGAACCAAGACTGTCTCTTGGTTTGTTTCTATAAGAATCATTACCTCTGACAATAAATCAGGACACAGTTGTTGTTCATATATCAGGAGACTGTGTTTCCTAGATACTGAAAAAGTTTTGGACTGTTTTTATTTAAAGGAGAGGGTGGCACAGGGGGAAAAATGCCTCTTCTCAGCTTTAATACTAGGCCACAATCAGCTGTATAGCATTTTTGCCAAAGTAATGCAGATAATTTGAATGACCCATAAGGGAGATTTTGGTATCCATATTTGCCATAGCCTGTGACGCCACCATTCAACATGGCAGTCTAGAAATCTTGTTTCCTTTTGCTCACTTCTTAAGAAAATCACAAATTCCTATCATCAGCTATTTCAGATACAGTAACTACATCCCAGCATGTTACCTAATGGCACCGCATGCCTAGATTAAACAAAAAGTTCTCCAGGTAAATCAAAAAGCCAAACTAATTCCAGGACTGTGACATTAGAGATTTAAAGGAGGACTAGTAAAAAAACTCTGCAGTGGCTAACTACAAAATTTGGCCCCAACCAAATGTTGGGTACTATGCCTTAAAATCAAGATAAAGCTTCAATGAATTAAGGAAGTAAAAAAGTTATTTATGAAAATGAACTGGAAGAGTTAACACATATATGAATACAATGTATAAACCAATAATATACTGCAAAAATTATGATTTGCTGTTTATAGTATGCTAATACTTATAGGCACCAATTGAGATCAGTGCCTTACTGTCTTCGACATTGTATATAAATACAGCAAGACACAGCAACCATCTAGGAGAGCTTACAGTCTAACTTCTATATCTGAACGTCTCTAAAAACTGATGAACTTCTGAGATACAAATAGCTTTTGATGAAGGTATGCATATGTGTGAAATACAATACATGAAATATGAATCCAGTCACCCCCAAAGAGGATGATGCTACATAACGTTTTATCTGGGCGCTAGGTACAGAATGCAGCAATATATACACAAGAAGAAACGGCATCCCACTTGCAAGTAAAGAACAGATTTGTTTTAAATTCATTTTATAATGAATCTGACTCAATTATTCACAAATCATGCATAATGAAAGCTGCTACAAAAGAGTTTGTAGCTTTCTAAACATCAAGAAAAAACCCTGGAGAGTTTGAGGTTTCATTCTGGAGGCATGGTAGGGAGACACCATGGTCGGGAGCCACCAACACTTCCCACAGTCCAGAAAGACTCTCCACAAGCCCTGCAAGAGTGTGGTATTCCTGGTATTTTAGTTACATTTCTACTTTGCTGTATATTTTTAGAATGCTTTCAACAAAACTCAAGGTTGCTTCATAATCAGTTTAACTTGCCTCATACTTCATTGCAGTTCTGTCACATATACTGGATAGCCTTAAGGGTTACATGCCTTTCTAGTCACTGTACAGATAATTCAGGCATTTTGTACAAGGAATTAGATTCAAGTTCTAAAAAATATAGTGTAGAAAAAAAGGAGGAAGTTGAACATCAATAAGTTCAATATTCTGTTTTTGCATGGATCTGATTAATGGTTGCAAACTGAACACTGAAATACAAGCAAGTGGTAAGACTGTACCTACCAAGGTTGTATTCCTGCATATTGCTGATATATCCATACAGAGGGCAGTGCCCAAAGATGACGAGCATAACAACACTGCCATCTTCCAGAGTGACAACGTGTGCTGAGTGGCCAACAACAGCATACTGCTCCTTGGCTTCTGGGGTCACTTGAACCCATGACTCATTGTGTATATGGAATACCCACAGCTGATTGGTCACATTCCCTGTTGCATCTATTTTTCCTCCATACATATAGATTTTATTCTGGAAAAAAGTTGGTTTAATAAAGAAATGGTCAGACTTTTTGGCCATTAACACACCACACATACAAAAGAAACAAACTGCTATGGTTTATAGTTCCCCAACAAATGTCCACCACATATTGTGCAATGTGTGCAGATTTTTACTGATAACTCCTGCTAATGCTGATGGAAAGTTAAATGAAAAAGTCTCCTAAGCATTATGGAAGATACAACCATTTCACTGATGTTAAACAAAAATTAAGAAAAACTGTCTCATTTTTCCTTCTAAGTATAAGGTAAATAAAACTATCTGAATTCTCCTCAGCCTCACTCTGGAAAAGGACAACAGTAATGTACCTTTTTCTTGTTAACTATTAAGGAGTTATGGCAGAGTTTAACAAGGCCAATGCAAATCTAGGGCAACATCTGTCCATCTCCTCCTGGTCTTATTCAAATTATGTTGTCTGATGTACAACGTACTTAAGGAGGAAAAAAGGTAAGTTCCCTATGCTATCCTCTCTACCTCAAGAAAAATAAAAATGAAAAAGTATATTATTTTAAAAATCTATGACTACTAAGCAAGTGAAGAGCCTCAAATTATTTAAGCAGTCAGAATCTAACAAAAGATGACCAAGTCTGAAATTATGCTAATATACAAATGACACATCCAGCCATATTCTTTGTATTCAAAAAAATTCCAACGCAATGTATATGCCACTAAATTTAACTGTCTGGTAGGATTACCTGAACATGAACTTTTTGTTTTCTTTTCTTTTATCCCTTGGGCTGCCCTTGCCACTCAAATAGGTAAGCAATGCTTCTCCCAAGGCATTATATACACAGAACTAAAACAATTGAAAGCAAGATTTAATTAGCACTAATGAAACTACCTACCTCATGTAACGCCAATGAATGACCATATCTAATCTCTACAGAGTTCACAGTGCTGTTCAGTGGAAGCCACTCCTCAGAAACAAGGTCATACCTGTATAAATGAGAATTTGAGATTTTTCTGTGTAATTTATATACAAGTTTACCAGTTCTTCTCAGGATTTGTTAGGAAAGATATATTAATAAAAGTATGAAGACACATTGTTACAAATTATATATAAAAAAATCTTTTATGGATAAAAGTCAAACTTAAGCAGTATACTTTAAACAAATATACTTTTGTTTCTTTACCATACTTCTACGCAAAACCAAGAGTGACAACATTCAGACGGAGCTATACCAATTTATACCAACTGAGGATCTGAGGTGTGTCAAAAATAGGTTTTACAAAAGCTCAGGGTAAATTCCAACATTTCTACAGGAAACCGTCAGTATTCACAGCATAGTATTTTTTAATTACACTTTCATCATTCAACCATAAAAACTCTCTCTAAACTTAATTTGGCAAGGGAAATCAACAAGAGAAAGACCCCATCACAAAAAAAAGTTCATTGGCTTTACATCTAGGGAAGTAGCTATATTTGCAATGCTTACATTCATGTAAAGAAAAATCAGCTTTAAGATAAATCTTTAATGAAGTCTATCCGCATGTGTTTAGTGAGACGAAAAAACAAGGCAAGACTTTGAAAAAGTAGCTAGTGAAAATGAGGATGGACTGCCTTGCAATGATACGTGAATTTTCAAATGACCTTCAAGTATGGCTTAGAGTAACTGCTACTTATGGACCAAACGCTGTCCCAAGTTCTGAATGCATGACTCTCACTGAAGCTGATGGAAGCTATATGTATGCATTTTAGGGCAGAATTAGGCCCTATACCTGTTAGTTTGTAACACTATCTGGATCAAGAGGTGGTTTAAAAGCTTTCCACAGAGATTATCAGTGTGCATTTAATGATAATGGTATAAAAGATATAACAATATTCTTCACAACAGTGGGTGTCATCCTCATTTTACAGATGAGGGCACAGAGTTTAAATGACTTGCTCAAAGTCACACAGTGAGTCCGTCGCAGTCTGGTGCCCCATCCATTGGGATATGCTTCCTCTCTTTCTAAGTTCAAATATCCATTTCAATAGCCAATAGAGCTTCGTTAAGCAGTCACAGCCTGAAATCATGCAGGTTAAATAGCAGAAACTGTTTTATTAGAATGAGTTAATTCAGATTGCCTCTGAGAGGATGTAGACTCCGCCTCACTGAAGGTGAGGCAAGACAGAACTTGTGGGGCTTATGGATGAATATACAGAGAATAATAATAGTAAGACAGGACAGTGTTGCAGGAAGGTGGAGTAGGCCAGCACTTACTGTACCTCAGGACTCTGTATGAAGTTTTTCCAAAACAAACATTAGTAAACTCATGTTGACAGATCCTAGCTTTGCGCAGGGCACAGGTCTGGACACAGTTTGCAGGGTGATATTTTCTAAAATTAATTCTAGACATCTAATATCATCTTGTAGTTGGAAAAACAAAAATGATATCAAGGTATTTGGGTTTTACTCACGCTAAAACCATACGGGAATCGGAATGATTGAACATGTAGCCTCCAACAACCCACATTACATTGCCATTGACAACAGCTTTGTGAGACGCTCTGGGAAGCTTTGGACTAGAGTATTCCTCACGAGTCCAGAACGACTGATTAGCTGGTACAGGGAGTGCACAGCCAGGACCTTTTAATGAAAAATAAGTTTAAAATGTTGAGAAACACTGTTACAAACATACGTGTAAGTGACCATTTATGGATAAAATAAAGCTTCAAAAGTAGGAGAGTAAGGACGCAGCTTGTAGCTGTGCCATATTGGGTGGCAATTTCATTGCAGATTTCACAACCTAAGCCCAATGCTTGGATGGGAGACCTCAAAAACATTGAAGCTGGGGATTCAGTAGAGAGAAATCTTCCCTCTCTGACAGTACTCAACCAGTCCTCTAACACATTATTTGGAGGCACAGTGGACATAAGATCTGGGTCCTAATCACCTGTGGCCATTAAACATTCCATAGGTTTTTCCCCCAGGAGTAGAACTGTTATCCTTGATGCTCTGGTAAATTTGGATAACCCCTGGTGCCCTGGATTTGGATAATTTAATTTTGTTTATCTAAATTCCTTCTAAAGTTTCTGCCAATATACTATTCACAATTCCTTCTCTAAACTAATTTGCAGTGTTGCTATATGCTGTCAAACAGCTGCTGTGCTTAACCCTAGAGGTGGCTATATTTCAGTACTATACACATTCACTTCTTAAAGTATTTGGGGATTTTTTTTTATGTGACTGACTAATTTTAGCTCTTAAAATATACAAAGAAAATCAATTTTATGTGAGAAACTGAACATTGCAAGAGGTGAAATTATAGGTTTTTTTAATTAAAAATGGAGCACAGCTCCACACTTCAGTGTGGCAGTACGTGAACAGAATTAGAAACAAATATGTTTCATGTATTTTTGAGACAAGTTAAATCCTACCTGAAGTCTCAACTTTGCTTTCAGGTACAATCGTACATCCTTACGTCTTCTAAGACCGCATTCACTTGCTCATATGGTCAGTAACTTACTTTTTTTTTTTTTACCTTTTTTTTTTTTTTTTTTTTTTTTTTAAAAGAGATACATGGTAATGTTTGAGAAAGAAGGATCAAGGCTCTGATGTATGCAGGTGAGCAAGGCACAGCAGGGAGGAGAGTGGAATCAGAACATCTGCTGAGTGAAAACATCTGCCAGACACTATAATCTCTGCAGCATGCAATCCTGATTTAACTGCAAATGTCCCACAGGGAAAAGCATCCCCCCTCTCAGCAAAAAAATCTCTTCCTGTTTATCAAGGCACTTACCTTGCCAGTCTGAATAGCACGAGCATCCTTTGGTCCCATTCATGTTGCACTGACCTCTCGCAGGATATCCACAATCATCTGTGCAATAAGGAATATCACACGCCTCTCCTTTCCAGTGTTCAGAACATTCACATTTAACAGTGTTACTGCCGTTACTGAGTTTGCACTCTCCTCGGCCAGAACAATTATTGGGACACATGTTGAAACTGCAAACATGGGGAAAACTATGTTTGTCAGCAGTTCAATTGACTACCAAGTCTTGCCTCTTATTACACAAAGAGCTGCTGAACAATGTTAATACAAAGGTGTAAATGTTTGTTCTACATGTCTATGCTGAGATAGGATTTGAAGTTATGGGTCTATACTTGTTTTTGGTCTAGCTAATATTTTAAGTAGTAACATTAAGAGCGATTTCTATAACTGAGTCCCAAATTAGATGAGCTGATGAGGAAATTAAGTGATTCACTAAGTTTTTAAAAAGAACAGGAGTACTTGTGGCACCTTAGAGACTAACAAATTTGTTAGTCTTCTTTTTGCGGATACAGACTAACATGGCTGCTACTCTGAAACTAAATTCTTAGTGCTCAGCAGAACAACTGGTACTTTGCTGAGAGTCCCAAAATAACTGACTGACAAGTTATGCTTTTCGGATTTGAACCACCTTTGCAAAAAGTTTTGTTGATTTGGGCCACAATTTAAAGAGCTGGCTCGCTTAACAAGTTAAATCTACAGCAATGCTTCTAATACAATCCATATACATGTCAGTTATTTATAATGAAAATAAATCACCTCAACACCACTACAGTGAAGGATTTCATCAGCTCACATGAGGGCTTTGTGGTAAGAGTGTGATTTATGTATCAGAAGTAGTTCCAATTACACTTTATTCTAGGACTCACTTAACAAATGCACCACAGGGTGCATGTCAATAACCCAGCCACACACATCCCCTTGAATCATGGTGCACACAGTATTCAAGTGGAATCAACTATGGCAAAACTAGTCCTCCAGTATTTTTAAGCAATATCTCTGTTACAGATTCACATTCAGGGGGCCTTATTCTTTATCAAATCGTGGATAACTGATGTTTCATTAACCACTGACCTTGCATTCAACAACATGAATCAAAGATAGGGGTCACTATCCAAAACCCCATTCTCCTGTACAGAGGCTCTGACTTCCTAATTTCCCCAGGGGTGCTCGAACCCCACTCCACCCCAGGTCCCGCACCCACCCCACTGCTTCCCCCAAGGCTCCACGCCATCATGCCCCCGCTCTGCCCCTCCCCGAAGCACGCCCTGCCCTTGCTCCACCTCCTCCTGCCCAGTGCCTCCTGAACACCGCTGAGCAGCTGATCACCAGTGAGTGGGAGGCGCTGGGGGGGAAGGGGAGGAGCTGATAGGCAGGGCCGCCGGTGGGTGCTGAGCACCCAGTATTAATTGGCACCTATAGTCCTGTAACAGCTTACACCAACTGCACCAAGACTAAATGAAATAAAAGGATTTCACTCTCCATTATAGTAAGGGTCAGAGTGAATTTCAAAGCTTGACTTTGAATTCCAACTCCAGCAACAATACTCTGAGCTGATTATAATACATCCAAATTTAAAAACAGAAAATCCTTGCATCCTTTCTGTTAAGGACACATTAGAAGGAAGTCTCTAACCCATAACACACAGAACAATCAAAAATCAAAACAAGTATTTTTTATTTTATTTTTTAAAAGAAAATTTTCTGAAATGAGATTGAGCATGTAGAATTAAGGGAAATTTAAAATACATCTTAAATATAGCAAGTTTATATCCACCTTCTTTTAAGGGAAGGTAGTTCAGTCGTTAGCGAACGTATTCATTGCATTGTTATGTTGGAGTCTCCCACCATAGTTGATGTACGAGAGTCAGTTTGTTTCAGTGCATCTTGTACAAATGTAAACTCACGAGGGATCCACAGATGCATCCACATCTCAAGCAGACATGGCCTCATATTTTTGCCACAGCCTGCTTTCTTCACTCACACTTCTCTTTGGCTTTTTTCGGTTCTGCCATTGTTATTGTCACAATGTAGTACTGGCAGCTGCCAGTAGATGGTATCATGGTTTTTGGTATCAGAGTGAACGAGATTTTCAAAATTAGATGTCTAAAATAAGGCTGCTAAATAAGTTTTGGCATGACTTTAGAAAGTGCTGAGTATCCTCACCTCCCACTGCAGTCAGCAAGAGCTGCTGGATGCTCAGCTCCTTTTGGAAAAAAAACAGACCACTTACTTAGGTGCTTAAATATGGATTAAGAGCCTAACTTTAGGTATCCAGTTTTGAAAATCTTGGCCAGCGGGTTTAAGCAAAGGGCTCTCTAGCAGACAAAATGTATTAAGTCAAAGGAAAGCCTGGGAAGACACGGATAGCTTAACTGTAGCTATACCATGTTCCTCTGGGTAAGCAGCACTCCGTCCACTCGCTTCTGACTTCTTTTCCTATTTAAAACAGCCCAATATAGATAGCTGGTTCACATGACAAATGCATTTCATGGGTTGATACACATTTATCAACCAGGGATGCTTAAACTTTTCCCGTGGGCTCTGTAGACAGTCATTTGCAACTGAATTTCTTCAACCAACCAACCAAACATTAAATGTTACCAAGAGCTAAAAATTCCTGCACATGAACACCAATTCACACCCACAGTAAAACAAATCCCACTCCACACAAAATCCTCAGACACAACTATACTGAAATAAAATTCAGACCCACAAAAGCAAGAAATTCAATTAAATGTCCAATACCCACGAGAATCTCTACTAGCATGTGTACACCAGCTTCTTCTACTTATGTCTCTAAAGTGACCATTCTGCAAATAATTACCCCATTAGGGAATAGCCTAAAGGTATTTAAAAAAAAACAGCACTGAGCATAAAGTACACTGTAGCAAATGTTCACGAAGAACCAATGCATAATGCCTCTTAAAATGATAAAAAGGAAAAGTGAGGAAGTTTCTTCATAGTCATTAGTCCCAGAGGGGTAGCTCTACTAAGGCAGCCCGGTAACCAACTGGAACTAAGATGGTCTGAAGCTTTTTAGAGATGCCCCTACACATTTCTCTTTACTGTAGGTTTAGTCCAGTGGCCTGAGGGAAATTCTTGTGTGTATGCAGGAATGTAGGGAGGAGAAAAGAAAAAGGTAAAGTCATATGCATAAAGGGGATAAATTCCATTGATTGCATAAAGAAAAGGAGTACTTGTGGCACCTTAGAGACTAACCAATTTATTTGAGCATGAGCTTTCGTGAGCTACAGCTCACTTCATCGGATGCCTTCCACTCCATACGGCTAAATGCAGTGCCTTGCATAATGACAGGTTTCAGAGTAACAGCCGTGTTAGTCTGTATTCGCAAAAAGAAAAGGAGTACTTGTGGCACCTTAGAGACTAACCAATTTATTTGAGCATGAGCTTTCGTGACCTACAGCTCACTTCATCGGATGAAGCTCACGAAAGCTCATGCTCAAATAAATTGGTTAGTCTCTAAGGTGCCACAAGTACTCCTTTTCTTTTTGCGAATACAGACTAACACGGCTGTTACTCTGAAATCTATTGATTGCATGTGACTGTAGAAATCTAACATTTGCTCAAAAATAGTCACTATTTCTCATGTTGCATTTACCCAAGTTTACAATCCACATGTGAGATTAATGCTAGTGACAGAATATTAGACACCTTACACAAATTATGTGATTAATTTGCCTCTTGGCCTTCCAAATAAGCTATTTATTAACTTCATGTGTTAAACCATCCATTACAAAAAGTTCACATGAGCATATTTACTTTTCTAGAAAAGGTAATGAAGGATTAAAACTTAAATTAACTTCCAGTTTCATGTTTCAAGGGCAGCTGCAAGTGCCAAGAGAAACAGACAAAAGACATGAATCATAGGACAGGAAGGTACCTCCTGGGTAATTGAGCCCAGATCCCTCCTGTCTCAGGCAATGCTATCATGCCATCCCATTCATAAACATATCAAGCGTTGTCTTAAAACTAGTTAGCTTGTTTGCTCCCACTTCTCCTATTAGACCGCTGTTCCAGAACCTCACTTCTCCGATGCTTAGACGCCTTCTAATTTCCAATCTAAATTTATTCCTGACCAGTTTATCCCCATTTGTTCTTGTGCCAACATGGTCTTTCAGTTTAAATAGCTCTTTTCTGCCCGCTCAGCCTTTGCTTTGCTATGTTGACCAAGCCAAGCTCTTTTAGTCTTCTCCCATAAGATTAATGAGGAGTCCAGTAGCACCTTAAAGACTAACAGATTTATTTAGGCATAAGCTTTTGTGGGTAAAAAACCCATTTCTTCAGTTGCATCTGAAGTGGGCTTTTTCCTCAAGAAAGCTTATGCCCAAATAAATCTGTCAGTCTTTAAGGTACCACCAGACTCCTCGTTGTTTTTGTGGATACAGACTAACACAGCTACCCCTCTGATACTTGGTCCATTAAGATTGGTTCTCCATATCCCCGATCATCCTTCTCTGCACCTGTTCCCGTTTGAACTCATCTTTCTTGAACGGGGTGACCAGAACTGTACACAGCTGTGTAGGCCTTGTACTGTCTTGCCAGTGCCTTGTACTGTGGAATTCATACTTCCCTGTCCCTACTGGAAATACCTCTCCTGATCCATCCTCGGAGTGCATTTAGACTGCTCTTTCAATATGCAACATTTAAATTTCCTCAAAACCATTTGGAAGAAGTATTACTTACTTATAGGTGATGTTGAACCCTGTCAAATTATAGGCAGCATCACTAAAGAAATGGAGTAGGACATAGCCAGAAGTGGCTACAACTTCTGGGATTGTTTCATTGCCTTCCCTCTCAGGAACAATAAGACCACTGAAAAAGAAAGACAATGTACGACGTTACATATACAGTCATGGGAGCATAACAATTATAGTAATTCCACTATACACATGTCTCAACTATGTGTAAAAAAATAAATTCAAGACACAAGCCGGATGATTTCTTAAATTTGATCACTTTGAAGTATTACATATTTACAATAATAATCAAAGACTTTAATTTGGAAATATCAGATTTAGTGTTTTGTTGAAGAAACTCCTTAAAAATATCTTTTGGGGGAAAAATGATAAAGCCCTTAATTCCTTAAATATACCCTGGATTTCTCCAAAGCAATTAACTTAGTCTCACATGACATTCTGATTTAAAAAAATTGCATTACATAGAATTAATAGGACACAATTAAATGGATTAAAAACTAGCCGTTGACAGTTCTCAAAATGTGGTTGCTAATGGGAAGACATCAATGAGTGGGACATTTCTAGCAGGCTCCAACGGGGATCAGTTCTCGGTCCAAAGCTATGTGACATTTTTATCGACTATCTAGATGATGCTAAAAAAATCTTTGCTGGTTTTGCAAATGACAAAGATTGGTGGAATAGTAAATAAAGAACACCAATTACTATTACAAAGTGATCTGAATCTCCTCTTTATATGCTCAGAATCCAACAAAATCTATTTTAATGTAGACTAATGCTGGGAACAAAGAATGAAGGATGGGGGACAGTGTTGGAAAGCAGCGACTCAGAGACTATGGGATCATTATAAATAATCACCTCAATATGAGCTCTCAGTGCAATAGTGTGGCAAAAAAAGGAGTGCAATGTGATCTTTGGATGTATTAGAAGGGGAAAATTAAGTAGAAGTAGGAAAGCAATCTTGCCTTTGTAGACACAACATTGACAGGACTGCTTACTGGAGTGCTGTGACCAGTTCTGCTCTACGCACGTCAAGAAGAATGCTGAACTCTTCAGTATTTACAAGGAAGGACACAAAAATAATCCAGGGGCTAGAAAATAAGCCTTATGATGAAAGGGTTAAGGAGCTCAATTTATTTGGCTTATCAAAGAGAAGGGTGACAGGTGACTTGATCACTATATTGCATTCTACACATGGAAAAGATATCAGATACCAGGGGCTTTCAACCTTGCTGAAAAAGCATAACAAGATTAAATGACTGAAAGCTGAAGTTCAACCTTAAAATAAGATGCAATTTCCTAACAGTGAGGGTAATTAAACATTCTAACAGCTTACATGGGGAAATTCTGGTTACCTGCCAGAACAGGAGTTTTTGTCTTGTCTTCTTGTTCTTGTATTGTATAACAGGAGTTCTTTGTGTTATAAAATGTATTGTCCATATGTGTATTCCACTCGAGGTATGCATGTGCTCCAGGCACCTGAGACAAAGACTTTTCATTAAAAGTGTCCATTGGTCCACACCTATGCCCATCACCTCCTTGTGCTCCAAATCAAGGGCACAAGGGGTGGCGCAGAATGACTGCCTCTCTAGTTCTTCTCTACCACAAATCACCTCAGGAAAACATCCAAAGAAAAGGGGAAGGAGAGACGGTAGTGGAATACACTTAGGGACCACATATCTCAAAAATTTCAGTTACTGTAACGTAAGTAACCTCTTTTCTTCGAGTGATGGTCCCTATGTGTATTCTCCTTGAGTTGACTTCTAAGCAAAAAGAAAAGGAGTACTTGTGGCACCTTAGAGACTAACCAATTTATTTGAGTATAAGCTTTCGTGAGCTACAGCTCACTTCATCGGATGCATTCAGTGGAAAATACAGTGAGGAGATTTATATACATACAGAACATGAAAAAATGGGTGTTATCATACACACTGTAAGGAGAGTGATCACTTAAGATGAGCTATTACCAGCAGGAGAGCGGGGGGGGGGGGGGGGAAAGGGGAGAAAACCTTTTGTAGTGATAATCAGGGTGGGCCATTTCCAGCAGTTAACCAGAATGACAGAGTGACCAGACTCGATTACAGACCTAAAAGTAGCAATTCTTCAACAAAAAGACTTCAAAAACAGACTCCAACGAGAGACTGCTGAACTGGAATTAATTTGCAAACTGGATACAATTAACCTAAGCTTGAATAAAGACTGGGAGTGGATGGGTTATTGCACAAAGTAAAACTATTTCCCCATGTTTATTTCCGCCCACCCCCCACTGTTCCTCAGACATTCTGGTTAACTGCTGGAAATGGCCCACCCTGATTATCACTACAAAAGGTTTTCTCCGCTCCCTCCCCCCGCCCACTCTCCTGCTGGTAATAGCTCATCTTAAGTGATCACTCTCCTTACAGTGTGCATGATAACACCCATTTTTTCATGTTCTGTGCGTATATAAATCTCCTCACTGTATTTTCCACTGAATGCACCCGATGAAGTGAGCTGTAGCTCACGAAAGCTTATGCTCAAATAAATTGGTTAGTCTCTAAGGTGCCACAAGTACTCCTTTTCTTTTTGCGAATACAGACTAACACGGCTGCTACTCTGAGACTTCTAAGCAGTACTTCTTGAGGAGGAAGATGCAAGGAACCCTGCTGTACCATAATTGCAGGACTGCTGTGCCAAAGGATGTGTCTGCTGAAAAAGCTTGTTCCAGGGCACAATGACTACTAAGGTATGCAGAATCTCATATTGCTGCTCTACAGACCTCAAGAAGGGGAACACTGAGATAGCCTGGTCTCTGGTTGAATGGGCTCTCACCTTGAGAGGGTAGTTGTCACTGCCAGCTCACAGCAAAGCACATGCAAAGACCGTGAGAAGATTGCCTCCCTTTTATACACTGAGCAAAGGAGATGAATAGTCTTGGACATTTCCTGAAGGGTTTTGTGTTCTGCAGGTAGAAAGCCAAGGCCTGATAAACATCCAGAGTATGGAGCTTCTGTGTAAGGGGTGTTCATTCTCTTCCCTCCCTCAGCCACACTGATGCTGGTTCCACCCCTTCAGTGGCTGGCTGTTTCAGTGCATTTTTGGCTCCCTGTGCCAATGAGCGAGATCTGTTCTCCTTTTGAGCTCCATACTCGGGCGCAGAGTATTGCCGGACTTGGAGGGTGTAGGGGAAAGAGGTCTTCTTCCTAGACGAAGATTTAGAAGGGGATTTCTCTCACTTTTTGTGAGTATTCTTGCTCTTCTCCTGTTTCCAAGAGTCCTTAGCTCTGCCCTCTGTGATTCCAGAATCGGGTAAAACCATGCTCAAAGGGGCACTTCTGACAGCCTGCAGAAGATGGACATGGGGTCTGATGACCCAGGGTTGGACTAGGGTCTCATTGACCATTCCATCTCCTGAGCTGAAACTCCCAGGACTGATGGGTTCAGAGGGGAAAAGGAGAGGCAGATCTGCACTGAGAGCAGATGTTGGATTCCCCAAGGCAATGAAGGCTAGTGTCGTGCAAATCACCAACCAGGATGACCCTTGGGCAGGTGACGTGTAAAAGGCATGCCCTGGCTAGATTACATCTGTGTCTGACCATTTTCTCAGAATTACGTGGAAAAGGGTAGTGTGCAGTCCGCTAAAAATCTGATTGTCATGATTACTGAGTGATGTTTACATGGGAAATAGTTCATGGAAGATGGAAAATGCAGACTATTAGGTTGGAAAACTGTTGAAGAGAAACTTGTCATCTGAGATGTGGCAGGATCTCAGGGCTAACACATTCAACATTAAGAACAATGGACCTCCAGGGAGACAGCACTTCATTTACTGTCTGTCTACATGGAGACTTACGTATTGACGAAGACAAATAAACTTCAGGAGGGTTCTCTGAAGAGGGGGCCACCTAGATTACGAGACAATAGCCTGTAACTGTATGAGAACAGAAGACATGGCACAAGGGGTTATCCATTAGAGAGGAGAAACTCTGCCAGCAAAGGTGTCTTATGAAAGATATAGCTTCAAGGACTACTCATTGGGTGAGAAATACCTTACTAGACAGGAAAGTAACTTGTTAATAAGTACAGACCATCCTTTGCATCTTATGTTTTTCTTTACTGTAACCTCATGCTTCCAGATCTTCATACTTGCTTTTATTTGAATCTTTATCTCAAGTTCTGTTAAATAAACTACAACTTGGTTTTACTATAAACCTGACTAAGTGCCTTGTGCTACGGACAGCATCGAACTCAGGTGAAACATTGAACTGGGGAGCATTGCTTCCCAGGAGGCAGAGGATCAGGGTACATTGCTGGTGTTCAGAATATAAACGACTGGGCACTCAAGTGTAACAAGTGTGGTATGCAAATAGAGAGCTTGCACAGAGAAATATCAGGGCTTTTGGAGCCTGGAGAGGAGTGCTTGTTTTGCCAACAGCTGGTCGGGGAGAGTTTCTCCTGATGGTAGCGATTCGCCCCAAACATCTAGGGTAACCCCACAAAGTGTCACACCACAGTTCCTGAATCCTGAGATCTTGGGAATATTACGTGACACCAAAGAGGAAGGGGGACAGGGAAGGGGACAGAGCCCCCAGGCCCATTCTAATGCTATTCTAACAAAAATATATCTATTAGAGAACAACTGATTACAAGAAAAATGGATTTTTTAACAGGAATACCAGCAAAGCTATGGACACTGAGAAGTCTAGTCTAATGGCAGGAGAAAGGAACCAGAGAGGCAGGCAGTCCATGTGCCCTTTAGGCCCTCCGTTTGAAGCATGAGGTGGTGAAAGGCGCAGGCATGGACCAATAGACACTGCCAATGAAAAATCTTCTGGTCTTAGATGCACACAGTGCATGCACACCTCAAGTGCAACACACACAGGGACCATCACTCGCAGAAGTAGTGGTGGTCTCCATTGCCTGGAATCTTTAAAAGAGACTAGATATCTTTTTAAAAGATGGGCTTTAATTAAGCTTTGGGAGATATTCTATGCCCTGTGCACAGCGTGGAGTGTGGCAAGGTGTCAGACTGCATGATTGTAGTGGTCCCTTCTGACCTTGGAATCTGAATATATGAATTCCCCTTCTCATTCCCTGCCTTTATGGGCCATGGGGATCACAGGCTTGCCTGCATTGCTCTCAGCATGCTCTTAACACTTGCAGCTCTGTCCTAAGACAATAAATAATAATACCACCTCACCCTTATCATAGCGCTTTTCATAAGTAGTTCTCAAAGTGCTTTACAAATGAGATCAGTAACATTATGTATAATCAAATCTCATGCTTCAGGGCTTTTGCTGGTCACCTATAAGGATCAAGAAGGATCTGTATTTCCCGCAATACACAACTGGCCAGATGTACTCTGGGTTTTTCTCTCCTCCTGCTGAAACACTTATAGGCCACTACGAGAGATGGGGTATAGCTACAGTCTGACTAAAGTCATTGGGCTCAAAATAGGGGTACCTGGGTAAAATTTAGTGGCTGACACACAGAGGAGATCATACTGAATAATCTAATGGTCCCTTCTGGAATGAAATTCTATTTAAAAAAAAAAAAACAGTCTATGAAATACACTATCCCCAAGAAATAATTACATATCTCCAACGGCATAAAAATGTATATGAAACAGTCACTAAGGTGAAATTTCAGAGTAACAGCCGTGTTAGTCTGTCTTTGCAAAAAGAAAAGGAGTACTTGTGGCACCTTAGAGACTAACCAATTTATTTGAGCATGAGCTTTCGTGAGCTACAGCTCACTTCATCGGATGCATACCGTGGAGACTGCAGTAGACATTATATACACACAGAGACCATGAAACAATACCCCCTCCCACCCCACTGTCCTGCTGGTGATAGCTTATCTAAAGTGATCATCAAGTTGGGCCATTTCCAGCACAAATCCAGGTCTTCTCACCCTCCGCCCCGCCCCCACAAACTCACTCTCCTGCTGGTAATAGCCCATCCAAAGTGACCACTCTCTTCACAATGTGTATGATAATCAAGGTGGGCCATTTCCTGCACAAATCCAGGTTCTCTCACACCCTCACCCCCCTCCAAAAACCACACACACAAACTCACTCTCGTGCTGGTAACAGCTCATCCAAAGTGACCACTATCCCTACAATGTGCATGGTAATCAAGGTGGGTCATTTCCAGCACAAATCCAGGCTCTCTCACCCCCCCCCCGGGGAACACACACACACACACACACACAAACTCACTCTCCTGCTGGCAATAGCTCATCCAAACTGACCAGTCTCCAAGTTTAAATCCAAGTTTAACCAGAACGTCGGGGGGGGGGGGGGGGGGAGAGAGTTAGGAAAAGGCAAGGGGAAATAGGCTACCTTGCATAATGACTTAGCCACTCCCAGTCTCTATTTAAGCCTAAATTAATAGTATCCAATTTGCAAATGAATTCCAATTCAGCAGTTTCTCGCTGGAGTCTGGATTTGAAGTTTTTTTGTTGTAAGATAGCGACCTTCATGTCGGTGATTGCGTGACCAGAGAGATTGAAGTGTTCTCCGACTGGTTTATGAATGTTATAATTCTTGACATCTGATTTGTGTCCATTTACTCTTTTACGTAGAGACTGTCCAGTTTGACCAATGTAAATGGCAGAGGGGCATTGCTGGCATATATCACATTGTGGCATATATCACATTGGTGGATGTGCAGGTGAACGAGCCTCTGATAGCGTGGCTGATGTTATTAGGCCCTGTGATGGTGTCCCCTGAATAGATATGTGGGTACAGTTGGCAACGGGCTTTGTTGCAAGGATAGGTTCCTGGGCTAGTGGTTCTGTTGTGTGGTATGTGGTTGTTGGTGAGTATTTGCTTCAGGTTGCGGGGCTGTCTGTAGGCAAGGACTGGCCTGTCTCCCAAGATTTGTGAGAGAGTTGGCTCATCCTTCAGGATAGGTTGTAATAATGCGTTGGAGGGGTTTTAGTTGGGGGCTGAAGGTGACGGCTAGTGGCGTTCTGTTATTTTCTTTGTTAGGCCTGTCTTGTAGTAGGTGACTTCTGGGAACTCTTCTGGCTCTATCAATCTGTTTCTTCACTTCCGCGGGTGGGTATTGTAGTTGTAAGAAAGCTTGACAGAGATCTTGTAGGTGTTTGTCTTTGTCTCTGAGGGGTTGGAGCAAATGCGGTTGTATCGCAGAGCTTGGCTGTAGACGATGGATCGTGTGGTGTGGTCAGGGTGAAAGCTGGAGGCATGTAGGTAGGAACAGCGGTCAGTAGGTTTCCGGTATAGGGTGGTGTTTATGTGACCATTGTTTATTAGCACTGTAGTGTCCAGGAAGTGGATCTCCTGTGTGGACTGGACCAGGCTGAGGTTGATGGTGGGATGGAAATTGTTGAAATCATGGTGGAATTCCACAAGGGCTTCTTTTCCATGGGTCCAGATGATGAAGATGTCATCAATATAGCACAAGTAGAGTAGGGGCTTTAGGGGACGAGAGCTGAGGAAGCGTTGTTCTAAATCAGCCATAAAAATGTTGGCATACTGTGGGGCCATGCGGGTACCCATAGCAGTGCCGCTGATCTGAAGGTATACATTGTCCCCAAATGTAAAATAGTTATGGGTAAGGACAAAGTCACAAAGTTCAGCCACCAGGTTAGCTGTGACATTATCGGGGATAGTGTTCTTGACGGCTTGTAGTCCATCTTTGTGTGGAATGTTGGTGTAGAGGGCTTCTACATCCATAGTGGCCAGGATGGTGTTATCAGGAAGATCACCGATGGATTGAAGTTTCCTCAGGAAGTCTGTGGTGTCTCGAAGGTAGCTGGGAGTGCTGGTAGCGTAGGGCCTGAGGAGGGAGTCTACATAGCCGGACAATCCTGCTGTCAGGATGCCAATGCCTGAGATGATGGGGTGCCCAGGATTTCCAGGTTTATGAATCTTGGGTAGTAGATAGAATATCCCAGGTCGGGGTTCCAGGGGTGTGTCTGTGCGGATTTGATCTCTCTACCAACACTACAAAAAGAAGGATTCTAGGTGGACTCCTCCTGAAGGTCGAAACAGCAGACTGGACTTCTACATAGAGTGCTTCCGCCGACGTGCACGGGCTGAAATTGTGGAAAAGCAGCATCACTTGTCCCATAACCTCAGCCGTGCGGAACACAATGCCATCCACAGCCCCAGAAACAACTCTGACATCATAATCAAAAAGGCTGACAAAGGAGGTGCTGTTGTCATCATGAATAGGTCGGAATATGAACAAGAGGCTGCTCAGCAATTCTCCAATACCTCTTTCTACAAGCCATTACCCTATGATCCCACTGAGAGTTACCAAAAGCAACTACAGCATTTGCTCTAGAAACTTCCTGAAAAAGCACAAGATCAAATCCGCACAGACACACCCACGGTATGCATCCAATGAAGTGAGCTGTAGCTCACGAAAGCTCATGCTCAAATAAATTGGTTAGTCTCTAAGGTGCCACAAGTACTCCTTTTCTTTAAGGTGAAATTGGAATCTTTAGAAACGTGATGCATAAGGCCATTCAGCAAACAAGCCAGTATAATAATTTGCAAAATTATCATCTACTTTGAAATACCAAAAAAAAAAAAAAAAAAAAAGCCACCCACCACATAGCTAACATAACAGATGAAAAATACATACTGCTTTTGGTCTTTGTATAATCTTAACTATCACATGTTTGAACTGGTTCCATTTTTCTGTTGGGTTGCCAGTGATTGGCAAGCACGAAAAAAGCTTGTCATCAAATGACTACTGAAACTGCACCTGACTGTTGGTGTGCTTGAGCTTTGCTATGTTGAAGGCTGTTCTATTAAGCTTGGGGCACTTGTGCTGTGAATGGGACTATACGCAGGTTACCACTGCTCTTACCAATCTGCTTTTGATATGGTGAGAGAGAGTCCATGTGCTATTCTACATAAACTGGGCTGCCCAAGAAGGTTCATACAAATCATGCGTCTGTTCCATGACAACATGACAGTGCAAGTGCTCGCCAGTGGTGACTTTCCGGATGCATTCTAAATCTCGAATGGAGTGAAGCAAGGCTGCATACTTGCTCCAGTGCTGTTCAACTTGTTCTTTGTCTGTGTCCTCAGCCATGCCACAAGGGACTTGGATCAGGGGATATATATATCAGGTACTGGCTTGATGGCTCCCTCTTTGATCTTCAGCGCCTCAGTGCTAAGACCAAGACGCTGGAGAGACTTCTTATCCAGGTATTTTTTGCAGATGACTGCGCCTTGATGTCCTATAGACATGATGACCTTCATGTCATCATTGACAGATTTTCTGAAGCATCCCAGCTCTTTGGCCTCATCATCAGTCTTGGGAAGACAGAGGTCTTGTTCCAACCAGCACCACATTCCAATGCCCCAGTGCCAGCCATTTTCATCCAAGGCGCACAGCTGAAACATATGGATCAGTTCAAGTATTTGGGCAGCACCTCTCCAGTGACGATTCCTTGATAAGGAAATTTCCTCCAAAATTAGTAAAGCCAGCCAGACCCTTGTCCAACTCTGAACAAAAGTCCTTAACCAACACAACATTCATCTCTCCACTAAATTGAAGATCTACAGTGAATTGGTTCTAACATCTCTCCTGTATGGATCGGAGACATGGACTCTCTATAGACATCACATTAAATAGCTTGAGCAATTTCACATGCACTCCCTCCACTCAATAATGAGCATTCGCTAGCAGGACAGAGTGACCAATATTAAGGTCCGTGAGAGAGCAAACACTACCAGCACTAAGAAAAGTTACTGAGAGCACAGCTTAGGTGGACTGGACATGTCATCAAAATGGAAGACCACCATCTCCCAAAACAGATCTTCTACGGGGAGCTGAGTCAGGGCAAAAGAAAGAAGGGTCATCTGTATAAGCACTTCAAAGCTAATCTGAAGAGCAGTCTCCAGTGAGCTGATATCAATCCCAAAGAACTTGAGCAAATGGCTCAGAACAGGACTCACTGGTGGTCTCGGACAAGATCAGCATGTGACAGATTTGAGCCGGATTGACAAAATCATCTCCAGGCTATACGTGAAAGGCACCACAGAGCTGCATCATCAAACATCATAGATACAAACTTCCCATGCCCTCAGTGCAGCTGACTCTGTGCATCATGGTTCGGACTTCAGAGTCATATGTGTAGCCGTAGATGAGAACTCCGATAATATCGTCATCATCGTCAGCAATGGACTACCAATCTTAACTATGCAGGAAAAAGAATCGAGGTGGGAACGCTTAAAGGAACCAGTTTTTTTATATCTGCCTGGAGTAATCTTCAAGATGTCTCAAAACAGAAATTCTACTCTTAAAGGAAATACTTCCCTCTTTCTCTCACTCCTCCGTATTGCTGTGCCATAGAAAAAATTTGGATCATCTAAGGTCATCTAAGGTCTGAGGCAAAATATTCAAAAAAGAGCCTAACGGCAGTTTTCAAAAGAGATTTAGCTCCTAAAGGCCTAAGTCAATGGAAAAATAGGGTTTTGGCTCTTTTGAAAATGTTACCTTTCTATACTAAACCATTACTAGGTTTGCTAAAAAAAAATCTTTAATATCTGAAGAGAAGGGTCTAATTCTTTAAGTTTAACAATGAGAAAATAGTCAGTCCCCCTCTGATAAATAGACACCCAATATGCGTACATCCATTTTTATCTTTGTGTATTAAAGCGCTGTATTTAACACCAATGTTTAATTAATATTCTGCTTTTCTGTTTCTAACAGCAAAACTTTTCCCTCATCTCCATCAAACTTCCTCCCACCCCAACCTCTAACCTATTTTCCATCAGCATTATTTTAATAGTAGCTAAATCCAATTTAAATTAAAAATAGAAGAGTCAAATCTTCCCCCCAAAACCTTGACTGGTAGAGAGAGAACTGTTTCTAAGGAAACTTTAGATGCAACAGTTAGTTCTGTATGCAGGCATCCACCATGTAGAAATCTAGTGTCCTGAAGCACTCATGTAAAGAAGCTGATTCTACAGGGATATGTAGATGAACTTGGCTTCATATAAGGGCAGGACTGACTAAAAAGTAATGCTGAAAATGGAACATTTTCCCAAGTTAAAAATGTGCATATTTATACTCCCTTTCAGAATATAAAATAAAACAAATTCATTCAAAGACTGGTTCACAAGGCTACATAAATAGAATGCTCCTATTTATCTTTGAGTTTTTCAGCCCAGGAAAGCGATATGCAGTGAAACTTTTACTAACCATCCTACTAGCCATGGTTAAATGTCCTAATTGCCTATAAAATCTCAGTCCCCACATAAGTACTTCCATATTAATGGTGCTATTATACGGTTGCCTGCTTCAGCAACTAGGAATACTACAGACCCTTCCTGCCCATTATCAGAAGTTTTCACTATGTTTTGACACCTGAAAATGAAAACAAGAAGTTGCAATAGTTTGCACCATGCATGTTACAAAAAACACATTTTGGCTATGGTAGTACAGCTAAATGGTCCAAAGACACTACTTGTTAGAAGCTGGCATGTGGCCTGCACCTTACCAAAGTAAGTATGTGCTACATGCTTCATTTCATTGACATGCCACAAAATTCTGCATCATCATCTGATGTTTCGGCTAGGCAATTTCCATTCCAGGATGTCCACAAAACATGATTTTGTAAAACATTTTTTGTAAGAAAGCCAGATGAATTTTTTTTTATCCCAGATCCTGGAAATTTTTATCAATAGCACCCAATTAATTCCTTTTCATAGTTTATTCATGCATAAGAGACACTTGTTTCATTTTGAAATTTTAGACTGCTGATCTGAAGATGATCTCCCTTGAGATACTCTCTTCCGACACATCAAAAATGAAAAGTCTCATAAGTTTCTCTTTGTTGCTTGAGTACCGTTTTCCTTTACATAAGATGAATATGGGAACAGCATGTCCCTGCCATATGAAAATAGTGATCTCAGTGTAATTCAGCCAGGGCAGAACAACTCCTCATGGACCAGAGGGACAGCATTCCTTTCTCTGCCTCTCTAATCATCCACCATGTACTATTAATATCAAAAGCATAGCCAATCCAGAATTGGACGGAATTGGGATCAGCAACATCAGGAAGAAAATACAAGCAAAAGAAAGGAGTACATTAATGACAGAAGAGGAACATGGAAGAGAAAAAGTGAATGAGACGTAAAAAGAAAAAGAATACAACAGATATAAAGTTAAGAAAAGTACTTTTAAAATGGCTGAAAGGTGATGTCTCGTTTTAGAGGAAGTGGTGTTCAGGATTTATGTGGCAAGAGTTAAGATATATGTCTGTCACTCTTCATTTCTGTCTCCTGCTGCTTTTCCCTTCTTTCAATTTATGTCTCTCCATTTTCTCTGAATGGCATGTAGGCCTTTCCACATCTGTGTGTCCTACTCTGTGAGCCCTGATGTAATCAAGTTACTGTTTAGTACCAAAATTCTTTAGACAGTTTTACAAACATGTATTTAACTGTTGAAAATGTAAGGGGTGGGGGAAATAAACCAGACAACTCTAGTGACTACATATGTGAAGATGCTTAAGAGAATAAATTAATCCAGCTGAGAGAGAAACCTGAGAAAAATCAGGATGGATTTGAATGTTTGATGGTACCACATGAACTAACTGTTTAATCCAACATGTACGAAATCTTAGACAACATTCCTCTTTAAGAACTCTCTAAAAGGTGGATGATGTGGTGATCTTCACACTGCTATTTGCAGAATTGCATCATACCCGTGATCTAAAACATATGGCAAAAGCCTTTACACACAAGTACGAAGTCTTGAAAATGCGTAATGAATATTTGACAATATAGCTGTCTTAAAAGGCAGGCCAACCATAATTATGTTAAACAATGTTTAGTATCACTCTGGAGTAAGCCAAAACTGGACACAGTACTCCAGCTGGGGCCTCACCAGTACCGAGTAAAGCAGGACAATTACCTTCAGTGTCTTACATACAACACTCCTGTTACCACACCTGAAAATAATATTAGCCTTTTTGGCAGCTGCATCACATTGACAACTCATTCAGTTTGCGGTTCACTATAACCCCAAGATACTTTTCCACAGTACTACCACCTCAACAGTTATTCCCCATTTTGTACTTGTGCATTTGACTTTTCCTTCCTAAGTGAAGTACTCTGCACTTGTCTTCATTGAATTTCATCAGAATTCGGTAATGTAATGGGGAGAATTGGAAAGATGACAACCTTTAAAAACATGCTTTAATCTGGTCCAGAATCTCCTGAAGCCCTTACTCTGCTCTAGACTAGCCTGTTTCAGAGGTTGTCATCCCTAGGTTCTCTCGGACGATCTCCGAGCACTTCACAATAGTGAGTCTCAACATCCAGGTAAGGTAAGCAAAATCTCCCTCTTTTATAGGTGCGGAAACTAATGCAGCAGTTGTCTGAGTGGCAGAGTCAATGGAAGAGCTGACAGCAGTACCCAGAATTTCTGTCTCCCCTGCTCTATTAGATTCTCTCCCCCCTGCATGCTTCATTTTTAACAATTCCCATTCTTGTGTGGTCTCTTCTCCCTGCAGGATGCAGGCAGCAGAGTGCATATACAAGAATCATGTTCTCTTGAGACATTACCTTCCACCTTATCAAATGTCAAAAGTCTAATAAGCGCTGCCTGCACACAGAAGGGAGTGAAACACCTAAGAGACAACTTGAGAATTGTGATGGGACAGAGAAAAATACAAAGATACAAAGGACAACAGGAAAAGAAAAAGGACAAAAGTAACACAAAGCTGTGGTAGGAAGGCTACCATACACTTACTCCGTATACAGCGATGTAAGCAAGAGAGCACCATTTTATCTTAGTTTAACATAGACCCGGCAGTTCAGGTCCTTGAAACCACTACAGGCCTGATCCTACGTTAAGAGCGATGAATGTGGACACCTGCACCAATGCAGAGTTCCCCAGAAGTCAATGATGCTTCATGCAGGCGCAGGGGCTTGTTCAAAAAGTTCTCTTTGCTCGATCAGCACTTTACTATCTAGGTTACATTGTCCTTCTTCTAAACTATGCTAAGAAAACAGTATCAATCTTAGTTTAGCAAATGTGTCCCATGAACAAGCTTAATAATGAATTCATGCCACTTTAGATACATTCCTGTAAAGCCTGTAAAAATTCATTACAGTATGTCAAGTGAAATCAACTGCTGCAAGGGTCTATTCTATGTGTAAGAACAACAAATGTCTTGTTTTACCACCACAGCGGCGACTTATTAAAATATTTCTAGTGTGTTAAAGTAGTTATTCATAGACAGATGCCCTATGTTAATTTAACCGTGTTAATGCCCATGGTGCCAAAACTTATTTTTCAGCATGAATTCTATTGCTATCAATTAAATATCTGGCCCCAAAGACTTAAGCTCCTGACAAAAAAAAATTCTTCTTCAGTCCATCAAGTGACAATTTTCAGTTCAGAGCCCTTAATTTAAAAAGACCAGGGACACTTTCTACTCTCAAAACCTCTTCAGCTGTAAACAGAGATCCACTTCACACAAACTTTGAGGGCTTATCTTTATGCCCTAAAATAGATGCTGTTTAAATACAGCTTGTCTAACTTGATCTACTTTTTTGTTGAAATTACAAGTTGGGTTAATAGAGATCATGGTGTTGAAATATACTTAAAACTTCTGAAAGACATTTGACTGCATGACATTTTGATTAAGAAACTAAAATGACAGATAATCAACTTAGCACACACTAAATGGATTAAAAACTGGCTAATGGTCTCAAAACATAATTGTACATGAGGAATGATCACTGAGTGCGTGTGTTTCTAGCGAGGTCCCACACAGACTGGTTCTCAGCTCTATGCCATTTAATGTTTTTATCAATAATAAAGAAAACACAAAATCACCACTGTTAAAGTTTGAAGATGACATCTTGAAGGAGAGGGTAAATAATGAAGAGGACAGACCACTACAGAGCTATATGGACCATTTGATAAGCTGAGCATAAGAAAACAATGTGTTGCAACATGGCCAGATGTTAGGTCATATATCTAGGAACAAAGAACGTATCCCATATTTACAGGATGGGGTACTCTATCATGGGAAGTAGCGACATGGAAGAGATTTGGAAGTCATGGTAGATAATCAGCTGAACATGAGCTCCCACTGTGATGATGTGACTTAAAGGGCTGATGTGATTCTGCAAAGTATAACCGGAGGAAATAATGAATAGGAGTGCAGAGGTTATTTTACTTCTATAACTGGCATTGGGGTGAGACCGCGACTGGAATACTGTGCCCAGTTATGGAATACACAAATAAAGAAGATGTTGATAAATTGGAGAGGGTTCAAAGAAGAACCACAAGAATGATTACAGGATTGGAAAACAAGCCTGACAGTGAAAGATTCTTGGACCTCAATCTATTCACCTTATCAAAGAAAAAGTTAAAGGGTAACTTGATCATAGTTTACAAGTACCTACATGAGGAACAAATATTTGATAACAGAGGGCACGTCAATCTAGGAGACAAAGATATAACAAGATCCAATAGCTAGAAATTGAAGCCAGGCATATTCAGGCTAGACATATTCAGACTAGAAATAAGGTGTGCATTTTTAACAGAAAGGGTAATTAACATGGAGACAACCTGTCAAGAGTAGTGGTGGATTCTCCATCACTGGAAATATTGTAATTAAGATGATTTTATTTCAAGAATATGCTCTAGTTCAATCACCACTATTGTACTTCATTCTCAGTATGAGGCAGGAGCCCTCCCCTCACAGGCAGGAATGTCTGTGAGGGGAGGGCTCCTGCCTCATACTGAGAATGAGGGGCAATCAGCAGGTTATCTCAAGTGCTTATATACGAATGCACAAAGCCTTGGAAACAAGCAGGGAGAACTGGACGTCCTGGTGATGTCAAGGAATTATGACGTGATTGGAATAACAGAGACTTGGTGGGATAACTCACATGACTGGAGTACTGTCATGGATGGTTATAAACTGTTCAGGAAGGACAGGCAGGGCAGAAAAGGTGGGGGAGTAGCACTGTATGTAAGGGAGCAGTATGACTGCTCAGAGCTCCGGTACGAAACTGCAGAAAAACCTAAGTGTCTCTGGATTAAGTTTAGAAGTGTGAGCAACAGGAGTGATATAGTGGTGGGAGTCTGCTATAGACCACCGGACCAGGGGATGAGGTGGATGAGGCTTTCTTCCGGCAGCTCACGGAAGCTACTAGATCGCATGCCCTGGTTCTCATGGGTGACTTTAATTTTCCTGATATCTGCTGGGAGAGCAATACAGCGGTGCATAGACAATCCAGGAAGTTTTTGGAAAGCGTAGGGGACAATTTCCTGGTGCAAGTGCTAGACGAGCCAGCTAGGGGGGGAGCTTTTCTTGACCTGCTGCTCACAAACCGGGAAGAATTAGTAGGGGAAGCAAAAGTGGATGGGAATCTGGGAGGCAGTGATCATGAGTTGGTTGAGTTCAGGATCCTGACACAGGGAAGAAAGGTAAGCAGCAGGATACGGACCCTGGACTTCAGGAAAGCAGACTTTGACTCCCTCAGGGAACGGATGGGTAGGATCCCCTGGGGGACTAACATGAAGGGGAAAGGAGTCCAGGAGAGCTGGCTGTATTTCAAGGAATCCCTGTTGAGGTTACAGGGACAAACTATCCAGATGTGTCGAAAGAATAGTAAATATGGCAGGCGACCAGCTTGGCTTAATGGTGAAATCCTAGCGGATCTTAAGCATAAAAAAGAAGCTTACAAGAAGTGGAAGGTTGGACATATGACCAGGGAAGAGTATAAAAATATTGCTCGGGCATGTAGGAATGAAATTAGGAGGGCCAAATCGCACCTGGAGCTGCAGCTAGCGAGAGATGTTAAGAGTAACAAGAAGGGTTTCTTCAGGTATGTTGGCAACAAGAAGAAAGCCAAGGAAAGTGTGGGCCCCTTAATGAATGAGGGAGGCAACCTAGTGACAGAGGATGTGGAAAAAGCTAATGTATTCAATGCTTTTTTTGCCTCTGTCTTCACGAACAAGGTCAGCTCCCAGACTGCTGTGCTGGGCATCACAACATGGGGAATAGATGGCCCAGCCCTCTGTGGAGAAAGAGGTGGTTAGGGACTATTTAGAAAAGCTGGACGTGCACAAGTCCATGGGGCCGAACGAGTTGCATCCGAGAGTGCTAAAGGAACTGGCGGCTGTGACTGCAGAGCCATTGGCCATTATCTTTGAAAACTCGTGGCGAACGGGGGAAGTCCCGGATGACTGGAAAAAGGCTAATGTAGTGCCAATCTTTAAAAAAGGGAAGGAGGAGGATGCTGGGAACTACAGGCCAGTCAGCCTCACCTCAGTCCCTGGAAAAATCATGGAGCAGGTCCTCAAAGAATCAATCCTGAAGCACTTGCATGAGAGGAAAGTGATCAGGAACAGTCAGCACGGATTCACCAAGGGAAGGTCATGCCTGACTAATCTAATCGCCTTCTATGATGAGATTACTGGTTCTGTGGATGAAGAGAAAGCAGTGGATGTATTGTATCTTGACTTTAGCAAAGCTTTTGACACGGTCTCCCACAGTATTCTTGTCAGCAAGTTAAAGAAGTATGGGCTGGATGAATGCACTATAAGGTGGGTAGAAAGTTGGCTAGATTGTCGGGCTCAACGGGTAGTGATCAATGGCTCCATGTCTAGTTGGCAGCCGGTGTCAAGTGGAGTGCCCCAGGGGTCGGTCCTGGGGCCGGTTTTGTTCAATATCTTCATAAATGATCTGGAGGATGGTGCGGATTGCACTCTCAGCAAATTTGCGGATGATACTAAACTGGGAGGAGTGGTAGATACGCTGGAGGGCAGGGATAGGATACAGAGGGACCTAGACAAATTGGAGGATTGGGCCAAAAGAAACCTGATGAGGTTCAATAAGGATAAGTGCAGGGTCCTGCACTTAGGACGGAAGAACCCAATGCACAGCTACAGACTAGGGACCGAATGGCTAGGCAGCAGTTCTGCGGAAAAGGATCTAGGGGTGACAGTGGACGAGAAGCTGGATATGAGTCAGCAGTGTGCCCTTGTTGCCAAGAAGGCCAATGACATTTTGGGATGTATAAGTAGAGGCATAGCGAGCAGATCGAGGGACGTGATCGTCCCCCTCTATTCGACATTGGTGAGGCCTCATCTGGAGTACTGTGTCCAGTTTTGGGCCTCACACTACAAGAAGGATGTGGATAAACTGGAGAGAGTCCAGCGAAGGGCAACAAAAATGATTAGGGTCTGGAACACATGACTTATGAGGAGAGGCTGAGGGAACTGGGATTGTTTAGTCTGCGGAAGAGAAGAATGAGGGGGGATTTGATAGCTGCTTTCAAGTACCTGAGAGGTAGTTCCAGAGAGGATGGTTCTAGACTATTCTCAGTGGTGGAAGAGGACAGGACAAGGAGTAATGGTCTCAAGTTGCAGTGGGGGAGGTTTAGGTTGGATATTAGGAAAACCTTTTTCACTAGGAGGGTGGTGAAACACTGGAATGCGTTGCCTAGGGAGGTGGTGGAATCTCCTTCCTTAGAAGTTTTTAAGGTCAGGCTTGACAAAGCCCTGGCTGGGATGATTTAATTGGGGATGGGTCCTGCTTTTGAGCAGGGGGTTGGACTAGATGACCTCCTGAGGTCCCTTCCAACCCTGATATTCTATGATTCTATGATTCTACTTTAGGCACAAATTAATTAACAAAAGTCCTGTGGCCTGTGTTATGCAGGAAGTCAGACTAGATGGTCCAGTGGTCTCTTCTGGCCTTAAATTATAAACCTAGGCCTCTCAAACAGAAGAGTCCGTTAAATTTACTTCCAATCAAAGTTTTTATATAAACATACAGAGAGCGTAGGTGTGAAGAGCAGGTCTTGCCTCTTTCTCTGAGAGCTTCCAGGACCCTGGATACTAGAAATGAAGACATTTTGAGCAACTTAGCTCACTCCATTGTGAATTCTGGGTTTTCCCTGCAATACATTCTTTAGAACTTTGAGTTGAAACAAATGTAAAAAAGCTTCTGTTCAGACATCTCTTCTCCAGCAAATATGTATCACCCCCTCCTGGATAAACAGAATACAATGGATGTATGCACTAATGTTCTGTAGTAAGAAATGCAGCCTTTTTAATGCTCAACTTTACTGTTGTTCAGCTCCATCCAAACTATCAGATTTGGACTGAATGAGGCACAGACGTTCTCTGAGCCTTTATTCTACTGCCCATCACTGTAGTATCTGAACAGCAGTGAACAGACCTATTTCTGGCACTGATTTGTTAAGTGCCACTGGCCATATAAACTTCTTGGTGCTTCAGTTATTCCATTTGCAAAATGTAAGCAATGACATTTGTCTTCATTATCGAGTGCTGTAAGGCACATGTAATAAACCCCAAGCTCATTCTTTTAGGCCATGGCACCTTCGGGTAGAAAGAACAGGAAGAAAAGGCTCAGCATATGCTCAAGAAATCAGAGGCAAGCTTCTGATATCTCATCTCAATCAACCTAGAATTGTGTTATTTCAATACACCACTGAGCGGCTGCACTCGCATGGGGGGGAGGGATAGCTCAGTGGTTTGAGCATTGGCCTGCTAAACCCAGGGTTGTGAGTTCAATCCTTGAGGGGGCCATTTAGGGATCTGGGGCAAAAATTGTGGATTGGCCCTGCTTTGAGCAGGGGGTTGAACTAGATGACCTCCTGAGGTCCATTCCAACCCTGATATTCTAGGATTCTATTCTATGTGTTAACAAATAGCTATGAGCAATTGAAAATACACCACAGTAAATCTATACCAGCATGTTCTAATATACAGGTTTCTAATTAATGTATATCACCCCACATAACCAATCTTAACTTAGCAAATAGGGAGCAGAACAGAAAAGGAAATGTGCAACACAGATTATTACTACTTCTACGTCTCGTGTTATAGTAGGATCCAGATCAAGGCCCCACTGAGGTAAGCATTATCTAAGAACACGGTGAGAGACATTCCCTGTCCTAAATTTATGAGTTTATTAAAGATCTCATACATCAAGTGGCTGTAACAAAGAAACTGAGGCAGGATGAGGAAACAGTGAAAAATATGGTTACATAGACGAGCAGTGCCACAAATTTTCAAGTTTCAAGTCAAGCAAATGGAATAACTTCAAACCTGCATTAGACACGTTTTCTTATCCCTATTCCCTCATCCTCCCTACATTTGTTTGTTACACCGACTTTTTGCATTTTGTCTAGGCTCTTTGAGGAGAAAGTCTGTCTCCTCCCATGTGTCTGTATTCCCCCTTTTGACTGGGTCTCTGGATGCTATTGTAATACAAATAATACCCCTCTCACATTTTGTGCATAATAAGTTAATAACAAATTTTGAAGGTTTAAAAGCATACACACTGCACCCTTTAATTCCTACAAGTGCTCTGTCAGCATAGTCAATGAGGAAAAGAGGTGAAAAGCTAAAGAAAGTGATAACAGTAAATATTAAAATTCAACCCAAGGAAAGTGAGACATTATGGCCATAGTTCCTTAAAAATTCTGAACAGTTCTCTTGTGTTATGGTACTAGGAGGAGGATTTTTGAACAGATGCCTTTTTTCACCCTTCATCAAGATTAGAGGCATCTGCTATTTCTTCAAATCAGTTTAGAGAGCAAATCAGCTCTGTACTAATGAAGAGTGTAATTCAAATGCCAACTAAAGCAGCAATTAAACAATTGAATATAATTTTTCTACCTCAAAAGCACCACTGCATTATGCTCAAATTTTCAGGCACAGACTTCCTGGTGATTTGCAACATGATTTTAAACTATGAATCACAAATTTTAATGCTATGAACTACCTATAACCTCATTTTAAAAACCAACTAATTTGGGGGAAATATATAAAAACTGGAGGCACATACCATGCTTATTCCACCTGCTCAGCAATGTACTAAGAATCAGCTTGTTAAGAGCTGATGATTGGAGTCAGGAAAATGAAATTTTTTTTCCCAGCGCAAATATCACCCAAATTGATGACCCAAAGCCAAGTCACATACTTTTCTTTTTAATGCCAAACATTTTCCCATGTATAAAATAGGAACGAGAATAATATGATATCCTAATTGTGCCTCCTCTTTTTGAGCCCTAAATACACGTAGAGTGTTTACAGCAGGGGTGGGCAAACTTTTCGGCCCGAGGGCCACACCCAGGAATAGAAATTGTATGGCAGGCCATGAATGCTCACAAAATTGGGGTTGGGGTGCGGGATGGGTGAGGGCTCTGGTTGGGGGTGAGGGCTCAGGGTGGGGCCAGAAATGAGGAGTTCAGGGTGCACGAGGGGGCTCCGGGCTGGGGAATAGGGTGCTGGCTCCAGCTGGGAATGAGGAGTTTGGGGTGGAGGAGGGTGCTCCGGGTTGGGACCAAGGGGTTCGGAGGGTGAGAGGAGGATCAGGGCTGGGGCAGGGGGTTGGGGCATGGAGAGAGGCTATGGGGTGCAGGCTCCAGGCGGCACTTACCTCAAGCGGCTCCCGGAAGCAGAGGCCATGTCCCCACTTCGGCTCCTATGCAGGAGCACCCATCAGCAGGCACCGCCCCTGCAGCTTCCATCGGCTGCAGTTCCCAGCCAATGGGAGCTGCGGGGGCGGTGCTTGGTGCGGCAGCAGCAGCATGCAGAGCGGAGCCCCTTGTCTGCCCCTACACATAGGAGCCAGAGTGGGGCCATGCCACTGCTTCCGGAAGCAGCGTGGAGCGGCCCCCTACTCTGCTCCACGGCTGGAGCGCTGGAGGGCGACAACCCCAGACCCCGCTCTCCGCGGGCCGTAGTTTGCCCACCCCTGGTTTACAGGAATCTTTACATTTTCATTGAAAGTAAAAAAACCCACTAATTTGTTTTTTAGTAAGTTACAACCTTTTTTGTCCTTCCTTTCCCTGTCCATTGTCTCTACCTCATTCTTGTTCCCTTTTCTACATACTGTGTAGAAAGGGTGTCATGTTTAGAGCAAATGTAATGTATTTTTGGAAAATTATACAAAAACTGAAGTGTAAATTAAGTACAATGGTAATTCTGGAAACGGGAGCACAGCTGGCCCGTAGGAAAGGATTCGAGTCCAATGTGGGTATTAACAATTCATACGTATCTTCTGGGATCTATTTACCTCAGCTGAAGAAGACAAGAACATAAGGTGGTCTGTTGCTACTAAACTATATTGTATTTAGATCTTTCTTCTGCATTTAAATTATTAAGCTCTTGGCACCAGTAGCCATAATGCCTTATGTTACTACCAATACTGCCAAATCTCCCTTGTCCCCAGGAGCTTATCACTCTACCTGTATTCGTTTTTTAAAAGGGCCATCAATGTGGCATCCAAATGACTTCATGAGAAGTAAACAAGAATCTCTCTTCCAAAATTACTGGAAGAAACTAGCTTTAACTTTTGGCTTTTTAAAAAAAAAACCAAAAAACTATATAATTGAGGGTGCTGCTGAGCCGTTTGTGACCAATGTATGGCTGTAGTTCTGCTTGGTTCCAGGCACACAAGCAAGACCCAAACCTACTATAACATAATACGTTCACTACCATGTGTAAGCCTGATGCTTTAAGGGCAGATTTTGTAGTTTATATAAGACTTGCGTAATGAGTAACTTCAAATTAAACATTTTTGGTATTAAAAAAGAAAAACAACAGGATTTATGTAGTTCACACAAAATAAGGATTCAAGTGCACTACCGTGAAATCCCCTGATCCATCCCTCAGAGAAATACTAACAGTTTTTACTATTGGTTGGCTATGGTTTGAGTAACAGTACACTTATCACCAGTACACACACAGAGCTATATATTTATGATACTTAGATCATATTTTTTTTCCTTGGAAAGCCAAATCTTCATTTAGGAGTCAAGTAAAATAATAGCATAATATACAATTAGCTTCATACTGTGTGGGTAGGACTTACCTAAAAGCTGCCACTAATGGAGCATAAACTGAGTCTCCGTCATACACATACAAATGGTCCCAACTGCATTCTGTAGCAAAGTGATTGAATCGAAGCCTCAGGATTGTATTTGGCCTAAACAAAAAATAAACCCTAAATTAACCATACAAAAAACCCACAATGGCAGCATCTCCAAACAACTGCCTTGATGTGCAGTTTCACTCTCAAAGTGACTCAAAAAAAAAAAAAATCAGCTATTCACCTTACAGTAACTGTGATTTCTCAAGATATGTTGTCCATTTAGATTCTACTCTATGTAGCCCATGCACGAGATTTGGCTAGCAGTGTCCACTGGGGCCACACCTGTGCCCAGAACTTTCTCACCGCCCCACCCCAGCCCCCCAAAGGCATTAAGGGCAGGCTGGACCCAGCCATCCCTCTGTTCCTATGCCAATACAAAATTCTGTAGGTGGGAGGGGTATAGCTCAGTGGTTTGAGCATTGGCCTGCTAAACCCAGGGTTGTGAGTTCAATCCTTGAGGGGGTCATTTAGGGATCTGGGGCAAAAATTGGGGATTGGTCCTGCTTTGAGCAGGGGGTTGGACTAGATGACCTCCTGAGGTCCCTTCCAACCCTGATATTCTAGGATTCTATGAAAAGCAGGAAAGGAGGCTGGGCCATGAGATCCTTGATATCCACACATCTCAATTTCTGTAAGGTAAGTATTCAATTATTAGACAATGACTTGAAGAAAAATAGATTCCACTTTTGGTGACTAACAAGCATTTGTTTGTTTGCATGGAATTGGATAAATATGGTATAACAACGTATACAGCATAAGATACTTAAACAATGACTAGAGAGGACGAAAGAGTAGCGTCTTGCAAAGGTGTGTACTCAGCTCCATGTAGCTGCCCTATAGATTTCAGAACTAGGGATGTTTTTCAAACAGGCAGCAGAGGCTGCCTGAGCTGTAATGTGACCAAGTGACTAACCCATAAAAAGTTCTCATACAGTTGGAGTCCCACTTAGATAATCTGAGAGAATAGTGACTGACCCTTAACCATTTCTGCAAAGGCCAAACAACCTAAGTGTGTTCCTGAATGGTTTTGGCCTGCCAATATAAAAAGCCAGTGCCCTTACTACAAGTGTGTGAAACTTTGCTTTCCCTGGGAGCGAGGCTTGGGGAAGAAAACCGGGAGATGAACAGACTGGTTCATATGGAACTCAAACAATTTTTGGAAGGAACTTGAGACGAGGTCTGATTGTGACGCTATCCTTATGAAACACTATACAAGGAGGATCTGCCATGTGCCACCTATCCTTTGAGCTGTAAAAAAAAGCACTAAAAAAGCAGTCTTCACTGGAAGGTGGTATAGCGAACAAGTTGCTGAAGACTCGAAGGTGGGACCCATCTACCTTGCTAATCCTCTATTGAGACAGAAAGAGGAAGGGGGCTCCTAAATTGGGGGGAAATAACCATGTATGTGACTTTTCAGGAATTTATCTACTGCAGTGGTTCTCAAAGCCCAAGCCCCACCATGCAGGACCAAAGCCCAAGGGATTCAACCCTGTGTGGCAAGGCTCAGGCTAAAGCCTTTGGGCTTTGACCTCTTCCTCACCCGGGGTGGTGGGGCTCAGGTTTTGGCTTTGTGCTACCCTCCGGAGCAGTGGGACTCAGGCGGGCTCTGGCTTCGGTCCCCCTTCCTGGGGTCGTGTAGTAATTTTTTGTTGTCGGAAGGGGGTTGCGGTGCAATGCAGTTAGAGAACCCTTGGTCTACTGTATGATGAGAAAACACAATGTGGCCCTGGATAGGAGGGTGATGAAGTATTTTAAAGTTACATGAATTGAAATGGTAGTTGAGTCTGAATAAACATGGGTCCCTTATCTCTTCAGATGAGCTGCCACAACTGTCAAGTACTTGGTGAATACCCTCAGTGCTGTGGAAGACCAAAGGGCAAGACTTTGTACTGGCAGTGAAATGTTCATATTACAAATCGGAAGTATTTCCCGTGGACCAGATGAATGAATGTGCAAGTAAGTGTCTTGGAAGTTGAGAGCCCTGAATCAGTCTTAAGGACCTAACAAGGGAATTATGAAAGCAAGAGTCATCATCCTGAATTTTCAATGATGGATGAACTTGCGGAGACATCAAAGGTCCAGAAAAGGGATGCCTACCCTTTTCTTCTTTGGGAGGAGAAAATAATGGGAATAAAAAAAAACCTCTCTCTGAACATAAAGGGCACGTTCCCTACTGCTCCAAGCTGTAAAAAGAGTCTATTTCTTACAAATGTAGAATTATGTGCAAAAAAACCTGCATTCAAAAATAAAACAATGTAAAATTTTAGAGCCTGCAAGTCCACTCAGTACTACTTCTTGTTCAGCCAATCATTCAGACAAACAAGTTGGTTTACATTTGCAGGAGATAATGCTGCCCGTTCTCGTGGCACTGTTATAGCCAATGTCGCAAGATATTTAGGTGCCAGATGCGCTAAAGATTCACGTGTCCCTTCATGCTTCAACCACCATTCTAGAAGACGTGTCCAGGCTGATGACAGGTTATGCTCAACAATAATCCAAAGCAGTGCAGACCAACGCATGTTCATTTTCATTATCTGAGTCAGATGCCACCAGCACAAGCTTGATTTTCGTTTTTGGTGGTTCGGGTTCTGTAGTTTCTGCATCAGAGTGTTGCTCTGTAGCGAGGCAGTGTGGTTCCCTGCAGCCCCAGAGAGGAACGAGCCCCTCCGGACGCCAAAGTGGGCAGAGCCAGTGGAGCCTGCGCCAGCCCCCCAGAGGTCAAGGCACAGGACAGGAAGTACAAAAGCCCAACCCCAGTGCTCACCAGAGACCCAGCCGCTGGAGAAGCCAGACGCCTGTGGCCTAGTTCCCGGCTGGGAGACTCCTGCAATTGGCGACCGAGCCGAGGCCTGACCAGACCCCGGAGAAACTGTTAAGCCTGCCTTTGGCAAGTTACCCAGAGAAGCTGCCGAGCCTACCACTCGCTGGGTACCTGAGGAGCCCATGGTACTTGATTCATTGAAGGACACCATCCAGGTGCAGGTACCTCTAGACGGGGAGGTAGGAAGTAGCCCGGGGGTAGCCGACCATAGTCTGGCTGCAGCACACCTAGAGCCTATGTCAGTGTGTTGCAGCCAGGATCCCCATTGACACAGCAGCAGGCCGTCTGCTGCTGCTAGGGCCCCAAGATGGGACGCAGCGGAGTGGGTGGGCCTGCATCCCCCCTGCCACCCAACATGCAGGTGACAGTCTCCCCCTCTCCCAGGCCCTTCGGAGCCAGGGCCGGGGTCTCCTGAACTTACCTGTTTGCTCAGCGCCTTTCTCAGGGCCTGAGTCCCAAACGCTGTACTGCCCGCCCTGAGCCAGGGCCTGGGCTTGGTGCTTATTTGTTTGCTCAGCCCCTGCCTGAGGGTCTGAGCCATGGACTCTTTGCCGCCCACCCTAACATAGGGCCTGGGCTTATTGCTTAACGGTTTGCACCGTCCCTGTCCAAGGACCGGAGCGTGGGACTCGCTACTGCCCGTCAACCGGGCGTGAGTAACTGTTGTTTTGCCTCTACCGCTGCGTGAGACCCCGCAGCCAGACTAGTTCCTCGGACGTAACCAGACAGATGTAGCAAGACGGGGTGGTTCCCTACTGCCCTGGAGAGGGACGAGCTCCGGCCAAACCCTTCTACATGCTCTTTTAAGACTTCTGAAAGCAAGCCCCACCCGTCCCTCTCAGATTTTGGAAGGCACTTCAAATTCTTAAATCTTGGATCAAGTGCTGTAGGTAGCTCTAAAAATCTCACACTGGTACCTTCTTTGTGTTTTGTCAGATCTGCAGGGACAGTGTTCTTAAAAAGAACAACATATGCTGGGTTATCATCCAAGACTGCTATAACATGAAATATATGGCAGAATGTGGGTAAAACAGAGCAGAGGACATACAATTCTGCCCCAAGGAGTTCAGTCAGAAATTTAATTAATGCTTATTTTTTTTTAATGAGCATTATCAGCATGGAAGCATGTCCTCTGGAATGGTGGCCAAAGCATGAAGGGGCATACAAATGTTTTGCATATCTGGCACGTAAATACCTTACAATGCAGGCTACAAAATGCCATGCAAATGCCTGTTCTCACTTTCTGGTGACATTGAAAATAAGAATAGGACAGCATTAGCTCCTGTAAATGTAAACAAACTTGTTTGTCTTAGCGATTTGCTGAACAAGAAGTAGGACTGAGTGGACTCTGAAGTTTTACATTGTTTTGTTTTTGAATGCAGTCACGTAACAAACAAAAAAAATCTACATTTGTAAATTGCACTTTCACTATAAAGAGATTGCCCTACAGTACTTGTATGAGGTGAATTGAAAAATACTATTTTTTTTATCATTTTTACAGTTCAAACATTTGTAAGCAAAATATACACTTTGATTTCAATTACAACACAGAATACAATACATATAAAAATGTAGAAAAACATGCATAATATTTAATAAATTTCAACTGGTATTCTATTATTTAACAGTGCAATTAAAACTGCAATTAATCACAAATAATTTTTTTGAGTTAATCACGTGAATTAACTGCAATTAATCGACAGCCCTACTCAGTTCTTTGGATCTCCATGGGAATCCCAAATGCTTGGAACCAGGATAATCTTCACATCTCAGATGTGACCATGGTGAGTTACACTGTATTAGATGAATCTAGTGCAGCCCACGGAGGAGTGTGAGATATCAGCTTCTCCTCATTCATTACAGATTTGAACTCTTTCCTAGACTCTAGAGCAGAGGTGGGCAAACTACGGCCCACGGGACCACCCTACTCGGTCCCTGAGCTCCCGGCTGGGGAGGCTAGCCTCCAGCCCCTCCCCCGCTGTCCTCCCTCCCCTGCACCAATGCCGCTGCGTAGGCAGCACGGCTTGCGCCCACCCACCTCCCAGGCTTTCCAGTAAGCCAGTCCTGCCACTCAGAGCGGCATGGTAAGGGGGCGGGAAGAGTGGGGGGTTGGATAAGGGGCAGGAGGTCCCGGAGGACAGTCAGGGGACAAGGGGTGGTCGGATGGGGCAGTCAGGAGACAGGGTGAAGGGGGGGGTTCGATAGGGGGTGGGGTCCTGGGGGGGGGGGCAGTTAGGGACGGGGGTCCCGGAAGGGGGTGGATAGGGGAAGGGGGCCAGGCTGTTTGCGGAGGCACAGCCTTCTCTACTAGGCCCTCCATACCGTTTCGCAACCCCGATGTGGCCCTCGGGCCACAAAGATTGCCCACCCCTGCTCTAGAGGAAGCGTGACCATAAATTGAGACAGCTTGTCCCAGGGCAAATGATTGTATTTTGCTACCAGTTCTGGGTAATTAGTTTCTCACATCTAGAGACTGGCTAGGAGGTAGACTTTATTGCCCAAATATACACCACAAAGCTAGAGCTTTCTCCCTTTGTGTTGGTTTGGGAGGTCATTGCTGTTTGAACTTCTCCTGGACAGCGGCTACAAGAGATCCTGGCACTGGATGAGAACAAAAGTACTCAAATCCTTTTGAAGGCTGGAATCGATGCTGGAGTCTGCCACAAGTGCTTTGCAGGTTCCAACAGTCCCTGTTTTATAGGCATGGTGAGCCTACCAAGCATGAAAAGGTAGGGAATGTTCAGCAGTTTACATGATTTCTCTGCATCTTACTTCCAGTCTGAATTTGTCTGGCTTCAGCTTCCTGCTACTGCATCTTGATACACACCTTTGTCTACTAGGCTCAAGAGCTCTCTTAACAGCAGCACAGGATTCACTCAGGGCATAATGGGAAGACACCTACACAATCGACAGTTTTATAGAAACTTTTCAGAGTAGAACTATACTTCAGAATGGCATACCTTTACATTTGGCAAACCAGAGATAGAACAGACTATTTCTGTAAGGACGTGTGCTTTGTTTTTGGCAGCGTAATTCTCTACTGTCTCCTTTCTGCCCAGCCTGAACCCTCATTCACACGATCTCTGATGCCAAGACTAAAGTCAAATGAGAATGATAAGCTAGAAGAGCTTTATGTGCAGCTCAGTACTTCAACTAACAGGTTCATTTTGTGCATCTCTCTACACCAAACATGTGGTATGACTGAGGAAGAAGATCCCTCGCTCACTCCTCATAGAATATATGTTTTCCTGGGAAAGCAGCCGGATACATGCAAGGAAACGCTGCACCTGAACTAAGATTAGCTATTTTGATGTTTATCAGGGAATTGTGAATAGAACATTTTCCTTGGAAAAAATAAGTTAATAAGTAGAAAACTTTAGCATAGTGATATGAGATTAAAGCTTGTTATAATAGAATTGTTGAGCTTTGGAGAATTTTAAGGAACATTCCACAGAGACAAACACAGACATCTTCTATAGTCTGAAATTCAAAACAGGGTGGAGTCAAATCTTTTTACAAAACCAACGGAAACTAAATGTGCAGAGAACATTGTTAAAAATGTATTCTTTGCTGTTTCAAGATCTTGGGGAACTGGATCCCGCAAGATGCTGAGTAACCTCAACTCCCATGAATTTCAGCACAGATGAAGTCACTCATTCCATCACAAAACCTCGTCTTTATTCAGAAACCTGCCCATTTAGCCTCTTTCCAGAGTTCCACAGTTCTGCTTCAACCTCACTTAAAGCTACACTGTTTAATGCATGACAGCTGACAGTTCAAATGTTTAAAAACTAGACTGATTTTGCAGCTCTGGTGCCAGCACTCACCCATACACACACACAAAAATCCAAAAAACACAAACATTTATGATGGTTACACCACTAATCAGATGACGGTCAGAAGCTAAACGCTATAAGTGTCACTCTTAAAATTACTGCAAAAGTCAGTAAAAGCAAAAAAAAAAAAAAAAAAAAGTGATCCATGTCACAGTGTAACACTAACAGACCCCGGTCATTGGCGGGCAGGCTCAAACCTGGAACCTTTGGAGCTAAATGCATGAGCCTCTACTGCATGAGCTAGAAGCCACAGGGCTCTTAATTAAGGCTGTAGCAGACTTATTAATCTCTGAGGGGTCTCAGTGCCACTAGAGGGAAACAATCACTACACCCAGGAGGTGTGTGGGTTACAACAGCAACAGGAGGGTGTTGGTGTGGGCGATTCCCAACTGCCTTTTCAGACAGTAAGAGACCTTTCCAAGAAGGGCAACCATTCCTTTGAAGTCATTGGGAACTAATGAGTAAATACACATTTGGAAAGCAACAGAAGCTCAGCATTTATTTGAAAATTGATTGTTTTTTTCCATGCACAGGATATTTTTAAAGTTAGAGCTCTCTGCTTTTGGCATGGGGGGGGGAGGGGGGAGGAGTTACAAATGCAGTCTAGCCTACCATCTGAAATTCGGAAATCTGGAGAGTTTACAACCATAACATTTAAGTCATTTTACCACAAGGACAAAATTCTATTCATTTTGATCTTTTCAACTATCCAATTTTATAAAGCAGTCAAGCCATTGAAATTCATCATTTAGAAAGAAAGGGCAATTCTGATTATTGTGAGAGTGTTCTTTCCCACAATAATTCATAAAAGTGAGTGAAACCAAGGTCTAAACGTGTTCAGAAATTGAACTGCACTTAAAATTACTGTAAATAACACCCTCTAAAAATGAAGATGTTTGCTACTTACTTTCCTTCAATGAGCCATGTGCATTTTGTTTTGTATTTATAATTTCCAGGCCCATCTGTTACATATCCAGAAGATCCAGTTAGCCTGTAAATAAAAATTAGAAATGTAGGTTTCCAGTGTGATTAAATACTTAAGTTTTTCCAACCATCTTAGTTTCAAAAAAATGCCCTGATTAAAGCACCCAGCTTTACATTTTCATTTATTGAATGGCCATTATAAAAAATACACACACAAATGGATCAGACAATTGGGATTCTGCTATTGTACTCTTGGTCTGTACCCCTTCTCGTAACTAGCCAGAGTACCCACAAGTTCTGCCAGGAAATTCAAAGTGGTGTTCTCATCTGGCTTCCTTCTCAGACCAGCAACTCAGACAAATGGTATTTCTTTCATAACTGAAGACAGGTACAGAAAGAGTAATGTAGGGAGGATGGCAACAGAGCTTCCCTTAATCGAGCAGTGAAAAGTGATGAAACAAGGTACTTGCTTATAAGGACTGTAGTGAAAACAAATAGAAAATGAAAGATTTGTTTAAAACAAACTGCAAAGTTACTACAAAAGTAAAACGTTCAAAATACAACAAAGTATTACTTTCAAAAGCAGAGTCTCAAGGGTAACTTATGGTCCAGTCTAGATTCGACTCATGTTACAGACTCTCGTCTGAAATCTATGTGCTGAACTCCCCTTAGTCTCCTCTCCATTTGAAAATGGAATAATCCCTCTCTGTCAGTGCCTGGATCAGTTATAACTCGTTTCTGCTTTGAAGACTTTGATAACCCACATTACAGGCAATGGTCCCTGTTCCTGGTATAAGTTTATTTCTTAAATATGCTGCCTCTTCCAACAATTTGTTTCCCCTTAGACTACTCAAAATTATTTTCCACGGTCTTTGTTAAAATGCAGCACTGCTGGACACAGATTGAATGTATGATTTTAGGCACTCATTAGCAGATCCATAAAATCTAGCATTTGAGGTGTTTGTGTAAAAACAAAAACAAAACCCTACGTATGGAAGAATTGGAGAGCAAGAGAGGATGCACCAACTGTACCGGTGTGGAGTGAGCGATTAAGGGTCCTCAATTAAACTGTATTTCTCTGATGTTTCCTTTTCTCCCTGGGAGTAATTACTTCCAAATGAGCATTCCAATTGGCCAGTTAAGACTCAGGCCTGTGTGTCACTTACAATGCGTATACTAATACTCCACTTTAAGCAACACAAATGTACATTTTAAATTATATAAAATCCAATCTTACTAATAGGTAGACAAAATTATTTGTAACAGCAGGTACCCAATATAACCTCATAAATTAAGGATAATTAGCAAATTCTATCATAACATGTTATGAAAACTAGGGCTGTCAAGTGATTAAAAACATTAATCGCTATTAATTGTGATGCTAAACAATAGAATACCATTTATTTAAATATTTTGGGGTGTTTTCTACATTTTCAAATATATCAATTTCAATTACAACACAGAATACGAAGTGTACATCACTAACTTTATATTTATTTTTGATTACAAATATTTGCACTGTAAAAACCAAAAGAAATAGCATTTTTCAATTCACCCCACACAAGTACTATAATGCAATCTCTTTATCACGAAAGTTGAACTTACAAATGTAGAATTACGTACAAAAAAACCCTGCACTCAAAAATAAAACAATGTAAAACTTTAGAGCCTACAAGTCCACTCAGTCCTACTTCTTGTTCAGCCAATCGCTCAGCCAAACAAATTTGTTTACATTTGCAGGAGATAATGCTGCCCACTTCTTGTTTACAATGTCACCTGAAAGCGAGAACAGGTGTTTGCCTGGCACAGTTGTAGCCGGCATTGCAAGATATTTACATGCCAGATGCACTAAAGATTCATATGTCCCCTCATGCTTTGACCACCTCTCCAAAATACACGTGTCCATGCTGATGTCGGGTTCTGCTCAATAACTATCCAAAGCAGTGTGGATGGACGCATGTTCATTTTCATCATCTGAGTCAGATGCCACCAGCAGAAGGTTGATTTTCTTTTTTGGTGGTTTGGGTTCTATAAGTTTCTGCTTCGGAGTGTTGTTCTTTTAAGACTTCTGAAAGCATGCTCCACACTTCGTCACTCTCGGATTTTGGAAGGCAATTGAGACTTTTGGGTCAAGCACCGTAGCAATCTTTAGAAATCTCACATTGGTACCTTTCTTGCATTTTGTCAAATCTGCAGTGAAAGTGTTCTTAAAACAAACAACATGTGCTGGGTCATCATCTGAGACTGCTATAACATGAAGTATATGGCAGAATGCAGGTAAAACAGAGCAGGAGACACACAATTCTCCCCCGCCGAGGAGTTCAGTCACAAATTTAATTAATGCTTTTTTTTTTTCCCCCCCAAATGAGCATCATCAGCATACAAGGATGTCCTCTGGAATGGTGGCCAAAGCATGAAGGCATATGAATGTTTAACATATCTAGCACATAAAATACCTTGCAATGCCAGCTACAGAAGTGCCATGTGAACGTCTGTTCTTACTGTTAGGTGATATTATAAACAAGAAGCAGGCAGCATTATCTCCCGTAAATGTAAACAAACAAAGTTTGACATTGCTTTAGTTTTGAGTGCAGTTATATAACCAAAAAAAAAATCTACATTTGTAAATTGCACTTTCATGAGAAAAATTGCACTACAGTACTTGTATGAGGTGAACTGAAAAAACACTTTCTTTTATCATTTTTACAGTGCAAATATTTAATAAAAAATAATATAAAGTGAGCTCTGTACACTTCGTATTCTGTGCTGTAATTTAAATCAATATATTTGAAAATGTAGAAAAACCATCCACAAATATTTTAAAAATTTCAATTGGTATACTATTCTTTAATAGTGCGATTAAAACCGCAGTTCATCCAGGTTAATTTTTTTTAAATTGAGATTAATTTTGAGTAAATCACGTGAGTTAACTGTGATTAATCGACAGCCCAAATAAAAACCCATCCTCACGCTGCAGAAAATGCAGTTACTCCAAGAAGCTGCACTTCTTGTGGGTAGTGGCTTTGTATCTCACATCCTACCTCTGCTTCAGTTATTATATCAACTGAAAACTCTATTTTTTAATTACACACTTATAAGTCCCCACTATTTCAGTACCATGGAAGCAAGAGTCCTTTCCAGGAGATAAATGTGAAAAATTTCTCCAAATCCTGGCTCTCACCCTCCATCTGGAAGAGGACGGAGTACTAAACCATGACTTCATTCATCCTCCCCCACATTTGGGTCATTCCACTATTTACAAGCTCACCAGGCTTCTGGAACCCCAGGGCTTGTGAGATTTAAAACCACTACAAGTTACAGGTTCCTTGCTTTTTTCCTCAGTTTAACTATTGACTGGTGCTGAGCAACATCCTTCCCCAAGGAAACAGCAGCAGTGGACACGTGCAACCCATCCTGAGAAAGTCTGAGAATCCATCACTTCAGAGTAGCATCCGTGTTAGTCTGTATTCGCAAAATGAAAAGGAGTACCTGTGGCACCTTAGAGACTAACCAATTTATTTGAGCATAAGCTTTCAAGCTCACGAAAGCTTATGCTCAAATAAATTGGTTAGTCTCTAAAGTGCCAGATGTACTCCTTTTCTTTTTGAGAATCCATCGGAATTTAGGGGAGAGAGCAAGATCAACACCAAAACTATCTGGTCCAGTTTGACTGATACACATAAAATGAGACCAAGTAGTCCCAGTGGTTCCTCACAGATGCATTATAAAAAGAAGAGTACCAAAAGCCAGTGGAAAATTTTACAAGAGAATTTTGGCATTAAAACCATTGTGAAGTAGCAATCAGCATGTTCCAGCAACATTTTCTGGCAACTGAGCAGCCACAAGACGCTCCACTGGAGAATATGCTTGTATTTTAAAGCAACTTCACAAGTTCTCAGAGAAGTATATTTTATCAGAGCTGGTCGGAAAAAAGTTAGACAGAACCATTTCTGGAGAACGCAGCTCCACCAAAATGAAAAATACTTTATGAAATCGTGTTGATTTCACCAAAAATGGAAAGAAGTTCCAACTATGTCAAAATGTCCCATTTCAACGTTTAAGAAAAAAATGGTTTAACTTTTCCTTTCTAAATGACTTGTTTGGAATTTTTTTTTAAATTTTGTATGCTATATATTATAAATAAAAGTCAAATGGAAGTGAAATGTTCCTATTTTACTGAAACTAACTATTTTGACTGACCCAAAATGAAACTTTTGACGTTTTCTTTCATTGAGAAATTTCAAATTTGGGCCGTTTGTTTCGAATTGGAACTAAAACAGATGTTGATGTCTTCACTGAATTCCCACTCTCTGCACAGCTCTACATTTTATACTTATACATTTATACTTATACTTCCAGCTTAATATATCCGGGCCCAAAACTTTTAAGCCTGAAGTTCAGCACCGAATCCATTTTGGGACAACTAGAGCAGTGGCCCAATTTTCAGAGGTGTGCTGAGTTCCTGCAGCTTCCGTGAACTTCAGTGAGGAGGCTTGGACTATTGTTGTTTGTTTTTTCAATTGTTCAGCATTTCTGAAGAGTCAGACTATCCATTTATATATTTAATCAAGGACTCAGGTATCTAATTCTAGACACGAATATTTGAAAAATGTGGCCCTCTTTTCTAAACATTAAGCTTTTGAAAAGAGCGTCAATGGGGAGCCTGGGAATCTTAATGTTTTAAATAAGCTGATGTTTCAACTCTGAAGGCACTTTGCCTGCAATTGATAGTATGCACACTTTGGAAAAGGAATAAATCTCACGAGCTAAAAAACAATCTGCCATGCTCTCAAACAACTAGCAACCTTTATCCAGGAATCATTATGAACAACCTGCTCTGCTCTGGAAACAATTACTCTGGCATTCACCACAGAAAAATGATCAAAGGCAATATAAGATAATGTCTCAAACATTCCTGGAAATCTTGCACGCTCCAGTGTTAAGAGAACTTAGACATATTTGAACAATCCAAAAACAAAATGAACTGTTTAAGTTAAAAAAAAAATCAAGACTTTAATCAACAAAGTTTCCTTGGTAAAAACAAGATCTGAAATACTAATCTGTAAATGATTTACATCCCTCACTAACCTTTGGAACATATTTCATTAAACTCAAATAAACCCACGTATAATAAGTATCATTGCAGAGAGTTCAACACTTTCCAAAGCAAATGAAATTGAAGCTACGTTCTCTGCACTCTGGTATTACAGAACACATGGTATTGTATGAACAACCCACAAGCTGGAGATAAGGAGAAATACTTGGCACCAAAGCAAGCTAAGGCTGGAGTCTTATTGTTAAATTCAACAAAAATGAGCTGATAAACGAATAAACTGGGTTCCCAATACTAATGAAAAACAAAAATCCTAGATTTTTTCTAATATTGGTCCTCTGTCTACACTACACAAAAATCTACCATATTAAAGCACTGTACTTGAGCCTGGTAGGGGCCCATCATGTCCTTAAACATGGTTTGGTTTTCCCTATGTGAATAAGATCAAAACATACAATCTAGGAGCAAGGTACTTAAGGTCTGGGAAAATTTGCAGTGCAGCTAGTGCCACCCCAACACCAGATGATATGACAACCAGAACCATTATAAGAGAGATCTTTTTATTAACATACTATTGGGAATAAAGATCACTTGAGTCCTATACTGTCACTGATTCTCAAACAGTTTGACTCATTGACATCACTATTTTGTATATTTATAATGTTATCACCTAGATACTATGTTGATGGGCATTCTAGAAATGAACTAAAAATTGTACGCATATATTAATCCATGACTTGAATGCTGTGTATTCTGACTGTTCTATCCTAAACCAGCAATGCATTACATCATTCTGTAATGACAGGTTTCAGAGTAGCAGCCATGTTAGTCTGTATCTGCAAAAAGAAAAGGAGGACTTGTGGCACCTTAGAGACTAACAAATTTATTTGAGCATAAGCTTTCGTGAGCTACAGCTCATTTCATCGGATGCATTCAGTGGAAAATACAGTGAGGAAATTTATATACATAGAGAACATGAAACAATGGGTGTTACCATACACACTGTAACCAGAGTGATCACTTAAGGTGAGCTATTACCAGCAGGAGAGCGGGGGTGTGGCGGTGGGAGAAAACCTTTTGTAGTGATAATCAAGGTGGGTCATTTCCGGCAGTTGACAAGAATGTCTGAGGAACAGCGGGGCAGGGGTTCGGGGGGGGGGGGAATAAACATGGGGACATAGGTTTACTTTGTGTAATGACCCATCCACCCCCAGTCTTTATTCAAGCCTAAATTAATTGTATTCAGTTTGCAAATTAATTCCAATTCAGCAGTCTCTCGTTGGAGTCTGTTTTTGAAGGTTTTTTGAGAAGAATTGCCACTTTTATAGGTCTGTAATTGAGTGACCAAAGAGATAGAAGTGTTCTCCGACTGGTTTTTGAATGTTATAATTCTTGACGTCTGATTTGTGTCCATTTATTCTTTTACGTAGAGACTGTCCAGTTTGGCCAATGTACATGGCAGAGGGGCATTGCTGGCACATGATGGCATATATCACATTGGTAGATGTGCAGGTGAACGAGCCTCTTGATAGTGTGGCTGATGTGATTAGGCCCTATGATGGTGTCCCCTGAATAGATATGTGGACACAGTTGGCAATGGGCTTTGTTGCAAGGATAGGTTCACTTCCTTGAGGAATTCCACCATGATTTCAACAAATTTCCATCCCACCATCAACCTCAGCCTGGACCAGTCCACACAAGAGATCCACTTCCTGGACACTATGGTGCTAATAAGCGATAGTCACATAAACACCACCCTACACCGGAAACCTACTGACTGCTATGCCTACCTACATGCCTCCAGCTTTCATGCAGACCACACCACACGATCCATTGTCTACAGCCAAGCTCTACATACAACCGCATTTGCTCCAACCCCTCAGACAGAGACAAACACCTACAAGATCTCTATCAAGTGTTCTTACAACTACAATACCCACCTCCTGAAGTGAAGAAACAGATTGACAAAGCCAGAAGAGTACCCAGAAGTCACCTACTACAGGACAGGCCCAACAAAGAAAATAACAGAACGCCACTAGCCATCACCATCAGCCCCCAACTAAAACCTCTCCAACGCATCATCAAGGATCTACAACCTATCCTGAAGGATGACCCGTCATTCTCACAGATCTTGAGAGACAGGCCAGGCCTTGCTTACAGACAGCCCCACAACCTGAAGCAAACACTCACCCAGCAACCACACACCACACAACAGAACCACTAACCCAGAAACTTATCCTTGCAACAAAGCCCATTGCCAACTGTGTCCACATATCTATTCAGGGGACACCATCATAGGGCCTAATCACATCAACCGCACTATCAGAGGCTCGTTCACCTGCACGTCTACCAATGTGATATATGCCATCATGTGCCAGCAATGCCCCTCTGCCATGTACATTGGCCAAACTGGACAGTCGCTACATAAAAGAATAAATGGACACAAATCAGACGTCTTTTTGTGTTTTCCACTGAATGCATCCGATGAAGTGAGCTGTAGCTCACGAACGCTTATGCTTATGCTCAAATACATGTGTTAGTCTCTAAGGTGCCACAAGTACTCCTTATCATTCTGTAAGTAGCTCTTCTGGACTGTTCAGGTTTTAACTGGCTCCAGCCACTCTTCTTGACCAGGACAAGCAGTTGCTGTAATGTAAGGACAACAGGCAAACAAATGAAGGGAGTGAGGATAGAGAGGCTTAACACCTTCAGAGTTCTAAGAGGGACTTGGAGGACCTCCAGGGTGGAAAAATGCTATAAACAATATCTGTTTTATAAATACACCTCTGACTTTTTGGATTTAAAAAATCAAAAGTAATTAGTTCATTTTTAAGATTAACAGATGGCAAAACTATAATTTATGGTATTGAGGTAACATTTTCCAAAGCACTTAGGTGACTTAAAAGCCTAAGCATCATTGGCTTTCAATGGGACTTAGGCTCTTAAGTACTTAAGGGTGTATCTACACTATGAAATTAGGTCGAATTTATAGAAGTCAGTTTTGTAGAAAGCAGTTTTATACAGTTGATTGTGTGTGTCCCCACACAAGTGCTCTAAGTGCATGTAGTCAGGGGAGCGTGTCCACAGTACCGAGGCAACCGTCGACTTCCGGAGTGTTGCACTGTGGGTGGCTATCCCCACAGTTCCCGCAGTCTCCGCCGCCCATCTGAATTCTGGGTAGAAATCCCAGTGCCTGATGGGGCTAAAACATTGTCGCGGGCGGTTCTGGGTACATATTGTCAGGCCCCCGTTCCCTCCCTCCCTCCGTGAAAGCAAGGACAGACAATCGTTTTGCGCCTTTTTTCTTGAGTTACCCGTGCAGACGTCATACCATGGCAAGCACGGAGCCCGCTCAGCAAACCGTCACCCTATGTCTCCTGGGTGCTGGCAGACGTGGTACTGCATTGCTACACAGCAGCAGTTTATTGCCTTTTGGCAGCAGACAGTGCAGTATGACTGGTAGCCGTCATCAACCTAGTCCCGGGTGCTCTTTTAATCGGGCGCCTGGGCAAACATGGGAGTGACTCAGCCAAGTCATTTCCCTTTTAAGTTTCGTCTCGTGGCTATTCAGTCCTACCGGCAGTGCACTGTCTTTTAATCTCCAGTCAGCAGAAGATGATGGCTAGTCGTCATACTGCACCGTCTTCTGCTGAGCACCCAGGAGATGTTGATGGCTAGCGGTCGTACTGCACAGTCTGCTGCCAGCAAGATGTACAAAGATAGACGAAGTGGCTCAAAACAAGAAATAGACCAGATTTGTTTTATATTCATTTTCTCCTCCCTCCCTCCTTCCCTCTGTGAAATCAACGGCCTGCCAAACCCAGTTTTGACTTCTATCCTTGAGGTTTTGAGTTCTATACTTGAGGGGGTCATTCAGTTTCTCGCAAAGCCACCCCCTTTGTTGATTTTAATTCCCAGTTAGCCAACCCTTTAAGCCATGTCGTCAGCAGCCCCTCCCTCCGTCAGAGCAACGGCAGACAATTGTTCCGGGCCTTTTTTCTGTGTAGGCGCCATACCACGGCAAGCATGGAGCCCGCTCAGATCACTTTGGCAATTAGGAGCACATTAAACACCACGCACATTATCCAGCAGTATACGCAGCACCGGAACCTGGCAAAGCAATACCGGGCGAGTAGGCAACGTCAGCGCGGCAACATGAGTGATGAGGACATGGACACAGACTTCTCTCAAAGCAGGGGCCCTGGCAATGTGGGCATCATGGTGCTAATGGGCCAGGTTCATGTGGTGGAACGCCAATTCTGGGCTCGGGAAACAAGCACAGACTGGTGGGACCGCATAGTGTTACAGGCCTGGGATGATTCCCAGTGGCTGTGAAACTTTCACATGCGTAAGGGCACTTTCATGGAACTTAGTAACTTGCTGTCCCCTGCCCTGAGGCGCAAGAATACCAAGATGAGAGCAGCCCTCAAAGTTGAGAAGCGAGTGGCAATAGCTCTGTGGAAGCTTGCAACGCCACACAGCTACCGGTCAGTCGGGAATCAATTTGGAGTGGGCAAATCTATTGTGGGGGCTGCTGTGATGCAAGTAGTCAACGCAATCAAAGATCTGTTGATATCGAGGGTAGTGACCCTGGGAAATGTGCAGGTCATAGTGGATGGCTTTGCTGCAATGGGATTCCCTAACTGTGGTGGGGCCATAGACGGAACCCATATCCCTATCTTGGCACCGGAGCACCAAGCTGCCGAGTACATAAACCGCAAGGGGTACTTTTCAATAGTGCTGCAAGCTCTGGTGGATCACAAGGGATGTTTCACCAACATCAACGTGGCATGGCCGGGAAAGGTACACGATGCTCGCATCTTCAGGAACTCTGGTCTGTTTCAAAAGCTGCAAGAAGGGAATTTATTCCCAGACCAGAAAATAACCGTTGGGGACGTTGAAATGCCTATATGTATCCTTGGGGACCCAGCCTACCCCTTAATGCCATGGCTCATGAAGCCATACACAGGCAGCCCGGACAGCAGTCAGGAGCTCTTCAACTACAGGCTGAGCAAGTGCAGAATAGTGGTAGAATGTGCATTTGGACGTTTAAAAGCATGCTGGCGCAGTTTACTGACTCGCTTAGACCTCAGCGAAACCAATATTCCCACTGTTATTACTGCTTGCTATGCGCTCCACAATATCTGTGAGAGTAGGGGGGAGACGTTTATGGCGGGGTGGGAGGTTGAGGCAAATCGCCTGGCTGCTGGTTTCGCACAGCCAGACACCAGGGTGGTTAGAAGAGCACAGGAGGGTGCAGTGCGCGTCAGAGAAGCTTTGAAAACCAGTTTCATGACTGGACAGGCTACGGTGTGAAAGTTCTGTTTGTTTCTCCATGATGAAACCCACCACCCCTTGGTTCACTCTACTTCCCTGTAAGCTAACCACCCTCCCCTCCTCCCTTCGATCACCGCTTGCAGAGGCAATAAAGTCATTGTTGCTTCACATTCATGCATTCTTTATTCATTCATCACACAAATAGGGGGATAACTACCAAGGTAGCCCAGGAGGGGTGGTGGAGGAGAGAAGAACCAGGAGGGGTTGTGGAGGAGGGAAGGACAAGGCCACACAGCACTTTAAAAGTTTAAAACTTTAAAACTTATTGAATGCCAGCCTTCTGGTGCTTGGGCAATCCTCTGGGGTGGAGTGGCTGGGTGGCCGGAGGCCCCCCACCGCGTTCTTGGGCATCTGGGTGAGGAGGCTATGGAACTTGGGGAGGAGGGCAGTTGGTTACACAGGGGCTGTAGCAGTGGTCTGTGCTCCTGCTGCCTTTCCTGCAGTTCAACCATACGCTGGAGCATATTGGTTTGATCCTCCAGCAGCGTCAGCGTCAGCGCTCCTCTCACTCTGCCGCCACATTTGAGCTTCAGCCCTCTCTTCAGCCCGCCACCTCTCCTCCCAGTCATATTGTGCTTTCCTGCACTCTGACACTGTCTGCCTCCACGCAGTCGTCTGTGCTATGTCAGTGTGGGAAGACACCATGAGCTCAGAGAACATTTCATCACGAGTGTGTTTTTTTCGCCTTCTAATCTCCACTAGCCTCTGGGAAGGAGAAGATCCTGTGACCATTGAACACATGCAGCTGGTGGAGAGAAAAAAAGGGACAGTGGTATTTAAAAAGACACATTTTCTAGAACAATGGCTACACTCTTTCACGGTAAACCTTGCTGTTAACATTACATACACAGCACATGTGCTTTCGTTCCAAGGTCGTATTTTGCCTCCCCCCAACACATGGCTAGCCCCTCACCCCCGCCCCCCGGCTAACAACACGGAACATTTCTGTTCAACCACAGGCAAACAGCCGAGAAGGAACGGGCACCTCTGCATGTCCCCTTAAGAAAAACACCCTATTTTAACCAGGTGATCATGAATGATATCACTCTCCTGAGGATAACAGAGAGATAAAGAATGAATATTGTTTGAATGCCAGCAAACATACACTGCAATGCTTTGTTCTACAATGATTCCCGAGTACGTGCTACTGGCCTGGTGTGGTAAAGTGTCCTACCATGGTGGACGGAATAAGGCTGCCCTCCCCAGAAACCTTTTGCAAAGGCTTTGGGAGTATATCCAGGAGAGCCACAAATGCCAGGGAAATTAACCATTAAACATGCTTGCTTTTAAACCATGTATAGTATTTTAAAAGGTACACTCACCAGAGGTCCCTTCTCTGCCTGGCAGGTCCAGGAGGCAACCTTGGGTGGGTCCGGGGGGGGACTGCCTCCAGCTCCAGGGTGAGAAACAGTTCCTGGCCGTCGGGAAAACCGGTTTCTCCGCTTGCTTGCTGTGAGCTATCTACAACTTCATCATCATCATCATCATCATCTTCCTCGTCCCCAAAACCTGCCTCTGTGTTGCCTCTATCTCCATTGAAGGAGTCAAACAACACGGCTGGGGTAGTGGTGGCTGAACCCCCTAAAATGGCATGCAGCTCATCATAGAAGCGGCATGTTTGGGGCTCTGACCCGGAGCGGCCGTTCGACTCTCTGGTTTTCTGGTAGGCTTGCCTCAGCTCCTTCAGTTTCACGCGGCACTGCTTCGGGTCCCTGTTATGACCTCTGTACTTCATGCCCGGGGAGATTTTGACAAATGTTTTGGCATTTTGAAAACTGGAACGGAGTTCTGATAGCACGGATTCCTCTCCCCATACAGTGATCAGATCCTGTACCTCCCGTTCGGTCCATGCTGGAGCTCTTTTGCGATTCTGAGACTCATCATGGTCACTTCTGCTGATGAGCTCTGCATGGTCACCCTGCTGATGAGCTCTGGCCAGCGTGGCAAGCTGCAGGTGACCATGCAAACAGGAAACTGAAATTCAAAAGTTCGCGGGCCTTTTCCTGTCTACCTGGCTAGTGCATCTGAGTTGAGATTGCTGTGCAGAGCAGTCACAATAGAGCACTCTGGGATAGCTCCCGGAGGCCAATACCGTCTAATTGCGTCCACAGTACCCCAAATTCGACCCGGCAAGGCCGATTTAAGTGCTAATCCACTTGTCAGAGGTGGATTAAGGAAATCAATTTTAAGAGCCCTTTAAGTCAAAAAAAAGGGCTTCATCGTGTGGACGGGTGCAGGCTTATATCGATTTAACGCTGCTAAATTCGACCTAAACTCCTAGTGTAGACCAGGGCTAAGTCACTTTTGAAAATTGTAGTCCTGTAGTTTCATTTTCAAAAGTACCTAAGTATTTCATGCTTAACAGTTAGACACATACAAGAGAGTTATCAAGCCATGAACACTGTGGGTTTCAGTTTTTTATAAATCAAAAGGAAGATGAAGCAGTATAAAGGGTCAATAGATTTTGCTGAAAAAAAGCTTACCAAATCTAACGTCAAGTGTTTTATTATTTAAAAGCATTTTCTGTATTTAGATCCTCCTGTGAGGTTCCAACAACCCACACAAAAGCAAAATCCTAATACAAGTGAACCAGAGAATGAAACCAACCTATCAAGTTTCAATAGACCAACAGAATGAAATGCAAAAACTGACCACAACAGAAAATCAGATTTAGCAACTTCACCTCGCAATCTCAGATTTATTAATACTGAAAGGATTTTTTTTTAAACACACAAATGATTTCATATTCACAGCATTACTCTAAAAACGCAGACTGGAACCAGGCTAATACATCAACTCAGTTACTTAAAATATCAAAAAGAAAAGGAGTACTTGCGGCACCTTAGAGACTAACCAATTTATTTGAGCATAAGCTCACTTCATCTGTAGCTCATGAAAGCTTATGCTCAAATAAATTGGTTAGTCTCTAAGGTGCCACAAGTACTCCTTTTCTTTTTGCGAATACAGACTAACACGGCTGCTACTCTGAAACCTTTCATTTGCATGTTAAAGAAACTACCTAAGATGGTATTACATGGATTCTTTTGTGCAACAGTTAATTAAAAAATATGCACAGATACAGGTTTATCTAATTATCAGGAAACAAAAGGAAATCTGTAGGATAATACCATCTGTGTTGAAATTTTGGAAGTTTTAACACCCTAAGGATATGTCTACACTGCGGCGTAAAAACCCCCACTCTACCTACAAACAACTTGTGTTAACCCAGGGCTTGAACCCAGGGTCCCAGGACCCCACAGGCATGGAGAGTCGAAACCTGAGTCAACCCAGGACCCAGGGTTTATGCCCCACTGCTTTGCAGCGTAGACGCAGCCCCACTGAACTCATGCTCTGGGAGTCCAGCAAAAGTATTCCACAGTCCCATAGGCTGACTTCCTTTGTCCTCTAAGATATATCTACACTGCAATTAAAAACCCACGGCTGGCCCATGCCAACTGACTTGGGCTAATGGACTGTTTAATTGAGGTGCAAATGTTCAGGTTCAGGCTGGAGCCTGGGCTCTAAGACCCTGAGCTCTAAGACCCTGAGAGGTAGGAGAGTCCCAGAGCTCAGGCTGCAGCCCGAGCCTGAACGTCTACACCCCAGTTAAACCATCCCTTAGCCCAAGCCCCACAAGCCCGAGAAAGTGGGCATGGGCCAGTCAAGGGTGTCTAACTACAGTGTAGACAAACCCCTAGACAGTCAAGTTTGGTGGACAATCAAGTTTTCCCACAGTGCACCACAGAAAACTAGGTCACACTTTGAGAGGACACGATGAAGTCTGGGGCACAGGTGGTTGGACTCAGGCCCACATTATGCAGTGTAGAAACTGGAGCCCCAAGTTAAGATACAGGATTCAACAATTCCTAACCTGGAGATTAGAAGGCAGTGTAGATGCTCAAGCCTTAAAACCCAGGGTCTGCTAATTTGAGTTTTACTAACCTTGGTCTTACATTGCAGTGTAGACACACCCTCAGACTCTGGTTCAGTCACAGGGTCCTAGGACTCTGTGGGAATGAAGGGCTTGAGTCAGAGTCTCAGGGTTCAAGCCCTCTTGCTTTGCAGTGCTAACACAGTTCTCCCTCAACTTAGGTCCTGGAAGTCCACCAAAAGCAACCCACAATCCCATGGGCCAACTTCCTTCATCTTCCCTATCCCGAAAACTGCCAATCAACTCCAGAGACATGGAAGCAACTCCCCTTGTGGTAGTGCAGCAGCTCGCTGAGTCAGCAGTTAACTCTTCCATTGTTTTTGGACCACTAAGCTGCAAACACACCATCACAGAACCTCCTACGTTTGCAATGGAGACTGACCAGAAGAAGTCCTCTGCAAAGCATGCTGCTTCAAGGTCTGGGAACACAGTTAGATTTTGGTGAATCTCTGGTGCAAGGCCAACAAAACAGTAGACTTTAGTAAGGGTACCAGGGATGATCACGCAAACCAGCAAATAGTAAAGGAGCTGGCAGCACTGCAAATTTACCAAACAGGTTACAAGTGCAGAGAGTGGATTAACTGACTCAACACCAAGTACCAGAGAATCGGGAACCAGAACTGCGCCTTGGGCAACTCACCGACATCTTGTCCATTTTATGAGTTTGACCAGGTGTTGTGTGCTACACCCAGCACAGAGGAAATAATGGCACACGGTGGCCTGCAAGCTGGGGTGCGATCTGCTGGCCCCAGAACCCAGCATGGGAACTGGTGGGAGCAAGCAGAAGGTGCAGAGTGAGGCCAGTGAAGTGTCTCTGCTGGTGACACCAGTCCCAGAAAAGACTTTGCTGCTTCTGCAGCAATCTTGGGGTTGTACCCAGAGAAGCTTTCTGATGCCCCTCCTCACACCCCCGAAGAAACAAAGCATCATGGAACTGGCAGCAGACAAGGAAGAGACAGAAGCCACCCTGAAGCCTGGCAAGTTTCTGGCTCCATTTTAATGTTTACTAATATAGGACTAGGAGTGACTTCTGTTGTATGAACCAATGAAGCACTTATGAAGCCCCAGGTAGCAGCATGGTGGAATGAATGCCAGCAGCTTGGCTCCCTCCCGCACCCTACCCCAAAGAGTTCAAAATGGCAACTGGGAAATGCAAACAGCAAGTCTTGAAAGTAAATTTTTTAGAAAGGAGCACATTTTTGCCAGGGCCTCTGAAATCAGTGTACGGTTGATAAGCCCAGGCAAATGAGGGTATGTGGGGTCCCCCAGAATAACAGTGGACAGTAACTAGACATTTATGACAAGGTAATCTGGTGGGAATAGTGTCCCAGCCTGTTCATGAATGTAGACTACCAATCAGCAAAAGAACAAAACAAAACCCTGGCATCATGAACTTTTCCAGTGCAACCCACGTTGACATTCATAAATTGACCTCTGTAGACCCTGAAGGCCTGTATAACAATGGAGTAGTACCCTTTTATGTTTATGTACTCATGTGCTCCTGAGGAGGGCAAACAATGGATACGAGTCCCATCAATGGCCCTGGTGCAGTTTGGAAACCCCATTCTCTCAAAGCCAGCACTTACCTCAAGAATATCTTTTATGCCTGCCACCTTGAGGTAAACCACACCCCTGATTGCCTCAGAAACCTTGCCACCACTTTACCCACTGTCAACTTTTCCACACCAAACTGGTTAGCAATCGACCTGTAGCAGTTTGGGGAAGCCAGCTTCCAGACAGTTACAGCCCATTTCTGGACCAGTTTGGCCACTCACATGTGTGTATCTTTACACTGGAGGCTCAGGGCAAGCTGTGCACAAAGCTCCAGAAACGCAGCTTTCTTCATGCGTTTCTTCTGGACCCACTGCTGGTCATCCCGGGTCTGCATGACGATGTGGTCCCACCAGTCTGTGCTTGTGGCCCTGCTCCAGAAGCGACTGTCTAAGTAGGGGGCATCAGCAGCTGTTCCAAGTGACATGAGCAGCATCAGCCAATTTGAGTCTGGCATCGCTGTGTCCTCCACCTCCTCCATTATAAGTTCTGTCAGGTTTCTTCAGTGAATCAGAAAATGTTGCTGAAATGTTCACCAGCATCTCACAGAAGCTCTGCCCTTTTCCTGACACAGGAGTGAAAGCATAAGCAACAGAAATTCTTCAAAAGGTGCCTCCTCCACACTCCTGTGTGCTGGGAGCACACAGACCAAAATGACTGCTTGGCAGGATGTGTTGGCAGGCTGTGCCAACTTCCTGTAACATGCAGCATGGACAGTCAAGTTTCCCCACAGTGCACCAGGGTCAAAGGGCTAGAATAGCCACATTTCAGGAAGATGCTAGAGATTCTGGGATATGGTTGATTTGACTCTGGTCTACACCCCGCAATGTGGACGCCAGAGCCCCAAATTCAAGCCCGGCTTAGTCAATTCTTAACCTAGGGTTGACAATCAGTGTAGATGCTCAAGCCCTGCTGACTTGAGTCCCACTAACCCTGGGCTTACAATGGAGCACAGACATACCCTTAAGAACTTTAGTGTAATTAGGGATATCTCTAAAGAATCACACAGCAATATTTTACTGTGTCTTCAACTGACATGACACAAGTGGCTAAAAACCAATAGAGATTGTCCACAAAGTCAACAACAGGTGGATCTTACATATGCATCATATCTGTTATCCGGCACAATGACTGATTCCTGTAATGGGTTAGACACATGGCTATTTTGCTATGTAGGCAGGCAACACTAACCATGACACTGTAACTGGTAAAAACAGTCCTCCCTCCTCCCATAACTCTGTTCGCTTATTTGTAGATGTTAAGGTCAGACGGGACCACTGTGATCACAGTCTGCATTGATGCAGCTGCACCACTATAAGCTCTATAGTGTATTAGCTCTAAGGCGACGGGAGAGAGTTCTCCTGTCAACTTAATTAACCCTCCCCAAGGAGTGGCGGTAGCTATGTTGGTCGGAAAGCTTCTCCTGGCAACATAGGGCTGTCAACACCAGTGCTTAGATTGGTGCAACCTATGTCGCTCAGGGGGCTGCGAACTAAGTTATACCAACATAACGGGTAGCGTAACCATAGCCTGAATGTTAGACCACTGGTTACAATGAGTTTGGTAAGTTTTATAAGCCCCTTTTAGAGCAAGAGCTCAGTTAGCAATCACAAATTTTTTCACAAAGGGTTGTTTTAAATAATTTCAGGATACAATTTGCACCCGTGAATCTACTAAACTGATTCAGTGCTTCTAACAGTCACTCCCTTTTCACTTTTTTTCCTCAACCTCTGTTCGGTTTCAAAGCTCATTGTGATTCATACTCAGTTGCCAACAGCAAGCAAGGTTTGCCTACTGATAGTTCAGTAGTTTCCCAAAATTAGAAACATACAATTAGCCAAAAATGTATCTTAAATACATGTGAGAGCTTAAATTACAGTATTCTGCACCTGTGTACCTTGTAAATATGGCATCATAATTATAATTTTTAAAACCACACAAATGTTTCAAGATTTATAGTCACATCAATATTCCTCCCCAGTTTGAAAGAACTTTTACTCTGATAAGAACAATAACTTGAAGACTTGCATTTAAATACAGATAGGAGGGCTGGGCTAATGGCCTAATTGTGTATCCGCTTTGTTATATGATTGAAGAGGGTTTGATTTCCAGACATGTATTCCTCCCTCCAGGACAGTAGGAGTCAACAGTATTTTAGAGGCATATGGTCAGCTCCCGGGAGCAAAGTGCATCATTTTGCTCTGTGACCATGTAGACATTTAATGCCCTAGACAATGAGTTACATCATGGAATTACAGGTTTCAGAGTAATAGCCGTGTTAGTCTGTATTCGCAAAAAGAAACGGAGTACTTGTGGCACCTTAGAGACTAACCAATTTATTTGAGCATAAGTTTTCGTGAGTATGCATCCGATGAAGTGAGCTGTAGCTCACGAAAGCTTATGCTCAAATAAATTGGTTAGTCTCTAAGGTGCCACAAGTACTCCTTTTCATCATGGAATCAAGAGATCATCAAAACCTCCAACTTCCAAACAGACATGCTGACCTCCCTCTCTGCTCATCTCTCCTCCCACAGCTACAAACATGAATCAATTCCTTAAATTCTTCACCATCTGCACATCTGGAAACTGGCTAAATTTGAACCCACAGCACCAAATTGATTATCTCCCCACATCCCAGTTCTATCCTATTCTGGATTCTAGCTGTGTTCTTCCCCACCGATGATTCCCAGTCCAAAGGTGAAGGACAAGAATTGGTAGCAGGAAAGCAGGCTGATCAGGAAGTTCAGACCAAAGATCTACCAGTTTTTCAGACCAAAGGGGGGCTACTGGAATCAAGACTTCTACAAGTAAGCATCATAACCTGCCCTGCATTCCCCTCACTACTGCAACTACTCGCAGATAGTCCTGGCCTAACGTTCAAAACCCTCAGCCAGTTTCCCAGTGCTATCCACCTGGGAAATAGTTTCCTGCAGGTTAAGGAACAACTACGGCCCAAAATTAAAGTTTTGTTCAGCCTTCAGCTGGAAGAATGAAGGACTTGTACCTTGAACGCAGAGCATTAAAGTAACAGATAAGCAAGGGATGCCTCAAGTTCCAGCTGGGATGCGATGAAGCAATCTGATGTTTTAAATTGTAATTTTTTACATTTTCTATTCCCATAAACATTTTGCCCAATGGTTAGGCTCCACTAAACCCCACTCTCCTACTGGAACTCCTCTAAACTCTTCTTGAACCACTGGCACCTTCAAGTGGTACCCAGCAGCTCCTCATCTCTTCTTGCTCTAATGGAGCAGTAGTCCTTAGCAAAAGCAGTTAGTCTGATTTATCCTTGTTTCCAGCTGTTTTTCCAGACATCCAGGCTCTTCCAAGGCTTGTAGAAGCTGCTGGAAACAAACAGCAGCCATCTCTCCATGACGGAAGCAGGCAGTATTTAACTTCAGATTGGGAGGGGTCCAAATGAGGTAACTGGGTACAAAGAATTTTTTCTGCTCTATCTTCAAGTTTTATTCAGCCGTATAAACTCAGTGTATTTGCATATTTACAGTTTGTACAGCATTGTGTTTATTTAATCGCGCTATATAAATATCAAGAATGTTAGGCTTTTTCCATTTAGGCATTTTCACATTCAAGCCAGCTGTTTCTCCTAACGCACAAACTGTTTTGATAAATTATAATTTCCTAATGACCCACAATATGACAGTGAGACAGGAGAACGATTGCTAACTTTCTGTTCCAGAACGCTAGGACTGTGATTTTCCCCTGTCTACTCATCTTTAGCTAAAAAGAAAAGCTATTTTGCACAGTTAAGGAAAAATTATGGGAACTAAACATTAAGTACTCCTTAATATCTGGCAACCCTTATTGATTGGTCAGGCCAAATGTGTACATTTAGCTCCCCTGAGGAAGCAAGTGTCTTCTTTGTTAAACAGAACAAAACCCAAGATTAAATAGAAACTCCCGATGACTACACTCATATGCTGTTCAAAATTCACATTTTTATTCTTATGGGTAAGTCTCATTTTTCTAATTTTTTCGTTGCCACTAATATGCTGTAGTTATCTAATGTCATAACTAGGGCCCTACCAAATTCACGGCCATGAAAAACACATCACTGACCATGAAATCTGGTCTTTTGTGTGCTTTTACCCTATATTATACAGATTTCACAGGGGAGGCCACTTTCTCAAACTGGGGGACCTGACCCAAAAGAGAGTTACAGGGGGTCACAATTGGGGGGGGGGGGTCGCGATATTGCCACCCTTACTTCTGCGCTGCCTTCAGAGCTGGGCGGCTGGAGAGTGGTGGCTGCTGACTAAGGGCCCAGCTGTGCAGGCAGCAGCCCAGAAGTAAAGGTGGCAATACTCTACCAGGCCATCCTTACTTCTGTGCTGCTGCTGGCAGCAGCTCTGCCTTCAGAACTGGACTCCAGGCCAGCAGCCGCCGCTCTCCAGCTGCTCAGTTCTGAAGACAGCCACCGCCACCAGCAGCGCAGAAGCAAGGGTAACAGGACCACAATCTTACAACCCTCCCACAATTCCTTTTTGGATCAGCACTCCTAACATTGTAACACCATGAAATTTACGGTGAAATCACGACATTTACTATTTTAAAAATCCTATCACCATGACATTGACCAAAATGGATCGTGAATTTGGTAGGGCCCTAGTCAAAAACAATTGATCCTACGATTAGAGAGACAAGGGAATGAGGTCATATCTTTTATTGACCAGCGTCTGTTGGTGAGAGACACGCTTTCAAGCTTACACAGAACTCTTCTTTAGGTCTTCTTCAAAGCTGTATGTTGCTTGAAAGCCTGTCTCCCTCACCAACAGAAGCTGGTTCAACAAAACATATTACCTCATCCACCTTGTGCCTCTAACATTTATCTAGTCAGGCTTAAAAACACCTCTTGCTGGCCAACTATCTTATGGTCTGGGCATTTATTTTTAATAAAAATCTACAATACCAAATAATAGGAAATACTGATCCTCCCACATGGACAAATATTCAGCTTCTCTGAATATAAAATAAACCCAGCTCCTCAATTATGAAGCAGACCTCTTTCAAGAAAGTCTGGGAAAACAAAAAGACATGCTCTCTCTTGACCCACCAGCGCTCAGATTGGAGCAAGTTTCAAAGTTAGGGGCCTCTCATTGAGCACACTTACCAATAGCAACCTACCATTTATAGCAAGGGAGTTTCAGATGGAATGCCCTCACTACATGCAACAGCAGTATTGTCCAGGGAGAAAGGCACTCTCTCAGGTAACCAGTGTCCAAACGATTACATTTTAACAACAACTTTTGTAATAAACTTCAATCGCCCTTTCATATTTTGGAATAATCTGCAAGTGCATTTAATTTCAGCTATCAAAATCCACACATTTCTATGCTAGAGGGTTCTGGAAAAAGAGACGGACTCACTAAAAAAACCCCTCCAAAAAAGGATGGTTTTTAAGGGCTTGTATCTCACACTAAACTGAAGTTGGAGTTTTTCAGGATATTACTTTTGCACTGAAAGAGTAAGTGCTGTAAATTTGGGGAGGATTCATTACTCATATATAAAGCAGAGATTAAATTTTCATGAGTGTTACCTTAACTGTGGATCCACTACAGAATCTTCACAATACAGGAAGTGTTAGTGTTTACGCTACAAGCAGCTGTGAGTGTTTGTGAAATAGCTCAGACAGTGCAGTGGAGGCCATGGCCAACAGCCTATTGATTTCTAAGGACATGTCTACACTGCAAAGAAACCCCCGCCGTGTCAAGTCTCTGAACCCCAGTCAATTGACTCAGGCTACGGGGCTAAAAAAGACAGACAAGACATTTCCCAGGTTTCAGAGCCCGGGCTCCACACCCAACCCAAATGTCTACTTTAGCCCTGCAGCCCGAGCTACACAACTCAGCAGTGCCATGGGTTTTTCTTTGCAATGTACATATACCCCAAGTGGAGGTGGGCTGTAAAACACAGATTTAATTTTCTTCCTCATAGTAATCCAGTTTCCCCATGTATAGTTATTTTTCTCCCTTGCTGAAAAGACCCTTATGAACATTAACAACAAGAGAGCACAGAAACTCTTATAAATCAAATTTAAAGGGGATTTTTAAGGGACGAACTATGTGAAGCATGCTCTACTCAATTTAAAAACTTATTGAGTTTACCTTATCCCTTTAAAAGCAGCAGTCAGTTCAAGCAAACGAAACCGAAGCTCCTGCAGCTCAGTAAAAGGATAGGCTTCAGAGTAGCAGTCGTGTTAGTCTGTATCTGCAAAAAGAAAAGGAGTATTTGTGGCACCTTAGAGACTAACAAATATACTCAAATAAATTTGTTAGTCTCTATGGTGCCACAAGTACTCCTTTTCCTTATTTTTAGTAAAAGGACAGTTGCCGGAGAGAAGACTTAGTTGTAATATCATTGCTTCCAGTTCCCCGTCTGCTACATGTACCTTTCCCACCTCCTCAAAGATGATTTAATAGGAGTTATTCTTGGACATAATTGTGAGATCAATCAAATCCCATCTGTTCCCACCAAATTAACAAAAAACACTTGCTCAACACCACTCACACATCGTCAGAAAGTTTAAAAGTAAACAGCCTTGAAAGTAAAGGAAATTCTCCAGGACGTACTTATTTTGCCAGTTGCTCTCAATATAACCTTTCTGGGGGCAGGGGAGAAATCAACAAAAACAAACAGCCATATCTGACACCTGAAAATCATGACTTTTGATTGATAAGGTCCATTCAGATCATAAGTAGAAAAAAAGAGTTAATTGACAATGTGCATTTTTGTTTTAACATCACCATTTTGCAGTTTCCATATTTTTAATTAAAATATTTTTTCCTTGTTCTGTCCTCCCAATTTGTATCTGCTTCATGCAGTTTTAGTTAATTATGACTACAGATGCTGCTGTGTGGCATTTTAGTTATTAAGAAGGGTCAGCAATAAAGTACAATAAGGCTAGAAACCCAAAACACCCTACAATGAGCACGTCTAGTAGCCCCTTACTTTCACTGAGAATATGATTTTTTTTTTAAATCAGGCAGCAAGAGTTGGGAGGGTGGGGAGTGAGAGCAGGGATGAAGAACAGAGGAGTCAGTAGCATTCTTGGTGTAAGTGAGAAGAAGTGGATGAGCAAAAGGCAACAAGTCTGGGTGGTAGGGAGGTTAGAGATATAGGGGAGAGCAGGAGGGCATCAAAGCAGCAGGAAAAGACTAATGAATCTTTATGTTCCTTTGCCTCCTGTTGTCCCAGGACAGATGGAGGGTGAATTCCCTCAGGCCTGTAAAGTGCTTTGAGATCCTCAGTTTCAGGGGTAGAGGCTGTGTTCCTGCCTTCCCAATACTTGACTGCAACAGACAATACTGCTGGTTCCTGAGCAATCACATAAATTTTGGACTGAAGGGGCATGGTGCCACTCATCTGACCAATTCCAAAATTTCTGGGGCTCTTCTAGGTATCACTGGAAAGAACCTATTGATTTTGGTAAAAATTGGAAAACTGGAAAAGCCTGATTTCCATTGGTGCAAGTGAGAGAAGAAGGACCACAGAGTGCCCACTGGGTGCAGCAGGCAGAGGAATGTCTCTGGTGCCCCCTGCTTCTGCCTACACTTCACAGGTAGCAGCTTTATAAGATGGTCTCTCACTAGGTGTACAGCTCAGCCTACAAAAGCAACAATGCATTGGAGCCTCTAGTTTATTGTCATTTCCGTTATGTGGCAGAGGTACCTCAAAATGTTCACATAGGGCCTCTTGTTAATTTACAAATCAGAACGAAAGAAAGAATGACAGAACTACAGAAAATAAATTCCATCTTTGAAGAAAAGATCACACGTAATATGACAACTCACTGGTCACCAGACATAAAACTGTCAGCACTTGGATGTGTTTCTTCAGTAGTTATTTCCCCATGTTGCTGACATAAGTAAACATCAACTTGCCTTAGTGCCTTTTCTACCTTAAATGTAATCAGGTAAGTTTCATAGTGCAATGTACTTTGAATAATGTTGGGTGTGTAACAGTTGAGTTTCCCTTCTGGCTTTAGAAACCTAATTTAATTCTACTCCCTTGCATGGACAAGACTTTGTAAAGCCTTGTATCCAAGGATCTCAAAGCACTTTACAAAGGTAAGTGTCTTGTTCCCATTTTACAAATGTGATATGAAGACATGGCCACATGTGGTTTCCTCTGCGACCTCAAAAAAAAAAAAAAAAAAATCAACATTTCCCTACTTTAAGGATCACTGTAACAATGCACAAGGCCATGGAGCACGCATGCACATCCCAGTCCCCTGAGTCCTTTAAAACAGGCAACTGTAGTTGCAGACCACAAGACTAGGAACAAGTATATGACCTATACAGGAAGCCAGGTATAAGGCTTCCTGCCTCTCATGAGGGGCAAGAGAAAGGAAAAACTCAGGATCACGGAAGGACCTGCAACACCACCCTACAGAGTAGCCACGAACGGCTAACTGGAGCATGCTATCCCTCCCACTTCCCCTCCAGCTACCAGAAAGCAGGAAAGTCTCTGTTTTTAAGTGTCTTGTATTACTTTGAGCCTCTTGCATCTTCCATTATTTAATAAACCTATCCTGAAGAAAGACATGAAATTCAGCTCAAGCACTTAGGCTTTATTTGCACGGCCCGGGGCTGGTGAATCCGCCAACTGGCATACAGTCAAGATATCCTACTAATTAGGATCCTATTTTAGGGAGTGAATTCAAAGTCAAGGTTCTCCAACCACCCAACATCAACTTTATGGACTTGAAATCTAAACTGAACATACATTACCATACTACAGTGCTTGGAGCATCCAGCAAGCCACAGACCATGGAATGGCATTCTTAATGAAAACATCTCAACATAAAACTTCAGCTAGAAAATTAACCCAAATTAACCACTTGACTAACACTAGTGGAACGTTACAGGGGAAAAACCAGCTGTACTAGGTACAATACATACACTAAGGACTAGTAGCAAGGTTACTATATCTACAGTATTTAAAACTTGTGTCATGAAGATTATCAGAAGTTGCATACTAAAAACTATGCTGAAAGAAGTTCAACTTGCCAGGTCAGGCACCCAGAAGTTAGGAAGTGGCAAAACTTGACAATCAATGGGAGTGGGAGGCTGCTCAGCACCTTTGAAAGTCAAGCCACTTATTTAGGTGTGTAAACAAAGATTGAAAAGCCTAACTTCAGCTACCCACTTCTGAAAGACTCTGCCAGAGTGCTTCTAATATAAAATCCAGAAATGCTTCATTATCTACATAAATACAGAACTACTGAAACAGAGCCACCTCTTTGGTGAAAGGCAGCAGCCGTGTCACACTGCACAATAGTAAGAAGAGAAGCTTCAGCAAAGTATCTCTGGACAAACCCTTACTCTTAACATCCAGACACGGTAGACAGGATATTTGTTTTTAAAACTCTCATTTGAAACACAAATTGAGTGTGACGAATCTTACTGTAGCTTCTGAACCTGTAGTCCAAGAGAGTTTAGTTTCTACCTGGATTGCAAATTTAATGCCTGGACGATAGACAACACGATGGTGTTGATACTGGCTGGCAGTATAAACAACAGGCAAGCCACGACGTGCCTTTTTTTCTATTTCTTTTTGTTTGTTTCGGTAAAAATTGGATCCATACAATACGCTTAATCTAACTCTAGATTGGACCCCAAACATTTTCCTATGAGAATTTATGCTCAGCACTCTGAAGGCAGAATGAATTCCACAAGAACAATACTTTAGCACATCAGCAGACTTTGTATTTAACATAAGCAAGCATGCATTAGCAACACAACCCTTGACCCTCTAACCTAGACCCTGCCTCTGATTTGCTGAATGATATTGAGTGACTTTCTTCATCTTCTATTTCAGTTTTCCCAGCTTCGATCACAGCTGGCAACGGAAAAGAAGTAACTACTGCTTTGAAACCATGCATTCTTTCTTTATTAATTTTAAAAAAAAAAGTGAGAGAACTGACAAGATAGCCCGGGTGGGGTGGGAAGGACAACGCCACATTGCTTATTGTAGCCACACTACAAATGAAAACTGTTTGAATAACCGCCTTCAGTTGCTTGGGCCATCCTCTGGAGTGGATTGGCTGGGTGCCCGGAGCCTCTTCTCCCCCCTCCCGCCCCCACACATTCTTTGGCATCTGGGTGAGGAGCATATGGAACTTGGGGAGGAGGGCAGGCGGTTATACAATGGATGCAGCGGGGCTGTTGGCTTTCCTGCAGCTCCACCAGACAGAATCACAGAATATCAGGGTTGGAAGGGACCTCAGGAGGTCATCTAGTCCAACCCCCTGCTCAAAGCAGGACCAATCCCCAATTTTTGGCCCAGATCCCTAAACAGCCCCCTCAAGGATTGAACTCATAACCCTGGGTTTAGCAGGCCAATGCTCAAACCACTGAGCTATCTCTCCCCCCAGACGCCTCATCATGTCTGTTTGCTCCCCCATTAGCCTCAGCATCGCCTCCTGCCTCTGCTCATCGCAGTCACTTAATGCTTTCCTGGACTCTGCCACTGAATGCCTCCATGCATTCAGCTGTGCCTATCAGTGCGGGAGGACTGCATGAGTTCGGAAAACATGTTATTGTGAGTGTGCTTTTTTCACCTCCTAATCTGTGATAACCTCGGGGCGAAGATGATGGGGGAACACAGAAACATTTGCACCTGCAGGGGGATAAATGGGGAGAGTAAAATTTAAGAGGATACATTTCTGAGAACAAAAGGGAGACTCTTCCACAGTGAATCAAGCAATTCACAGCAGACAGCACATGTGCTTTAGGTACAAGGTCGTATTTTGTCTTTTATATTGAGCGCCTGTCGGTACGGTGAAACATCACACATGGCTGGGCAACGGAATTCGGTTTCCAGGCAGCCATGGTAAGCCAAAGGGTATACAGGGTTGCCTTGTTACGCCTTCATAACATGTGGGAATGGTTTCAAACTGCAGCGCCCTCCTTTCCCATAGCAAGCAATGCTGGTTGGGTTTCACATTTAAAAGGAGGGGCTGCGGTTTTCGGGTGGATGTGCAGCACACACCTCCCCCCACCCCACTGCGTGGCTATTCTCTGGGATGATCCCTTCACCCCTCCTGCCGCCACATGGCTATTCTCCAGGATGATCCCTTTTAGCCAAGCGCTAACAGCCCAGCATGAACAGGGTCCTTTTACTGTTCCCTTACAAAAATTCCCCTATTTCAACCAGGTGACCATGAATGATATCACTCTCCTGAGGCTAAAACAGAAAGATATAGACCGAATGTTGCTTGAATGTGACCAAAACCCAGGACCATTCGCTGCCATGCTTTGTGCTGCAATGATTCCAGACTACTTGCTACTGGCTTGGCGTGGTAAAGTGTCCTACCGTGGAGGACGAAATAAGGCAGCCCTCCCCAGAAACCTTCTGCAAAGGCTTTCAGAGTACCTCCAGGACAGCTTCATGGAGATGTCCCTGGAGGATTCCCGCTCCATCCCCAGACACGTTAACAGACTTTTCCAGTAGCTGTACTGGCCGCGAATGCATTCCAATTCTTCAGGGCAAATCAAACATTAAACACTATTGCTTTTAAACCCTGTAGTGTAGTTACAAATGTGCACTCACCAGAGGTACCTTCTCCGGCTTCACGGTCAGGGATCCCGCCTTGGGAGGGTATTGGCTCCAGAGTGATGAAAAGGTCTAGGCTGCCGGGGAGAACGGATTCAGCGTTTTCCTGCTGCGCATTCTCCTTCTCCTCCTCTTCCTCATCCACCAAATCCTCCTCCTTGTTGCGTGAGACTCCCCCCTTGCAGGTGTCCATGGACAGTGGTGGGGTAGTGGTAGGGTCCCCCCTAGAATGCCATACAGCTGATCATAAAAGTGGTATGTATGGGGCTCTGACCCGGAGTGACCGTTTGCCTCCTTTGTCTTTTGGTAGGCTTGCCTGAGCTCCTTAACTTTCATGTGGCACTGCTGTGTGTCCCTGGTGTAGCCTCTCTCCACCATGCCCTTTGCGATTTTTGGCATATATATTAGCATTTCTTCTTTTTGATCAGAATTGGGCCTGCACAGATTCTTCTCCCCATACAGCAATCAGATCCAGTGTCCCGTTCGCTCCATGCTGGAGCTTGTTTGCGATTCTGGGGGGAGTGCATGGTCATCTGTGCTGCTGAGCTCGCCACGCTGACCAAACAGGAAATGAAATTCAAAATTTCCCAGGGCTTTTCCTGTGTACCTGGCTAGTGCATCAGAGTTCAAAGTGCTGTCCAGAGCGGTCACATTGGAGCACTCTGGGATAGCTCCCAGAGGCCAATACTGTCGAATTGCGTCTGCACCACCCCAAATTCAACCCAGCAAGGTCGATTTTAGCACTACTGCCCTTGCCAGGGAGGAGTACAGAAGTCGATTTTAAGAGTCATTTAGGTCAATGGAACGGGGTTGGTTGCATAGACGCATTCATTTTAAAATCAACCTAACGAGGGTTGGTTGCATAGACGCATTCATTTTAAAATCAACCTAACGAGGCCAAATTTGACCTAACCTCGTAGTGTAGACCAGGGCTTAGGGATTTAAGCATACCAAGTCCTACTGACTTCAAATCAAATAAGATGGGTGAAGCATTTCAACCTTCTGGACTTGCAGAAGTTCAATATATCATCACGTGGTGTTGGATGCAAACATAGAACAGGTCATTTGCTTATCAATTTTGAGTCAGTTTGCGTTGTTCTCACATCAAGAATGTTAATGAGACCCTGGGCTTGTCTTTCAGCACAGATGAACATTTCTTAGAAAAAAAGACTATATGAAATCTGAAATTCTACTAACAATTACAAAACTTCCACTTTAGCAATTTAAGACTATAATATGGTAAAAAGTAAAGAACTAGCAACATGTATATAAAAATAAAACCAATTTAACTTAAAAAAATCAGTGAAAGTCCCACTGATTTTAAATCATGATTTTTATCCACCCTGCAATGAAGACTTGAATAGACAACTCAAGTTATGAGAGCCCAGTACACAATCCGATTTCACTACATCAGGCTTCTAGTAATATCCTGACTCCTACAAATTTTACACACAAGTTTAGTTAGGCATAAGATGGTCAAGTGACTTACTTGAGGCACAGTGAGTCACTGGCTGACCCAAATTAGACCAGCACTTCTTTGAAGTCAAAATGAGTGGCTTTTCCAATTCTTTAATCACAAGACCATAATTGCATGCTAGCCAAAATACACTCTCAGTATTCTGAAAGTTGGTTAATATCTAGTACTCTCCTAGCACTGTTCCAACATTACCTATTCCTCACAGAGATAAAGAAGTCAGCGCTAGTCACACAGTACCCAGCATCTAATAATGACCGCATACATAATGACTAATGCTATATTTTAACAGCAGTTCTTCAGTACTTGTCTCCAACGCTTAAATATTCAGCAACTAAAAAAAAAAAATCTTCATTAATGGGAAACACCACAGATGTACAAGAACTTCCCCCTGACAAATTAAATTTGAAATTATTATTTGGCTAATATGAAGCTTACTTCATACATGTTTAAGTACATTTTATACACCTGGTGAGGATTTACACTGATCATTATACAAGTAAAGAAAAAAGTAAGCAGACAAAATTTGACTTAATTGAGAAAAAACATGTCCTAAAATGATAACCATGGTGCTAATTAATTATAAGAACCGCCTCTCTAAGAGATACACAAGAAAGCCATGTAGCTATTTTTGCTAAAGTGTTTCAATTAGCAAAATGGACACAGATTTAAAAGTTCAAACACACAATGAAAAAGCAGATTCTATAGGACAGAATAAAGCCTTATTTCAAAACATATTACAACCAAATAAAAGTTTATAGCAGAGCAAGCAAGCTTCCACGGATGGCTCTTACTTCATAACTCAAGAATATGGATTTTCCGGCTCAGAAATCCATTCATAATTGTAGAGTCAACTAGAACTTGCACGTTTTGCAATAGGTCAGGTGGACTGCTGTTGGGGTTCACACACTGACATGACTGCTTGTGTAGCTACAGACTGCATTCTGTTTCTCAATCATAATGGCTATTTTCCAAAAGCTTCAATGTCCTGTTTATTATTAGTTACCGATTTGTTGCCGTCCAACTCCTCCATGATAATGTGCCCATAACGGTCATCAGCAATGGATGCGAAACAAACCTCTTCCTAGTCAAGCAAGGCTGTGTCATCACTCCAACCTTTTTCTCCACCTTCCTTGCTGTCAGCGATGAGAAGAATGATGATAAGCTCCCCTCCGGATTTGACATCCAATACAGAATGGACAGCAAGCTCTTTAACCTCTATCACTTCCAATCCAAGACAAAGACCAACATTAAATCAGTCACTGAAGTCCAATATGTGGATGACTGTACCTTGTGCATCGACTTGGAAGATCTCCAAAAAACAGTCAAAATCTTCTGACGCCTACAACCAAGTAGGCCTCACACTCAACACCAAGAAAACTGAAGTGCTCCTCGAACAGGCTTCAAACCACCCGTAGCTTGCTTCCACAATCAAGATCAACAAAGAGACCTTGAGCACTTCCCCGACCTTGGCAGCTATCTCTCACAGAAAGCCATCATCGATGAGGGGATTCAACACCATCTCCAATGCGCCAGTGCAGCTTTGGGATGCTTGCGAAAACGTGTCTTTGAAGAGCGTGACATTAAGAACCAAACCAAGCTTCTGATATACCAGGCCATCATTATCTCTGCTCTCCTGTACAGTGCAGGAACGTACAGTAGACACTTCAAGACTCTTGAATGATACCATCAATGGTACCTGGAAAAGATCTTCCATATCAAGTGGGATGACTGACACCTCAACATTGGCATTCTGTACCAAACTAAAACCTTCACTATTGAAGCTAGGATCATCCATCATTGGGCTCGTCACATTCTTTGAATGCCAGACAATCAGCTCTCAAAGCAGGTCATATTCCTCACAACTGAGCTATGGCCAATGGATATGGGGAAGGAAAAAAGCACTTCAAAGACACCCTCAAAGCCAACATGAAGAAGTGTGACACTGACAAACTCATGCGAAACCCAAGCCTTCAATTTTGGAAGGACCTTGTGGTAAGGATCCCAGCATTCCAAGACCCAACACACATAACTGGAAATGGAAAAAACAGGAAAGGAGGAAATAACGTGCCACAGCCCGAATCAACTATCCAGATCCACCCCTTCCACCAGCAAACATCTGCCCCAACTGTGATAAGTTCTGCAGATCCCAAACTGGTCTCATTAGCCATCTGTGGATCCACCATCGAACACCGGCTATCATTTCATGGAAGACAATCGTCCTCAAACTCCGAGGGATTGCCAACTACTACCCATTAGACTGACTGGCAACTACCATCTCCCAAAGCTTTGTCCTATTATACAGTTTTAATATTTTCCAGACAGTCTATTGTTTGTCAAAAAAGTTTCCCACCACAAAGTTAACTACAGATTAATTACTTTGGTATAGGCCTCTCATTTATTTACGTAATGTGATCCCAGATCATCTAAATTACATCTTTATGAGTATTATCTGCATGCCAGCAGGACCTAGGTTTCTACCACTGTGATGAGAGGAGGAGAGACAGGGATGAGGGGAGGGAAGCCATTAGAACTTTGGAAAACAGACCAAGATATTTAGAATGCTGGCCTACCAAAATATAATAAATGGAGCTTGTTCCTCATTCTCATATTGAAACTGGATACTGAACTCACAAGTCTAGAACTCCAGTCAAGCCCATTTTACAGTGAGATGAAAACAGAAAGACACAGAGAGAGGTAAGAGAAAAAGGGGTAGCAACATCAAGAGACAGAAAACTTATTTTTTTCTAATGTCAATGCAGATAGTTATGTCTTGGAGAGATAACTGTAATTAGTTAGAAAAGAAGCCTCTACAGAAGTGGAGACTTGAGACAGTCCATATTTTTATCTATATCTATATTAGGGCTGTCAAGCGATTAAAAAAATTAATCGTGATTAATCGCGCTGTTAAACAATAGAACACCATTTATTTACATTTTTTTGATGTTTTCCACATTTTCAAATATATTGATTTCAATTATAACACAGAATACAAAGTGTACAGTGCTCACTTCATATTTATTTTTATTACAAATATTTTCACTGTAAAAACAAAAGAAATAGTATTTCTCAATTCACCTTATACAAGTGCTGTAGTGCAAGCTCTTTATCATGAAAGTCGAACTTACAAATGTAGAATTATGTACAAAAAATACCTGCATTCAAAAATAAAACAATGTAAAACTTTAGAGCCTACAAGTCCACTCAGTCCAATTTCTTATTCAGCCAATCGCTCAAACATATGTATGTACATGTACCACACACACAGTTATGCAGTGCTTTTGAGATAACAATAGCATTTAATCAGTTTTTAGCCTGGCCAGAGAACAGAACAAACAAATTATAATCCAAAAATGAGAGAGACTGAAATCTACTTAAACTAAACTTCCTAGCACAGCCTGGGACCCCTAGGTCTATGCTTCACCATTCTGAGATAATGTTGATTAGGAGGCTATAATTTTATTCTTTTTCCTTACCTTGTTCCTAGTGGACACTTTGAGCATTGTGTTCAATACATATTTGATATCCTAAGCAGGAGGTCCGTTCCTAGGAGTATTGTTGGCTAAAATTATTTAAGACTAAATTTAAGGAGTGAAGAAACACCTGTAGTTTTTCTGCTTGTGTGTGTAAACAGCAGGACTGATATAACAACAAATTTAGTGGAACACAATACATGCATGCATGCACTCAAATTATAAGTGTAAATAGTAAGCATGCTATTTGTTTAAATGCCAAGCATCTCTAAAGGACTCCACTCCACCCAAAATGGTCCATTCTAAATTTTTGACTTGAGACTCCCATGTTCTCCTGCAATATATATATATATATATATAAAGATAGATAGATAATCAATCTTCTTGTATACAGAAACATGCTCTCACTTGCAACCTTTCTTTTAAGCTCCAGCACTCTAACACAGTTTAGGAAAGAAATCCTCACTCCCAAAGACAAAGCTATAGAAAGAAGTTCACTATTATCAACTTTAAAGTGGCAGATTAGATTCACTGATCAGCTTCAGAAGTATGACAACACTCCAGAAATCAAACTGTAACGGCTGCAAATATCCACTTTCTGTAATGGATCAGACGTTAGTCCAATTTGCTAACTCAGAAATCAGACAATGAAAAACAATCTTGTAATTCTGTCTGAGTCTAAATCACTTTAAAGGAAAAACGTGCTGCACTCTTCCTCATTGCTTACTTGCTTCTATGTATGAAGTTTCAATAAAGGTAAAACAGTAATATCTTATGGACTGTATGTAAAGAAACAGTACTTCTGTTCCCTGTGCATTTCTCCTTTGCACCTTCAGTCATCTGCTTAAATTTACTGCCACAAAGTTAGTTACCATTATTACTGGTGAGCTAAAACTGCTGAGGAGCAAGCTGTATTCTTTTTGGCATCATCTACAACTGCTAAACTCCAGAACAGACATTTCTCTTAGTGTATTCCACCAACAGAAAATAGTTCAATCCAAGGCTGAGTTTGCAGGACTGACTGTACAATTAATCTTGCTTTGATTTTTCCAGCTTGGCAAATATGACACAATAGTACAAAAAATGAAAACCTTAATATTCCATGTTTTGTATAGGGTGTTTTCAGACCATAGGCACAGTTTAATATTAAAATAGCACAGAACAGTGCACACAGTGCACACAGCTCTACTATGCACACACTCAGAAGTATTGATACTGTAATATTGGTCCTTACATGCAATGTTAGTGCACCAAGAGTCGCTTGTGGATCATGAAGTAAAACAGCTATAAGCATTCTGAACCCACATGTCAAAGGAGAGAATACCTAATGTTTAGATGAACTACCAAACAGAAACCAGAGTAAAATTTTGCACTAAGTAGCAGAACTAACCTGATGGTAGCTGTCCCATTATGTAATGATGCCCCTGCTAACATTAATAATGTGATTTGAATATAACTCACTGCATCAGTTAATGGAATACTTATCTATACTAAGCTAGTTCTGGTACAAGGTTAGCTGAGTTCTAGGATGAAGTATGGTGTGAAGGCTCAAGCAAGGGACTGCACGGGCATCAGTTCTATTCTCACCTTTTTACTGGCTCAGTATGACCTCAGAAAAGCCATTTAGCCTCTCTGACTCTGGGCTTCCTCCAGCTCTATCGATAAAAAGGGTGAGATTAAATTATGGGCATATTAAGGGCTATGTGCAAGTTATTGGTATTGTAAGGAACATTTAGCCATTTGAGCAACTTTCCCTAAGATAAAACAGTTTTAAATAAATTCTGATACAGAAGTGTCTGCCAACAAGTAAAAGGATTCTAAAGCCCAAAACAGAACATACCCACAATATTACTACACAAAATACCTTCACCCACAGACATTACAGTGATTCAAGAGTATTCAGGACCAGGAATGAGTGATTTTTTATTTTTATTTTTTAAAGAGATGATCAAGTCACTTAGTTTGGCTACATATCTAAAAACTAAAATTAGAAACTCGTGACCGAGAGAAAAATCTTATTAGGATACTTGATGTAAATTCTACATTTACATGATTTCAATTCAAGTCCTGTCTTAAAAAGTGATTAGCAAAGAGAAGAACTGCTACCAGAAGTGCAAACTGTTCACTAGATGCATTGATTTATTTCTACCAATTTTAATGTGGTTAACACAAATCAGATGAATTTGTTTTTAAAAAATTTAACTGCAGATTAGTGTAAGAGCAAATTGTGCCAAAGTCAGAATCATGTCCTGTTATAAATCATTACCTCATCAAAAGTCAATCAGGATTCTGTATTTCATATCAGAAGCTCTTATTTTATTGGCTATGGTACCTTACGCTGTTCTCAGAATGTAGGGGAATGGAGAGAATTTTGAAACTACAGCAGGAATCTGTTTGCATCCTCATGAATAGTTTCTCTCCAACAAAGATAACAGGCTTGACTCTGTATACTGGAGTTACTATGGATAGCCAGTTTCTAGACAGAATTTATTATATTAGTTATTTTTAATTTTTTCATGTGAATTAAATACTTATGGCCACACTGAAGACTGAGTCTGGGAACAAAGAATGAAGGCCATTCTGACAGGATTGGGGATGCTATCCTGGGAAACAGTGGCGAAGGTTTAGAAGTCATGGTGGATAATCAGCTGCACATGAGCTTTCAGTGTGATGCTGTGGCCAAAAAAACTAATGCGATCCTAGATGCATGAACAGGGGAATCTTGAGTAGGAGCGGAGATGTTCTATTAACTCTGTATCGGGCATTTGTGTGACCACGGCTTGAATACTGTGTCCACTTCTGATGCCCACAATTCAAGAAGGATATGAATAAATTGGAAAGGGTTCAGAGAAGAGCCACAAGAATGATTAAAGCAGGGGCAGCCAACCTGTGGCTCTAGAGCCACACGCGACTCTTCAGAAGTTAATATGCCGCTCCTTGTATAGGCACCAACTCCAGGGCTGGAGCTACAAGCACCAACTTTCCAATGTGCCGGGGGGTGCTCACTGCTCAACCCCTGGCTCTGCCACAGGTCCTGCCCCCACTCCAGCCCTTCCAGCCCCTGCTCTGAGCCTGCCATGCCCTTGCGCCTCCCCGCTCCCCCCCAGAGCCTCCTGCACACCATGAAACAGCTGATCAGGAGGTATGGGGAGGGAGGGGGAGGCGCTGATCAGCAGGACTGCCGGTGGGTGGGAGGCGCTGAGAGTGGGGGAAGGGAGCTGCTGACTTATTATTGTGGCTCTTTGGCAATGTACATTGGTAAATTCTGGCTCCTTCTAAGACTCAGGTTGGCCACCTCTGGATTAAAGGATAAGAAAACATGCCTTATAGTGATACACTTAAGGAGCTCAATATAGTTAGCTTAACAAAGAGAAGGTTAAGGAGTGATTTGATTATAGTTAAGTACCCACACGGGGAATAAATATTTAATAACGGGCTCTTTAGCAGAGAAAGGTATAACACGATCCAACGGCTGGAAGTTGAAGCTAGACAAATTCAGACTGGAAATAAGGCATATATTTTTAATGGTGACAGTAATTAGTCAACGGAACAAGTTACCAAGGGTCGATGTGGATTCTCCATAACTGATCATTTTAAAATCAAGATTGGATGCTTTTCTAAAAAGATATGTTTTAGGAGTTATTCTGGGAACGTTTTATGGACTGTGCTATACAGCAGGTCAGGCTTGATGATCATAATGGTCACTTCTGGCCTTAGAATCTGAGTCCTTTATCCATGTAACAGGACAGCCTGGGCATCAACAGTGCAAACTTCAGCTATAGTGCCCTTCAGTTACAGTGCCTATGAACGTACATAAGCATGACATGGGAGGATTACCTTTACAGTATGACAGTACAGTCCATTCAGTAATTGACCTCACTGTTGTAAGTCAGTTGTATAAATAGCTGGGTGAAGTGGACAGCACTGTTTTGGAATTATTCCAAAATAACCCATATGCATACACACCACACATTTCACACATGACAAAACAGCTTACAGACCTAGATTGGAATCTGCAAACCAGTGCGCGCGGTCTTCTGCAAATATAGAACCATCCAGTTTTCCTATCATCATTCTAAAACATTTTAAAATTATCTACTACTTTAAACACAGTTGGCATGTATTACCTCTAAACTGTAAGTGCATCTCATGCAGAATTTCTGCCTCCTAGTTCATACACCACTGAAAAACTGGCATTTTTACTACCTAAGGAATAACCAAGTCACCTCTTATCCCAAGACAAAAAAATACAAAACAAAAACTTGTTTTACACTAGAGGTAAGGGAGTACATACCACTTAGTCCCCACTTCACGCTTTGCACAAGAGTCCCAGCAAATTAAGATTCTCTGATCCACATTCAGCATAGAAGACTTGGGGAGCGAATAATTCCTTCCCACAGTTGCATCCTGCTGTTCCCCAGACCTACTGGAGGAGACCAAACAATATCTCCTCAAAGGTACTCTACAGCTTTTAGGGTCAGTCCATAAGAAAGGAGATGGGAGACTATCGGTAGCAGGGGGCTTAAGGAGCAGCAGAGCAGAGACCTTCTTCCTTCCCCATCAGTGCACCTCCTGAACTCTGCAAAAGGGAAGCCCCCTCTCTGTGAGCCTCGTAGGTGCCATAAGAACGGAGTACTGCTCCAGCAGACTTTAGGAAGTTCCCAAAGGACAGGGGAAGAGAGGCAGAGGATAAAGATGAGGGGTTGAGAGGGCAAACACACCAGGAAAGCGCAATGAAACGTGTATTTGAAGCAGATAGTTTGTACTTATTTTTAAAGCAACTGACAAAACCTTACATTTTTGATCCAGTTCCTGATATACCGAAAGTGCACCAAGCTACATGAAGACACCTAGAACACGTGGCAAATACCACTGCACTTTGCTTCAGCTAACAGCAAAATAAGTGACATCATAATGTGGACAGAAAACTCAGTATCTTCTTAGACTCCAAACACTAACAGTACAGAACTTTTGCAGTTATTCTACATATGGAAACCTTTACTACTATATTTCAGTCAGGAGAACCTCAACCCCACTTACCTTCAAATGCTGTCAGATGGCAGTTAATTTTCATATTGGAACCAGCCCACTTCCTGCTAGGTGTAGCAGTAATGGTCATGTTAGCCTAGCAATCAGAATCCTCTAGCTACTCTGCCCTTGTTATGCTCCATTTTGTGCTATCAGCTGAATCAGATCTGAAACTTTTTTTTAAACATGATTTGCAGTTAGTTTTATAGAAAGTTTATTTAACAAGGTCATGCACAAAGGGGTCTCACAAGACCCTTTGCCTTTTCTCACCAACTTATTCACTCATACTAAGCACCCTCCAATTATGATTCTGAAATAGCTACTAGTTGGTAAGTATCAAACAAGGCTAACTTGTAAGGCAGGGAAGTCAGGCATCATATTTTCCATGAAAGATTTTCATACATAAAACAAGATTGATGATGTGTCGTACTATAAAATGGGCCCTAACTCTTGTATTTGAGGAAAACATAAGATCAGACTTTCAACAATGAATTTCTGTAGCAAAATCAAGCTTTCTAGTTTTCATATCACTTTCCATTTTGCCAAGATGCTAATTATCGTCACAAAATGAGATTTTTATTATTTGTGATGCACAGATTTAGTGGCGAGAGAAGTGAACTGGAAGTCATACAATTGGTTATTCTCTCATGAGTAGGGCCCTACCAATTTCACCCTGTAAAAACATGTCACAGACCATGAAATAAGCCCTTCCCCATGAAATCTGATCTCCACCTTGCTGCTGGGAGCGCCATCTGTCAGGAGCTCCTACCTGCAAGTCCCAGCTGGGCTGGGGAGGGAGAGAACTTGTCCTTCCCCCGCATGATCGCTCTCGCTCTTAGGGGGAGGTCAGACCCACCTTGGAGTGCCTCCCCTGTTGCGAGAAGCTCCAGCCCCGGAGGGTTCCTGCAGCTGGAGAAGACCTGTGGAGGTGGGTCCAATACCCCCCTGCTTCTGGGAGTGCCCCAGCTGGGGGGGGGGGGGCTCCTGCTGCGAGTCCCTGCTGGGCTGGGAAGGGACAGGACTTGTCCTTCCCTTGCATGGGGGTGGGGGGGGGAAGGTCTGATGAGATTAGACCCACCTCAGAGTGCCTTCCCCTGCTGCAGGAAGTTCCCTGCCCAGTACAGGAAGTTCCTGCAGCTGGAGAAGACTTGTGAAGGTGGGTCCAATATTCTCCTGCTCCTGGAAGAGCCCCAGCCAGGGAGTTCCTAGCTGTGAGTCCCTGCTGGGCTGCAGAGAGACAGGACTTGTCCTTCCCTTGCATGGCAGCTCTGGGGGTGGGGGGAGGGAAAGGGAGGAAATCAGACCCTCCGGTACCTTTTGGGTTGGGACCCCCATGGTTACAACAACTGAAAACATGAAATTGACTAATTTTAAAACCCTCTGGCCATGAAATAGACCAAAACAGACTGTGAATTTGGTAGGGCCCTCATGAGCTAGCAAAATGGGTATAGTACTTACCTACTTCACAGAGGGGTTACATTAATAAGTTCATAAAGAGCTTTGAGATACATAGCATCTTTCATCTAAGGAACTGCAAAGTATTTTCATGATTAACTATTTTGAAGGCTACACTAGCTTCTAGCATTTTCCTTGTAAACCTCCAGTTTTATCCTATTCTGAGAAGGAGCTTTTTTCCATTGCATTAAACGCACCAAAATGACATGAATTAATGCAACTTCCATGTCAAGAATTTCAAAGCAGCAGAAAGTTTGAAAAGCTTAATATGTTTTTGATGTCACAACACTAGATGTTTCAAGTGTTTATGGCATGAATTCAAAAAAGTTTGAATATGCAAGTCTCCTTATCACTTTTGGCCATTCCCTTGTGTTAAGTTAAAAGCAGCAGTGAGAAACAAAGATGCATTATAGTGGATTAACTAGAAAATATCTGTCTTAGAAACTTAACACATACACCAGGAAGCAGAAAAGGAGAAATCAGCAGGCATTCTGGTTTCACCCAAAATCAGAGGCCACATGCATAATTTATAACCGAGCCTTGGCTAAAAGGCCACAAAATAATATAAGATGACAAGAGGATTCATCATTTTCTTATTTTTCCTGGATCACACTATTTAACACCATTTACTATTTATCAGTGAACTTACCAGGAGTATTAGAAGACAAGGAGCAGACATGAAGTTAATAACCTGTCCTAAACTTGACTTCATTTATATCATATCATAAACATTTATATTTATATATATTCATTTATATATATTTAATTTATATCATATCTTAAACATAAAAAAGAAGGTTACAAGAAGTGGAAGGTTGGACATATGACCAGGGAAGAGTATAAAAATATTGCTCGGGGATGCAGGAGTGAAATCAGGAGGGCCAAATTGCACCTGGAGCTGCAGCTAGCAAGAGATGTCAAGAGTAACAAGAAGGGTTTCTTCAGGTATGTTGGCAACAAGAAGAAAGCCAAGGAAAGTGTGGGCCCCTTAATGAATGAGGGAGGTAACCTAGTGACAGAGGATGTGGAAAAAGCTAATGTACTCAATGCTTTTTTTGCCTCTGTCTTCACGAACAAGGTCAGCTCCCAGACTGCTGCGCTGGGCATCACAACATGGGGAGTAGATGGCCAACCCTCTGTGGAGAAAGAGGTAGTTAGGGACTATTTAGAAAAGCTGGACGTGCACAAGTCCATGGGGCCGGACGAGTTGCATCCGAGAATGCTAAAGGAATTGGCGGCTGTGATTGCAGAGCCATTGGCCATTATCTTTGAAAACTCGTGGCGAACGGGGGAAGTCCCGGATGACTGGAAAAAGGCTAATGTAGTGCCAATCTTTAAAAAAGGGAAGAAGGAGGATCCTGGGAACTTCAGGCCAGTCAGCCTCACCTCAGTCCCTGGAAAAATCATGGAGCAGGACCTCAAAGAATCAATTCTGAAGCACTTGCATGAGAGGAAAGTGATCAGGAACAGCCAGCATGGATTCACCAAGGGAAGGTCATGCCTGACTAATCTAATCGCCTTTTACGATGAGATTACTGGTTCTGTGGATGAAGGGAAAGCAGTGGATGTATTGTTTCTTGACTTTAGCAAAGCTTTTGACACGGTCTCCCACAGTATTCTTGTCAGCAAGTTAAGGAAGTATGGGCTGGATGAATGCACTATAAGGTGGGTAGAAAGCTGGCTAGATTGTCGGGCTCAACGGGTAGTGATCAATGGCTCCATGTCTAGTTGGCAGCCGGTATCAAGTGGAGTGCCCCAAGGGTCGGTCCTGGGGCCGGTTTTGTTCAATATCTTCATAAATGATCTGGAGGATGGTGTGGATTGCACTCTCAGCAAATTTGCGGATGATACTAAACTGGGAGAAGTGGTAGATACGCTGGAGGGGAGGGATAGGATACAGAAGGACCTAGACAAATTGGATGATTGGGCCAAAAGAAATCTGATGAGGTTCAATAAGGATAAGTGCAGGGTCCTGCACTTAGGACGGAAGAATCCAATGCACAGCTACAGACTAGGGACCGAATGGCTAGGCAGCAGTTCTGCGGAAAAGGACCTAGGGGTGACAGTGGACGAGAAGCTGGATATGAGTCAGCAGTGTGCCCTTGTTGCCAAGAAGGCCAATGGCATTTTGGGATGTATAAGTAGGGGCATAGCGAGCAGATCGAGGGACGTGATCGTTCCCCTCTATTCGACATTGGTGAGGCCTCATCTGGAGTACTGTGTCCAGTTTTGGGCCCCACACTACAAGAAGGATGTGGAGAAATTGGAGAGAGTCCAGCGAAGGGCAACAAAAATGATTAGGGGTCTAGAACACATGACTTATGAGAAGAGGCTGAGGGAGCTGGGATTGTTTAGCCTGCAGAAGAGAAGAATGAGGGGGGATTTGATAGCTGCTTTCAACTACCTGAAAGGGGGTTCCAAAGAGGATGGCTCTAGACTGTTCTCAATGGTAGCAGATGACAGAACGAGGAGTAATGGTCTCAAGTTGCAGTGGGGGAGGTTTAGATTGGATATTAGGAAAACCTTTTTCACTAAGAGGGTGGTGAAACACTGGAATGCGTTACCTAGGGAGGTGGTAGAATCTCTTTCCTTAGAGGTTTTTAAGGTCAGGCTTGACAAAGCCCTGGCTGGGATGATTTAACTGGGAATTGGTCCTGCTTTGAGCAGGGGGTTGGACTAGATGACCTTCAGGGGTCCCTTCCAACCCTGATATTCTATGATTCTATGATGAGGAAAGCGACTTTCATGAAAAGGAGAGACAGTGAGCTGGAGACCATAGGTTCGAAGGGAGTGGTAGTTAATGAGGTAAGGACTAGGTTATGGTCCCATTAGGGGGGCAATATGCTGAATGGGAGGGTATTTTCATAGTGGGCCCTTCCAGAATCATACATTAAGGGGTGGGTAAAAATCAAATGACCATCCACATGTGGATGAAAAGCGCTAATGGCAGCTGCAGGCACCTTAATGGAATGAAGGGCAAGTCCCGAATTCTTCAGATAGAGGAAATATTCTGTGAGTAGAATGCTCTCAGCTTCAGGGACAAGGCCCTGGCATGTAGCCCAGGAAATGAAACACATCTATTTGGCTCAATATGAGCATCTTGTGGAGTCTTTCCTACTGCTTGAAAGGACATTGCACACTACTAGAGAGCACTCCTGTGCTAGTGGAGGTGTCCATCCAAACACCAAGCCATCAGTCGAAGTGTTTGCATGTTGGGGTGTCTGAATGCCATTGTGCTGAGTCAGTAGCTCTGGGAATGTCCGAAGTGTGAGTGGAGGATGCCTCAACGTGAAAAGGAGAAGCAGGAGCCAGAATTGGAGAGGCCAGAAGAGGGCGATCAGGCTGGCTGTTGCTTTTTCTCATCTGATCTTGTGGATTACTCGTGCAAGGAGAGATAAGGAGTGGGAAATGCATAGTTCGTCCGGTCCAACCATTTGATGAGTAGGGCGTCCCTCTGTGAGTGAGCTACAGTTTCCCCCCCTTGAACAAAATTGGGTGCATTTGGTGGTGTTATGGGATGCGAAAAGGTCTCTCACTGGTGTTTCCCCACTGGCCAAAAATGTCCATGATTACAGAGTCGTGCAACTCCCATGCATGGTCAGTTTCAAAGTTTCTGCTGAAAGCATCGGCAATCGTGTTCTGGGCGCCCAGTAGGTAGGCTGCGTCAAGAGCATATGATGTGCAATGCACCATTCCCCTCTTGTTCCCCTTTGCTTGTTTATGTAAAAGACCATGGTGGTATTGTCTGACATGACAAGAACGTGTCAGCCATGAGTGGTTGCCAGGAATGCCTTGCATACTGCCTGGAGTTGCAATATGTTTATGTACATCCTGGCCTCCCGTGTTGTCCAGCTACCTTGTATCATGCGGTCGCCTATGTGGGCACCCCAGCCCATGAGGCGAGGATGGGAAGAAGGTCATCCCTGAGCAGATTCATAGTGAATCCATCCACCATTGTAGTGAGGAGAGGACTTCTGGTGGCATACAGAGCAGGTGCATAGGTCGATACATGGGAGAGTAAACTCTTTGTAGGCAGAGTTGAAGGTAGTACAGGTGAAGGGTGTGACATATGTGTAGGCTGCCATGTGTTCCAACAGAAAAAGGCAGATTTTGGCTGAAACCGAAGAGCCTGGAAGTCACCAAACTGATTAGTTCTTGCATTGTCTGGAATCTGTCCCACGGTAGATAAACTCAGATGAGACTTCCGCCCAGGTGAGCTCCTATGAACTCAAGGGATTGTGTAGGGTATAAAGTCAATTTTTTTATTCTGATGCTGACCCCAAGGGAAGAGAGGAGTAGAAGCAATTGGGACATCGATTCCTGGGTCTCTTCTTTGGACCATGCTGCTATCAGCCAGTCAAAGATAGGTGACAATCACGATCCTCTGATGTCTGAGATGTGCTGCCACCACAATGGAAACTTTTGTGAATATTCGCGGAGCAGTAAGTCCAAAAGGGAAAGCCCTATATTGAAATTGTCGAGGTCTGACCTTGAACCTCAGGAACCTTCTGTGTGTCGGGTGTATATCGATATGGAAGTAGGCATCCTCCATATTGACATCTGTACACCACATGCCTTTTTCTAGGGAGGGAATGATAGTCGCAAGCATGACCGTGTGGAATCTTGGTTTGGAAATCAAACTGTGGAGGCACTGAAGATCCAATATTGTCTCCATCCTCCATTCTTTTTTGGGGACTAGAAAGTAGCTTGAATAGAACCCTATTCCCTAACACAGCCCCCCTCCAAAAGAGAGAGAGTCTACCTCTAGTTGGTAGAGGTCATCACATGGGTGTTCCATGCATGTGGACCAAGGAGGAGAGGGAGATGGGGCTATCACTGTAAACTTTATGACTTAGCTGCTCTGGATAATATCTAGGACCCACTTGTCCATGGTGATGGCTTTCCATGCTGGTACAAAGAGTTTGAGACAGTCCCCAAAGGGGGTAGGCAAAGTGGGCACTTGAGAATGGAGTGAGTGACGGCTCTCTGAGGACACTCAAATATGGCTTACAGGTCATTGGGTGTGTTGCACGGATGACCGGGCGGTCGGTGTAGGCAGATGGGGTCTATGAACATCAGGGTGTTTTTGAGGAGGCTCATAGGTACGTTACGGTCCCTGTAACATGTGATTGGGGTGGGCAATAGAATTTCTTCGCGGGTGCTGGTGTGTAGATACCCCCAGATCTTAAAGTGGCTCTAGAGTCCTTTAGGGAGTGAAGGACTCAGTCTTCTGATTGACGAGATGTGATTTGTTAAGGAAAGAGTCTTCTATAGTGTTCTGCACCTCCCTGGGGAAGTCACAGGAGTGTAACCAGGATTCCCTCCTCATTATAAACCCCATTGCCAAGATATAAGAAACCATGTCTGTGGAGTCCCAGTGGCTTGTAGCATGGACCTGGTGAGTAACTTGTCCTCCTGAGAAGCTGCCTAAAATTGGTTGTCTTGCAAGGGTAGCTTGTCTGTGAACTCAGCCAACCGCCCATAGTTAATAAAATCATATTTGGTCATCAGGATTGCGTAATTTGAAATACTAAATTGGAGCCCCACCGAGGAGATCTTTCTGCCCATGAAGTCTAGCCTCTTACCCTCTCTATTGGATGGGGTAGTGTGGAGCTGTTGCTGCTTGGAATGCTCTGATGCCACCTGGATGACCAATGAATTTGGTGGAGCATGAGAGAATAGGAACTCTGAACCTTTTTGGGGGGGACAGTACCTCTCCTCAGTGCCTTTCAGGGTGGGTGCACACATGGCCGGGGTGTGCCATACAGTGCATGCCAGCTGCAGGATGGCATCATTGATTGGTAGAGCCACCCTCGCTGGCACCAAAGTGTGGAGGATCTCAAGCAGCTGGTGTTGACTGTCCTGTACTTCTTCTAATGGGATCTCTAAGGCATTGACTATTCTCCACAGCAGCTCCTGGAACTGGCGACAGTTGTCCGGGGGAAAGAAGGGGATTGAAGAGGCGGCCACATCTGGAGAAGATAAAGGATGCCTCTCCAATCCATCCGTACCATCAGAATCAGGCTAATCGGTGAGTTATCCAACGCTACATCGGAGCACCTACCTGATAAGGATTGTGGTGACAAAGTGGGGGTGTCCTCTCAAATTGAGGAGGACTGTTCAGAGGGCGAATATTAGGGCCACGAGCTCCAGTATGGCCAACCTGACTGACCCTAATGTTGTGTGGTGCCAGATACCAACTCTGCAGGGAAGGCAAGATTAGGAACTGCCATAGTGCTGTCTGAGCCTTCCGGCAGTCATGTTTCTGGAACAGGAGCAGTGAACCATGTCGGACATCAATGTCTTCCAAATCAGAGGGGTTAGAAACCTCGCCAAGTGATGGTGCCATCGGAACTGCCAGAAAAGGAGGCAGCAGGAACATAGCAGGGGAAGGATCCCTATGAGCTGATGATCAGATCAGGGCTTGTGGAGCCTGCAGCCCCTCCAGTGCAAACAACTCATGAGGAGCAGGAATGCTTCTGAGTCTCCCAGGGGTCAACTGTATCCATTCCATTGGAGAAGTCAGTACTAGTAACTGCATCTGTCTGTAGACTGGCGGTTCCCGGGGTACCGGTGGAGCCAGCGCAGACAGAGTCGCGGGATCCATGATCGGTACCCACCGGATTTGGCAATCGGTGCGGGTATTTCTCAGTCTTGTGAGTCTAGGAACGCGTGATTCCTTCATGTCCAGAACTCGTGGATGGTGCCAACTCCTTCTTAGATTTGGAGGAACACTTACTGCCATGCTTATGTGCATGCTGCCTTGGTTCATGGCTGGGCCCCAGCACAAGGTCCTTAGTATTGTTACTGGCAGAGCCCAATGGAGGTTCCGTGGTAGGGGAAAGAGCTCTTTGCCTGTTCAGGCCAATTTACAGGGGGGTTCCCCAGCCAGGTTCTAATGCCAGTCCCATGCAGCCTCCATAAAGTGTTTCCTGAGGCAGAGTGTCCAGTTTTCTTGAGTATGGGCACAGAAGGAGAGGCAGATACTGCACCTGGACCCAATGTGGGCTTCTCCAAGCCAGTACAAACAGCACTGGTGCTCGTCGCTGATGGAAAAACGAGCAGGGGCAGGAAGCACAGATTTTGAACAGTACTAAAAGTACTTTTGTAAACTTTTGGAAAATGTGTTAAGGACGATAGGACAGTAGAAGCTCCACTTGGACCATGTGGCAGTGTGAAGGAACTGGAGATGCCTTTATCAGCTCAGGAGAAACCACGAGGCAGTGCAGCGTGCATGTGCAGACTGCTGAACAGTACTACTTGCAAAAGCTCCAGCTCTGGGTGCAAGTGCATATTCCTCAGTGGAATACAATAGGGACCATCACCAGAAGAACCCCACAACTCAAAATGGTACAAAGTTTAGGCGTCTTGTTGATTTACAATTAAGCTGAAATGACCGGATGCCATATGGGTCAAAACACATGTCCAGTTTGCTGGCAAACTTTGCTCTTTTCCCTGTGAGAAGAATTGGGCAACAGCAAGCCACATACTTCTCACCTCCAACGTGCCTTATTGTAACAGACTGAACGTGGAAGCACTAGAGACTCCTACTTGTACAGTATGCAGCCACCTGCTTCCTCAGCAAGCATATCAACGCAACCCCTGTCAGTTCCTGATCTTCAGAGACAATGACGGATGAGATAGAACCTTGCTACATCTGCCAACTACATCTCTGTCCACTACCTGACAAGACAGATTCACAACTCTGGGACAATGCAGTTTAAAAAAAAAAAAAAGGAAAGATATGCACAAGAGTCTCTACCTTAAAAAAAAATGATCACAACTTATGACTTATTCACCATACGTCATGTTTATTGATTTTTAACCTTGATCTCTTCTTTCTCTTTCCCCTTTCTTGCTCTCTTCATGTTAAAAAGATTATAAACTCTTGAGGGCAGAAACTGTCTCTTTTTTTGACTATTTAAAGCACCACGCAAAGTAATGGAGTTATAAAAATGTACTACAAGGAATGACAGACATGTACCATACAGTCTCATTTTCCAGCACAATTCAAATCTTTAACTCTTGAAAATCAGGCACATTTAACTTCATGATCTATATTTATGTAACTTGTATAATCTGAATTCCAACAGAATTACACAGGAGGATGCATCAGACCCAGTGTTTTATTTGTCATCTCAAAGATCTTGCTGGGTTTAGATTAATTAAAAAAAAAAAAAAAGGCATATCACCCAAGGTAAGGTAGGGCTTTTAGGGGGAGGTGAGGGGAGGAATTTTTTTTTTTAACATAATAAACTTTTATTGAACCTTTTTACCTACAATTGTAACATGAATAAAAAAAACAGTCAATAAACATTTTGAATAAAAACTGACAGTAACATCAGAAAGTATTTTTTCATCCCCTTCTATACAATATTGATGTTATAAAATATCTGTTTCCTAAATAAAGGCATATTTAAAAACCCAAATAAAGGCCAACTAAATCAGACATGTTTAAAGCCTATTTCCAGCCCCAAAACAGAGGAGACTGGCTTTAGAGATTCTTTGCAACGTTAAATGACAAGGAACAGATACTGACTGTTTACATTAGGGCTGTCAAGAGATTAAACAATAACAGAATGCCATTTATTTAAATATTTTGGATGTTTTCTACATTTTCAAACATATTGATTTCAATTACAACACAGAATACAAAGTGTACAGTGCTCACTTTAAATTTATTTTGGATTACAAATATTTGCGCTGTAAAAAACGAAAGAAATAGTATTTTTCAATTCACCTAATACAAGTACTGTAGTGCAATCTCTTTATCATGAAAGTTGAATTACAAATGTAGAATTATGTACAAAAAAAACAGCATTCAAAAATATAAAATTTTAGAGCCTGCAAGTCCACTCAGACCTACTTCTTGTTCAGCCAATCGATAAGAGAAACAAGTTTGTTTACATTTACAGGAGATACTGCTGCTCACTTCTTGTTTACGTCACCTGAAAGGGAGAACAGGCATTCTCATGGCACTGCTGTAGCCGGCGTTGCAAGATATTTATGTGCCAGATGCGCTAAAGATTCACATGTCCTTTCATGCTTCAACCACCATTCCAGGGGACATGTGTCCATGCGGATGACGGGTTCTTCTCGACAACAATCCAAAGCAGTGCGGACCAACACATGTTCATTTTCATTATCTGAGTCAGATGCCACCAGCAGAAGGGTGATTTTCTTTTTTTGGTGGTTCAGGCTCTGTAGTTTCCGCATTGCGGTGTTGATCTCTGAAAGCATGCTCCACACCTAGTCCCTTTCAGATTTTGGAAGGCACTTCAGATTCTTAAAACTTGGGTTGAGTGCTTTAGCTATCTTTAGAAATCTCACATGAGTATCTTCTTTGTGTTTTGTCAAATCTGCAGTGAAAGTGTTCTTAAAATGAACAACGTGTGCTGGGTCATCATCCAAGATTGCTATAACATGAAATATACGGCAGAATGCGGACAAAACAGAGCAGAGGACATATAGTTCTCCCCCAATGAGTTCAGTCACAAATATAATTAACATATTTTTTAAATGAGCGTCATTAGCATGGAAGCATGTCCTCTCCCACCGAGGAGTTCAGTCACAAATTTAATTAACGCTTTTTTTTTTTTTTTTTTAAATCGAGTGTTATCAGCATGGAAGCATGTCCTCTGGAATGGTGGCCAAAGCATGAAGGGGCATACGAATGTTTTGCATATCTGGCACATAAATACCTTACAATGCCAGTTACAAAAGTGCCACGTAAATGTCGGTTCTCACTTTCTGGTGACATTGTAAATAAGAAAAGGGCAGCATTATCTCCTGTAAATGTTAACAAACTTATTTGTCTTAGCGTTTGGATGAACAAGTAGGACTGAGTGGTCTTGTAGGCTCTGAAGTTTCACATTGTTTTGGTTTTGAGTGCAGTTATGCAACAACAAAAATCTACATTTGTAAATTGCACTTTCACAACAAAGAGATTGCACTACAGTACTTGTATGAGTTAAAGTGAAAAATACTATTTATTTATCATTTTTACAGTGCAAATATTTGTAATAAAAAATATACACTTTGATTTCAATTACAACACAGAATACAATATACATATGAAAATGTAGAAAAACATCCAAAATATTTAACAAATTTCAATTGGTATTCTATTGTTTAACAGTGCAATTAAAACTGCTATTTATCTAGATTAATTTTTTTAATCACAATTAATTTTTTTGAGTTAATCACGTGAGTTAACTGCAATTAATCGACAGCCCTAGTTTAAATTTAAAGGACTCTCTCTGCTACAATATATATATTTGAATAGAGTGAATCAATCCGTTTACAAAAAGGCACTCAAATGCGGTCAGGCAATCAGAAAGTACCTATAAATAAATACAGCTAAAAGTACAGCATACTCTGTTCAACCAACTTGGTTCCAAGTTTTTAAAATTTGCAAGCCACGGACTGTAAAAATCGTATGATTTTCTAATCCAAACATAAGGTGTTGGAAAATTTTAAATCAGCAGCAGCCCTGAAAACCATTCTTTCTTGATGTACCATTTAAATTCAGCAACTTCCTTCCACTGGACAGGCATGTTTTACATCTGATCACACTTGGAGGTAGGCACACTCGGTACACTTGAAATAAGATAACAGTGAAGCCTGTAATAAGTCTTTAGGGAAAAACTGCTGCATGCTGACCCTTGTCATTTTATTTTGTCTTACAGTAATAAGATGCACAGTCAGCACTAAAGGTATAAATTACTTTTCATTTTATTTAAGACCTGCAGTAACTAAAAAAAGTATTTCTTGGCATCATGTCCAATAATAGCACACAAGATTAAATATAGGAGGTAAAAGGCTAAAATGCCATATATTGAGCCCTGGAGTCAGGTCTGATAAAAAGAAAAGGAGTACTTGTGGCACCTTACTCCTTTTCTTTTTGCGAATACAGACTAACACGGCTGTTACTCTGAGGTCTGATAAAGTTACCAATAAAATTAATTTGGCATTCCTAACTTAATACCAATAGAGCATCTGTCTACTAATCAATCACTACGCAAAAAAGCCCAGGACTTCAGTAGTGAGCTTGCTGTAGGTCATCATAGAACGGCCTGGTCAAAGCTATCTCAGAAAGCTTGCTTTAGCATGACTCAAACATACATAGTTCCACCCAAAAATATTGATCCTTGAGCTCCACAAACTCCGAATTCACAAAAGTTGTACAACCAAAAAACCTCAATTATAGGACTTATTCCCAAAGCCCACAAATGAGTCAACTGTTTAAGATTAAAATAATTGATGGAAATATGTATGACATAGCACTGAATGAAGCCATTTGAACATTACAAGACCATGAAAGTGGGGGCAGAGAAAGTATAGTAATATGCACACAAAGAGACTGAAAAAATAAGATCCATTGAATAGATCTAGCTGGTTTAACTTATAATAGGTCACTTAAAAACAAAAACTCTATAAAAAACGTATTTTCATTGCATTAATAATGATGGACAAAAGCCACCAAATTTAATAAAACTCCCACTTCAAAAAATGGTTTTAAAAGAACAATAACTGGAGTTAAGGAAGTGAAGTCACCTTTCTGTTTCAGTTTCCCACTGAAACCATAATTTATTCTCTTTTAAAAAAAAATAAATGCAAAACAAGTTCGGAACTCTGTAAAGCTCATGTGTTTTGTATTTAAGTTTATAAAACAATTTTACAAAACAAACTGTCCATTTGTTTTTTCCAGTGTTCTTAAAGTCTGTGCAGAGTCGTAGATATTCAGTTTCAGCCTCAAGCAAATACCCAATAACAAAAAAATCTCATTAAAGAGGAGTTAAGACTGTTTAGCAGTGCCCCCAGAATAATTGCACAGATGTAGTTAATGGCATAATTTAGTTTGCAGAACTCAAATATTGGTGCTGTTCAAGATGGACAGAACTCTGGGTTTGTGTACATTTAAAAATTTGGTCGACCTAGCTGTGTCATCAGGTATGTGGCTGCAGCTATGTCCATTGAACAAAGCTGTGTTGGTGGAAGCAAACTTTATTTGGGAAGCTGCTGTTCCTACAGCATTGGGAAAAACTCCTGTTGGCATAGGCTGCATCTTCACTTTAGGGTTATGCTGACATAGCTATTCTGGCATAACTGTGCTGGTATAGTCTCCGTAGTGTAGACATACTCTCAGTTGGAGTGGCTATGTGTAGGGTTTGGTAGATCCACTTCCTGGACACTACGGTGCTAATAAGTGATGGTCACATAACTACCACCCTACACCGGAAACCTACTGACCGCTATGCCTACCTACATGCCTCCAACTTTCATGCAGACCACACCACACGATCCATTCTCTACAGCCAAGCTCTATGATACAACCGCATTTGCTCCAACCCCTCAGACAGAGACAAACACCTACAAGATCTCTAACAAGCATTCTTACAACTACAATACCCACCTGCTGAAGTGAAGAAACCGATTGACACAGCCAGAAGACTACCCAGAAGTCACCTACTACAGGACAGGCCCAACAAAGAAAATAACAGAATGCCACTAGCCGTCACCTTCAGTCCCCAACTCAAACCTCTCCAACGCGTCATCAAGGATCTACAACCTATCCTGAAGGTCGACCCATCACTCTCACAGATCTTGGGAGACAGGCCAGTCCTTGCCTACAGACAGCCCCGCAACCTGAAGCAAATACTCACCAGCAACCACACACCACACAACAGAACCACTAACCCAGGAACCTATCCTTGCAACAAAGCCCGTTGCCAACTGTGCCCACATATCTATTCAGGGGACACCATCATAGGGCTTAATCACATCAGCCACACCACCAGAGGCTCGTTCACCTGCACATCCACCAATGTGATATATGCCATCATGTGCCAGCAATGCCCCTCTGCCATGTGCATTGGTCAAACTGGACAGTCTCTACACAAATCAGACGTCAAGAATTATAACATTCAAAAACCAGTTGGAGAACACTTCAATATCTCTGGTCACTCGATTACAGACCTAAAAGTGGCAACACTTCAACAAAAAAACTTCAAAAACCGACTCCAAAGAGAGACTGCTGAATTGGAATTAATTTGCAAACTGGATACAATTAACTTAGGCTTGAATAGAGACTGGGAGTGGATGGGTCATTACCCAAAGTAAAACTATTTCCCCTTGTTTATCCCCCCACCCCCACCGTTCCTCAGACGATCTTGTCAACTGCCGGAAATGGCCCACCTTGATTATCACTACAAAAGGTTTTCTCCCACCGCCACACCCCTGCTCTCCTGCTGGTAATAGCTCACCTTAAGTGATCACTCTGGTTACAGTGTGTATGGTAACACACATTGTTTCATGTTCTCTATGTATATAAATCTCCTCACTGTATTTTCCACTGAATGCATCCGATGAAGTGAGCTGTAGCTCACGAAAGCTTATGCTCAAATAAATTTGCTAGTCTCTAAGGTGCCACAAGTATTCCTTTTCTTATTTCAGGGGAAGTCATTTAGATTGATGGCAAATTGCCTAGAATGCTTAAGAATCCCATTTGGATACAGTCCTCACCAGAAAAGATAAGCTCATTTAAATTGATAATAAAAGTGCCAATAGGAGACGTGGAATAATGAAAAATCCAGAGTGGCAGCTGACTCAGAAGGCTCATATGTGATATTGACACGGAAATTAGTAGAGGAGACCAAAAAAAAAAAAGAACCTGAAATTACTTTAGCCTTGACCAGTGGAGACAAGGGGACTTTTACAATCAGTCTTTTTCTTTTCGGCACTGGCATGTTCTTGGATTTGGCAAAGGAAGTAGGAAATCTCCAGTTGTGCTGTTCACACCACAGAGCTCTTAACTCTCAGAGAAATGTAGGAGGAAGGAGGCTGTTAGATGCTGCTCTCCTCAGTGGTCTTCAGTTGAGCCCGCAAGTTTTTGACAACTTAGATAATTACACTAGAACAGTTCAGAGGTGTGACATGAAAGAAGGAGAAAGACCCAGACTGACTTACATTATCTCACCACAAGAGATATACTTATGTCTTCTACTTAACCTTCTCTGACTTTTCAGCCATTGCTCATTTGCCATAAGGTGGAAAGTTTGAACTGAGGGGAAAATAGACTTTTAGGACAATTATAAAAAAACATAGTGGCAAGCAACATATTTGTGCTGGTCATTTTGTGCAAGGCAGATGAAAGTGAGGAAGCTTACATTGACCTAGGAACAACCAATAAAAAACTCCATACGTTCATTTGTCAATCTTTCCTGTTAAATTGTGCCCTATACAAAATGTCAGAGACAGCCTGTAGAGCAGTGGTGGGCAACCTGCGGCCCATCAGGGTAATCTGATTGCGGGCCGCAAGACATTTTGCTGACGTTGACCGTACGCAGGCACAGCCCCCCACGGCTCCCAGTGGCCGCAGTTCCCAAAGGCCGCAGTTCCCAGCACGTCCCTGCAGCCTGTCACTTCCTGCAGCTCCATTGGCCAGGAATGGCAAGCTGCGGCCACTGGGAGCTGCAGGGGGCCGTGCCTGTGGAGAGTTAATGTCAGTAAAACGTCTCATGGCCCGCAATCAGATTACCCTGATGGTCTGCAGGTTGCCCACCACTGCTGTAGAACATAGGCCCACCTTATACTGGGTGAACGATAGTTGTAAACTGAGCTGGAATATTAGCATGAACAATAGGCCCAAAGCATTGAACCAAAAACAATGAAATAATGAGAAAAAAAGAGTTGTGTTAAATTTGTAATGACCCTTCAAAATGCCAGTGTTATCTTATTTAAGGATTGGGCTAAAGTAACACAAAGAAAACACGGTTAATTGGGTACTATGAGCAGTAAATAATTGATTATATCAGGAACTCCTTCATCTGGCCTTAGCTAAGGTCTGATAATTGGTAATGCCATTGCACTTGTTTGTTAAACGCAATAAAAAATAAACTCCTAAGGTTCATTGCTAATACCTGCCTGACCAAGTTGGACTACTCCCGGCTTTAGCCCATTTGTAAGTATCTTGATCAACTACTTATAAATGTTTTGTTACTGTTTGCATCTAGTAAATTGCTCATTATTTAGGCATGTTTAGATGAATTGTATAAACACCATTCAATGTTTGGATTTATTAAAGAAATTTAAATTAGTATCTTGGTAACATCCTGTATAAATAATAATAATTCCAACATTGCCCTTGTCCATTCAGAGAATATCTGTGAAGATGAAACAATATAAAATAAGGGTGAAAGTGTCAGCTACAATTTTCTGCCTTAAAAGAACAGTCAATTTAAAAATCATAATTCTGCTGGAAAATGATACATTTTATAGTTTAAAGTATAGCCTAACTGAAAGACGATGGAGAAAAAATGTTTAATTTTCAATTTAATGTATACCTAGTGGTTCCCCTTGTACTGTCACTGTCCATTGTTTGTGTGGGTCTTTCATAGAACAAGGAAGGTTTTCTTTTCTTTTTTTAATATATGATAATATGATTGTAAAAAACAAACAAAACGGCATGAGATCAGGGGAGCTGCAGTACCTGAAACTACTTATAACTCTTTGAAAGAATTTTTTTTTTTAAACTAGATTTGTAGTTGCCAATGTACCTTTAACTGTTGCTTGAGGGTCTTTATTTTGTTTTGTTTGATTCTTAACTTAGTTCTGACTATACTGTATCACTAACCATTTTGGCGACTGAATATATTTTGCTTGTTTGTGTTTTTCCAAAAGTCCCATTTTATTTTTAAGAGTGAAAATTGTGATAGTACTTTGCTAGCTAATGGCTCACTCAGCTAGCGATTTACCCACATTTTTCAACCACAAAATTCTACTTTACTATTGTATTCTTTGGTCATGTAAGTACATTACATACTCTATAATAATCAACCACTAGTCTATAACTGCTTCCATTAAGCTAATTCAAAATTATAATATACTTGTTAAACTATTTATTTCTTAAAGTGTGGTTTTGTGGGGCAAACACTACTGAAGAGTTTTCACCTGACCTCAGAAGTAGCTGTTATTTCAGTGGCAGATGGAGTGTCCCCTATACATGCACTGTGCAATTTTTAAAAGAGTTAGGTATGCAATTGCACATTCAAAAGCATTTGGCCTTTCATGTACGTGACTACAATCATACATCTAGTTATCCATCCGCATGCATAAATATCTTATTTGCATTCAACTAATGTTTTGAAAAGACAAAATCAGTAACGAAGATATCTGCAGCTGAAATCAGCAACTGCCTCTATGAGTTCAGTTTCAGTGGCTTTCTTGGTGTAGATGTATTAGGACTGAAGATCAATGAATTATGAAATGTGTTTAACAAGGAATGCGGCTACGTAGCCAAAAGCTTCAGTGACACAATCAGATTGCCAAATAATGGACATAAACTGAATATTAAGCCAGACCATCTGAAGGAACTAGCTATGGATTGATCCAGGTGGTGCTTGATTTGCAAGGAGGTTACATCCCTTCTGGATTTGCCATCATGGTGATGTATGTTTTGAAAGTCAGACCCAGAATTTGTAAATCCAACATTTTGGGAACTTTTTGTATTAAAAGTACTGTATAGAATAGTGTTAATCTTTTAAGCATGACCTTTACCTAGCCTATACACAGGGAAGAAAGGAGAGCAGCAGAATACGGACCCTGGACTTCAGAAAAGCAGACTTTGACTCCCTTAGGGAACTGATGGGTCGGATCCCCTGTGAGAATAACATGAGGGGGAAAGGAGTCCAGGAGAGCTGGCTGTATTTTAAAGAATCCTTAGTGAGGTTACAGGGACAAACCATCCCGAAGTGTAGAAAGAATAGTAAATATGGCAGGCGACCAGCTTGGCTTAACAGTGAAATCCTTGCTGATCTTGAACACAAAACAGAAGCTTACAAGAAGTGGAAGATTGGACAAATGACCAGGGAAGAGTATAAAAATATTGCTCGGGGATGCAGGAGTGAAATCAGGAAGGCCAAATCACACCTGGAGTTGCAGCTAGCAAGAGATGTTAAGAGTAACAAGAAGGGTTTCTTCAGGTATATTAGCAACAAGAAGAAAGTCAAGGAAAGTGTGGGCCCCTTACTGAATGAGGAAGGCAACCTAGTGACAGAGGATGTGGAAAAAGCTAATGTACTCAATCCTTTCTTTGCCTCTGTCTTTATGAACAAGGTCAGCTCCCAGAGTGCTGCGCTGGGCATCACAACATGGGGAATAGATGGCCCAGCCCTCTGTGGAGAAAGAGGTGGTTAGGGACTATTTAGAAAAGCTGGACGTGCACAAGTCCGTGGGGCCGAACGAGTTGCATCCGAGAGTGCTAAAGGAACTGGCGGCTGTGATTGCAGAGCCATTGGCCATTATCTTTGAAAACTCGTGGCGAACGGGGGAAGTCCCGGATGACTGGAAAAAGGCTAATGTAGTGCCAATCTTTACAAAAGGGAAGAAGGAGGATGCTGGGAACTACAAGCCAGTCAGCCTCACTTCAGTCCCCGGAAAAATCATGGAGCAGGTCCTCAAAGAATCAATCCTGAAGCACTTAGAGGAGAGGAAAGTGATCAGGAACAGTCAGCATGGATTCACCAAGGGCAAGTCATGCCTGACTAATCTAATTGCCTTCTATGACGAGATAACTGGCTCTGTGGATGAGGGGAAAGCGGTGGACGTGTTGTTCCTTGACTTTAGCAAAGCTTTTGACATGGTCTCCCACAGTATTCTTGCCAGCAAGTTAAAGTAGTATGGGTTGGATGAATGGACTATAAGTGGATAGAAAGTTGGCTAGATTGTCGGGCTCAACGGGTAGTGATCAATGGCTCCATGTCTAGTTGGCAACCAGTATCAAGTGGAGTGCCCCAAGGGTCGGTCCTCGGGCCGGTTTTGTTCGATATCTTCATAAATGATCTGGAGGATGGTGTGGATTGCACCCTCAGCAAGTTTGCAGATGACACTAAACTGGGAGGAGAGATACACTGGAGAGTAGGGATAGGATAAAGAGGGACCTAGACAAATTAGAGGATTGGGCCAAAAGAAATCTGATGAGGTTCAACAAGGACAAGTGCAGAGTCCTGCACTTAGGATGGAAGAATCCCATGCACCGCTACAGACTAGGGACCGAATGGCTCGGCAGCAATTCTGCAGAAAAGGACCTAGGGGTTACAGCGGACGAGAAGCTGGATATGAGTCAACAGTGTGCCCTTGTTGCCAAGAAGGCCAACGGCATTTTGGGGTGTATAAGTAGGGGTACTGCCAGCAGATCGAGGGACGTATTCGTTCCCCTCTATTAGACATTGGTGAGGCCTCATCTGGAGTACTGTGTCCAGTTTTGGGCCCCACACTACAAGAAGGATGTGGAAAAATTGGAAAAATTCCAGCGGAGGGCAACAAAAAATGATTAGGGGACTGGAACACATGACTTATGAGGAGAGGCTGAGGGAACTGGGATTGTTTAGTCTGCGGAAGAGAAGAATGAGGGGGGGGTTTGATAGCTGCTTTCAACTACCTGAAAGGTGGATCCAAAGAGCATGGATCTAGACTGTTCTCAGTGGTAGCAGATGACAGAACAAGGAGTAATGGTCTCAAATTGCAGTGGAGGAGGTTTAGGTTGGATATTAGGAAAAACTTTTTCACTAGGAGGGTGGTGAAACACTGGAATGCGTTACCTGGGAGGTGGTGGAATCTCCTTCCTTAGATATTTTTAAGGTCAGGCTTGACAAAGCCATGGCTGGGATGATTTAGTTGGGGACTGGTCCTGCTTTGAGCAGGAGGTTGGACTAGATGACCTCCTGAGGTCCCTTCCAACCCTGATATTCTATGATTGATTCTATACAGCCCTAACTATCCTTCACCATGTACAACCAGACCAGTACCACCAAGGACGAAGAACAGCTGGTTGAAGCCAAACCCAAGCAAGACCGAAGTTTTGCTTATGGGCACAAGAAAGCATCTTGAAGAGTTCACAGCCATGGCACAATCTCTTTTTGGTGTGTACGCACCCACAATTGATCAATTCACTTCATAATTTACGAGTGCTCCTGGATTCCTTGCTGAGGCTAAGCGCTCATATGATAGAAAGTATTAGTCACAGATGCTACTGTCTCTGGTTCGGTAGGTGAGGCTGTCCCATCCTAGCAGACTATGACCTGACTGCAGTTACCTTTGTCACCTCCTGTCTTGACTATAACAATGTAACATTCCTAAGGGCTGATGGCTTCCTGTCCAGTTAATTCTATACAGTACAGAATGTCTCCTCAGCAACAAAGGCTACCTCAAACACATGAAGTCTGTCCTTTGCTCTCTAGACTAGCCTACCACAGAATACTGAGGTTAACTTCAAGGTCTCAGTCCTTACCTTCAACTTGTTCAAAGGCCTAGGCCCAGCATATCTCAGATCATCTCTTCGCTGAGAACCACAGTTGACCATTCTGCTCCTCAGACAGAGAGTAATTTTCTACAAGAGTAAAGCTCAATTGTGCAAGAAACAGAGCCTCCTTGGAAGCTAGTAAGAGACTATGAAATGAACTCCCACAGGAACTAAGAATCATCACCACCTTCCTTGCACACTTTTCTGACCTTGCCTTCTCTAAAATGCCAAGCAGGTGTGTACATTTAAAAAAAATCACAAAATTCTACTAAAACAAAACACAACACTGCACACAAAATCTGAGAAAAGAATGAGAAAGAGAGAGAATATAACCTGCATAACAGTTGTTAGCCACATCATTTAATACATTACAGAAAGGTGCTCAGATGCTACAGTGATGAAGAATAAAAACATACACAGAAAAGAATAAGCAGATCAGAAGCCAACAATTTAAAGCTAAGGCATTCATTCTTCCATTAAAAAATATGTAACTAACCTTTACGTAACATTAACATCTGTGAGAGTTTAGTAGGTCAATGAACCAAAATTAGTACTAGATGTCAAACTAGGTGTTGCAACACAACCATAAAGGAATCGTGGCCAGATACACATTAATCATTAACATCTAGATAAGAACAGAGTTACTCATCTGTGTTAGTCATGAAATTCAAATACACAAGGAAGTCTACCTCCTTTCAAGAATGGTCTCCTTAAAATGAAACAACCTGAAAGATATCCCAAAACTAGTTGCACATAAACTAACAAATATCAAATGATGATTTCAGAATCAAACTGAACTCTATCAACCAGAGGGTGCAGACAACATTCAGTTCTTTGTTTCTAACTCAGTAAGAACTTTAAGAACCAAGCAATTGATTTCAAGAGCTGGCATGGCCAAGGGTTATGTTCCTCACAAATACTTCACAGCCAGCACATCAAGGGGAACTAGGATCCAGCCACACACGCTGTCTACAGAACACTCAACGTAGTTCATCTACATTAGCTGGATTTCCTTCACACAAATATCCAGTTGCCCTCAACCCCAAGATAGCTTTCAGACAGAGGAAAAATCAGCCTTGCCCAAAAAGGACCACGTACCTAGCATTTGCTTTCTGACCCCAATAGCTGGTCTCAACGAAGAAACTGGACACCTCATTCAAACACGATTTTGCTTCCTCATCAGAGATGCCACTGCCTAAAAGAGCCAAAGCCCACAAAACATACTCCACAGTCCCCTCCTCTCCTCCAGAGCTCACCATACCCACAGGAGCCTAACCCTTGACACAGTCATGACCCATAATCCCTTTGTTGCCAAGATTGGAACTACCCAGAGAAGCCAGAGCCCTCATACGCATATCTATCTCACTAACCCCTTAACCTTTGATGAGGAGCTACCCAGAAACCTGCGTCCCTCGCACATACACCCCTGCTGCACTCCTTAAGAACGGCCACACTGGATCAGACCAAAGGTCCTTCAAGCCCAGTATCCTGTCCTCTAACAGTGGCCAATGGCAGGTGCCCTAAAGGGAATGAACAGACAGGCTATCATCAAGTGATCCATACCCTGTCACCCAATCCCAGCTTCTGGCAAACAGAGGCTAGGGACACCATCCCGGCCCATCCTGGCTAATAGCCACTGATAAACCTATCTTCCATGAATCTAGCTAGCTCCCTTTTGAACCCCATTATAGTATTGGCCTTCACAACACCCTCTGGCAAGGAGTTCCAGAGGTTGACAGTGCATTGTATGAAAAAATACTTTCTTATGTTTGTTTCAAACCTGCTACCTATTAATTTCGTTTGGTGGCCCCTTGTTCTTGTATTATGAGAAGGAATAAATATCACTTCCCTATTTACTGCCTCTACACCACGCATGATTTCATAGACCTCTATCCTATCCCCCCTTAGTCGCCTCGTTTCCAAGCTCCTTCCCCTGGGGCTGCCTCCCCCGGGGACGGGACCAAGCCCCTTCTCGCAGCCACCGCAGCGATCCCCAGGGCGAAAGAAGCCAGGCCCCTTCTCCCACATTACGGCACCCACCCGCCCACGGGATCTGGCCCCTAGCCCCCAGCTCACCTGAAGCGGCCCCCGCAGTGCTGGCACTGGTCCCCCACCCAGCCGGCCTGGCACTCGCACTGCCCGCTGCCCGGCTGGCAGCGCCCGCCATTGGCGCACGGCTTATCGCACTCCTTCCCCTCGACCGCCGCCGCCGCCGCCTCGGGCCCCGGCACCAGCAGCATCAGCAGCACCAGGAGAAACTGAGCCGGGGGGCGCCCCGCGGAGCGCCGCGGCCGCCCACCCTGCGAGCCCAGGCTCCCTGCCGCCGGCTGCCTCCGGCTGCTCCGCTCCATCTGCTGCCGCCGACTGGGAAGAGGGGAGAGCGTCGGACTCCTTGTCTCCCTAAGCCTCCCGGGCCGGGCTGAGCGACCGGACGGCGGCCGGCGAGGGCGCTGCGGGCTTCCGATACGGTGGCCGATGAGGAAGGAGGCTGCTCGGCAGTGCCGCTCGCACTCACTCCCTCTCCTGTCTCTCAGCGGCAGGACTGAGGAGCCCTTTGGGCCGCGGCCGATGACGTCATCACCCGCACGCCGTCCACTGACATCATGTCGCCTCCCGACTCGCTCTCTGGAGCGGATGGGGACTGCCATCGAGCGCGGGCAGCGGCGGCCAGAGCGGCGCGGGGCGGGGCCCGTCTTCTGCTACAGTGCCATAGAGCCGGGGCGCCCCGCGTCCAGCGACGGGCCCGGGCGGAAGCGCCGCTTCCCCCCCGGCGCTGACCGGCTCAGCAGCGCGGGGGACAGGAGGTGGCCATGCCTCGGAGCTCCGATGAATGCCAGAGCGCAGGTGCCCCTGGGTGACTGGCTGCTCGTCAACCAGAGCCTCGCCGGGGAGGTGGAGGCTGGGGAGTCTTCACCCAGCCCCAACCACGCTCCCAAGCCCGGAGCCAGCAGGCCCTGGGAGCAAACACGGGCCTGGATCTCCCCGGTTGTTACAAACCGCTGGCTCAGTCCCGGGGGGATGTTTGCAGGGCGGCACGTTCTCCCACTCATAAAATTCTTCTTTCTCCCTCGTAGCTGAAGAAAGCCTAAGGACTGTCTCACAAAGCCCGTCCAGCGCAGGGTGGAAGAAACAAACATCCACAAAAGAAAGCCCTGACTCAGTGAGGAGATGAGGTGGAGCCTGCAGTGGGAGAAAATTATTATTTATTTCTGTTCTAATGGTCATAGAGTCTGAGACCACTGTGATCATCCGGTGTGATCACCTGTATGACGCAGACCATAGAACTTCCCAAAAATAATTGCTAGTGCAGGTCTTTTAGAAAAATAGCTAATTTAATTTAAAAATTGACAGTGACAGAGAATCCACCATGACCCCTGGTAAATTGTTGCAATGGTTAATTACCTTTGCTGGTAAAAACTTACTATTTATTTCCTGTCTGAGTTTGTTTAGCTTTAACTTCTAGCCATTGGATCATGTTACATTTTTCTCTGCTAAACTGAAGAGCACGTTATTAAATATTTGATCCTTATATAGATACTTATACACTGTAATCAAGTCATCCCTTAGCCTTCTGTTTGTTAAGCTAAATAAATAGAGGTCCTTAAATCTATCACTATAAGGCATGTTTTCTAATCCTTTAATCATTCTCGTGGCTCTTCTCTGAACCTTCTCCAATTTATCAATTTATTATCTAAAGACTTAATTGCACTAAGCACTGTACAAAATAACAGACATCCCAAGCCCCACAGGTCTTACAATCTAGGATTTAGAGGCTAAATAACAGGTGAATAAACAGTTAACAGGTGGAATAAGAAGTACAAGGGAACAGAAAAATGTGAGCATTTGCATTGATAGTGCTCACCACTAATGACTAAAGGACATAGCAGTATGTTAGTTTTACACTGAAACTCTCAAATTTCAAACCTCAGTTACTACTGTGTAGCCAAAAAGTTTGCAATATCACAATGCTTGATGTATTCCAAAGAATCTGTAATTGGGAAGGGAAGTTAAATTCCCATAGCTACATTTGGGAGTAGTTAAAACAGATATTACTCGAGAAAGGGGTATGCTGTGGGCGTGCTTGAATAAAGAAGGAGTTGTGGTTGAGAATCTTCACCGTTCTTTAGGGGCTGGTCCAGGAGCGCTAAAGAGTGAGAAAGAGCAAGTAGAACAATATCATCATCAGAGCTGTGATTGACCTGAGTTATCTGAGTGAGGTGACAAATACATTTCTAAACAGACTAATAGGAATGAGGTTATTATTTGCAATGGGAAGAAGATGGAACAGAGCTCAAATGAAAGGTTTTGTTAGAAATAAGTAAAACCTCGATTATGGGTTTGGAGAAGTACGTGAAGTACTTAACGTGATAAGAGGCTAAATTTCACTGAAGTTACTGGGTCAGATTCATCTCTCGTGGCTCTCCGTTGATCTGTTTAATAGCAGTGAAGTTACATTAAGGGTAAATTTAATCCATCGTTTTAAATTTGGAAAGAGGTGCATGGTAAGGCTGACGATTAAATTATTTTATTAAGTGGGAAATCAAAAGTGAAAGTTTTGGAAGCACTGTAAAAGGGAGGGGTTGAAGTAAGGTGCAGCAGTGCAAAGAATTATGTTTTTGAGGGTTGGGTAAAAACCTCATTGAAGCTGATGGGTGTAACTGTCACCCTTTATTTAAAATAGCCTTAAGAAACCAGTGAGCTTCTTTATGGAACCAGAAATCTGAAACAATAGCAGCTGCCACCTAAAATACAAGTATGTCACCACCCAGAACAAAGGTACATGTGGGCGGAGAGGTTTTCCTGTGTGTGGTTTTGAGTAGAGAGAAGAAAGAAAAACACTGTAGAAACATATAGAACAGGAACATAAAGCTAGACATAACCTGAACAAAAACTGAGAGTGTGGCTGTGAAGAAAGCCTAGAGAGAGAGCTTTTGGGCTGAGTGCTGACTGAAAGAAGCTCAGGGCTGGGAGCAAAGACACTATTTCCTGTTGTTTGATTCCTGCTGTGTTCAGAAAAACAGGATTTTTTAAACAAGATTGAATGAAAGATACCTGATTCTGTCATCAATTTCACCTCCTAATGGAAACAATGCACAGGGCCCTGAACTTTGGCTAACTGGTTAGGTAAAAAATCTCAAATAAAATAGTCAATCAATTACTATATTTAATCCAGACAGATAATTTGTATTTAGAAGGGGAAAAAAAAAAGCACTTGCTTGTTTGAGCTGAGCCAGGTTCCTGATGGTCTCAATGTGGTTTCTGAGTGGGTCACTGAAGAGAATGAAAGGTATTGATTAAAAACACCAGAAAGTAAATCAAAGATGTATGTAAATGGAAAATCTAGTCAGCCAAAGCACTTAGCTGACACACTCATGGTTATTAAACCCTTTACCTTCCAAGCCTGAGAGAGTGGCAGAGCCTGTCATCAGAATGAAAGTTTGCAACTTAGGGCTTGTCTACACTTACCGGGGGATCAATGAGCGGTGATCGATGCATCAGTGGTCAATTTAGCGGGTCTAGTGACCCGCTAAATTGACCGCAGATCACTCTCCCATTCAAGAAGAGCAGGGGGAGTCAGGAGAGCATCTCCTGTTGACATCACGTAGTGTGGACCCCACAGTAAGTTGATCTAAGCTACGTCGATTTGAGTTACGCTATTCACGTAACTCAAATTGCGTAGCTTAGATCGAATTTCCCCTGCAGTGTAGACAAGGCCTTAGTTTAAAATTTCTGTGCTAAGATGTCCTGGCACCCAAAGAAAGATAATAAAGTAAATTGTTAGAGATTTAAGATAGCTATTACAGTTAAACCCTCCTTTCCATCCTATAAAGGTGGAGGAAGCAGAGGGCTCTTTCCGGGGTGCCCTATACTCACATTCCTGGAGCTGCAGACTGCTGTCAAGGTGCACTGGGTCAGAGACTTAACCAAGCACCCCAAGGATAGAGATACTAGCAGGGCATGTTGCTTCTACTCAGCTTCTGCCCTGCGTGTGCAATATAGATGATGCTACCCTACCTTGCTCCTATCTGCTCATGCCATAGGGATCCTACAAGTGGAAACGTCTCTGAGGCAGCTCTGCTCTTCATGTGTCACAGAGATCTTGCTAGTTCTGGCATCTGCTAAAGAGATCCTGCCTTCAGACTCTGCTCTGACTTGCCAGGTCTGGGCTTGCCTGCAATTGTCATAGACGATAATACTTTTGTTTCTACCAAAACACATGGATGTTGTCCAAGAGAATAAAATCAGTTACAACACAATAATATAATAAAATACCATCAACTTAAAATAAAACATCAAAACAAATAAGGCGTGAGTGATGTCTTTCCATCTCTGACTCTCCTATATGTCTAGGTATTTCTCTCTAGTAAAATGGATTTCTCACTCAAGTGTTTTTCTTACCGTGAAAATTCCATTGGATTTGACAATAAACAGATATGTCTTAAACTGGGTAACTAGAATACTTGCATGTTAGAATATAATAGATTTGTTTTTATCAAGTAAACTTTGAATCTCTTAAGTTACACTGTAAAAGTTAAGAAGAGTTCAGCTCCACAGATTCACTTTGAGTTGAAAAGTAGAACAAAGGAGTTTTCATAGTGAGACAGACCTCTACTCCATCAAAGACAGTCTCCTTCCTCTGACAGAGGCCAATCTTGGATGCTTCAGAGAGAGTTGTAACAATCCCAAATGCCTTTTAACTGCTCCATACTATACCACCAGAAGAAATTCCTTCCTGACTCTAATTGGTAAACAAATTGTGCCCTGAAGCATGATAGTTGTTTGCATACACAATCTCAGCAATGAGGATTTTTTTAAAGTTTCTTTGCTAATTTAATTGTAAATTTCGTTGATTCAATTTTTACATGACAGGACAGGAATTTCTAAAAAAATTAAAGTGCCCAGTTTCATACAATTGTTGGTAAACAGTTTACCTACAAACATATATGGAATAGAGTGGGAGGGATTAAGTAAACCCAGCGTCTAGACTGAGCTTTTTTTTTTCCCCCTGAAAAATGTACTAATAGACATATTGAACTGTTTAAAACACACTTGTTTGGCAATAGGTGAAGTAGGACAATACTGTTTCTATAAACCACACTCAGTGTGATTATTACATTTAGGAAAGGGAGAACCCAGGATACCAAGACATAGACCTGCTTTAGAACAGTATACTCCTCAGTTATCCTCACATATTTCTATACAGCATTTTAAATCAGTAACTGGTTATTAAATAGACATTTCCCCAGATGTATTAAACTCAGTTGCGTCTGTGATGAACTAACTAACATGTTTGTAATGATGAACTACACTTACCCTCTTTCTCACTCTCTAGAGACTTTAAACCCTTATGAAGCTGATCACTGTATCTATATTTGCAATTAAATGTCACCTCTTTATTCATGGTGCAGGTCAAGTTACTTATCCTTCTGAGATGCACAATGACAAGATAGCCAGAGACTGCGTTGTAAAAATAGGCACTTGGGATGAAATTATGGCCCCCTCGAAGTCAACATCAGAACTCCGGCTGACTTTAACAGGGCCAGTATTTCACCCCTAGGGGCTGAGTCGCAGCTGAGCTTGATATCAGGGAAAGATGCAAACAGTGGAAATGCTGTTGGGAAGCTGACTACCAGCCTGTCTAACTTGTGTGTCAGTCACCATGGTGTCTGGGTGTCAGGATCGCAAGAAATTGTAACTACAGCACGCTCACCACTATATTAATGAATCTTTCCCTCCTTTGAGAGAAGAATGGTTTTGCAATGACCCTTTCCTTGTTGTGTCCTCTTATCTCCATTACCTCTCCCGTGGAAACAAAACAGGTATAGCTCCCTTCTCAAGTTATGAGACACTGAGACCACCTACTGCTGACTAGTGTGTCACCTAACTTCAGTCGCTTTTCATTCCTTCTCCACAACCCATTCAGGGCAGCTTTTCTCCTCACTTGCAAGGAGCCATCTCCTGACTCTCACCCTCAACTGCCAAGGAACCTTCTGGTCCCAGCATTCCAGCCCTTCTCTTAAAGGGGCCTACAAGAGTCATGCCCAACTGCCATGGAACCTTCTGCTCTGAGCATTCTGTCCCTTCTGGTAACGGTCACGCCCGACTGCCACAGGATATTCTGATTCCAACATTCTGTCCTGTTCCTGGTAAAGACATATCACTCAGAGACATCCTTCTTGCTGTTTGAGTAACAGGAGAAAGACAGCACCCCATATGTGTCCTACTATGTGTGCAGAAGTTCCTTCTGCTCCTACAACCCCAGCATAGCTGTAGGAATACATTCATGGCAACAGCCAGATGCCATATTTGTGGCAAAGGTATTGTCATTTGGCTGTAGGACTGTCTGACCACTTTAAAGCGGTTCCTTGCTCCACCAGCCAAAGTCTCACCCCTTCCAGAATGCAGAAGGTAGCAAGAAGGAAGATGCTGTTGCTCAAACAACAGTCTGAGTCACCTGAATCTTGACTGGGGTGAGTAATGAAGATATTTAATGGCTTAATTTGGGGAGATAATACTGATACTCTTGCTCACTTTGAGTAGTCCTACTGGGCTCATACTCATGTGAGTAAATATCTTACGAGTAAGTGAGAGAACCAGACCTTTAAACTGGAATCTCACTGGGACATGGATATTATCATCTTAGTCATCATGGATTCCAGTTTCTCACCAAAACTAGAATTATAGAATATCAGGGTTGGAAGGGACCTCAGGAGGTCATCTAGTCCAACCCCCTGCTCAAAGCAGGACCAATCCCCAATTTTTGCCCCAGATCCCTAAATGGCCCCCTCAAGGATGGAACTCACAACCCTGGGTTTAGTAAGCCAATGCTCAAATCACTGAGCTATCCCTCCCCAGCGCTATCTAGCCCCCCCCCCCCCCCATTACTGGGAATGAACTAGGGCTCATTCCCAATGATAGTAATATTCTCATCCTCCCCACCAATCTAAAAATTGAGGACCCCACTAGAGATGGATCTAAACAAAAAGCCAGGATCCAAACAGCAATCCCACTCCCCCTAAAGCCACCACCAGATTTTGGACCTGAATCTGAACTCTGCAGTATCAGGCCTCTCCTAGTCCCTAAACAGTATTTACTTGAAATACCCAGTTAGCTTTGAAGGACAAGTATTGGTCAACCATTGAGGCTGCAGGTTTGTCATAGTGGGGAAAAAGTAAGAGAGAACATGATTTTCCCATTGTCTGTGACATTTTTTATGCGTCCGTGACGCATCTCAGAGTGCAGCTCCTGTGTCCCATGGGGCTGGACCTGTCATCCTGCTCTTGCCATTGCTTCCAGGCGTGCGAGGTCACAGCACAGCTCAGGTTTGGCCCAGCTGCCTCTGTGTCATGCCGGGGGTGGGCAGGCCAAACCTGAGCAGCACTGTGATCTGGAACACCCAGAGTGGGGAACAGGACCCAGCTTTGCTTGGCACAGGAAACCCTGCTGCCCACTCCATCCGCCCTGGTCCCTCCTCTGCACTGGATCTGGAATAGCATTTTGGTACCAAGGCAAAGAGTGCTGCTGGGTTGATTGGTGCCCCCTCATCTGTCACAGCATTTTTTAGCAAAAATCACAGAGCAGTCACTAAACCTGTGAATTTTATTACATTTATCGTGAATAATCTGTGAATTTTTTTTTTTAATAAATAAAATGCCTTGACAAATCTGCAACCCTACCAGTCATATATCTTAACTAGTAGTTGAAAGCCCCCATGCTCTCGCACAGGTGTGGCACTTGGGCCATCTAATCTACCAGCTGTGCCGTGTCCCTTATACGACCAACGAAATTGTTGCATGGAAATTAGCTGTAGCGTAAAGGTCGTGATTGGTTGAATTACCTCTGGTACACCAGTGATCTAGAACTCTTGGCATGGAATAGATAACATGCCTTACTGTAGCTGTACACTGCCTGGGTATAGTTCATAAAGTCAAAATGGCTGCAAACTTAAAAATTGGATGGTAACAGACCATGAATGCCAGCAATGATTGAACGTGGGGATATTCTGAGCAAAAAGAGCTCTCCGCTATGCTTGTAGCTGTTTCATCACTTCACACTGACTCAAGAGACATTCTAGGCTTCAGAGTGACATGCAGCCAGGTGATTTACCTTCAAAGTTTTGTTTTAGTAGTTTGAAGAAGAGGTTTGGGTTTTTTTCATCATTAAGATTTCTTGCAAACAGCTCACTGTTGCCCTAGTTTTGTCTCTGTTGTACTATGTAATACACCATCTTGGCACTAATTCTGCTCTCTCTTATACTGGTATAAATCAGGGGTATATCCTCTGAAGTCAGTGGAATTGCATCAGTGTAAAACCAGTGGACGTGAGATCAGAATCCACTATTTTCTATTTATCTACGTGCAAATCTCATTGCAAGTATATTTGACAACACACTGGTCTCTCATTACAGTGAACTTATGCATAACCCAAGATATTGCGAAAGGTCTCATTTGACCTTACCTTTTCCTTCCTTTAGTTCTGAGTATATTTGCCAAAGATTCCTAGAAAATATAATTAATGAGAAATGCACATATAACTATGAAATTGCTTTAATTAATCAAATGTCAGTGAAATTTACAGACATAATAATAATGAATAGATGAAAAATAATAAAGCACCTTCTATTCAACAGGATTTTTAAATACTTTGGATTCACCCTGAAATGCAGTTATTTCTGGGGTTGATGGGAACAACTGGTGCATATCAGCACTATACAAGTTTGGTTAGTAAGTCATATGTCTTCAGAACTGCAGTGGAAATTGTAGGTAGACAGAATATAATTACTAAAATGAAATGTACTTAAACAAACCTATTCTTGCATGAATTTCAATAGGATCTCTAACAATCACAAGTTGTTAGGACCTTGTTTTTATATCTGATTGAGAAGACAGTGCCTTCAATAGTACAATGTTCCTAACACCACAATGAGGTATTGGATCAATTATGATTCAAAAGGAAGAATACCAACACTACTTCCTGCAGCACCTGTGTTTTCCTTGTAGGTTTCCCATCTATGTATTGACCAAGCCTGATCCTTCTTACCTTGTAGGCACCAAAATTTGCAGGAATTCAGCGGCAATGACTGACAGAATTCAGTCAGTTTGAACTCTGCACAGACTATACTAAAGTCAAGGCCAAAATGTTCAAAAGTGTCCACTAATTCTGAATGCCTTGAATTTTGGGGGTCCATCTTGAGCCACCTGGACCCAGATTTTCAGAGGTGTGAGTCCCATGCAACTCCATTTGGCTTTGCCGGGGAGCTGTGAGTGCTCTGAAGATCAGTCCCTAATTCTCACAAGTTGGGCACCTAAAAAATGAAGATATATAAAAGTAGCAAATACTTAAAAATGTATGTGCCTTCCCAGAGATCACACAGCAAGCCAATAGCAGAGATGTGAATGGAACCCTGCAGTAACGAATGCCAGTCCTGTGCTATAACCATTATTCACCAACTCTTCCACACTCTGAAACAGACTTGACTCTGTTTTTAAGAGTCTTATTATTCTGCAAAGAGTTAAAAGGAAATGGACTACACTCCTCAGTAACAAAAAATCAACTCAATGGGCTGTACCTGATGAATGTTCTCAGAGAAATACCACAAAGCGAACAAGGAGTACTTATAACAATCTTGAACTCTGGGATTACAAGAATAAAGGCTTTGTCTGTGAGCCACACTTCCTTCAATTCTAATTGTCCAATTCTAGGTTGTTGGGTTTTTTGGCAACAATGTGCTTTATACATCATGCTGTCTTCTTCTAGAACAGACTGTGAAGTCCCAACTGCAATAATAATTTGCAGACTATTAGCTGACAAGCAGAAGTTAGATAACCCCTGGAGAAAGCATAAATTGTATTAAAAACCCCACCCTCTTTCCCATCTCCCCCCCGGCACAAAGATTCACTGGAAGTTAATAATTCATTGATTAGCCTCAATGCAATGTGGACAATTATGTTTCATTTCCAGTCTTCAGTATATTTGCTGTGAAGAGGCATGCTGCTGCAAATATGCAGGACACTCAATGAAAGAACAAAAGGAATCAGGGCAGCTGTTTAGGAATTATTATTTAAAAGAGAGGTTACATATTGACAACAGGGTTTACAGAGGCCTTGGCAGAGGAGCATGTCTCTTAAGGCTGATACAGACTGCTTTGTTACTCAATGATGGAGTTAAAGGGATGTCCAGGGTCAGCAGTGATTTTAACATTCAGAGCATGTCTACACTGCAGCCACAGGTGTGATTTGCAGTTTGTGTAGATGTACCCAGGCTAGCTGTACTCTAGCTATCTTGCTAAAAATAGAAGCGAGGACACAGCAGCATGGGCTTCAGCATGGACTATACAAGCCCACCTGACAACCCAGGATATGTACTTGTTTGTTCAGATGGCACTGAAGCCTGTGTGCAGTGTCCTCACTGCTATTTCTGGTGAACTAGCTAGAAGTTCACGCAGGTATGTCTACATGAGCTGCAAATCACACCCCTTGGGGTGTGTCTACACTGCAGCTGAGTGCCTGCTTCCCAGCACAGGTAAGCAGACACATACTAGCTCTGCTCAAACCAGCAAACTGAAAATAGCAGTATAGCCAGGGTAGCATGAGCAGCAGCTGGGGCTAGCCGCCAGATTACAAACCCACCCAGGCCCCCTGGATATATATTGAGCTAACCCCTGTTAGGATATAGATATTCAGGCCTGTCTGTAAAGGCCTGTACTTTAAGAATTTAGGTGTATTCTTATCACTTGGCTAGTTGGAGGTATAAAAGAAAGAATCAAAATCACTGTCTGCCGGTGTAAGGTCCTTCTCCTACTGTGACAGTCTGAGGCCCTGTGCTTAGGCTAAGACCTTTGGCTAAGCGACAGAGGCAGCCATAAGCTGGAAAGCAACCGGTCACATCCTCACATTCCAAACTAGTCGCATTGAAAGAAGGTGCTATTGGGCTGTTAGGAATACAATCCTGTCCTGATAGTGCCTATCACCTCCAGAGAAAGGGAAGTGCCTAGAAGATGTAAAAGGAAATTGAGGTTGATAGTTTTCTGTCTGGTAAGAACTCACTTATCAATAGACACAGCTGGGAAACTCTTATGTCTTTATAGATGTAGCTGTGAAATCCTCACTTCTGTATTGTTTTGTCATTATAGTTCCCACTTTGCTGTTGTTTATTGGCATGGTCTCTGTCTGGTTCTGTGATTGTTTCTGTCTGCTGTATAATTAATTTTGCTGGGTGTAATCTAATTATTGTGGTGGGATATAATTGGTTAGCTAATCATGTTACAGTATGTTAGGATTGGTTAGTTAAATTTCAGTAGAATGACTGGTTAAGGTATAGCTAAGAATATTACTATATAAATTAGGGGCAAACAGGAAGTAAGTTGGGATTTGAAAATAAGGAAAAAGGAACTTGTATTTAAGCTTGCTGGAAGTTCACCCCAATAAACAACGAATTGTTTGCACCTTCGGACTTCGGGTATTGTTGCTCTCTGTTCATGCGAGAAGGACCAGGGAGGTGGGAGAGTGAAGGAATAAGCTCTCTTACAACCCCCTTGTTACCTCTGGCTACACTACTATTTTAGCATGTTAGCTTGAGCACAGCCAGTGCGTGTCTATCTGCCCAAGCTGGGAAGCACGTTCCCACCTGTAGTGTAGACATACCGTAAGAAACTAATCCCATACATTACTTTACCTTCATAAGGAGTGCAAGATTAGGTCATAACTAGTGCACCTATACTCCTCCCTCTCTCCCATGCACACATTACACCAATCCCTTCGGGTGTTTGGGAGGACATCTGCTTGTTATTTAAAACTGTTAAGGAACTTCATACTGGTGCAAAATGCTGGCCTATTTAACCTCAACTGAGGCTGAAGTTACCTGTTCTGGGCACGAACAGAAAAGCAGTAGCAATGGGAATTTACTCTGTCCACACTGCCCCACCTCAGTCCTGTTTTGGAGGACCATCTCAACTGAGAAGGTAGCTTATGATTCCTGTGCATTCAGCCTCTACTGACGCTCCCAACAAGGGTGCTAGCTAGTGCCAGGCATTGTAATATGGACACCTGCCCACTGGAAACTAGACTGAGACCAACAATCTAGTTCATTCAGTAGTCACCCCTTTGGAAGACCTATTTTACAACACAAGAGCGCATCTTGCTAAAAATCCAGCCTATATACTAAACTGTTCTCACAACGGATTCCTAAGTGCTGTAGACAAATTCTATAGTCGCATGGCTCTCACCCCATTTTGTTTCAGCTAATAAACTCCCTCCACCTTTCCATGCTGTTAACAATGGTGCAGTGTGGGAGTGTAAGTAGCAGCCCTCACAAGCTGCCTCATGTGACCTAAAACAGAACTAAGAGTAAATACTGGGGACTTCCCCTGGATCTGGAGAAACCTTGGGGCAAAACGACATTGTCCCCCATGAAAGAAAGCCGAGATCCTTACTTTAGGTAGTGAGGACAGAAGAAAAGAAGAAACAGTTCAGTATTTGGGTTATCTTTTTCTTTTCCCTTGGTCATAATATATACGTGTAATTTCAATGCAATTAAAATTCATTTTTGTATTAACCCTCTCATAGTTCTACTCCTTGGATTGTTTTGTCCCCCTTGCACATATACTGGAGGTTGATGTTGTTACAGGAGTGTTCTGTATCTATCTTTACGTAAATAGTCAATGGATAAGGTGCCAGTCAATGACAACCAAGAATATGTATAGGGCTTCTGACTTTCAGTTTTAACTGACAAAACTGATAAAACAGTTTTAACTCATAAAACACCGATACAACTCCCCCAGTATAAAAATGAAATAAAATAAAATCAGTGTTTATCCAGTAAGCACTGGCAATAGTTACTTGTATCAAATGGCTTGTCTGCACAGAGCAATAATGCAGACTATGGGGATGTAATTTCTAAAGCACATTAATTGGTCCCTGTAGACCCTGCTGACATGCACTAAAGATTCCCTAGTGAGCTTTAACATAGTGCTGTTTGAAACAGTATTACGTTAAAGTGCACTAGAGAACATTACAAAGAGAATACTCATTACCATTTAGACTACTGTAATGAGTAATGTATATAATAACATTACTCATTACAGTATATAGAATGAGTAAGCTCCAACAAACTTTGATTTTTGGACACCTACATAAAACCCCAAAACTATTTAAAAATACCACCCCCCAATGAAATTAATTAACCAAACCCCCCCCCCAAAAAAAACCCAAACCCAGAAAGACCTAAATATGTAGCATAGTCTTTCTTGGGTTTTGTAGGACCAATAAAACTTGTGTACCCTAAATGGATTCTTATATGTAGTTTTTACATCAGCTCTTAACACACGTTAATAATTCATGGTACTGGAAAGACCTCGTGGGTTTGGAATTATTGGTTCATAGATCTTTGAAATTACATTTCTGTGAGTCCCCCACGCCAGTTCTACACTTCTTTTATTTAAAATCACAGGTTGAAGTGAGAGAATTGTAATCAGTCTACTTTAAAACCTGGATGAAGTCATACTGTTTTAAATCATGTTAACAATGGATTCTGAGCTGGGAACTGTGTCTGCAGAACCAATTTAAAGCGTGATTTGAAACCCTGTCAGGCTAACTTGGTTTAAGCACAGTTTGGCTTCTTGTGTCTGGGTCCTGTAAAGATTTACACATCTGCTTGAAATTTAGCATGTCAGTAACACTGTTGACTTCAGTGGGACTATTCACATGCGTGCTTAAACTTAAGCACATACCTAAATCTTTGCATGATTGACACCCCATTGTGAGTGGGGCCATTCTGTGTTTAAACAGAATGTAGGTTTCAGAGTAACAGCCGTGTTAGTCTGTATTCGCAAAAAGAAAAGGAGGACTTGTGGCACCTTAGAGACTAACCAATTTATTTGAGCATGAGCTTTCGTGAGCTACAGCTCACTTCATCGGATGCATACCATGGAAACTGCAGCAGACATTATATAAACACAGAGATCATGAAACAATACCTCCTCCCACCCCACTGTCTTGCTGGTAATAGCTTATCTAAAGTGATCATCAAGTTGGGCCATTTCCAGCACAAATCCAGGTTTTCTCACCCTCCGCCCCCCGCCCCCCCCACACACACACAAACTCACTCTCCTGCTGGTAATAGCCCATCCAAAGTGACCACTCTCTTCACAATGTGTATGATAATCAAGGTGGGCCATTTCCTGCACAAATCCAGGTTCTCTCACCCCCTCACCCCCCTCCAAAAACCACACACACAAACTCACTCTCCTGCTGGTAATAGCTCATCCAAAGTGACCACTCTCCCTACAATGTGCATGGTAATCAAGGTGGGCACTTTGGATGGGCTATTACCAGCAGGAGAGTGAGTTTGTGTGGGGGGGGGTGGAGGGTGAGCAAACCTGGATTTGTGCTGGAAATGGCCCAACTTGATGATCACTTTTGATAAGCTATTACCAGCAGGCGAGTGAGTCTGTGTGTGTATGGGGGTTGGGGGGGGGGGGGTTGCGAAAACCTGGATTTGTGCTGGAAATGGCCCACCTTGATTATCATGCACATTGTAGGGAGAGTGGTCACTTTAGATAAGCTATTACCAGCAGGAGAGTGAGTTTGTGTGTGTGGTTTTTGGAGGGGGGTGAGGGAGTGAGAGAACCTGGATTTGTGCAGGAAATGGCCCACCTTGATTATCATACACATTGTGAAGAGAGTTGTCACTTTGGATGGGCTATTACCAGCAGGAGAGTGAGTTTGGGGTAGGGGGGGCGGAGGGTGAGAAAACCTGGATTTGTGCTGGAAATGGCCAAACTTGATGATCACTTTAGATAAGCTATTACCAGCAAGACAGTGGGGTGGGAGGAGGTATTGTTTCATGATCTCTGTGTGTATATAATGTCTGCTGCAGTTTCCATGGTATGCATCCGATGAAGTGAGCTGTAGCTCACGAAAGCTCATGCTCAAATAAACAGAATGTAGTGAACCTTGTTTCCAGATTCAGTCAATAAGTTTTGCCCCTGCCCATAATGACTGGTCAACCCATTTTAAAACCATGTTTGAAACCAGTTCAGTAAACACAGCTTGAGATGCAGTGTGATCAGTGCCAATAAAATGCATACAGGAAATAATTTTGCAAAGTATAATATTATAAATCATAAAGCCCAAGATAAGTATAGTACTGTAAATGGTATGTGATTAGGAGTTGGCTGAGTCACACTGGAAAGTATGAAGTTCCTGAAAGACTATTATATACAAAGCAAAAAACAAAACAAAAAAATATGCACTGTTTTACAAACATAGGTCACCATACAGCCATTGATAAAGCCCCAGAACAATAATTAGAGAAGGGCTGGGGAAAAAAAGGGAAACACAAAAATCTCTGAACCATCAAAGTATTAATATTTTAATACTGATAAACTCCAGTACAGTTACAAATAAAGATGCATTGCAATACTTAATACTTGTAGCAAAGTACTATCCCCATTTTACAGGTGGAGAAACTGCAATACCGAGGGTGAGATCCTCAGCTGGTATAAATGAGCATAGCTCCATTAGTTTCTAGGGAGCTACACCAATTTTCGCCAGCTGAATCTCTGGTCTTCTAGAGTTTGAGTACCACACAGGTGGAACTAGCTGTCAGGAATTCCTGATTCCCAGTCCTGTGCTCAGTCACTAAATCATGCTGCTCCCTGTCTCACACGTAAAACATCTGTTGCTTATGGAAGTGTAGCTCCTGTTGGAGTTCACCTAAAACTGAGCTTTATATACTGCTTTGCTTCCATTCTCTGTTACAGGGCCAGACCCTGGCAAGCAGCATGCAAACCAAACAAATAGGACGTACAATCAGCCTACTGTGATGAACCATTATTTATTATCGTCAAACTATTGCCTACAGGTCCCAACTAATATTAGGTGCCTCATTGCCCTGGGTGCTGTATATACGCATAGTGAGAAACAGTCCCTACCTTGAAGAGTTTATGTAATCCACACACCTCCTGGGTGTGGTGCTCTGTCCCATGTAGTAGCACCGAGACCATTTAGAGATTAATGAATCTGCTACAACCTTAGCTAACAGCCAGGTGGCTCTTGGCTCATTCATTTAGCTCCAGAAGTCCCAGGTTCGATCCCGCACACCGACGACCGGGTCTGTTGGCGTTACACTTACAATCTAAATAGGCAGAACAGGAAAGTAGAGGCACAGATAGGCAAACTGATTTGCCAGAGGTCACATAGCAGGTCAATGAGCCTTTATCTCTTGATTCCTAGTCCAGTGCGTTATCCACTGTACCACACTGCCTCGCTACATGTGAGTGAAATGCATAGGACTGATGGCTGGAATTCTCAACTACAACAAGCAGCAGACATTCTTGGGTATGTGGGGATAATAGCAGATGTGACCCAGCGCGGGCCTTGACTGTGTGGGCCTTGTGAGCTTAGATTCATAGGCTATGTCTACACAGCAATTAAACACCCATGGCTGACCCGTGTCAGTTGACTTGGGCTGCAGGGCTGCATGTTCAATCCTGGGCGTGAGCCCAGGCTTGGGGACCCTCCCCACTTGCAAGCCCGAGCCCTGTTAGCCGGAGTCAGCTGACCCAAGGGAGCATGGATCAGCATTCATGTCCTGCTCCCCATCAGTACCTGGCCTGGGGAAGCTAATGATCCAACCAGTGGACCAAATTTGGTGATGAATCCTGGTCACGTACCACCTGAGACAAGTTGCAAATAGTTAAGAAGCTGACCCAGGCCAGCCACATGTGTTTAATTGCTGTGTAGACATACCCATAGAGTTTAAGGACAGAAGGGACCGTTAGATCATCTAGCCTGACTTTCTGGATACCATAGGCCCTTACATTTCAGCCAGTTACCCTGTACTGTGCCTGTATGTAGACTCTTTGTCCATCACACACCACTACTGTGTCGACTCACCCCTCTGTGTTTCAGTGTGCTGCCACGGATCATTGCTCTGGAGCACACTGTGGGTTATATTTCCACTGCAATTTGATCCTGGTGCAGCTGTTCAGAAGCACGTAGGAGTTGGCTGCAAAAGATTATTACTACAGAATCCCTTGGGTTTCTTGAAAGGAAACATTGTCTCATTATAATCTAAATATTTTTTTTAATAAAAATTTAAAATCGATTGTGATTTATTCAAGAAATATAAAAGGGGTTTTGTGTGCTGTTTCTTTGCTTTGAACTACTCTTGTCAGAGTTACTGTGCCTGGGATGAGCAATGCAGGGGGAGGGGGGTGGATCCAAGAAAGGTTACAGTCAAAGGAAAAAGTGGGGGCCCTGCTCAAAGGGGTAAAGTTCTAATGTTTTCAACAGAGGAGTAAAAACTGTGTCAGGAAATTGGCAGGATGGCGAGTGGGCTGTGACAACATGTGGTTGGTGGGTGGGGTAGGTCTGTAAATACTTTACTAGCAGAGGGAGCTGGCCTGCGGGTGAGTCATGGGTAGCCTTGTATCAAAAGAAGAGACTGCTATTTTGGAGGCAGAGAAAACCATTAGTGCCCAGCAGTTCCAGGAGGTTTATCAAAAAGTGTCTAATGTATGTCCGCATGTGGTAGCTATAGCCACATTAGTTGCATTTGAGAAGGTAGATGAACAAAAGAGAGAGTTCTCAAGTGACTATTGGTTCCCAAGAGGTGTCATTATACCACAATGAGGAGTGCTTCATAAATAACCTCAGACCGTTACATCTTGGGCTCTGTGAACAAGCTTATGTTCAGTATATTTAGATTTGTATGATAGCTGAATACTACTAATAATACCCACCTCCGAGACTATGGAAACAGCTCAAATACAAAGACAGTAGCTATGTCCGGTATTATTTTCAAACTGCTGACAGCCATCTGTGAAAATACACTGTTATGATTAAGTGTTCATTACTCCGGGAATGCCAGTGAAATTCACTGCTCTGTAGAACAGGAGGTTAGTGGTGCATAGGACCTGTGCCGGCCCTCTGCAAAGACATGAATGCCCCCTAACTCCTTCCCCTTGTGCGTCTGCACTCCAATAACATCATGCTATTTTTCAAATAACAATGTATCATACATTTCTCTACACGCTTAGATACACACGTGTTCCGTTTTTGTATATATCCACTAATTTCACTGGCGTAATGGTCCAGTGTATTATAACTGAGACAGGGCCAAGTACTCCTGAGAGCTTCTCAGAACCCGCTTTGTACCTGCAACTCCCTTTGACTTCAGTGGAAACTAGAGATGCTTAAAGAAAAGGAGCTCATCGGAAGTGAGCTGTAGCTCACGAAAGCTTATGCTCAAATAAATTGGTTAGTCTCTAAGGTGCCACTAGTCCTCCTTTTCTTTTTGCGAATACAGACTAACACGGCTGCTACTCTGAAACCTGTCATTATGTAGAGATGCTTAGCATCTCTATCCCTTAATTATTATTTTTTTAATTGTTAAGTCCTCTACATTATGGGCTTGATCCATAGCTCTTGGAAGTCAATGAAAAGGCTGCTGTAGACACCATGAGAATTTGGTTAGGCCCTATAAAGACTGCATTTTAATAGTGGTATAATGCACTGTTTAAACAGTGCCTCTCCCTATGCCCCAGGGAACTCCGAGAGGTAGTCTGCCCCTTTGAGGCTGTGCAGATTGCACTGTCCCCAGTGCAAGATCATACCCACAAGGCATTATCTAGGCCGACATTAGTAACTCAAATGTTGCTTCTCAGAACAATCTGGAGTATTGCCAATACATATTTTGAAAGACTTGTTGCACGGTGGGCCCCAGCTGAGCAGAGCACTTAAACCCAGGATAACCTGCATCACATGAGCCTTCCCACTGAATGCGATGAGACAAAAAATGTGCATCCGTGCCCTGCTGGACTGGAATCTCAATCCCCGATGCCGTGCAAATATTTGGAAATGCTCCTGTGACAGCTCCTCAAATTGCCTTCGTAAAACTGCAGCATGCAAGCGGCTGGGTTTTCTTTAACATGCCATTAATCTGTCTTTCTTCGTGAGAATCTGCCAGCTGAATTTGGACTCTAACGCTACAGATTGAAAAGCAACCAACACATTTCTAATGGGACTATACAAGTAAATGGAAAATAGATTTTATTCCCATAGTCTAACATAAATATATAGATATATATACCTCCTAGTCCAAATTACTTAACTGATTCTATTATTAATTATATATCTTTTGAATTACACTAGCAACTACGAACCTCAGGTAAGGATCAGGGCCCTGTCACAAGGTAGCTGGCCCATTAAGTGAAACTGGGCTCTGCTTTCCTATTCCAGTCCAGGTATTCCCAGCTGAGCTAATTAAGAGGGTGGGGCAGCACCTGGGGGCTATAAAAGGTCAGTCAGTACCCAGCACCATCTGAGTTGATCAGGAGAAAGGCAGTAGGGAAGAGCTGCTAGCAGGGCTGGATTAACCTTTTGTGGGCCCCCATGGAGGCAATGGAGCATGGCACGGGGAGGTCAATCCCCAGAGCTAGGGGCCAGCCAATGGCAATGGGGCATGGCGGGGCGGGGCGAGGCGGGGCAGGGCAGGGGTGGTCCCACTTCGCCCAGTGCAGGGCACTATTTACAAACCAGCAGTTGCCAGGCGCATGGTGGCCCGCACGGCTCTGTGCTACCAGCACGCCCCTTCCCCTTGGGGGTTGGTTCATGTGACTCCACACAGCTTCCCCACCAACACCCCATAGGCGCTGACTCCATGGGTACTCTGGGGAAATAAGAAAGTAGGCACCTCTGCGACACTCCCTATGGCCAGAGCCCCCACTATGTCCAGCCCCCCTTCCAGTCCCTCCCAAATGCATAGCAACCAGCACGCCACCATCCCTGCCCAGTGCGCCCCTGCTCACAGCCCCACCACAACTGCCCAGCACCCCTCACAGAACCGTCACTGCCTAGTGCCCCAACACACAGAGATCTTCCCTGCCCCATACAGCCCAACACCCCCACAGACACCCACTCCCCCATGCCCTGCCTCCCGGCTGCACTCACCAGCCCTGCTGGGAGGTGACTGTATCTGCCAGGCTGAGCCGGCAGTGCAGCCAGGGCTGGTCCTGGGGCGGAGAATCGCTCAGGCCCCTCAGGAGTGGCACAATCAGCTAGACCAGAGCCTGCCTCGGCAGGTGTCCTTCAAGACACACTTAGCTGGAGGAGCCCAGCCAAGCCTCCCCCGCCCCACCGCCGCGTCCCGCCCCGCCCCAACTGGCTGAGACTGGCCAGGCTGCTTCACCACTTCCAGGTGGCTCAGCTCCGGGGAGACAGGTGGGGCCCCACAGATGGTGGGAAGCAAAGACTTCCCGGAGCTGGAGGTGCACTGGGGTTTGACCAGGGGGCAAAGAGAAGCCGGCAGGTGGGGCCAGGAGATGGAGAGGAATCAGTGAGGGGTCAGGGGGTGGAGAGGAGCCCTCGGCTGGCTGGCCGGTGAGCCTGCCGAGAGGAGCAAGTGATGGGCGGTGGGGGTCTCAGGGCCCAGTGCAAGCAGAGCGGGCCGGGGCTCCATCTGAGCATGGGCCCGGTTCCATGGCCCCACTGGTGCATTTGTAAACCTGGTACTGGCTGCTAGAGACAGAGAGTGACTCCTGGCTGAAGGCAGGAGAGCAGAAAGAGGGGTATGCTGGCTGCCATCCCCAGTCAGAGAGCCAGGGCAAGAGGGCTGAAGGTGGCAGCAGCAGTGGGAGGTGTCGGCTGGCACTAAGCTGGAGCCAAAAGCCAGGGAGTGCTGAAGGAAGGGGGAGCAGTGGAGGGCTGGACCCTGAGGGCCAGGGGGAATGAGGGATGCTCCCAGCAGAGAGGCTGTGGGAGTTCCTTCTGGGGAGAGCAGGGTTGCACCCCAAAAGGGCGGGCTGGGGTAGCTGTCCTGACAGAGGAAGACAGACAAAGAGCATGAGTGGTGGAAGATGCTGGAACATGGTATATCAATGGACAAGAGGAGATGTGATATTTAAGGACTGGGGGGATGAATGGACTATTTTTGAGATATATTTTTGTTCTGGACTACTTCCACAAGTTTATTACTTCCACAAGTCTTTTGTAATAAACCAGCTCCCAGGAGGGACATTATTGAAGCAAGAGAGCTTGAAGTGGAGTCCTTTGGGTTACCCAAGAGGGAAACTGAGGTGAAGTTCCACTTGCAGGGCTGCCATGAGAGGTGCCTGAGAGGAAGCTGTATGTTGACAGGCCCCTTTGTGCTAGGTGCCGCACAGACACAGAACAAACAAGAGAGTCCCTGCCCCAGAGAGTTCACAATCTGCATGCCGGACAGGACAAAACTGGTGGATACAATGGACAAACAGGCTGAAAGGATCAGGAAAAACTAAAGCAACGGTTTTCAATCTTTTTTCATTTGCAGACGTCTAAAAAATTTCAAAATGGAGGTGCGGACCCCTTTGGAAATTTTAGATATCGTCTGCAGACCCGCCAGGCTCCATGGACCACAGTTTCTATGGTAACGACAACCCTTAGACACAGTCTGTGGACCCCCAGGGGACCGCAGACCACAGGTTGAAAACCACTACTCTAAAACAAACAAAATTTAGTAGAAGCCCAAGCTTGCCACTGACCTAACCAGTGCCAATTGGGAGAGTCTGCAACAGAAGTAGGTTTAAAGGAGAGATTTAAGAGGATAAGATGGCAACTTTACAGATTTTTGAGGAGTCTTCCCATGAGAGGGAGAAGCAGGCAAGCGATTGTCTGCCATCATTGACAGAGTGATGGCAGGGATCGAGACAGCTCAGTAAGCTAGTAGTTTTGACAGAGATGGCAGAGCTAAATGGTGAGGGGCCTGAACAGCAAAGACAAGGAGCTTGCGTCTGATGCAGTCTACGAGGGAGAGCCAGTGGAGGGGTACAAGGAGGCATTTGGAGAGTGAGCCAGAAAGATGACCCGAGCAGCAGTGTTTTGAATAAAGTAGCAACATAACTACAACAAGATGTATTAAAGAACCACTCCTAGGACCAGATTCTCTCCCTTCTATCCCTAGGAACTTTAGCCGTAGAGATTTTAATAAAAAGTTATCCTGGATATTTTTTATAATGGGCCAAGTGTATTTTTTTTAATCACTGTAACCGCTCTCAAAAAACAACCACCATTTGTGGGCAAACCTAGCACCAGAAAAATCATTCACCTTTGGGCTGAGACCAAACCTGGAAAATTTTAGCTCAAAAAGTGCAATTTTCAGAGTTACGAGTGACTGACAACAGGGGGTTGGGAACAGAAGTAATGATGGTAGCTTGCAACCAGCACCTTAGTATAATTAATTGTGAAAAAATAACCTACCATTAAATGATCTTATTATAGTCTCAATAATGACCTCAAACCAGGATATTCACTATGGGATTAATGAACAGTTGAAAAAAGAGAGCTTCCCCACCGTGCGGTTATCTCCAGGAAATGCCTTGGACCTCAATTGTTATTACTTAAATAAACAACTAATGACATAGTTTAATATAAATGTCATATAAGAATGTCAGAGTAGAGGGTATGGGGGGGGGGGCGGGGTTTTTTTACAAAAGTATCCAGATGCCAAGTTCCTTTCCCTTTCATAGCCATCATTGTAATTAATAATCTATGTACCTTAATTTGCAAAATTGGGTTGATGGAGAAGATTTTTTCTGATTGTTTATGAGGGTTACTATTGATTTAGCAAATTCTTCACTAGAGAAGAGTGATCAGAGGGGAGAAGAATTACCTCCAAAGCTGGCTTTTTTGTGCACGCTACATTTTTGCACTCTAATTTGCCATTACTCCCATTGTGCTTCAATAAAAATAGGAGTTTTTAAATTTCCCCAGCACATGCACAAAGAACATGGCAAACTCCTGCTTCATTGTTACAAAGAATGAGATTGTTAGGACATTGGTATGGGACATGTAATCCAACAATCAAAACCATACAATTTATTTTCCTGAGTCTGCTACCTAGAGTGGAGGAATAAGGATGAAGCAGAATCAAGGAAAGGAGAAGGAGCTTGGGTGAATATCTCTTGTAAGGCATTGAAAAATGCTTTGCTGATTGTTTTGGGGGAATTCATCTTGTTTAAGATAATACAATAATCATTACCTGTTCACCCCTGGAAGTCACTGACTTCTGATAATAGAGCAGCAGGACAGAGATTGTATTAGAATGAGTTTGGCTTTTGGAGTCTCTCAGGAAAATGACAAGGAGTCCTTGTGGCACCTTAGAGACTAACAAATGTATTTGGGCATAAGCTTTCATGGGCTAGAACACACTTCATCAGATGCATGGAGTGGAAAATACAGTAGCAGGTATATATAGACATAGTACATGAAACAATGGGAGTTGCCTTACCAAGTGGGGGTTCAGTCTCATGAGACAATTCAATTAACAGTAGAATACCAAGGGAGGAAAAATCACTTTTGTAGTGGTAATGAGGGTGGCCCATTTCAAACAGTTGACAAGAAGGTGTGAGTAACAGTAGAGGGAAATTAGTATGGTAAAATCAGTTTTTGTAGTGACCCATGCACTCCCAGTCTTTTTTCAGGCCTAATTTGATGGTGTCCAGTTTGCAAGTTAATTCCAGTTCTGTAGTTTCATGTTGGAGTCTGTTTTTGAAGTTCTTTTGTAGAAGAATTGCCACTTTTAAGTCTGTTATTGAGTGACCAGGGAGGCTGAAGTGTTCTCCGACTGGTTTTTGAATGTTATAATTCCTGATGTCAGATTGGTGTCCATTTGCATAGAGACTGTCTGGTTTGGCCAATGTACATGGCAGAGGGGCATTGCTGGCACATGATGGCATATATCACATTGGTAGATGTGCAGGTGAACGAGCCCCTGATGGTGTAGCTGATGTGGTTAGGTCCTATGATGGTGTCCCTTGAATAGATACGCGGACAGAGTTGGCAATGGGGTTTGTTGCAGGGTTTGGTTCCTGGGTTAGTGTTTTTGTTGTGTGGTGTGTAGTTGCTGGTATTTGCTTCAGGTTGGGGGGCTGTCTGTAAGCAAGGACTGGCCTGTCTCCCAAAGTCTGTGAGAGTAAGGGATTGTCCTTCAGGACAGGTTGTAGCGGAAAATGAACTCTTTTATGCAGCATTAAGATAAGTAACTTATTTTTAACCTTTATCATCCAAAATTCTGCTCTGTTACATAAGGAGAGCTCCAATTTACTTCTGTGGGTGCAACTCCCAAGTTAAGTGAGCAGAATTGGGCCCTATATTTTTAAAATCTGTGAAGTAATATGACAGATACTGGGTTCAGTTAATCGTTATTGATTTCAGTAGACTCTCCCCAGGAACGAGCATGGCCCATTATCTTTAGTTAGTGTTACAGGGTGTACCGGGCCTTCAAGGTCGGCATTCTGACAGAGTCCTACCTTGTTCCTGGTTTTGACGACCCCAAGGAATACTGGGAATTGTCCTAGTGCTGCTGGGAACTGTAGGCCACCATGGCAAGGCTGTCTGAGAAAAGGAACCAAGCTATATAAATAGCTCTCTTCTCTCCTAGCAGTGAGAAATTGAGAAGGGTTATAGGTCTCTCCAGAGGAAGCCTGAGGATGAGTGGCTAACACCCACCCAAAGGGCTTTGCAAGGGGTCTTAAAGAGAGCTGAATAGCTGAGAAGAAAAAACCTTGGGTAGGGGATGTGATGATGGCAGACCAGGTGCCAGCTCATGCCAAAGCCCAGACCTTCTGAACACTTATAAATACATAGCTGGAAGCCAAGCCAATTCACTTGTGTATTACAGAAGTACAAAGATCAAAGTGATTGTTAAATGTATAAGAATGTATTTGGTGTTTAAACATCATGGAAACTAATGGGATGTTACATGCATTGTTTGTTTTCCCTTATCTATATTCTGGTATAATGTAAATGTTTGCTATTACACTGTGTACACCCCTGTAACTAAATAACGCATCAAATCAGAGAGAAGCAGTGTGCAATGCAATTGAAGGACTTCACCAGGAAAGTACTAATTCTTGTGCATTTGAAGGCAAGTGGTCCTTGAGTGTGATGATCAGAGAGCAACAACTCTAAATGCATTCCTCTCTCTCTGTCAATCAAAGAGTCCACATTGGATGGTGACCCTGTCAGCTTGTTTTCTGTGAGAAGAAGCTATAAGTATGGACTCAGGGAAAGATCCTGCATCTCTGGACTTTCTGGATTCTAACAGGGCAGTATAACTGAACAAGAAGACAGAGATACCCAGAATAACTCTGGCTACCACTGAGAGACTTTTGGGAAACTGGCACATTACTACATCTCTGCTACCATATGTACTCAGCTGTACATATATTTTACCTGCTTTAACCTCTCAATAACTCTCATTCCTTTTTCCTAGATAATTAAATCTTTAGCTAGTTTATTATAGAATTGGCTACCAGTGTTGCCTTCGATGTGAGATGTAGGATGCAAATCGAACTGGGTGAGCAAGTGGGCTCTTAGGACTGGGAGTAACCTGAAATATTTGTGATTTTTGGTGTAAGTGACCTTTTATCACACAGTCTGGTTTGCCTGGGTGGCAAGGTAGACTGGAGTGTCTAAAAGGACTGTCTGTGACTGCATAATAAGACTATTATAGCACTTTGGGAGTTTGCATTTGGTACTGGGTTGGTAAAATCTAATTATAAAATATACCACCAGTTTGGAGTGTCTGCCCTGCTTTTGACAGTCTGCCCTGAGGTAAGCAATCATGGTCATGAGCCACTCCTGACAGCATGACAGGGGATGTCCCTGCCAATATTGAAATTAACCTAATAAATGTAAAATGGAGATAGTTAGTGACCTCCTTTGTAAAATGCTTTAAGAGCCACTGATAAAAAGTCCCGTATGAGCTGCCAAAATCCAATACTGGACACCTGTAAGCCAAAAATGTATTCCCACTTTATACTGCAATTAACTACGCTGTTCTCAGCACTCCCTTCTCAAGCTGAGCAATCACACAGCAATCAAGAATAGGGCAAGGGCTGCAAGCTAGCCAGCTGCAGATGAGGAGGGAAGGCAATTAATGCAGTGTGCAGCTCTAGAAGCTATAAACAATCCCAAAGGACCCCCAAATTGTGAATCGTATGGGAAAATGGCAGCACTACATCCCCAATAGAAAGTGCAAGCATAATCCCTCTGTCACAGTTATGGGGTTAGCTGCACCTCTTTTTCCTTTCTGATGTAAAGGCACCCCTTCAGGTCTCGGGCCTCAGGCCTTTTACAGACTTGAGGTGGAATTCTGCATTTCTCCCCCTCTTAGGTTGGGCCCTGGGCTACAGTACTGTGTATCAACTGTTCTTACCCTGCACATCTGACTGAGTTTGAATACCTGTGGCTCTTACGTTGTGGATCTGTAACCAGTGCTGCATAGTGCCAGACAGACTTCTTAAAACAAAACTAGCTCTTACTTAGCAGGAGGAACAAAGCATGAGAGAGATTTTAAAACAATAAAAAGCCTACATGTCTGTGTGTCTTACCTAGGATCCTACCATCCTGTGATGGCTACCTGGGCAGACCTAGTTGCTCCAGGTACCCCCAGAAAGCTTTGTATCCAAGTCTCATTTCTGGCTGATTCCTCTCTTGCTTTCCCTTGCTCTGAAAGAGTTCCCACCTTTTAATCCTGCCTGAATTTTTTGTTCTCCAGTGTTTGGTGGGCCGAGTCAAACCAGTGTCATGGGTTGGTAGGAGACTAAAGCCAGAATCAGCAAAGCTAACAGTTCTGGCATTGTCCCTGTCATGAATATAAAGGGAAGGGTAGCAACTGCCTTACCTGTAAGGGGTTAAGTAGTTCAAATAACCTAGTTGGCACGTCACCAGAAGGACCAACGAGAAAAGAAGATACTTTCAAATCTGGTGGGGCAGGATTTGTTTGTTGTTCTCTTTTGTTTTTCCCTCTCTGGATGGAGGGAGAAGCCAAGCAGGTACAACAGCTCCTGAAAATATACCTGGAATAATCCATCTAAATCAACAGAAATTGTAAAGTAGGGCAAGGAAATATGTTAGGTTATCTTTTGTTTTAGCTTGTGAATTTTCCTATGCTACAGAGGTAGTTTTATTCCTGTTTTTGTAACTGTGAAGCTGAACCCAGAGGGGAATCCTCTGTGTTTTAAATCTTTTTATTACCCTGTAAAGTTACCTTCCATCCTGATTTTGCAGGTGTGATTCTTTTATTTTTTTCTTTATAAATAAAGTTCTTCTTTTAAGAACCTGATTGTAGTGTCCTAAAGACAAAGGGTCTGGTCTGTGCTCACATTGCTAAGGCAATTGGCTGGTATATAATTCTCAAGCCTCCCCAGGAAAAGGGGGTGAAGGGACTTGGGGGCATATTTTGGAGGGATAGGGATTCCAAGTGACCCTTCCCTGAATTTTTGTGTAAATCACTTGGTGGTGGCAGCAATACCGTCCAAGGACAAGGAAAGTAATTTGTGCCTTGGCAAGTTTTAACCTAAGCTGGTAAAATATAAGCTTAGGGGGTCTTTCATGCGGTCCCCACATCTGTACCTCAGAGTTCAGAGTGTGTGGGGGGGAACCCTGACAGTCCCATAACAGGATAGCCTACCCATTTTAAAGATCAGGTGGCCTGGAACCAGTCAGCCCTGTTCAGTGAGTCTTGCCCTGCTACACGTGTGCAGTGTGTCCGATTTAAAAGGAAGGAAGCCTGGCAGCAGGGAACTGGCTGGAGAGGAGAAGGCTGTGAGGAGAGCGCAAGGCAGGCAGAGGGCAATGGAAGACTCCAAGTAGGAAGTCCTGGAGTGGCTGCTCAGGGAAGAGCAAGAGCAACCCAAAGAGCCCAGAATGGGCTGTGAGGAGAGATGGAAAGGAACCTGGGAAGGGCAAAAGCTGAGCTCAGTGGGGAGAAGAGTGCTTGAATTAGAAGAGAGAAGACAGACCCTGGGGGAAGGAGGGGCTGGGCCCAGTTTGAGACGGGGGCAAAGCCTTTGTGGTTTGTTTGGTTTTGGATGAGGATACCCAGGAAATGGTGGGCTTTTGTTAATGACTTAGCTGGAAGGCCAAGCCCACTGCAGCAAATCATCAAAGCTGCCCAAAAAGTGTTGGTGGCTGGGTGGAGCTGCAGGCGACCCAGGGGCAAGTGAGGTAAAGCTGGTGCAATACCCCACTGCGTTGTGAAGGAGTGTCAGACAGTGAGTTCTGTAACGTGTACCGTAACAATGCTTACATGTATGCTAAGAGACAGTTTATTGTACCATTCTTCTCCTTCCTGCTGTATCCAGTGAGACCCCTATGGAGTTAAACCAATATATTCACACAGTAAACACCATCCCAATGACCAAGCCAACACACAGCGTTCATAAATAGCACAGGCAGCTCCATACCTGCCACACCTTCTACAGTCCTCTGGATGTGTTCTGCCCCACCATCTCCTTCTTTCTTTCCCCACTACTACATGCCTAGAATTTCTTTACTGGATAGATACAATTACTGGGTCAGAGCCTTGGGCCTAGCCAAAGAGCCCTCAGTGCAATTTGTAGTGATGTAGGAGCTGCAGGGGTGACTATAAGATACCCCTTTGCTCCCAGATCCTGGGCTGTCAGTGTGCAGCCCAGTCCCCTGGTGCAAATCAGAGCAGCCTGAGGTCTGCTCTCACTTGTGCTGATGGCCAATAGCCCCAAGGGCTATTACAGTTGAGTGGGATTGCCAGAGCCCAGGGAGACGTAACCTGTGCAGTGGGAACCATTTGGTGGCTGGCCAGCCGCCCAGGATCTGCCCCATTGTGTCTGACACCTAAAATTCCCCACATGTAAGCCAGCAGCCGGCAAGCTCAGTTTCAGTTTGCCTCGGCTAGATGAGGGGCTTTACCTCAGGCATGTATAAATCAAGCGCCTGAATAACTGGGAACAATGGGTCTGCAGTAAGAAACCGCCCTCCAGAAGGCATAACCTTCCCCTCAAGCCACAGGGACTGTCAAAATCACTTCTCTCAGGAAGTGAAAGTCTGCTCAGCTTAAGGGTTTGCTCACATGGGGAAGTGAGTGTGCAGTAAGCGAGGGTGGGAATTTAAAGTATACCAGCTACTCCTTGCCTGGGCACTCTTACCATGCACTTAGGCGACGTCTACACTACGCTCTGTAGGCGCGCTTCCCCTGCCCGTGTGTACACGCAGTCTCACTGAGCTTGCACGAGTATGTAGCCACGTTAGCCCTGGTAGCGGCAGCGGAGGTGGGTCTGAGCCGTGTCTAGTACAAACCTGCCGGAAACCATGCCTATACTGCCACTCCCTGTCCTACCCTGGCTATGCTGCTATTTATGCTCATGCTTGCTCGATGAGAGTTCGCGCGAGTGCGTGTACGCGAGCAGGAGCATCACACCCCTCACTCATAGTGTAGACGAGGTGTAAGCACCCTTGTGCATTAAGCCTCCCTTCCAAAGTACAGTAAGCTGCTGCAGACAAAGGCGCTCCAAGTGCACAGTAAGAGTATCCAAACGGCATGAGGGGAGAGTAGCCAGTGAGCACTAGTGTGCGACTTTGCCCAATGTAGACAAGCCCTGAGTTGCAGCTGCTCGGGCTAAGCAGGGCAGAGATACAGTCAACTCCGTTTTTTTATTTCTGTAGGCTAAGGCACCGGTCATGTGGAATCAGTGGGGGAAGGGCAAAGGATGCAATAGAAGGAAGAGTCCACCAAAAGCACAGGGAGCCATGCTGTTTGCTATCTGGGTTAAGGCCTCTTCTCCTGCTGCTTTTCTTCCTCCCTAGCCCTTCCGTGGTAGCTGTTTGGCTCTGGCCTCAGCTTCCTTAATATGGATGTGTAACATATAAACATCACCCCAGAAATGAGAGAGACATGTCAGGGCTTGAAATCTAGCTCCGAAACCTTGTCACTCTTTTTGATCTCCAGCTGGAAGCATCTCATCTATTTTTGGTGCCCTGGCTCTCCTGCCATCTGCTATGCTGTGCTGAGAAATGCTCTGTCTTGTCTGTTTCAACAGCAAATCTCTCTGTTGCTTATTTCGCTGGGGCAGCACTAAAGGTCATCCTACAATGACTGCATTGGCCTCCGCTTCAGAATAGAAGCTAATCAGTCATGAAAATGCCCCTCCATGCTGTCCTGGAAGAATTGACTCTAATGATGAGAAATTCTCGTCTGCAGCTGGGCAAAAGCGAAGGAGGCTTTCCGAACCCCTGCTCCCCCCTCCCCCCAACGCTTCAGAACACCCTCACTAGTGTTTGCTCAGCATAGTGCTTCCTGTTAACCCTTTCTTTCCCTTGCCATAGTGGATCTACTGTCTCCTAAAAACTGTATCAACCCAAGGCCTATTTATTTATTTAATTAATCACTGCTTTAGGAGACCTACCCTTGAGCCCCAATCTTGTTTGTCTTACCTGAGCCTGAATGCTTGCAAATCCATTCCCCCAGCTCCAAGCAGTCAACAGGAGGTTTGCTGTTGATTTCAATACCAGCAAATGCAGGCCCATTGACTTCAGTGGGAGTTGCAAGTGCTCACTGCCTCTCAGGGTCAGATGGTCCCTCACATTAATAAGCAGGATTTGGCCCTGGACGTGTCTATATTTGACTGATGGAAGCAAGTAGTGAGTAGGCTTCAACTGAGTTCTCAGCAATATTTTTGCTGGAGGGCTAGTGACAACCACAGGTATGGTTGCCCATTGTTTTATGCAGGCAGACATTATCCACAAAGCAAAGGTGTGTACTGTCAGGTCTTTGCATGGTAGTCTAAGGCCTTACAAGGAGTGGTGTTATGGGTAGTCTACAGGGATTACTAGGGACTGGTAGTGCCTAAAACACCAACATGTAGTTCTGTGTGAGGGCCCTTATCGGAAATAAGTTAATAGAGATAGTACCTACCTCCCCATCTGATCATTTGTCCCATAATGAGCCAGTAAAAGTCCTGGTGGGGCAAAATGGCTGGGACCTGCCAGCATCTGTACACAGACTCCACTCCAGAGACCAGGATGTTTTGTTTTTGTTTTTTAATTAGTGGTGGTAGAGAAATAGGCCAAAATTTTTGTAATCAATGACCCATCTGTTACCTCCAGAATCAAACTCTTGCAGGGGCTATTCCTACATAATAGGTTACCCTTGACCCCCTTCTACTGGCATGCACAGTTCATGACATATTTGTCTAGAAGGTTCCTGCAGTCATAGGGTATTGCACACATGAGCTCTGTACTGTATCACCAGCAGCAAATGGTGCAGCTGAGTGTCTGTTGCAATCATTTAAAAAGGGAATGCCAACAGAGTCTGTGCTTGGCTTGCTCTCCCTGTGGTTGCAATATTTTTGGGAGGAATACTAGTATTTCCCTTTAACAGGGTGGCTTGCCCCTTTAAAACCTAGAGGCCTGGGATCAGCCAGCCCTAATTACTAATTGGCTGCAGAGACAAGAGGGCTGCAAGAGCGTTTGGGTGACGAGGAGGAATGGGGAGGGCTGAGAATGGGCTGCTAACAGTGGGGAATTGAGTTGGATTCTGGGGAGTTTATTTTGGGACTTTGAGTTTTGTTTTGCAACTGTATGTTAATAAACACAGACCCTAAGAAGGGCTGTTTACAGAGAAGCCTGTGTGGAGCTAAGAAAAGGGAAACTGAGGCAGGGTGCTGCAGAGCCACCCCTGGCCATGAAGGGGAGCTCACATGGTGGCTGACCCAACAACATTCCCTAACTGCAATATGGGTTGTAATATAGCCCCCCCCCTTTTTTTTTTTGGCCCCCATGGTATGACAGTAATTCTTCCTGTTGCTTCCCATTTCTGGTTTGGCATCCCAAGCTGGCCTAGTCTCTGCTCTGGGAACTTAAATTTAAACCAGGGGAGTGGATGTTTGCTTAACCATGTCACCCTGGGGGTTTAAAGATTGGATATTCTTAGTGCGGTGGACTAGTTCCAGGCTGTCTAAAGGTTCTTGTAAAGCAGTTCTTGCTGCATTGTGTTCATACGCAGCAGAAATCAGAGGTTAACAGCTCTTGGATTGGGGAGGAGTACTCCCTCTGCCAGTACAAATTGTAGCATGTCATTGCCAATATCCCAGTGCATTAGGCACCCTCTGGACAGGCTGGATGTAGGACAAACCTCCAGGTCAGGTCCCTGGGTGTTGTTTTGTTAGTATAATTCCTCACTTAGCAATGTAGCTACAAAGGTGCAGTGCAGTAAAAGTTAGTTGGTTGAATTTATTGTTGGGAGGTGTCTCTGCTGTAGTTGGTGTCTAACTTTTTATGTTTTGTTATAATTTATGACAGTAGCACCAGAGGACTCCACTTAGAGCATGACCCAATTGTGCTGGGTGCTGTACAAACACAGCAAGAGACCACTTCTGTTCTGATGAGCTGACAGTCCAAGTAACCCTTTCGCTCTGAAAGAGCCACCATCTCAATGAGCAGAATACCTTAATAAATATGCCCCTGTTATTCTAGGTGCCTGGCTCTGCACACAGCAGATTCCAAAATGGCTCTTCCTACCTATAGTTTTAAGGAGACCCCAGCATCCCATTGGTTTTTGAGGTTTCTGAGGTGGCAGACTGTACGCATAGCTAGATTATTTTGAAGACAACTAATTTGCAACATGTTTGTTCTCAGAAAGAGAGACCCCAAGTGCCTGGCTGTGATACAAAGCAGGCTCCACATCTTCAGGGTCTTTTTTTAGCCTCTCTAGGTAAATTGTGACTGTCTTTGTGGCGCTGAGTGATAATATCTTTTGTCCTTAGAGATCTCACCTTGCTACTTCATACTCAGTGGTTCCAGCTTGAGATCGTCATAGGCAATGGAAGATTTAGTTGGGGATTGGTCCTGCTTTGAGTAGGGGGTTGGGCTAGATGACCTCCTGAGGTCCCTTCCAACCCTGACATTCTATGATTCTGTTAATGGGAATAATATCCCAGATGATACATGTAAGCAACAGAGAGGAAAGAAATAACTGTGATCGCAAACAATGTTGAAGTACAACCCACGCCAATCAGCTCCTATCTCAGCTGTGTTTTCTGGAGCTTCAAACCATCAGCATCAGGAATAGCAATGAACACAACAGTAAGAGGCAGCCAAATGAACTCGGCGTGACTTTGTGAACAGGAATCTTCCAAATTCCTGGGCAAACTGTCAGTTCCAAAACAGTTGCTAGTCCTGGGGATGGATGGATACAGCATGGCTGAGCTTTAATTAAGAGCTTAAAATGTCACTGAGTGGAATTGTATGGTCTGCTTTAGTTCAGTACTCTTTCTCTCTCTCCTCGCCCCCTTTCCATGCCTGCAGTAATAGGGCCCAGTAAGGTATATTTAGAATATTAATGACGTCAGTCTCAGTCGAGGGAGTTAATGTGCTTTCTTTATCCACAGACTCACTAACAGAGACAGTTCAAGCTTCATCCTACTCACTGTCCCTTCCAATGTACCTTCATACTGACCTGCCTGGATGAGAAGGGAGTTCAGTCTCTACTTCCCATTCAACCCTTGGTCCTCTGCTTAGATGACTAGAAAAGGGAATCAGTCAGTGATAACGGTGGCTTTGTGATGCGGCTGTGATGTGGGACCTTGCTTTCAGATGATGTCATGGTATCCTCTTGCACTGAAGATATCCCTCCAGGAGAGGGGACCCCAGTTATTAGGAAGAGACAGGTAACAGTAATGAGTAATTTGATTATTGAAAATATATATTAAGGTTTGTGATGAGTGGGAGAACTGCATGGTGACTTGCCTGCTGGGTGCAAAGGTTGCGGACCTGTCGAAACATCTAGACAGACTTATACGCAGTACTGGGGAGGAGCCAGTGGCCGCGGCATGTAGGTACCAATGACATAGAGAAAGATAGGACAGAGGTCCTGGAGGCCAAATTTAGGCTGCTAGGTAGAGATTAAAGTCCAGGACCTCCATGGTAGCAGTTTCGGAAATGCTTCCAGTTCCACATGCAGGGAGGTAGATAAACAAAATTGCAGGGTCTCAATGCGTGGATGAGACTGTGTTGGGTTGAGGGATTTAGGTTTATTAGGAACAGGGGAATTTTGGGGGAAAGGGGGAAGTCTATATAGGAAGGATGGGTTCCACCTACACCAAAACAGAACCAGATTGCTGGAATGTAAAATTAAAAGGGGCACAGAGGAGATTTTAAACTAAGAGCTGGGGGAAAGCCAACAGGTGTAGAGGAGCACATGGTTCAGACAGAGACATCCCTTAGGGGAGGATCTATTAAGGGGATTCTCTATATCCTAGTAAATGGGAGAGGATAGAAGTTGATGAAGTATAGATAGGAACTGAAGAGAAACAGTCAAATGAAAGAGTCCCCTTCAGTTACATGACATGAAGGCAGACAACTAAATATTGACAAATTTTATGAGTGCTTGTATACAAACACTAGAAGTCTAAATACTAAGATGGGTGAACTTGAGTGCTGGATATTAAATGAGGATATTGATATAACGGGCATCACAGAAACTTGGTGGAATGATGATAATCAATGGGGCATGATAATATGAAGGCACAAAATACAGGAATGACCGAGTAGGTGGCGCTGGCGGGGGAGTGGCACTATATGTGAAAGAAAGCGTAGAGTCAAATATAGTAAAAATCTTAAATGAACCAAACTGTACTATAGAATCTCTAGGGGCAGAAATGTCATGCTTCTATTCTTACTGCTATACTCTTATTATTCACTACTGACCACCTGACCAGGATAGTGACAATGATTGTTAAATGCTCAGGGAGATTAGAGAGGATACAAAGACAACAAACTCAATGATAATGGAGGATTTCAACTATCCCCATATTGACTGGGAACATGTTACCTCAGGCCAGAAAGCAGAGGTAAAATGTTTAAACACCGTTAATGATAGCTTCTTGGAGCAGCTAGTCCTGCAACCCACAAGGGGAGAGGCAATACTTGATTTAGTCCTAAGTGGAGCACAGGATCTGGTCCAAGAGGTGAATATAGCTAAACAGCTTGGTAACAGTGACCATAATGTAGTTAAATTTAACATCCTTGTAGGGGAGGAAATACTGAAGAAACTCACCACAATAGCATTTAACTTCAAAAAGGGGAACTACACAAAAATGAGGAAGCTACTTAAATAGAAATTAAAAGGAAAAGTCAGGAGGATGAAACACCTGAAAGCTACATGGAAACTATTTAAAAACACCAAAATAGAGGCTCAAACTAAATGTATAGCCCAAATCAAACAAAACAGTAAGAGGACCCTGCCCCCAAAGCCACCATGGATAAACAGAGTAAAATAGGCAGTTAGAGGCAAAAAGCCACCCTTTAAAAACTGGAAGTCAGATCCTACGGAGGAAAATAAAAAGGAGCATCAATTTTGGCACGTCAGGTGTAAAAACTATAATTAGGCAGGCCAAAAAAGAACTTGAAGAGCAACTAGCAAAAGACACAAAACTAACAGCAAAAAAATTTAAGTGCATCAGAAGCAGGAAGCCAGCCAGTCAGTGGGGTCACTGAACAATCGAGATGCTAAAGGAGCTGTAGTGAGGCCTTATCGGAAATCCTGGAAGGCGAGCGGGCACAAGCCCACCTACGTCAAAAGGCCCTTCCGACAGCCTTGTGGGAGGGTCAACTGGATCCAGAAACCAACTGAATTCGGGGGAAAACTAATGAACAACAGGAACGGGAGTAGAGGTCAAAGGTTTATAACTAGGGACCCAGAGGGGGACACTGATCAGAGAACGCTGGACAGCACCCACTGCTCCTCAAAGCTGTCTAGGGAGCCAGCGGACATCGCCCAGAGCAATTCTGCACAGATGCGTGAGACCAGGAAGGAGCAGTTTATATTTGCACACCCTGTCCGTGGGCCCACCAAGTCGTGAGAACTCCTCATCAACCTCCTCCTGGTCCTGGCCAAAGTGCCCATCTTCAACACCAGGAGGAGGATGCTAGATGGGGAGGTGCTCTGCGACTGTGGGGCCTATTTCTGTTCCTCCCTGATCTGATGCATCCGGGCAGAGTTCCTTTGGGAAGCGTCCACTGGCTCCATAGAAAGCTTTGAGGAGCAGTGGGTGCTGTTCGAGGTTCTCTGCTCGGTGTCCCCCTCTGGATCCCTAGTTTTGAACCTATGACCTTCACTCCTGACCCTGTTATTCATTAGTTGTCCCTCGTTTTCAGTTGGTTCCCAGGTCCAGTGGTCCCTCCCACTAGGCTGGGGGAGGGGCCTTTAGAAATGGGCAGGCCGCCCACTTCCCAGCCCTTCCAATAAGAACAACCAGCAGCTGGACTGGGGTTGAGGGAGACCTGGAGGGGGGAACCCCCCACTGGAACGTCCACCCTGGTGGGTGGAGCCAGGCCATACTCACCCCTCCCACTGGAAGTCAGTGGGCAGGACAGGAAGTATAAAAGGCAGGCCTGGAAGTGTAGTTGGACTGCAACTGCTGGAGGAGCCAGACGCCTTCTGCTTGCTCCCGAGCTGGGAGACTGCTTCAGGCCCCCGCAGAGCTGAGGATTGGTCAGAGCCACTGGAGCCATATGTTGACCAGACCATGGAGGAGTTGCCAGGACTACCACAGGCCTTCTACCCTGATGATCTGGACAACCCTCGACAGACACAGGTACAACCTGAGGCGGAGGTAGGAAGTGGCCCAGAGGCAGCTGACCCTACTCTGGCTGCAGCACTGCCTGAGTTTAGGTCAGTGTGTTGCAGTCAGGATTCCTGCTAACCCAGTGGCAAATCTCACTGCCATTGTTACGGCCTTCGGCTGCGGCACAGTGGAGTCGGTGGGCCTGTGTGCCCCCCTGCCACCTCAACCCTGGGGTGGCAGTCTCCCCTTCTCTATGCCAAGGAGCGGGTGTTTGTCGGCCGGCTGCTGGAGCAAGGATGCCTGAACCCCTTGCTGCTTGGCCCCGAACGCAGGCCTGAGCTATAGACTCATTGCCTCGCCCTGCCTGGGAGCCTGGGCTACCTAACTGTTGCTTGACCCTGAAACAGGCCTGAGCTATGGACTCATTGCCCTGCCCTGCCTGAGGGCCTGGGCCACCTAACTGCCTTTTGCTGCTTGGCCCTGAACACAGGCCCAAGCTATCGACTCTTGCCACGAAGCTAATTCCCCACTACAGGCGATGCCCAGAGACGTAAAGAGGTGGACTGGCCTCCCACGGACCCAGAAGGGGAGGAACCCCGCCACTGAACCACTGCAGGAGCACTCAAGGAAGACAAGGCTGAATAAATTCTTTGCCTTCATCTTCACTGCAGACGATGAGAGGGAGATTCCCACACCTGAGCCATTCTTTTTTGGTGACAAAGCTGAGGAACTGCCTCAGACTGAGAGGAACTGCCTCAGACTGAGAGAAGGTTTTGGAACAAATTGTAAATTAAACAATAATAAGTCACCAGGACCAGATGGTATTCAGTCAAAAGGTCTGAAAGAACTGAAATATGAAATTGCAGAACTACGAAGTGTGGCATATAACATATTGCTTAAATCAGCCTCAGTACGAGATGACTGGAGGATAGCTAATGTAAAGCTGATTTATTTTTTTAAGACTCCAGAGGCAATCCTGACAATTACAGGTCAAAAAGCCTAACTTCAGTACCAGGAAAATTGGTTGAAACTATAGTAAAGAACAGAATTATCAGACATGTAGCTGAACACAATATTTTGGGGAAGAGCCAACATGGCTTTTGTAAATGTAAGCAGGGGAATAGTCCCGCTCTTGTGGAGAACTTTCCTGGCTTCTGCACTACCCCGGTGAAGTGGGCTAGCGAAAGGATCTGAGTCTTTGCTCCCATTTCCTTTACCCAGTGGCCTCTCTGCCCCTGAGGACTCCCCTTCCACTCTCCTGTCTGGCAGAGTCCTCGTAACCCCAACAAGACTGGGCCCAGGATTCCTGGGGGGGCTCGACCCCCAACCCTGCTGTGGTCACCTAGGACAGGGGCTAGGATGTCCCCACTCTGGGGTACTCTCTCTGCACTGGGCACTCCTCTGACCCACTGACCATTACATACAAGTTAAAGCAAATGCAAGTTATTTAATCAACAATTAATTTGAAAAAGAATAAGGAAAAATGGGAAAGGTTAAAGGATACACATCACCCCGCTCTGCGGCAGGGAACATCACAAACAGCGTCTCTGGTACGTCAGGGCAGTTCACAGTCTGTTCCTCGTAAGTCCCTGGCCTCCTTCTCAGGCCTTGTCTGTGCTGCAGGGATGCTGTGGGTTGGACACTTGCTCTGGTGGTGGCCACACGCTCTCAGGCTCCAAGTGGTAGGACCCTTCTTCCCAGTATTGCCCCCGCCCTGTTGGGGTTATGATCCAAGCCTGGCCTGCAGAGCCTCTTGGCCGAGGAGTCTCCCTGTGCTGGGCCCACTGCCCAGGGTCCCCCTCGCTCTCCCCCGCTGCTCACCACACCCAGCTCCGGACTGCTCCAGCCCCAGCTGCACCACTCGGTCTTAGCACTGCTGCTGCTCTGCCTCCAGCTCCCTGGGCTGCTTCTCTGGCCCCTCTGGCTCTGGTTGCTGCAGCTCTGCTCCCAGGACAGGTCTGCTCTGCAGGCTGCTTCTGTGGCTCTGCTCCCAGCACTGACCTGCTTCCTGAGCTGTTTTTCTGGCCCCTCTGACTCTGGTTGCTGCAGCTCTCCTCCCAGGGCAAGTCTGCTCTCTCTGGGCTGTGCCTCTGGCTTTAGGGCTGCAGCTCTGCTCCCACAACAGGGTCTGCTCTCTCTGGGCTGCTTTTCTGGTCCCTCTGGATCTGGCCCAGCTCTGCTCCCCAGCTTAGCTTGGGCCCCTGCTTTCTCCTTAGCTCGGCCCCACTCTGTCTGACCCAGGCAAATCCAGCTCACACAGAGGACGGGACCTCCCTGGCCTCCTGACTCCCTGATTAGCCTGCTCGCCCTGTCATTCAGGCTGACCTGGAGCATTGGCCTCTCCCCATTGTTCCTGGGGGCTGTCAGTCTCAGGGTCCTGATTCCCCATCGACCCTTTCCCATTTTTTGTACTGTGAGCTAGCCAACCAAAACACCCCCACTGAATGTTAGTAAGGGGGCAACAGTCCCCTTACATAAAGGGAAATCATGCCTCGCTAATCTATTAGAATTCTTTAAGGAGGTCAACAAGTATATGGACAAGGGTGATCCAGTTGAAGTGGTGTACCTGAACTTTCAGAAAGCTTTTGACAAGGTCCCTCACCAAAGGCTCTTAAGCAAAGTAAGCTGTCATGGGAAAAGAGGGAAAGTCCTCTCATGGATCAGTAACTGGTTAAAAACAGGAAACAAAGAGTAGGACTAAACGGTCAGTTTTCACAATGGAGAGAGGGTAAATACTGAGGTCCCCCAAGGACATGTGCTATTCAGAATATTTATAAATGACCTGGAAAAGGGGATAATACTGAGGTGGCAAAGTTTGCATAGGATACGATCTTGAGTAATTTTGTTCAGTCCAAAGCTGACTGCGAGGAGTTACAAAGAGATCTCTCAAAACTGGGTGACTTAGGCAACAATATGGCAGATGAAAATCACTGTTGATAAATGCAATGAAATGCACACTGGAATACATAATCCCAACTATACATATTATGGGGTCTAAATGTTCTTTCCCACTCAAGAAAAAGATCTTGGAGTGATCGTGGATAAGTTCTCTGAAAACATCTGTTCAATATGCAGTGGCAGTCAAAAAAGCTAACAGTGTTAGGAACGATCAGGAAAGGGATAAACAATAAGACAGAAAATATCATAATGTTGGGGACACTGGGCATGGCCACTAGGTAACTTGAGGGGATGGAAGACCACGAGTGTCAATGAAGCCCCCTCGCACTAGTCCCAAGTGACCTTGGCCCCCCCGCCTGGAGGCACTCGCAGCAGTTATGCTGAGGATCTGCAACAATATGTTGCAAAGTCAGACTGTCTGAAACTAAACAAGGCCAGACAGGGCAGATATGGCAAAACAATGCTGAACAAAGCAGCTTTATGTATGGTTTAACAGATGGTACAAAGCAAAAGGGAACTAGCTGGTATCTGGATTGGCTGGCTATATGGATACTTAGGGCAGCTTGCTATTGGATAAGTATGCTGAAGAAAGGATGTATAAAAGTCTGTGTAACTTCCTGCTCTGTGTACAGGATTTGAGGTGAATATCTCCCTGTACCATATTGAAGCTTCAAATAAACTTTTCTGCTTCTCCACCCTGTTGTGATTATTGGGTGACACATACTGGGCAACGAACTTGCTGTTGCTTGCCTCTGGCACTTTGTGCCGGCAACAATAATGTCACTATATAACTCCATGGTATTCCTGCCCCTTGAATGCTGCATGCCGTTCTCATCACTCCATCTCAAAAAAGATATATAGAACTGGAAAAGGTACAGAGAATGGCAACAAAAATGACAGGGCTGTGGAACACTTTCCTCATCAGGAGAGATTAAAAAGACTGGGCCTGTTCAGCTTAGAAAAGAGATGACAAAGGGGGGAGGTGATAGAGGTCTATAAAATCACGACTGGTGGGGAGAAAGTGCATAGGAAAGTGGTTTTTTTACCCCTTCACATAACACAAGAACCAGGGGTCACCCGCTGAAATTAATAGGCAGCAGGTTTCCAACAAATATAAGGAAGTACTTCTTCACACAATTCACAGTCAGCCTGTGGAACTCATTGCCAGGGAATGTCATGAAGGCCACAAGTATAATAACTAGGTTTTAAAAAAGATTAGATAAATGTATGGAGGATAGGTCCAACGGTGGCTATTACCCAAGATGGTCAGTGACAGAACCCCATGCTCTGGAAGTCCCTAAGCCTCTGAATGCCAGAAGCTGGGACGGCATGACAGGTGGATCACTCAGTAATTGCCCTATTCTGTTCATTCCCCCTGAAGCATCTGGCACTAGTCACTGCTGAAAGACAAGATACTGGGCTAGATAGACTATTGGTCGGACCCAGCATGGCCCTTTTTGTGTTCTTCTACCTGTCCACTGGGAATTGGTCTGAGACCGCTAAACTCATAGCATATAGTTAATAGCCATAAGAGGGTAATGACACTCAGTCGCTGCCTAGCTGAAGTGAATTTTAACCTGTAACTAACAGGAGAGAGCCTACATAGTCAATTATCAACTGCTATGGTGAAAAACCTACTGCAGTTTTCTATAGTGATTTATCCAAAGAACGTATCAAGGCTTTTATTCCCAGCTCTTCGATAGACAAGTCCATTACTTTGTCTATACTTAACCTTACAGAGTCGCAATTGACATCTTCAGTTATTTAGATTTGTACAAATGAGCAATATAAATGAATATCCCCAGCAGATGAGGAATCTGCAACATTCTCCCTCTCATCTCGTTTATTTTGAAAGTGTTTTACATTTTAGGCAGTTTGATGTCTTACAAATGTACTTTGTGACCTGGATATAAAGAGCAGAGTCCATGACCTTCCATAGCTTTAATCTTGCATCGCTCATTGTCTTTAATGTTCCATCTTGCACAGCCCACCATTACCTAACATTTGACATTGCCAGTTAGCCCTCTCTCTTTCCTCCTAAACTCTGCTATGTGTATTCTCCATTACAGTCAAACTTACTCCTTGTAACCTGGTAGCCATTTTCGACACTTTCCCCTTTGCCCCATCCAACCCATGTCACTTCTTACACAACATTTTGAAGTCTGCCTCTTCCCTTCTCTCTTTTTCATTCACATCCGAAGACAATTTTTCCTCCCTGAAAGAACACCATCCTATTATCCTGAATAAATGGGTTCCTGGCATGTCACCACTGGTTTATCACATATTGGGTCATCTGGTTTTGTTTACTGTTAAGAGGCGTTAGGGAAAACCATGTGCTCAGTCAACTATGGTAATTAATGGATGATGATACTCTTAGGGAAAGGAGACAGGAAATCTACTTGACGTGTTTACAGCAACCTGCAGTTATAAATTGTACATCACAGCATCTCTCTGCTTGTGCAGCCGTGTCTCACATATTCTAGGTCTTAAAGTTCAAACTAGAGTCAAAAGCCTGTGTTGTTTCAAATCCCCTGTGTAACTCCACATGCTTGCCGAAAGCAACACACCGGCAGAACTGTTGGTGCTACGGAAGAACGGACTGCTGCTTATGATTACAGAACCTTCATTTTCCAAACAGGGTCTCTTAGATGGTTAAATGACTCTGGTAGCAAATTTATGTTAAAGCATAAAGATGAAATCCTGGCCCCAGTGAGGCCTTTGACTTCAGCAGGCCCAGGCTTTTATGCAGGATGATTTACTTATCTGTTGAATTCAGGAAGGATTACTCCCCACAGCCACCCATAAATACAACATTGCCCAAACTGAGAGTGCATGGTAGAGTACTTTACTCTCAAGGATTAGGTATGAACCAGAGACAGGATACCTAACAGGCAGGATACCACCCTACTCAAAAAGTCCTATACAATCTAATAAAAATCTATATTCTTTCTACAGGTTTTAAAAACCATTTAACATAATTTAATAAAGATGTATATCCCTGCTCTAGGATGGTTCCAGAAAACCATGGAAAGGTTGTACCTTCTTAGATTATAAACTCTTCAGGGCAAGGATTGTCTCTTTGTTCTATGTTTGTACAGCATCTGGCACATTGTGGCTTGGGCCTCTAGGCACTACCCCGGTTCAAATAATAAATAAGAAAAAAGGATGTTTATTAAAATGGATAAGATTTTAAATTAATTCCTGTAGAACCCTAGTAGTTTCATCCCTAGTAAATTCTATAGGAGTTTTCCATAAAGTCGGTTCTCGAGAAAGATGAATTAGTTGTGCTAATAATCCAACCTTTTCTCTGGCAGATTGGAAACAGGGATTTTCCTTATTGAATCTGAAGGGGAATGAAAGTAACATGGAATAGGAAAAGGTTCATCATGATGGAGTCTCCTGGCTAGAACAACGAGGAGTCCTTGTGGCACCTTAGAGTCTAAGGTATTTTAAGGTCCAATTTTTAAACCTATGAGCTTTAATGGATGTTTAAATTCTATGTTTGGAATCTCAGACCAACCCATTAGTTGACAAAAATGCCAGTTTATGCACCTAAATGCTAATTTGACTGTCCAAATATGAGACTGAGAGACAATTAGGAGCCCACATTTGGAAAATGTGCTTCCTCATGTGACCTACAGAAATGACTGAATGTAACATTTATGTTCTCGTTGTTGTGAATTGTTCTTTTTTTGTGTCTGTGTGTTTACCCATTGGTTGTGTGATTGTGATCGTAAAATGAAATCAGAGCAAGACCTAGCCCTAAAGTGACAGTAATAAACTGGTATGTCATGAGCATGGAATTCTGGCCCAGCTTCTGGTCTCATTTACGCAGGTGTAAATTAGGAGTAACTCCACAGGGAAGCAGGAGCTGAAGAAATCCTAAGCATCATGGAGTCTCCTTTCATTCAGGTTTCAGAGTAACAGCCGTGTTAGTCTGTATTCGCAAAAAGAAAAGGAGTACTTGTGGCACCTTAGAGACTAACCAATTTATTTGAGCATGAGCTTTTGTGAGCTACAGCTCACTTCATCGATGAAGTGAGCTGTAGCTCACGAAAGCTCATGCTCAAATAAATTGGTTAGTCTCTAAGGTGCCACAAGTACTCCTTTTCCTTTCATTCAGATTGTCATAGATATGTAGGGCTGGAAGGAACCCTGAAAAGTAATCAAGTCCAGCCCTCTGCACTGCAGCAGGACCAAGTAAACCTAGACCATCCCTGACAGGTGTTTGTCCAATCTGTTCTTAAAAACCTCCAATGATGGGGATTCTACAATCTTCATTGAAGGCCTATTCCAGAGCTTAACTGCCTTTATAGTTAGAAAGTTTTTCCTCATATCTAACCTAAATCTCCTTTGCTGCACATTAAGCCCATTACTTCTTGAATTACCTTCAGTGGACAGGGAGAACAATTGATCACCGTCCTCTTCATAACAGACCTTAACATAGTTGAAGACTTATCAGGTCCCCACCTCAGCCTTCTTTTCTCAAGACTAAACATGCCCCTTTTGCCCCTTTGAGCATTTTTGAGGCTCTCCTCTGTCCTTCCTAAGTGTGGCGCTCAGAATGGGACACAGTACCCCAGCTGAGCCTCACCAGTGCCAAGCAGAGTGGGACAGTTAGCTCCCTTGTCTTACATACGACATTCCTGTAAAGACACCCCAGGATGATATTTGCCTTTTTCATAAATGCATCACATGGTTGACTCGTATTCCACTTGTGATCCACTGTAACCCCCAGATCCTTTTCAGCAGTACTAACACCAAGCCAGCGAGTCCCCATTTTGTAGTTTTGCATTTGATTTTTCCTCCCAAAGATAAATAATTTGCACTTGTCCTTACTGAATTTCAGTTTGTTGAATTCAGACCAATTCTCCAATTTATCAAGGTAATTTTGAATTCTAATCCTGTCCTCCAAAGTGCTTGAATCCCCTCTCATCTTGGTGTCCTCAGCACATTTTATAAGCATAGTTTCCACTCCAATATCCAAGTCACCAGTGAAAATATGGGCTAATTCTGGACTGTCCCCTCTGGGACCCCACTAGATACACGCCCCCCCACCCAGTTTAACAGCGAATCTTTGAGTAAGTTTTTCAACCAGTTGCACCTATTTTAGTAATAGTAATTTAATCTAGACCACATTTCCCTAGCTTGCTTATGAGTATGTCATAGAATCATAGAAGGTTAGGGTTGGAAGAGACCTCAGGAGGTCATCTAGTCCAATCCCCTGCTCAAAGCCAACACCAACTAAATCATCCCAGTTAGGGCTTTGTCAAGCTGGGCCTTAAAAAACTATAAGGATGGAGATTCCATCACCTCCATCAGTAACCCATTCCAGTGCTTCACCACCCTCCTAGTGAAAAGGTTTTTCCTAATATCCAACCTAGACCTTCCCCACTGCAACTTGAGACCATTGTTCCTTGTTCTGTCATCTGCCACCACTGAGAACAGTCTAGCTCCATCCTCTTTGGAATCCCCCTTCAGGTAGTTGAAGGCTGCTATCAAATCCCCCCTCACTCTTCTCTTCTGCAGTCTAAATAATCCTAGTTCCCTCAGCCTCTCCTTGTAAATCATGTGCCCCAGCCCCCTAATAATTTTTGTTGCCCTCCGCTGGACTCTCTCCAATTTGTCCACATCCCTTGTGTAGTGGGGGGACCAAAACTGGACACAATACTCCAGATGTGGCCTCACCAGTGCCGAATAGAGTGGAATAATCACTTCCCTCAATCTGCTGGCAATGCTCCTACTAATACAGCCCAGTATGCCATTGACATATTGGTGGGAAATCAGTCGTGGTACTGTGTCAACAGCCTTACTAAAATCAAAAATATATCACATCATCTGCTTTCCCCCCACCCACTAGACCAGTAAGCCTGTCAAAAATGGAAATTTAGGATAGCTTGTTATTATTTGTTCTTGACAAATCCATTCCTTATAACCCGATTATTCTCGAGGTGTTTACAAATTGATTGTTTAATATTTTATTCCAGTAATTTGCCAGGTTTTGAAGTTAGGCTGACGGGTCTATAATTCCCCAGGTCCTCTTTCCTTTTTTAACAACAGGTACTATGTTTGCTCTTCTCCAGTCTTCTGGGACCTCACCTGTCCTCCATGAGTTCTCGAAGATAATTGCTGCGGGTTCTGAGATTGCTTCAGCTAGTTCCTTAAATACATAGGGTGAATTTCATCAGGCTCTGTGAACTTGAATACATCCAATTTATCTAAATAGTTTTTAACCTGCTTTTTCCCTATTTTGGCTTGCATTCCTTCCCCCTTAATGTTATTAATGTTAATTGTGCTGAGTATCTAATCACAGTTAACCTTTTCAGTGAAGACTGAAACAAATAATTAAAAACAAATGGAGGAAAAATTCCTCTCTAGAAAATATTGGATGTATCATGCAATGGTTATAAAAGGGCATTTTTTCCCCAAAACTTTCAGTGAAACCATCAGTGACTTTAAAGAGAGATTCCTTGATGAAAGAGCTATTATTATTGTGGTCGTGTTGTCAGATCATCCTCTGCCAGCATAGAATGGTTCTCGATGGAATATTGTCAAGTGCTTTCTAGCTCTGTATAAGCAACTTTTTATGACCCATGTGATCGGGTTCCCTTGGGAGAGCTATTCAACAGTGTAATTCATCATATTCAAGCACAAAATATTAATATTTAACAGAGTCAATTCTTAGCACATAAAGGATAAAGGCAACAGGCTATAGATAGTCTGTGTAGGTGTTGCTATCTGCCTTGCATGGAACTGTGACACTGGGGGCAGGTCCAAAGGGAGGCCTGGAGCATGGCCAGTGAGACTGCACATCAGCCAACTCTCCACTCTGATAGTGGATGGGGAGCAGTAGCAGTGGAAGCTACTAAGCATTGCTTCCATTCCTCATCCTGATGGGGAGGTTTCTGACTCCAGCTGCAATGGAGCACCTCTGGTACAAAGCTTGTTGAGCTGGACTTTGTACAGAGAGAGGCTGGTTTTGCCCCTATGGCTGCTGAGCTGCTAAAAGGTACCACAATATAATAAAGTGGACTTGCTTCTGTAAAGCAGACTTGCTCCAGGCATCTGCCCTCTAAGCAGTTCTTGAGCTTGACTTTCTGAACCCTAACCATACATGTTATTTCAAACGGGCTTGCACGGGACAAGGGAGGATTTTATGTGTTATCCCATTGGCTTTCTCCCCCTCCCTAACCCAGAAAGCGCAGTACTGGTGCTGTGTAAGGTAAAATAGTCTTTTCAGGCTAAAAAAAAAAAAAAACCAGGTTCCTGAATCTGCTTGGTATGTGGCTGCTAGAGAGGATAGTGATTACTCCCCTGGAGATTCTCCCGTTTCTTTGCTATTTATTATATTGCTGGAAGCATGGTTTTCATAGTGCCTTGCGGTTAGGTAGAGCTTGGTTTAAACTAGAAGGGAGCACATTCGGTTTGAACTCCGTGGAGACATACACACCACTCTTTTGAACTATATTTTATTGAAGTCCTCTGGTTTCTGGAGACTTTCATAAATAAGTTTTTTTCCCACTAGCCTCTTGGTTGAAAAATTAATGGCACCATCCCTCTGTGCCTGGCAATGTTGATACCTTTTAGCATTGCACTGTGATTTCCTTGGCCGTGAAAGAAGCCTTCAGGTTTGGCATTCTGTAGAAGCCCTATCTCCAATGAATCTGAGAGTTTCAATGATTTAAGAATGGCTCCCACTAGGAACAGACTATGATGGTGTCAATGAAACAATGGCTTGAATAATAATATTAATACTAGTGCATGCTACCTCCCAGAAGCCGTTAATGGCTGGGAACTCTACTGGTGTGCGTGTCAAGTGCAATCTTGTCCCAGTACATCCTACAAGCAGCGAGCACCAACTCTACATCGTGGTAGGGGGTCCAGTGAGATCTACGTATAACTTCTTGTTGTATGAACTGGTGGCCAGGTCAAATGGGGTTTCTGTAACATGGTCACGTCAGGGATCATCGTTGGGATGATACTGTAATAAGCTGGCTGTTCTTTATGTTTTTCTTGTCATCCCAGATAAAACAAAAAGAAAAGGAGGACTTGTGGCACCTTAGAGACTAACCAATTTATTTGAGCATAACAAGATATTGCGATTAGATCTCCGCTCACACCGTTAGTAACACAGAGCTTGCTTTCCCACAGCCGTATTGGCGCCACCATGCTGATGGTAGAAAGGATCATGTGCACATCAGTAATCAGATGTGACTTGAGCACACACCCGAAGCAGAACTGCTGAGAAAGAAGCAGCCGGTTCCTTCCATAATCATATTGTGACCACAGCCACACTACAAACAGACCCACTATTGTTCATGTAGACGCTCTGGCACCCTTGGTTAGTATGCTGGACGAGAAGCAAGAAGGGCTTTGTGACGCCTTCAGAAAAGGGCATTCTGAGTTGGAGTTGCATGGGTGGGAGATGTTGATATTGGGTACGGGAGCACAAGTCACTAGGTGAAGTTCTTACCTCAGAGTCGTGGTTAAGGGGGCACTGCTGGAGCTGCCATTGTTCAGAACTGATGTAAAACTGCAGCTCCTACCACTCATGGGCTTTATAGTAACCCCAGAGATGAGTGAATGATCTACGTAGTCTTTAAAATGTCTGCTGATCCATCAGAAACATGGGACTATGGAAATGTAAGTTGTCATTATAACCAACATAGCAGCCTGTTGGTTCAGAGCAGCAACAGGACATGTTCTTAACTTGCTCTCAGCTGGAAGAAGCTGTATAATCGTACTAGAGAGACCAAGCCAAAACCAAAGCCTGGGATACAAACCCCTCCCAGACAGGGGCAGGTGGGTTTCAAGGTCCAAAGTCAGAGCTGAATTTCATAGCTTGTCTCACTTTGCATAATGGGCTGAAGCCCAAGAGCCAAACAACTCTGAACTTCAGAGGCTTTTGAAGCTTGGATGTAAACTTTGTGGCATGGGACCATCTCAAGCCCAGTTTTACCTGTGTAGATGAAGCCATGAGGCTGCTTTCCTTTTGTTCACAAACCTCAAGGTTAATGAGAGACACTCCCTGGTGAAACACCCATTGGAGATAAATGGTTGGCTGTGCCACGGTGAAGTACCATAATTCCTGTGCTACACCCCATTTGAAATTTTTAGAAGGTTTTTAGCATCCTGGTTCCCCTGCTGTGCAGTCATAGCACAAAGCTGATTGGGGCACAGGCAGTGCCCCTCTATAATAGTAGCACTTAACCCTGGTATCCCAGGGGAACAGCTAGCTGTAGTAGTTGATTGTGCCTGTATCATGGGTCTATTTCTAGCCCTCTGTGAGAGCTCTCTAGTGGATTAATTAGCACTGTCCTGGAAGCCAAGGGGCAGAGGGAACAATGCTTGGCTTTGCAGGAAGTATTGGCCCAGACCCAGAGGGAGACAACTGTGAAGACTACAACAGGGATACCATAGACCCAGAGTTCAGCAGGGTACCATGGGAACTCAGGTTAAAATACCCAGTGTGATAACTAGCACAGAGGTCCAGACAGAGTTGCCCCCGTAGGGACATGTGAAAGAGGTAGAGAACAGGATCCTAGGATAGGGAAAGGAGTGGCACAGGCAGGCTTTGTGAGCTCCCTCCGAAGAGAGGATGGCCTGGTGAAATGACTGAAGGCAGCAGAATAGGAGCTGGAGGATTTCAAGTTCAAGAATGAACAGCTGACCGAAGATCTCCAGTTCACCAAGGAGGGAAAAGATCACTTGCCCCACACAGTGTAGGAGATTGTTAGAGGCATGGCGTACAGAGACCCCAAAGCCCAGGAAGCGAAAGTGAGTCAAGGGACCCCAAACATGCTCTTCAGGTAAGAAAGACCTAGGAGAGTAGACTCTGGGAAACCAGAGGAAAGCCTGGATAGAAGCTCTCCAGACAGTGAGGTCTGGGGGAGAGGCCCCCGATTGAAAGGGGCAAGGACTAATACAGACTCTTAAGGTGAAGAGGCCTGAGAGAAAAGGACCCTGGTAGATTATGGCACACAGAGACTATAACAAATAGTCCTCCAGACAGAGAGGTCTGGGAGGGAGAAGACCCTGCTAATATGGGGAAAAATGGGGGGTAAAAAGAGAGAGTACCCTCTACAGAGCTACCCCCCGAATCCCATCTGAGTGGGCAGAGGTATGATGGGGTGGACTAGGCCCAGAAGCCCCCTGGTGGATGACTCAGGGTCTTGCCACACTTGTCCCAGGAAAGGAGCAGTGGAGAAATCCTCCAAGCGGGCTAGTTGGCTGCTTCCCCAGCAACCACATCAGAGGCTGCAGGAGCATCCAATCATATAAAAAGGAGCTAACATGCCAGAGACAGGAAGTGCCTTGCTAGAGGAGTGCAGATGGTACTCCTGGTTAGTCAAAGGGAATTGCAGCATAATGGACAGTTCAGTGCTAGTAGTGACCCAGGGAGCAAGGAAGAGCTCCTGGTTGGCTGCTTGGCTTGAACTGTGAAGGCTAGGGCTGCTGGGAAGTGGCCCAGGGAGCTGAAGGCAGTTTTGCTAAAGGGATGTGGTGGTGCGTGGCTGCTATTCTTAGGGTCCCTGGGCTGGGACCCAAAGAAGTGGATGGGTCCAGGTCCCCCCCCATAAGCCACTGGGGAAGGGCCTACAATTGGACAGCAGTAAACCCCCAGAAGGGGACTGAACTGTCAGAAGACCCAGCTGAAGAGCTGATGCCAGAACAGACTAAAAGGGCTAAACCATTGCATCCAGGGAGGAAGCCCTGGGGGTCTGGCCTGATACCGGGGCCAGGATTGGTTTAAAGACTGCAAACACACCTGACCAGAAAGGGGCACTTGCAAGAGGCGGGTGCCATGCTGTTATAGGGCCGTATAATAAAATTTTGCATATTACATACCAAAAACCTCCATTTTAAAAACCAGTAAGGCTCCAAAATCCAGCACTCAAATTAGGAAACGCCAGAGTCTCGGTGGCCTATGCAGCCTTTACTTCGCTCCCTTGAGCCTAGACATCAGGATATCGTCTGATCACATACTATTTTTTTGAGCCGCATTAATGTTCTGCTGCTGCTCCCTTTGCTGCATACCACTTGGGGGAATTGCTGTTCTGTATAGTAACCCCGCAGCCCAGGTTTGCATGTGCACAAGTGTTGTGGGAATATCTGTCTTAAGTGTTTATATAGATGGAACACTGCACTGTGTCTGCCCCAGCTGCAGGCTTCCCTGGTCCCGTCCTTGTAGCTGCTGCTCCCTTCTTTCCCGGCTGCTGGCTCTCCCGATTCTCCCACTCTCTCTACCACTAGCTCTTATTCCTCTGGCTCCCCACGCTGGCTCTCCCTGGTCCTCTCGCTGCTCTATACTTCACCAGTTGCTGATAGTGGGGCTGGGATATCAGGACTCCAGAGGCTCCTGCCATGAGGGATGCTGTTGCAAATGGCTGCACTCATTCTAACCGAACAATCTTTTCAGTCTATGGCCTGGGGCAGAAGATTAAAGAATAAATAAAAACGTGGCACAGTTGAGTTAGCACTGGTTGGACTCACTATCTCCCCTGCATCATCATGGATTGGGAGTTTGACATGGATTTGAACAAACAGCTGTGACTATCAATCAATAGGGAGGCTATTTGTGGAAATGAATCAATTCAGCTCAGTCTGCCTGTAAAACATAATTTAACCCACATCAGCATAATTTTGGAACGCACTGAAATGTAAAGGGCAGAGTCTTGATTCCGACGTGGCTCCTCTCTGGGGTTCTCGACACACAAACAGCACTGAGCGATTTACCTTTTCAAAGCGCCGAACCAGAGTGAGCTAGTTCACTCTCGCTAGCCAGGAGCCAGGTGTAACACTACCTGCAGAAGTTGACTTTTGTTATATGACAGCAGGATATTAACCTTTGTAACTGGACCCAGGTCAAGTGACTGGAGTCTGGAAATAAAATTCATTCTCTTTCCACTCTTATTCCAATAGGGAAGCATTACTAGCCAGAAAGTATCAATGCCTAGTAGATATTTTAGAGATGATGAAACTGCAGCCGAGAGTTGCGGGCCCCCATCTGTAAACGTGGCCCAGTTGTTGCAGCAGTTGGTGCATGAGCCTGATGTTCAGTGTTTATCTTTGCTACAGCGTTCCCATAATATAATAATCACAAACCTCTTCCTGCTCTCAGAAAGGAGAGAGAATTTTAGGTCTATGTATACATCTGACATTTGCATGTAAATTGTAAGGGGCTCAGATTCTCTAGTATCCTGTGTGTGGTGGGGGAAGGGACGGGAAACTGCCGAGAGGGTATGTCTTTGCAGCAATTAAACCCCCATGGCTGACCCCAGGTCAGCTGACTCAGGCTTGCAGGACAGTAACATTTCTGTGCAGGTGTTGGGGTAGGACTGGAGCTCTGGAACCCCAGAAGGGGAGTGGTGTCCCTGAGCCCAAACATCTCAACTGCAGCTTTCAGCCCTGCGAGCCTGGGTCAGCTGACCCAGACCAGCCATGACTGTGCCATGGGTCTTTTATTCCAGGGCAGCTGTACCACCAGAGACTCCAGCGGGTAGGAACAGAAGCAGCCAAAGCAGGGACTGCTGCACTCAGCGGGGGGGGGGGGGGGGGGAACGGGGCCCAGCTGCGGCCATCCCTTCCCCAGCAGCCCCCTGGACCCAGAACTGCATAGGAGAGACCCCATCCCCAACTCTGGTGCATGAGGACCCAAGTGGTGCCCACCACACCTGTGCTATGTGACCTTGGGGCGGGGGGTTGGGGGGAGAGTGCAGAGAGGAGCTAGCCAGAGACTCCAGCCAGTAGGAAGACCAGCAGCAAAGCCAGAGACCTTTGTCACTTTTGCAGTCCCTGCTACAGCCTTTCCCATGTCCCTCCTCCCTGTAACCCCCGAGCGTTTCTTGGGGCTCTGTCTGCTGGCAGTTCAGGGAGAGATGCACTGTCCCTGGTAGGGAGCGAGAGCCAAAGCAAACTCAGAGTCTGCCCGGCAACCAACTGGGAGTGAGAGGCCCTCCCAGGGAGTTCAGGAAAGGGGAGAAGCCATTTCTGAGTCAGTCTGGAGCCAGCCAGGGCAGAGCAAGGGCAGGACTGGCTGTGTGGGGGGCTGGTGAGTCCCAAGCCTGCATGCAGGGTTCCCCCTGAGAACTGGCCTCTAGGGACCTGAAAGCAAGATCTTTTCCCTCTCCACTGGTGACTCCCAGTTTGCAGAGTTTTGCTGGGAAACTTCCCCAGCCAGGCTGAGTTCGCCCTCCAGCTCCCTAGGTGAGACCCATCACCACATGGTCAGCTCTGCTCTGCCTGCTAGTCCAGGGCTGCTGCCTGCTGTGTGTGTGTCTGGAGGCTGGGCTAGGAGACGACAGTTTGGATTTTAGTACAGTTGTGTAATCTGCACCTTGAGGCCTGCCCCCCTGTGTGGTGAGGGGAAATCCTGGGACCGAAGCCGCCTGATTCCTGCCTGAAGAGAATCCCTGCCAGCAGAGATCAGCCCCTCTGCAGTGACGGAGGAGTCCAGAGTCATCTCTGAACCTGAGGATCATTCATGGAGTTTGTGAATGTACCATCTTTTAGTTCGTCAGTCAGGGAATTTGTTTTAGGGACCCCCTACTCCCTGAACTGTGTCCTCAAGCCAGGGAGTAAGAGTGTGGGGATTTTATAACCTGCTGCATATTAAACCTGTGGAGGGATTTACTACCTTCTCCCACTTGTGAGTCCTTTGGGCTGTACTGAACCCAGTCAGCCACACTGCTAAACCCCTGCAGAGAAGAATTTTGTGGTCATAGGTCATCAAGGGCCGCAACAAAGTACGCGTACCAACGGGACACTAATCTTACATTTGCTACTTCAAGTCACGTGACTGGGGAAAGTCACAGGTATTAGCAGCGTAGGCACCGGTGAACCTAAAAATAGTGTTTTACCATGTTATGTTATATTTGTCTCCTGTTTAGTATAATTATTGTGTTTGTATTTGTGTTATTTCTTGGAAGTCTCCAACTATCTGGCAAGTAAGTGGGGATTACCCTGTGGTTAGAGTTTTTCTCCCAAGCTGCCCTGGTGACCCTGCCAGGAAGGAGCGAGGGGGGTGGAGGCACTGCCAAATAAATTCATAGGGAAAAATAAAGAAGATACACCCTGCTGAGTGGTTGGTGGGATCCAGAAGAACCCAGACCTGTCCATCAATACCTGTAAACAGATTGGCATTAAAGAAGGTAACCGGGTGGAGAGGGGGCGCAACATCCCTTTCCCTCTCCTTCTTTTCTTCACTGCACACCTGGCCTTCCCATCCTCTTCTCTCCTGGCCTGTCCCCCTCAGCCCCTTTTCCTTCCTTTGCTACATAACTAATCCCCTCCTAACTAAACCCACCTGTCATGGGGTTCTCTGCTCACCGCTGAGTGGCACCCTCTTCTGGCAATTCTGGGGATTAGCTCCACCCAGTTCAGTGCCTCGTTCCTGGTCTTCCACTCTTACAGCTCTCCTCCTGCTCATGGAGTCGCAGGACAGCTGCTTTGTGACTCGGCCCTCTGGCCAGGTCACGCTGTGAGCTCCCCTTCCGGAGGAGTCTTTCCAAGTCTCTTTGCACAAGCAGCGTCAGGCAGTCCTCACACCCGCTGCCCTGACTAGGTCACTGCCGCAGTGATTCAGGCAGACTTCCTGCTTACTGCCCCCAGCCATTCCGCTCTGTAGAGGATGGCAGAGGAACCCAGGCCCACGCTGTACTCTGGGTTCCAGTCCAGAGCCCTATAGAGAGCAGCTAAGGTCTGGGACTCCACCAACCTTACTGCTCTCTTCCCTGGACAACTTCCTGCCAAGCTTCTTTAGGCTTCTCCTTCACCAGCATTCGTAATCAGACCCCTCTCTCTTAGGCCTCCCAGTACCTCATGGGTTCCTATATCTCCCTTACCTCAGCAAGACAGGCTGCAGACTTCCTGCCTGCTGTTGAGTCAGCCTACATCTCCCCCCTTTGCAGTTTAATTGACTGTTTGTGCCTGCCTGGCCTAATTCAACTCTGTGAGGGTTGGTGTGGGGAGCGCCCTCCATCACACCACCCAAACAAAAAATTGTGGCACTACCATGACGTTCGCTGCCATCACACTGGTGGAGTGTTGTTCCCTTTCCCCCACTCTAGGTCTGTCTCGCCTATTTAGACAGTCAACGCTTGGGAACAGGGACCATCTGCTACTCTGTTTGTCCAGCATGTAGCATAATGTATCCCCAATCTTGGTTGGCCCTTAGGCATGTAATAAATATTTATCATAATCATAAATGCTCAGGTTCATAGATAGTATGCAAGATTAGTTTCAATTTTGGTGGAAGACCAGGGCACCGAAAATGAAGCCGCTTTGATGCGTGAGTGACAGTGATAGCCTCGCTCACTTTTTCCTTGTTCTGGGTACTCTGAGATTTTGAGCGACAAGACAGCTCTGTAACTGAGTACCCTGTGAGAAAAATATTGTTCCAATAATGCACATCATTTGGTCTCCTTTTCTGCTGCTTAGAGAGGTAATATCTAGTCAATATACAGCCAAAACGGACTAGCTGCCTGGAAGTCTGGAGACTTTGGTTAAGGCATTTAAAAAATTAAATGTTTCTTCAGTGCATTGCTCTTAAAACAGGATGCTTCTAACCTGCAAAACATACTAAACTGTGTGTGGTGGGGGAGATTTGCTTTAGCTGCAAGTCAGAATCCTTGTCTCCTATAACTGGGCAGTAATCTAATGTGTTTACAGTGTCATGTTTATAACATTAGGAAAACTGACAGTGCTAAATAAACAGACTGTAATCCTTACATCTAGTTGTAACCAGCTGCCTTTAAATAGCTTCTGCAATAAACACTGTCCCTTTTTGGCACCTGCCAACAGCAGAGGCAGTAATTCTCATTGGAATGTGGATGATTTGATTTTTCTTCCATTGAAAATACAGTTTCTCGGCTTTACCCCTGATCTTTTCCTAACCTGAATTCTTTGCCCTGTGGACCTTAGTGTAATCAGGATCCTATAGATTCAGCTCTATCAGCAGACCTGCTTACAACATAGTTGTCTTGTGATGTATGTCAAGGCATAGTTCCATCCTGAAGTGTGGATGTGGTGTAGCGTTCTAACCATTTCTTCAACTCATGCTAACTCCTTTGACTTTAATGGTTTCTAACTAGACTTGTCCAAGGCGTTAGCAAATGGCTAATACATATTTTGACTCTGTCTGCATTGCAAGATGGATCATAACGAGGTACGGCCACGTTGCAGTTGGTTCCCTCTGCATTGTAGATCCTGTTTACACTACAAAAATCTAGCTTTCAGGAAGCAGATCACCAGTACTGGTATCTTAACCAATTCCCCTGCCTTCTTGTGCAAGGCTGCCTATGTGGGGAAAATCACTCTTTCTGGTCCCTGCCGTGATGAAGTCAGGTCCTGAAGCATGAAGCTAGATTGTGCTGAGTCTAGCGGGCATAACCACAACTGCTATTAATAAAATAAGAGCATGACTCTAATACCCTGAGATAACATAATCCATAGTTTAACTATCCATGGCAGAGGCATTATGTCACAGGACAGAGGATGCGTTCCTATATTCCCTCTCTGTGACTCTAGGGAGACAGCTTGTGGGACCCAATTCCCCTCTTCTAGGAAATGAGTAAATTCTAATGAAGTCAATGGTAATTAGGCTAATTTTATTATCCAACAACTGGGGGCACTTTAATACAGACAGACAAACCGGAGAAAGCTCAGAGAACAGCTACAAAAATGGCCCTGTAAATCAGAGGGAATGATCTACAGCATGAGGGAAAATTAAGAGGTAACTTTGTCATTATTTATCCTATCCAGGCAAAGGAGAAAGTGATAAACATCTACAAATATATGAAGGATCTAATCACCAAGGAGGAAGGAGAATTATTTAGGCAGGCACATGGAGGATAGGGTTGGGAATACTGTTTAGTTTTCCCAGAATTCTGGGCAGGGTGCTTGAGTCAAGTCTGTTTTGTAATGTTAAGAGGAACCCCTACATATTGAATCTGGCCCTTGTTGCTGACACCACTGGGCAGCAGGGTTACACTAACAAATGTATTAGACAGCAGAATCATCTCCCAAGGGAAAAGGTCCCTTCCATTGTGTGGGATTTTAAATCTGGATCGGACAAAGTCCCAGAAAATGTCCTGTGGGGATAATCCTGCAGGGGGCTGGGAGATCTCACATTTTTCATTCTCAGAAAGAAAAGGAGTACTTGTGGCACCTTAGAGACTAACGAATTTATTTGAGCATGAGCTTTCGTGAGCTACAGCTCACTTCATCAGATGCATCTGATGAAGTGAGCTGTAGCTCACGAAAGCTCATGCTCAAATAAATTCGTTAGTCTCTAAGGTGCCACAAGTACTCCTTTTCTTTCTGCGAATACAGACTAACACGGCTGTTACTCTGAAACCATTTTTCATTCTGTAGTTTCTGTGATTTTCACACCTCGTCAGAGAGTTGTAAAATCCGCTTTGTAACTGATGAGACGGTGCAAGATTAATTGCTTTGAAAGCACAAAAGGAGCAGAAAATGCCTGAAGGCACTGGGATTGAGCATGCGGTGTATTCCTAAAAGGCTTTAATAATTTATTACCAGCAGCTGAATAAAGTTATTTTTCCCCTCTTCCACAACTGCTCTTTAAGGACAACTGAAGGCAGCTACCTTTCTACTCAAGAAGTGCAAATCAAAGCATTTGGTGAATTCTTCTAAGCAGGATCATGGTTTATTAACCAGAACACCTTGTTTGTCATGTTCAAAAAAGTAAAAGGATTTTTATTGAATGTAGGGTTTATGAAAGATGCCCTGGAAATTAAAGAATTGTGTTAACCCAGGGCCTGATTAAGGAAAGTGCCCCTGTTCAGGAAAGCCTTTAAGTACATGCTTAAATCTCAATGGGACTTAACCACATGCTTAAGTTTAAGCTTGCACTTAAGTGTTTTTGCTGAAGAGGGGCCACACAGAGCGGGCATGGCATTAGTAGCATCCATACAGGCATCCTTTGTGCCATGTAGACAAATGTGTTTTAAGCCCAAGAAGGACCATTTTTTTAATTATTATTTGTATTGTGGTGATGCCAAGGAGCCCCAGTTATGGGCCAGGAAACGATTGTGCTAGATGTCGTACAAACACAGAACAAACAGATAGTCCCTGTCCCCAAAGAGCTTATGATCTAAGTAAGCCACTTCTATAGCTGAGGCTAGTTCAGGGTCCATGGCTCACTGCGTCCCTGGCCTCTCTTGCTTTGTTATTACCTGGGCATTATTCATAACTAGAAAAGGAGTACTTGTGGCACCTTAGAGACTAACCAATTTATTTGAGCATAAGCTTTCGTGAGCTACAGCTCAATGCATCCGATGAAGTGAGCTGTAGCTCACGAAAGCTTATGCTCAAATAAATTGGTTAGTCTCTAAGGTGCCACAAGTCCTCCTGTTCTTTTTGCAAATACAGACTAACGCGGCTGTTACTCTGAAAACTATTCATAACTACACTCGTTCAGTCCTTGAATTCAGCATGCAGAGATTTTTAAGACTATATTAAAATCTTGACAACAATCTGTTTTCATCAGCTGGCCCAAACCTGATTTAAAATATACGGCCAGATCAGCAACTGGTTTAAATCCACTTAGCTCCAGTAAAGCCGACAGAACTGTGCAGCTGAGCATCTGGCCCAGAGAGACTAATCAATACTTTAGATTGGGACTGTAGCAGCTCAGAGAAGCCAGAGATTATATGAATAATGTCTAAACCCAGACAGGATGCAAAGGAAATGACTGACTATATTTCTTGGTGGAAGGTACAGGGCGGGTGGTTTGTTTTTTTTTTTAATGAAGGAAAGATGAGACTGAGCACGTGTGAGATGGCTGAGCTGCTTGTTCAGAATCATTTGGAATCTGTAGCTGTGGTGGAGAGTGTGGTCAGTTTACTATGAGTTATTGTAATTTGCCACTATGAAAAGCATCCCTGCAATCTGCTGAGATGGCTCTGTAATAAATGACTGGAGCTCGCTCAGTGGAGGGGCAAGGCCGAGCCAGATTATGCCGTTGCATGATACAAGTGAATTGGAAACTTTCCTTTCATGCACAGAAAGCTAAGGATAAATACTCCTGGGTTTTGTACCTACATACAAAACAACTTGCTAGCCCTGGTCTGCAGGACCCACAAGTCACTCAATAATTATTCATAGAATCTAGACGTAGAGAAAAAGACATTACTGGTCATCTACTGGGGATTACAGTGGACAAGAAGCTGGATATGAGTCAGCAGTGTGCCCTCGTTGCCAAGAAGGCTAATGGCATATTGGGCTGCATTAGTAGGAGCATTGCTAGCAGATCAAGGGAAGTGATTATTCCCCTCTATTCGGCACTGGTGAGGCCACATCTGGAGTACTGCGTCCAGTTTTGGGCCCCCCACTACAGAAATGATGTGGACAAACAAGGAACTTCAATAGACTAAGGAAAACAGTGAGGGGGAATGAAGTATCATAGAATCATAGAAGATTGGGGTTGGAAGAGACCTCAGGAGGTCATCTAGTCCAACCCCCTGCTCAAAGCAGGACCAACATCCACTAAATCATCCCAGCCAGGGCTTTGTCAAGCCGGGCTTAAAAACCTCCAAGGACAGAGATTCCACCACCTCCCTAGGTAACCCATTCCAGTGCTTCACCACCCTCCTAGTGAAATTGTGTTTCCTAATATCCAACCTAGACCTCCCTCACTGCAACTTGATGTGGATTGGAGAGAGTCCAGTGGAGGGCAACAAAAATGATCAGGGGGCTGGAGCACATGACTTACAAGGAGAGGCTGAGGGAACTGGGCTTGTTTAGTCTGCAGAAAAGAAGAGTGAGGGGGGATTTGATAGCTGCTTTCAACTGCTTGAAGGGGGTTCAAAAACGGATGGCGTGCGGCTGTTCTCAGTGGTGGCAGATGACAGAACAAGGAGCAATGGTCTCAAGTTGCAGTGAGGGAGGTCTAGGTTGGATATTAGGAAACACAATTTCACTAGGAGGGTGGTGAAGCACTGGAATGGGTTACCTAGGGAGGTGGTGGAATCTCTGTCCTTGGAGGTTTTTAAGCCCGGCTTGACAAAGCCCTGGCTGGGATGATTTAGTGGATGTTGGTCCTGCTTTGAGCAGGGGGTTGGACTAGATGACCTCCTGAGGTCTCTTCCAACCCCAATCTTCTATGATTCTATGATACTTCATTCCCCCTCACTGTTTTCCTTAGTCTATTGAAGTTCCTTGTTTGGTGTTAGGAGAAAGTAGCACCTTCTGATTCCTCATCATTGTCGTGTGATGGCAAATAGTCCCATTGATCTCCGTGAAACTACCTGCAAGAATGATGAGCAAGGGTTTTCAGGATCATGCCCACAAACTCTTTCCAATCTTTAAAGGTAATTATAGATTACAGGCCACTGGTGGTCTTGGCTTAATCTTCTACATTCACTTTAGGGGAGATTTTTAAAGGTTTTCAGGTGTTCTGCTCAGCATTGCAATGCCTACGTCTCCTTTTCAAAAGTGACATAGGCACTTAGGATCCTAAATCCTATTGGATTGGCTAAAGCTTGCTTGTTCTTCACTATTTCATGGAAGAAATTCTGGTCTATGGTGGTCAGATTGCTGGTCACATCATCAATCCATTTTACCGTTCTTGCCTGGGTCTGTTGCAGCTCTGCTTCCCAATCTGTCCAGACTCTTTGTAGTTGCTGCTCCAACAGAGATTGCCTCCGCCAGCAAGTCATCTCCGAGCCCTTTCACACAAACCTCCAGCTGCTGCTTTAATTCCTTTCATGAAACCCCCCAGCTCCTGTTTTAGGTCTTGTTGTAAAATCCACTGGCCATTTTTCATTTCTGCAAGCACCTCTATTATTTGTTCCCTCTTGGTTCAACAGGAGTACCAGCTCACAGTCTCTCCCCTTGGAAACTGCATCCAGTTCCTGACACCAATGTTGTTCCTTATTGACCTGAGCAGCTAGTCAATTTTTGGGGGCGTGGGATGTTCCATCTGAAAGCAGAAATTGAGAGAGAGTCTCTGTCTCTCTCTCCTTTTAATGGAATCTTGTTTTATTTAAGGAATGTACAAAACCCTGCTTTATGCAACGGAGGTGGAACCAGGAACAAAAGGAACAATTTCTTAGTTTGCAGCCCCATGCCTCGTTAGCCAATACCAGCCCTAAAAGCTCTCTGTCTCTCGTTTTTTGCAGGATCACATTGCACTCATAGGCTACTGCTTTGCATTCTTGCTTTTTGCCTCTGCCTCTCTCTTTTCTTGTCTGTCATCAGATTCTGTGTTCTCTCTCACCCACACCTGGTCACAATACCCAGTGGAACCCCCCACCCACATGATGCAAATTTCTGGGCAGACTCTAATAGGCCTTGCTTTAGGCGTGACCCCTTACCTGTCTCTTACAACTGTCTTAAAAGATCAGTGCATTCACATATCAGTTTTAACTCAACCCATAGAAAGGTTTCACCTAGCTCATAATAATACCTTTATTAATCAAGGCCTTAGTGTAGCTCAAAATCATCAGCAATCAGATTGGGATAGAAAAACATCCCTTGTTAACAGAGGCACCCAAATTCATTGCCATCTCTACCCATATCTGTAATGTTCTTTCAAACCTGTGGGTAAGAAGGGCTATATGGTATCAGCCAGATCCTCACCAACTGTAAAACAGTGTAACTCTCCTGAACTACATAATTTTTTACCAGCAGAGGATGTGGTCCTATAAGTTCTCAATATCGTTACATTTTCCCTATGAAAATAAGGCTGGTGTTCAATCTTGTAACACCCTCAGATCCTGGTCGATGGCAGGCAGGATCAGACCTGGGACCTCTGGAGCTAAATGCAGGTGCCCCTACTGCGTGAGCTAAAAACCACGTGGCTGCTAGCTGAGGCTGTAGCAGACTCATTCATCTCTACGTGGTCTCGGTGCCACTGGAGGGGACAAACCACCACACCTATGAGGTGTATGTGGGTTACGGTTTCTTGTTGAAATACAACTTTCGAGCTGCTCATTATGCCGAGCAAATCTCTTGTTTTCCACCAAAATAACATATTGATAATGCAAATCTTTTAGTTGACGCTTGTTCTCAGGTTCTCCTGAATTCTTTGACTTTTCCAGGCATTTTTCTCCACTACCACTAATATCCTTCAACACGTTGTCATCTTGTGGTCTAGGCCAATCACAGGGCAAACAAAAGACCTTGGCATTCAATATTTAATTGCCAGGGAGCACAAGATATTAACAGGAACAGTTGATAGTAAACATTTATCTTGGTGATTGGGAACGCTGCATTACTTGTTTCCACAGAGGGTATGGACGTCATGGTGACATCTCTCTAGCCTGCAAACAGACGCCTAATAATAGTATAAATTAAGCCCTAAAGAAGGGATCTTCTGGGTCATAAGAGCTTGCGTATTCTAGAACATTCTGGTTGAACAGGTATCTTATGTCTATATTAAACTGAGTATTCCTGAAAGTCTGAATGTGAGGTCTCATTTAAATCCTTGTTGATTGAACTATGGCATGGAAAGCTCAGCCCTGCTATCTTGTTAGAAAGAAGACATAAACGAGTTTACTTTGTTTAATCCAGTTCTCTACTAGTGTTTCTCCACTTTGTCTCCAAGATAGAAGCAGTTCCCCTCTTGAAATCTTGCTTTAACACCTTCCTTTTCTCTCCATGAAGTGTGTTGTGGTGATTTAGGAAGGACACAGTACAATATTGCCACTGGGCACCTGTGGACAGATTGTCTTCTCATACTGGCATACATTGTGATTTAATGCCAGGGAAGTCAACGAAGGCAGGTTAAGAATAAGTTAGACAACCATCTGTCAGGGATAGCCTAGGTATGCTTGATCCTACTTCAGCACAATGTGGTGGACTAGATGACTAGATGGGAAAGAAACACTTCTGTCTACATTATTATTGATTAATTCTACCATTTTAAATCTAGTAATGGACCAGCACCACTGTTAGGATTCTTTTTGTTCCTGGTATACTAAAAAAAACCCTCCTTCTTGTCTATAACTCTGCGGGCCATAGATTTCTCCTTATGTCCCTTTGCTTCTCTTATCAATTTTCTACAATTATTAGCTTCTGATTTATATTCATGACTGTCAACTTCCCCTTTCTTGCATTGCTATATATATTTTTTTATTTTTTATAGCTGCCTTCACTTCCCCTCTACATCAGGCCATTTTTTTTTAAACCAATATGGCTTAAAAATTTATGGAGGCCATAAAGTGCATCGGAGAAGGTGAAAGCTTTCACAGCTGCTGTCAGTGCTGTTACTGCTCTGTGCATGCATCAAGGATTTCAACCCAACTCCTTTCACCAGCTCTAAATTCAAATCATTGCCATGGAAATATATCCACACTTTACTGTGGTGTGTGTGTGTGGGAGAGAATGAGACATCCTGGTAACTGGGCTTGCTGGGGAGGAGAGTTTCTCAAATGGTAGGAAAGGCAGGTAGGTTTGTCTAGTCTGCTCTGGGTAGGGATGCATATAAAGAAATGGTATTGGTGACAGTGCGTGGGGTGGCTTTCATTCTGAGTGGCAGTTTTATTGGCTTTTAAATTATGTTGACAATGAGTCAGTGACAGATACTGTAGTTAGCAATTCACCCAACTTGAGAATTGCACTGAAGCAGGCATGCTAATGCTGCTTCGATCCAGCCACACTGGTGGCTGACTTAAACTTGAATTATAAATAGCTTCCAAATGGCCAATAACAGAGCATCTCATGTAAAAAGGATCAGTTAGATCATTAATACCGAAGTCCCTTTGGTTTCGTTTTTTATTTCTCTTTTAACTTCCTGGGACTTTCCAGTGTTTCTTTCAAAAATTTAAAAATGGGTGAAAATTAGTGCAAAAAATGAACTTCACAGTTTTCCAGGTAAATAGTAGGGTCAGTAGTGGGGGACGAGGAGACAGAAAACAAAGCAACAAATAGGGAAAAGTAAGACTCTGTTGTTTATGAAACCATTTTCTCTAATCCTCACTACAAAAATAAAACTTCCTTTTACAAACAGTTGTTAGTGACTTTTGCAGTTACATTTGATATAAGCTGCGTAGGCTCATGGTAGTTTTTGCAGCGTGTCTTCTCCTCCTCAGAGAGGAGGGGGTGCCCAGCACCCATGTGGGGAGCAGGTTGGGAGGAGACCAGTACTCCCCTCCCTGAGGCCTGGTCCTACAGCAGTGAGTAGTCTCGGCCAGCTGCCTGCCCATCTCATGCCTGCATTGGGCAGTTGCATCAGGCACCAACCGCAGTCACATTCCCCCATGCAGGCACGCTGTGCTGGTCCCTGGGAATCTGCGAGCAAGGAGCCAGATAATCTGGATAGAAATTAGAAAAATCCAAATACTAGATTTTTCAAAAGCAGGGAATTTTTCAGAGGCTTTTGCTAAAAACTGAAAATTAAGGGCCTTATTAATACCATGTTCATACTTGTTTCAGAGTAGCAGCTGTGTTAGTCTGTATCCACAAAAAGAAAAGGAGGACTTGGGGCACCTTAGAGACTAACCAATTTATTTGAGCATAAGCTTTCGTGAGCTACAGCTCACTTCATCGGATGCACTTGGTCACTCGCAGCCAGGTGAATATTTCTATAATATCCTTCAAAATGCTTTGTTCATGTCTCCGGTCAGATAACATAAGTCTATTATTAATATTCTGGTAGTATGCAGAAGCCCCAAATGAGATTAGCGCCCATTGTGCTGGGTGCTGTACAAAAGTGTGGTAAGAGACAGACCCTGCCTGGAAGAGCTGATCATCCAAAAGGAAAAGACAAAGGGTGGGGAAAAGGAAATATCACTATCCCCATTGTACAGCTAGGAAGATGAGGCACAGAAAGACTGACTTGTCCAAAGTCACACAAGGAGGATGTAAGGAGCAGATCAGGGACTGTCACCAGAGGTCATGAGCTCCTCCCCAGTGCTTTAACCACAAGACCTTCCATCTTCCTGACTCTTAACATTAGGTTTCCAGGATGAATACTTACAAATACAAATTTGAAATTTACTTTCTGTAAATACGTTACAATGTTGACTTAAAATTCACTCTTTTGATGAGCATCCCAGCCAGCATGTTCACTTCCCCCGATACTTGGTGAAAGCGAACTTGCCAGGGAGATGAATTTGTATTTTTTAAACAAATATATGGATATTCTTAGTCACTGTACACTGAGCTTCTCTAGTTGTAAAATGGGTGTAAAGATAGTTTCTCCCTTCCCATCTTTTGTGCATTGCTTGTCTTCCAGGCTTAGACTGTAGCTCTGTGTACATCCTGTGCTTAACATAGCGGTCCTCCAATGCTGACTGAGACCTCTGGGCACTCACTGCAATAGACAGCGTTAATAATAATAACCTACTAGTTAACCTCTTCAAAGCACTGCACAAACATTAAGTTCTAAGTCTGATTAATAAGGTCTTGCTGCCTTCTGCTCTGACTGAATTATACACATGACATAACAGAAGGCAACGCTGCTCGGCCATTTTTGCTCTCTGAGGTACTTCAGTTGCTGTCTTTGGGGAATGTTGATCTATTTTTAAATTGCTTAAGGGCTAACGCTCTTCTTTTTGACAGCAAACGTCTCTAGGGAACATACTGCGCACCGAGGAAAGAAAAGCAAAGTTGAAATGCACAGGAAACATACTGTAGCATGTGCACACATACCCTCTTTATTTGCCCTGCCTGCGGTATCTTTCCCTGAATCATTATTGCCCTTGGGTTCCGAGGCAATTTCCTTTAACGGAAAAATATAACATTCTACCTCTATAACTCAGTAAAGGGGAAGAGAACTGGAGAAAGAGGCTTAAAGGGGAGTTTATACTGGCACTATGAACAGAACAAATGGAGTGGCAAAGTAAATCAATGGTAGGGTGACTACTCTAATTGCCTTCTATGATGAGATAACTGGTTCTGTGGATGAAGGAAAAGCAGTGGACGTGTTATTCCTCGACTTTAGCAAAGCTTTTGACACGGTCTCCCACAGTATTCTTGTCAGCAAGTTAAAGAAGTATGGGCTGGATGGATGCACTACAAGGTGGGTAGAAAGTTGGCTAGATTGTCAGGCTCAGCGGGTAGTGATCAATGGCTCCATGTCTAGTTGGCACCTGGTATCTAGCGGAGTGCCCCAAGGGTCGGTCCTGGGACTGGTTTTGTTCAATATCTTCATTAATGATCTGGAGGATGGTGTGGATTGCACTCTCAGCAAGTTTGCGGATGACACTAAACTGGGAGGAGTGGTAGATACGCTGGAGGGTAGGGATAGGATACAGAGGGACCTAGACAAATTGGAGGATTGGGCCAAAAGAAATCTGATGAGGTTCAACAAGGACAAGTGCAGAGTCCTGCACTTAGGACAGAAGAATCCAATGCACCGCTACAGACTAGGGACCGAATGGCTCGGCAGCAGTTCTGCAGAGAAGGACCTAGGGGTGACAGTGGACGAGAAGCTGGATATGAGTCAACAGTGTGCCCTTGTTGCCAAGAAGGCCAATGGCATTTTGGGGTGTATAAGTAGGGGCATTGCCAGCAGATCGAGGGACGTGATCGTTCCCCTCTATTAGACATTGGTGAGGCCTCATCTGAAGTTCTGTGTCCAGTTTTGAGCCCCAGACTACAAGAAGGATGTGGAGAAATTGGAGAGAGTCCAGTGAAGGGCAACAAAAATGATTAGGGGACTGGAACACATGAGTTATGAGGAGAGGCTGAGGGAACTGGGATTGTTTAGTCTACAGAAGAGAAGAATGAGGGGGGATTTGATAGCTGCTTTTAACTACCTGAAAGGTGGATCCAAAGAGGATGGATCTAGACTATTCTCAGTGATAGCTGATGACAGGACAAGGAGTAATGGTCTCAAGTTGCAGTGGGGGAGATTTAGGTTGGATATTAGGAAAAACTTTTTCACTAGGAGGGTGGTGAAACACTGGAATGCGTTACCTAGGGAGGTGGTGGAATCCCCTTCCTTAGAAGTTTTTAAGGTCAGGCTTGACAAAGCCCTGGCTGGATGATTTAGTTGGGATTGGTCCTGCTCTGGGCAGAGGGTTGGACTAGATGGCCTCCAGAGGTCCCTTCCAACTCTGTTATTCTATGATTCTAGAATCAGGAAGCTCTCTGAGGCAGGTTATTTCATTGCACTATAGAAAAACCTGCTCCTATTGAAGCCAGTAGCAAAGATGCCCTTGATTTTAAGGGGTGTGGGATTGAGTTGTTAGAAAACTGTATAATGAATTGTGTTAGTCTTATTTATTGAATAACATTCTATATATAGTATTATAAGAAGATATGAAGAGGTTTTTAAGGCCTGGCTTGACAAAGCCCTGGCTGGGATGATTTAGTTGGGGATTGGTCTTGCTTTGAGCAGGGGATTAGACTATATGACCTCCTGAGGTCCCTTCCAACCCTGATATTCTATGAAGGAATTTTTGCTTTCTGAATGCGTGTTTGCTGATGCAGCATTTCAGAACTTAGCTGAAACAGCTTCATGAAACCTGGTTTGTGTGTCTTTGTCAAATCTTTGGTCTGTGTAAGTAGCAAGGTAGAGCAGAGTGTCATGATGGAATTGTTAACTTCATATGCCTCCCACCCCTTCCTAACCAAACCAACCAAAAAGTAAAAACCTAAGACCACAAGAAACAGACCAGTCAGATAAGAACTGGATAGAGCCAAAGGGGTGGACAGCAGCGAATAGTTGACAGAAGTAGACAGATAAATTGTTGTTTATCCTGCTAAAACGTATTGATTTAGGTTAGTTATTGTGATTTATGCATGGGAAAGTTTTAATTAGGTAGGCAGACAGATGAGGTAACTTGGTAAACTGAGTCTGTGTAAAGAGGTGGAGAAGAAAAAGAGGAAAAACACAGCAGAAACCAGAGATTTGAAATGAGTCTTTCTTCTTCTCATCTTTCTTGCCTTATCTGGTTTTGCATAGCTATGGAATTCATAGCTGATAATAACATCATCTTAAAACATACAGAATAAAACTAAAATCAACTGTTTTTAAGCCCATCTTGTTTTTTACCCAACAGGGTCATAAGGTAGAAGATTATACAGGTCTTATGATTCTCTCCTGCTCAGAACAAAGCAGTATATACACAGTAACTGCCAGACTACAGGATACATTTCTGCACAGAGTATCTCCAAAGGAAATAAGCTCAAGCAGCTTTTGTTGTGGAGTATTAGGGTATGTCTACACTACCCTCCAGATTGGCTGGTAGCGATCGATCTATCGGGGATTGATTTATCACATCTAGTGTAGACGCGATAAATTGATCCCCGATCGCTCTGCCATCGACTCCTGTACTCCACCCGAGAGGCGGAAGCGGAGTCGACAGGGAAGCGGCAGCAGTCAACTCCGCTCCGTGAGGACGCGAGATAAGTTGACCTAAGATATGTCCACTTCAGCTACGCTATTCTTGTAGCTGAAGTTGCATATCTTAGGTCAATCCCCCCCAGTGTAGACCAGGCCTTAGAAAACAACAGAAGGAAAATATATGTACTTCAGTGAAATTGGTATAATCCCACCCCTTCTCATATAGTCCAGGTGGAGAGACTAAAACCATTGATCTAGACAGGCATTTGTATCACGCATTTTTTCCATAGGGATCATGGATTCAAGAGACAGCTGGATTGTATGCCACTTACTCCAGCACTTATCTTTTGTCTTGCAAAACTGATCTACTAATTTACCTAGCACTGTTATGGAACTGGAGCAAAACAATGCACTAAGCCAAATTCTGCCCTGCAGTTAAATTCCACCAAAGCTATAGAATCCAGGGTTTCACTGATGTGACTGAGGGCAGCATCTGGCCCTTTGTTCTTAGAAGGTAACATACAAATGGAAATCAGCTGAAATTAAAAAGCTTTCCCTAGACATGTACTATAGAGGCAGCTGGTAGTGTCCATAGCGCGAGGCCATGATCAAGTGTCTTGATGTTTTTGGTCTTTTGGCCTCGAGATGAAAACCTTGTCTGTGTCTCTTGGACTGTGAAGTAAAAATATTATCTAAGTTATAATGTTCAGCCACTAGAGTGTGACGTGTAACATAACTTACTTCAGCTCTTAACAGCCATTCCTGGCTGTGCATTAAAGTGTCTTAAAGTGGGGACATCTCTGGTGTATCTCTCTGGGAAGGAAGCTCTGTAGCCATTCCATATGTGGTACAGAAGCATGACCTGCTAGTAGCAACCCTGCAATCTACTGTGTACTAGGTGTCCACAACATCATATCAGAAATAAACTAGTGCCAGAGAAGAACAGAAACAGAAGGAAAACAGCAAGAAAAGTTGGCAGGATTGATTTCATCAATGTGTCACTCTTCAGTGCCCCAGCAAACTTCAGTTTACACACCTTCAGAATGGATAGAATGGAAGCAATATTTTGCAAGATTTCACATTGCTACAAAACTCCACCAAGAAACCGGAGATATTCAGGTATCATTTTTAATTTATGCTATGGGGAAGCAAGCAGAGTCCATCTTTCAATCTTTTATGTTTACTGAAGACCGTTGCAAAGATGACTTTGAAAGAGTTTGGGTTATGTTTGATGCATGCTTTATACCTCAGAAATGTAGTTTATGAAAGCATATTTTCACCAGATAATTCAGGAACTGAGAGAAAATGCTGACTCTTTCATAATAGCTTTGCATGCACTGGCTGCAAATTGTGATTTTTTGGGGGGACTGCAAAACATGAAAATATCAGTGACAGGCTGGTTTTGAGTTAACAGGCAAGAACATCTCACAGCAACTATAATTAATGACAGACTTAAAATCTACCCACAGCTTTTCAGATAGCGAAGCAGTCTGAACTAGTCAAACAGCAGAACCAAAGGCAGGAGCAACTTGAAAACCTGAAACTAGTTTAGAAGCTATAAACAGACAGATGAGCACTAAAAATCATGAGCCTCAAGGCTTTTACGGTATGCGGATATTTCAGGCAAACTACACAGCCTTTCAGAATAAATGTACAAGATGTGATAAAAATTCATAGCCCAACAGATGTATGTTTAGCCAAAGGCACGAGGTGTAATAAATGCACAGAATATGGAATATTTTGCAGCTATTTGGTATACCAAACCAGTCAGGGATTTGAGTAATGTTACAGACAATCAAGAGCCATTGTTGCTGGGATTTATCACGTGAGATGACACAGTGCGTGCCAGGCGAGTGAAACTGAATATTCACAGAAATACTATTGACTTTAAAATAGACTCATGAGCAGATGTCACAGTCCTCTCAGAAGGGACCTTCAACCTCTCCCAGAGCTGAAATCACCTGACATAGCCTTGCCTAACCCTACAGGTATTTTGAACTGCATGGGCCAGTTCACCATAGAAACAACTTACATGCTGCATGCAAAGAGGAGAAACTTAACAGGGATGACAGTTCAAGCGAGAGGAGGGAAGCAGTGGTTTAAATTTACTTTTACATTTAGGATTTGTTGGGGGATGGCAGGGGCAAGTCCTGTGAGTCCTTGCCCTGAAAGAAGGGTGATCCTTAAGAAGTCATGGAGCCTGGGAAGAATACAGGCACACAGTGGTCCCAGAAAGGTCTGTGGGAACAGCCTGTGGACAGGCTGAGGAGGCAGAAACCCAGGGGGCAAGCAGGAGGCCTGAATATGTAGATCTGAACTGCTCACAACAAAGGAACTAGAGTGGAACCCAGAGAAGAGGGAAAGCCTGGATTTCCCTACCAGCCACTGGAAAAGGTGATGCAAAGACCACGGACACCAGGGGCAGAAGAAGTCTGGATGCGATCAAAGATGCAACATGAGGCTATTGGACTTCTGTCTTGTTGGAATCTCTCTTGCCCCAGAAGTGGAGGGACTAAAAGTGGCTTGGCCAAAGGGCTGAGTCGAAGGAGGAAGCTGATGACCGCAGGGCTGGAGCATTGGTCATCGGGGGGGCATTAGATGAGGAGAGCCTGTTACACTGTGCCCAGCTATGAGGAGGCACGCCAGCAGTGAGTCCACTCTGACACCTGTCCTCCATTTTGAATCTCTTTTCGCAGACAAACACTGCGCCTGGTGCAGGGACCAGCAATAAGCACATAAGGAACGAAGAAGGTCTGCACAAAATACTGCTCCCAAAATAATTTTTCTCACCTGCTACTATGACTGTCTTCACGGCTTTTTTGAAGTCCTTCAGTGGCTCCATATTACTCTGCATATTAAGTTCAACCTTTTTTGTCCATACCTTTATAATGATACCTTGCAGAACCTTAATCATCCATTAGATGTCTCTGTGTGCTGCATAGAGTTCCAGACAACCTGTGGTCCCTGGTAAACAAGGGAGACAAAGCTGGAGTTCAAGTTGTGTGGAAGCCTCTTTGTAGATATAATTAGTTTCCTTAATAAATGGCTTCTGTTTTAAGATGGACTGTGATTCCACATATCAAGATAGCCTTTAAGATTGTACACTCCTTAGCTCCCTTTGACATTTCTTGGTCTGTTTTCCCCCTTCATCTCTTCTACTCTGCTAATGAGATATTACTACGTCTGGCAGATATTACTAACCTCCATTTTAATCTGTTTATTTGAGTATCCTTTATAGCTCTGAGAGTTTTGTTTTTTACTGTCCACTTGTGTCTGCAAACAAGAAGTGGGTAGGAGGGTTTAAAAGATATTTTTGTGCCCAAATCTACTGCTGTTTGTTGACCTGAATATCTCCAGAATTTTTGATGAGTTGAGTCAGGCATATTGATTTCTCTAGTTCCTTTTGTCAATGCTTCTCTTCTTAATAGGCAATGAGTCAGCTACTTGTTTACATGAGCAGAATGTATTGTGGCAGGGCTGGGGGGTGCAGGAAATCATGGAAACCATGTTTAAATTGAGCAATGCAGAGCACTTAGCATTAAGGTTGTTGCATCACTTTAAGAATCTTGAGACTGTTGAAATAGCTTCCATCCACTGTCCTACAGGGAAATACAAACATTAACCATTTTATTGCTGCCTCACACCCAGGTACAGGGGACAGGAAGAAAGGGAGAAACAGCTCTTCACTGCTGCTCCAGGGCTGCTGCAAAGATCCTTGCTACATTCTGCTGCCTCAGAGTCCTTCAAAGAAAACGTAATTGCCCCAGGTGACTGTGGGATTCAAGTGCTGCTGAGACCAGTGCCTCATCGGGGTGTCAGGGAAAGTTGTGCTGAAGGAAGCGTGGTCTTTTTTGTAAGGTATAGAAGTGAAGTCCAGCTCACTTGAGATCATTAAATAATATCCCGGGCACCAGTTCATGAGAGTGGAGGTGTTAAGCCCAGTGCTCCAGACCATTTTTAACATTCTCTGTAACCAAATTCACCCGGCAGTGTTAATTACATAAGGAGTTCATCTTCACTGCCTGTCCTAAATGATTGTGTACTATTCCTGTGCAGTTAAATGCCTGTTCTGTTTCACCCCAGAGGTGGCTGCATTTCAGCAGCAAAGACAATGATAGATTTCTGTGTATCAGTTTTTACAGTATCTCATGAGACTTTGGGATGAAAGCTGCTATATAAATGCAAGCTATAATAACTAACCCCTGCAGAAATTGTGCTTTGAGAGTGTTTTTCTTGTATAATACCAGGAGTAGAAAGGGCATTGCTAGCCCTCTGGTTACATTTTATATTGTTCAAAATTCAAAATACCCAAGTTCCTCTCCAAGGGTAAAATTCCCTGGGAAGGATGGCAAAGGAGAGTTGAGAGATTTAAGTGGTGCTAGGCCTTTTGAAATGGCTTTCTGCACAGGGAAAGATTTCACACTAAGCTGTTATGTGCTTAAGATCACTTTCTCATCATATTTACAGATGAAAAATTAAGCAATTAAAATAGGTGCAGTTATGGCTTCTGCGTGTCTTCTGTTTTCTCCGGGAAACTGCCTGCCACTATTGCCAGAAGCTAAGGCAGAGCAGAACCCCTCCGCTCTGTGGGAACCCCTCCTCCCCAGAAGTCAGCCTTGTGAGGAGTTGCCTGGAGGAGGCACAAATTTACAATGGGAGCCACGATGCACTTAAAACAAATTGATCTTTTTAAATGGCAGGGGGAATAAAATTGCTAATTCATCCAGAACTCCAGAGAGGTTCATCATTCCAGAGAAGTAGGGGTGCAGGGGGTGATGCAGCACCCCCAGGTTTTATGGGGGGCCACTGGTCCCCAGGGTCTTGGGGGCTGGCTCTGAGCCCAGCCTGCTCCCGGCCTTCCACCTAGACTTCCGCCCCCTGCCCTGGGCTCTGGTCCCGGCCACCGGCCCTGCTACCCAGCCGCTGGGTCCATGCCTCGCACTCCACTCCCCGTCCCAGCTGCCAGCCCCACTCCCCAGCCGCTGGGTCCACACCCCGCACTCTGCTCCCCAACCCCGCACCTGGGGCTCGGATCCCAGCCACTGGCCCTATGCCCAGGGCCCCACTCCTGGCCCCGCGCCTGGGCTCTGCTCCTGGAGCCCTGGCAGGCGGCCCTGCTCCCCAGCCACTGGCCCCACTCCCGGTCATGGGGCTCTGCTCCTGGCTCTGCATGTGGGGATCCAGCTGCTGGCTCCTGCCCAGGGCTCCACTCTTGGCCCCACACTCGCCCCCAGCTGAGACCACATCCTTAGCCTCCTTACCCCTGTTCAGGTCCCCCTCTCCTGGAGACACAGCCCTGCTCCCAGCCTCAGCTAGGGCTTGGGCATGGACGGGGTAAGGGGGCTGGCTTTCAGCACCCCCACTACTAAAAATGCTCGAGTGCCACTGCATCATTCACCCATGTCAGAGTGATGATAAAGATCATAGGTTTTGCGGGCTTACCATGCAGAGCTGCGGACCAAAATTGCCTGCAGTCCGCTTCTTGGCAGATCTGTCTGGCCATCTACTGCTGTCACCACCATGCTGTCCGAGCCCCTTATGCCATGCATAAAGTATGTCAGACACTAGGACCTCCCACTGCATCTCTGCTACCAGGAATGTGTTAATTCATGGGAAAAAAACCAAACAAAAGTACATGTGCAAACCTTGGAGTGTAGTTCTGGAATGGCTTAAAAGAAAAGCTCATTGGCTCAGTCAGAATAATATCTCCTGCTACAGTGGGCTTATGAACCGGGGTGGAGCGTGGGTGTTCAGTGCACCAGGCCCCACATGAACCTGATGGCTAAGAGCTGCGGAGAAAACGGCCTGCCTTTAAGGTGTCTGTGAGCGGCCAGGCTAGCTGCCTGATGAACTCTGAGGAAAGGCGCCTAAAACGGAGACTTTGGCAGGTGAAGGAAATGAACAGCAATATCCATGTCTATTCTTTTGTACGAGACTGTGAACTTCTTCTGGCCAAGTCTGCATGACTCTGTCTGACCTGCTGGTAGAGTATGAGGAGCTGAAACACCTTCTCAGAAACATCTTCTGACTTCTTCTTAACAGCATTCATTGTTCTTACAGTACAGCCTGAGCACTGGACAGACACATCACAAAGGAGACAGCTCAGGCCCCAGAGAGCTCACTGTCCGGGTGTCAGACAGAGATGCCGCAGGCAGACAAAACAGACAAAGGCAGTAGAGGATGAAACAAGCTTCTCAGAGAAGTGGAAGGCTTGGCTCATGGCTGGCCTAGCAATGCTTGACAAGCAAGACTGGTAGGCACTATGGCAGAGGAAACACCATGCCTCTTGACTTCTACTCTCTCAGAAACCATGCCCACAGGGAAAGAGGTCCTGTTCTATACAGGATTTTACACTGTCCTCCTCACCATGTGACACGAGGAGCCCCTCAACACCAAGTGGCAGAGGGCCCAGAGTTACACTGTAACTTTCATTGGGCCTGACACGCTCAACACACTGTTGTCAGAATATTTAGCTCGACAGTGCCTTAAGGTGGTATAAAAACTGGGGACGTGCTGGTCATGAATATCATTGCATGATGTATGTATGGGCTGAACGTAAAGAGTTATGTGCGTGTGCGTGAAATGTTCTTAAAAAGGTGTTGGGGAGCTGTGACGCTCTGTACCTCGGGGGACACCCTGCACCCCCATGTTCATCTTTATAAAATGATTGTGTGGTAGCCAATGCAAAGTTTTTCATGTTGGGTGTCTTCAGAAGGCTCATGATGCACTGAGCGTGGTTGTTATAGTGATGTTATAGTAACTGCTACAGAAATGTTCTAGGTTATAATTTCATGTATGTAGTTACGAGGCTGAAAATGTATCCTCATGGCTCAAAGCAAGCCCAGACAAAAACTCTCCAGAAGCAGAGGGGCAATTCACACCTCACCAGGGCAGGTATGGGACAAACCCAGCCCAGCCTCACAGGAACAAAGGGCGCTGGCCTAGGCAGCAACAAAAGAATCTGTTAGACTCTCGAGGGAGTCACCCCCCCTTCCTTTGGGCAGTTTGGGACTGCGATGAGGTAATACTCACCTGACTCTGGAAGGGGGGAGGGGCAAAGCCAAGAGGGAAGAAAGGACATTATAAAAGGGAGAGACTTTTGCCATGCTCGCTCTCTCTCCCACCTACACCACCAGGCGACTGAAGCGCCGATCAAAGGGGAGAGCCTGGCTGAAGAGCAAACAGCCAGCCTGTGGTGAGAAACATCTAAGTTTGTAAGGGCATTGAAAGTGTTAAGATCAGCTTAGAATGCATTTTTCTTTCATTTCATTTGACCAAATCTGACTTACGTTTTGATTTATAATCACTTAAAATCTGTTTGTTTATTCTACCTGAAGCAGTGCGTTTGGTTTGAAGTGTGTCAGAGAATCCCCTTGGGATAACAAGCCTGGTACATATCAATTTCTTTGTTAAACTGATGAATTTATATAAGCTTGCAGCATCCAGCTGGCATAACTGGACACTGCAAGACGGAGGTTCCTAGGGTTGTTTCTGGGACCGGAGATATTGACTAGTGTCATTCGGTTGCAAGTAGCTGGGAGCAGCTTACGTGCCAGAGGCTGTGTGTGAACAACCCAGGAGTGGGGGTTCTAGCAGATCACTGGTCCAGATAACACCAGGGGGGGAATGTCACAGGGGCATTGAATAAAACAATCCTGCCCCAGACACAGGAATATGGATTTACCTGTCTGGCTGGCTTGATTACAGGCAGAGAACAATGAAAATACATTTACACACAAAGTAAACAAAGAAATTAAGCTAACAAGTAGCAGAGGAAACAGCTCGTTAAGCACAATGGGAGACACACTGAAATCTGAACCCTCAGGTCTTCCTGGCTCTTGAGGCAAAGACAATGGACTGTGGGAAATATAAGGGAAGCAAAAAAGATATTCTAGTTACCTATTGCTCAGGGGCTAAAGGGGGCAGCACCCTCTGATGCTGGGAACGTTGGATCCTCTGACAAGAAGGGCTAGAGATGCTGGTAGTTTGATGCAGGGGAGAACACTGGTTAGGCCAAGACTGTCTTGGCCAAAGTTCAACTTTTAGTCAGTAGGAAGCATATTGTTTTTGTTGTATTTGAAACCACTTCTCTGTGTTACTCTTGCTTAAATCTATCTTGTTTATTAATAAATGTATTCTTACCTTTACTATAAACCATCTCAGTGCTGTTATATTGAAGAAAAGGATGAGACCTTAGCTAAGCTAACAGATGTGGGGTGGGGAGGCGGGTGCACGGTCTCTTTGGAAGCAGTGAACTTAATCATTTCTGTGAGTTGTCCAGCGAGAGGGATTGGATGCTGCAGAGAGATGTCTCTGGGGCACTGACGTTCACTGATGGTTACCTGCAAGGCACAGTTCAGACTGGCAGAGTCTCGAGAAGTTTGATGGTGAAGCAGACAGACGGGTGTGGAAGGGAGCTGCAAAGTTCTCCCTAGCTGAGGCACAGAGGTAAAACAGTGGCTTATGGTTCTGGGTGCCCTGAGGAGAGTGTTTGGCTGCATCTGTGTGTTCCCTCTGTGTGCCGCTCCCGCCCTGCACAGACAGCTGGCTCGGCAGACCTTGAGCAGACCATCCAATGACCACAAGATCCATTAAAGGATGAGGGCACCTAGCCAGGTTTATTGTTGATGAAGCATGGTACTAGGTATCCAGCAGACTCTACTGGACCACTAATACGTGTATGCCTGTAACAATGGACCAACTCAGTGAATGGCGGGACTTTCCCTTCCTCCCTAGGCCAGACAAAGATACTCCCTCTGAGATGCATCTTTATACCCTGTTACAAACAAGTTATCACGGCCTGTAGTGGGGTGGCTGTCCTACTCCATGATAAAAAGGGCTGGAACAGGCCAGAATCATAGAATCATAGAATCATAGAATATCAGGGTTGGAAGGGACCCCTGAAGGTCATCTAGTCCAACCCCCTGCTCGAAGCAGGACCAATTCCCAGTTAAATCCCTAACTGACCTAGCTATGCTGGAAAAAACTTAAATATAGTCTAGGCCTTAGCTACACTGCAGGGCTAACAGGAGTAAAAAAACCTCTAACAACGTAGTTTTGTCACAAAAGTCAGCAGTTCTGACTTTACGTACACCTGTGTGTGTGTGTCGGGGGTGGGTGGTGGATATGTTGAGGTGGGACTGGTTTTTTGCATATTCTTTTTTCAAAGTTCTCAGGACTGAAATGGTTCCTAAGCACATTCTTAAGCACATAAATGGTGCACATTCTTAAGCACATTTAGGTTAAGCACATAAGAATTCCCAGTTAGAGAGGCTGTGCAGACCAGCAGCCAAACAGCAAGGGCCTGTGGGGAGCTAATCAGGGTCAGACTGAGCCCTATATAAAGGCTGAAGCAGAGAGGAGAGGGCAGTCTGTCCCTAACTAGCAAGGGAGGAGGACTGGCTCCTGAGGGTAGCACCTTGGACAGAGCAGTGCTGGGCAGGCTTGGGGGAGCGGAGGAGAGCTCCGGCCTGTTACATGCCAGGCTGTGCCCCTGTTAAAAAGGGTTGAGAAGGTGCAAGGGCCAAAGGGGAAGTGGCCGGGGGAAGACAGATAGACAAGGGGAGAGAGGGAGGGCAGAAAGAGGCTTCCACTAGAGGTCCCTGGGTTGGGACCCAGAGTAGCAGGTAGGCCTGGGTCCCATTCAGTGTTATGACTAACATCTGTCTACCCTGAGTAGTGAGATGCCCTCTTGTCTGTGCGTCTCCATCATCCCTAGAAGGGTCTAGAACTAAGGGGCTCTCAGGAGTACACAAACTTTGTCACTCCTGAGTTTCATGATGACCTTTGCAGTCAAGCAGCCATCCCCCCCAGAGGATGGAGAGGACACAGCCAGCATGGCTCAGCAGGCCCTGGAAATCCAGGCTTCCTGCGGTATCTCGCTGTGAGACATGCTACTCCTGCATGTGAAGTAGAAGGTTGTAATTAGAGCTGGGCTAATAATTGATTTTTCAGTTCAGTGGCGGGTTTGAAAAAGAAAAAGAAAAAAAAACAACACAGTTTGGGTCAAACCAAATCGGACAATTTTTGGTGAATCAAAAAAATCCATTGGAGGTCCGGGCCAAGGTGGGGATTTGAACTGGGTTTCCCACCTCTCAGGCGCACTAACCCCTGGGCTAAAGGTTATTTTGGGAGTGTCAGAAAAACAGCACCATCACCACCACTACTTCCTTCACCTCCTCTGCTTCTGGCTGTTTTGTAAATGGCTGAAATCATTTGGGTCAGATTTGTGACTAATTGTGTCGACTAAACGATTTGTTGGAAAAATGTTGCTATAGCTGTAATCGAATTCCAGGGCACGTTAGTTCATTCCAGTCTACTCCCCACCTTTATTATTTTGCAGTCCCATTGCAGCTGTCTTGCAAATGTCCCTTGGCCCATAATGGCTCCCAGGGCACCCCGGTGGGGTTCCTCTTGGCACTTGGATCTCCTTGGCTCAGCAGGACAGAATCGGGTTAGAGACAAAGCATCCTTAGCAGTAACGGCAGTTTGGAGAGCGGGTAGGAAGAAAACACTCAGCTCAGACTTGTTCCTCACTCAGTCACTGATCTGTTTCATGAGGAGAAGCATAACAGGTGCTTGAGGCTGCAGCTGAGGAGTAGATACAGGCAGGTGGCTATGGACTGAAGGAGGCAGACTGCAGGAGAAGGGAGATGAGGTCTGGAAGGTGTCGGGGCAGATGACCCTCCTCAGCAGTGGCTAATCTGCTCCTAGGCCTGCTGGTGCCAGCACTGGAGCTGGTGGCTGAGGAGAGGGAACGTGAGAAGCAGGGTCTGGATGGCAGGCAGTGACAGCTGGCGCGTGGGCAGTGCGACTGCCAGGCTCGCTGAGCAAGGGACCTGTGTCAGCACTGAGGGGACCTGCTTCAGGTGAGCTGGAGAGCAGAGTGTGCGTGGGGGGCAGAGTGTGTGTGGGGGGGCAGAGGGACCTGCCGGCTTAAGCAGGAGAGCGGTGAGTGCGTGCATGTGAGAAGGACTGGGCTTGTTCAGTCAGGTACGATTCTGGGTGGGGAGCAGTGGGGGAGCACAGGGGTGGAACACGACTCCTCTGGGCAGTGCCAGCCCTCATAACAGTGGAGTGGGAGACCCAGTTCCTCTGAACAACACCAGCTTTTGCAGGGAGTTGGGGAACCAGTTCTTCTCTGCTCAGAATAATGGGCAAAGGACCTGACTCTAGAGAGCATCAAGACTTGCAGAGGGCTCCGGGACTCTGCTCTGGAGGATCTTTACCAATGAGTTCAAGTGGCATGGACTGAATGGTGTTCCTCCACCTCCTCCCCGAAAGGATATCACCCATGGAACTCCTCTCCTTTGCAAAGCCTCTGCTGTTGGCTAGCGCCATGGGCGGTCTTGCCCTTTCTCCCCTGGGCTGTTTGCACAGAGCCAGTGTTAGCACACTGGAGACATTTTTGCTTTTTTACATTTTCTGGATACGGATTGTCAAGATGGCCCTGTGGGGTTCCATGCTCGTTGCATCTCAGTGACCACATCAATTGGGCTCAGCCTGCAAGAAAAAGAAGGTTTCTGCTGCCAACCACTAACCCTGCAAATTCAACACGGGCTCACAGTTGAGCTGGTTTATTTCCTCTTTGGGCATCAGCAAGTGGTAAAGATTCTGCAGGCCAAGTTTTCATCCCAGTGGCATTGGTGCACTCCCATTGCTTTGTATGGGGGGTTGCCCAAATGGATTTTAAGAGAGAAGACAGAGAAGAAATTCCAGTTCCCCGTCCCCAGGGCTTTGTCTAGATTTAAAAGGTTTGCCAGTACAGCTATACCAGCAAAATTTCCTGTGTCAATGCAGCTGGTCACGGATCCACAGGATCCGCTTTTATACAGTCCCTTGGAGGAACCCCTGCAGTATGCCAGGCCCCGCAAGGGGTCCCACTGTTCCTTAAGGGGAGGCCATGCAGCCTCAATGCTTATGACGCTGGACTCCAGCACTCCTATTTCACACCGGGAGCTCTGCCCAGCGGCTCCAGCTGAGACAGACTCCTGGTCAGAGACTTTTTGCGGTTCAAGGACCAGTGCACCTCGGCATATTTGCAGTGGCACCAGGTTACCTTTTCAAAACAGAGCCAAATTTATTAGGCAGCTGGAGCACAGCTTCAGGAAGTCCTTACGGTAGTGAGGAGAAGCAACGGTTAAGACATGGTCCACACTGGCCAAGCCAGCCCAATCATCCAGTCACACTGCTGTGGAATCTATTTCTTCTCTCTTGCCCTTTGTCAGTCCCAGGTGACAGCCCCATGTCTCTCCGAAGGCCAGCCTCCTGTCATCTCTTGGTCCTCTGTCCTCCTCCTCCTGCAAAGTTCACATGTCCTGTCTGCTGGAATTTCCCACTGGTAGGTGCCAGTTGTTCATTCCTTGGGGTTCCCACTGTCTTTCCGGATCCTGCATTGATATGGGGTCAGTTTCTGTCAGTCCTTCATGATCCTTTCATACCTCCCCAAAGAGTTACGTGACCCCACACCTCATATCTCCTGTTGTGCCCAAAGCTTTAGCACTTTTGCACCCATTGGGTAGCAATCCCTACTCAAGTAACCCCTGCCATGTATCTTATTCATAAAATTACAGCAGATTCCCACTTCGTCAGACAGTTTATATCAGCAAAAGAGTCCTTTGGCTGGGATAGCTTGTATGAGTTTCCAGAACAAAATAAGCTGTATTGGAAAAAAACACCTCAGTCTAACTTCATCAACACAAGGGCTTTCGTGGGCACAGCTATGCTGTGGGGGTGGGGAAATCACATCCCTAACTGACCTAGCTATGCCGGAAAAAACTTAAATATAGTCTAGGCCTTAGCTACACTGCAGGGCTAACAGGAGTAAAAAAACCTCTAACAACGTAGTTTTGTCACAAAAGTCAGCAGTTCTGACTTTACGTACACCTGTGTGTGTGTGTCAGGGGTGGGTGGTGGATATGTTGAGGTGGGACTGGTTTTTTGCATATTCTTTTTTCAAAGTTCTCAGGACTGAAATGGTTCCTAGGACTCATGCTGGCTCTGTGCACAGGGGTGGGTTTGACCCTCCGAGCACAGAACTCCCAACAGGAGGGCTTGCAGAGTCGGTCCCCAGGTACCGAAAATCTGGTTATAGCTGGAGTGTTATCAAGTCTCGTGATTTTTTTTTTCCCCTCCATGTTGGGACTTCAGCTGGGGCTGAAGCCAGCTTGACTGTGATGCGGGAAGCTCCATCCCTCTCAGGAATTTCTGTGCTGTCCAGAAGAATGCCTCCTTCGATTGGCTGCCTGCCCCACTTGCCTGCCTCCTGGGGAAGAGACACCAATTAAAGCTGCTGCAGGAATCAAGCCAAGGTCTCTCCACCCTCTCTCCCCCCCACTCCACCCTCGGGACCCGACACTGTTCTCATAGCAGGAAGGGGGGAGCAGAAAGAGCCCCCCCCACACCCCAAGCAGCTCAGAGCAACTCCACTCCACTCCACCCCCTCCTCCCTTCCCGTGAGCAACAGGATGGCTCCTCTGCTACTTCCTTCCCCCCTACAGTACCTGGCCTGGAAAGGGGAGGAGAGGAGGGTGAAGAGCCACAGGATCTCCCCCCTCCCCCAGCCTGGAAGAGGCAGAGGGGACCCTACAGAAGTCCTCTAGGCTTGGGAGAGGGAGGTGAACAACTGGAGGTGAGGCTAGGTGTGGGAAGGGGGCCTGAACTGATGTGTGGGCAGAATTGCCATGGAGGCTGGATGGGCCCCGGGGGCAGAACTGGTGCAAGCACCAGGAGCAGAGGATTAATTTAGAGATTAATGGGGTAGCATTAGTTGCTGGGCAGATGTGGCAGGGTGAGAACGTCTGTAAGGGGATCCAAACTGACCTTACCCACTAAAGCCGGGAGAGTTGGCAACACTAATTGTCTCACATGCCCTAGGCACGGGGGAGGGGTGTTCAGCAATCAGAAGACCAAAGAAACACACTCTAAGCTTTATTAAAAAGATCTTATGATTTTTGGAGGTTCTGACTCATGGTTTCTGAACCTTTGAGGTTGCCAGTACTATATCTGGGGGCTGATAGGAGGTTTAATTTTACTATCATGTGGAAGTGTGATGTTAATCTACGTGCTCTGTTTATACTGACTGGCTCTTTTGGGTATGTAACAAACAGGCCTGGAAACGGCAAGCTCAGGACAAAATGCACTTGGCTCATTGTACGTAAGAAACATTCTGCTGCAGTTTCTACAATTCTGTAACAGGGGGCAGCTGCCTCCTATGTGCCCCCTCATGGCCAGGGATGGCTCTGTTTTGAAACCAATCCTCAGGGTCCCAAAATAAAGTCCATCACAGCAACATACTCAACAGTGATGTCTTCTGTCACACCTGGAGCTCTTCTGTCCCTGGCTGCTACCACTCCCAGTTCTTTCTAGCTGGAGCTCAGTCTTCTGGTTTCCAGGCACCATCCATTCTCCCAGTCAGGGTTTCCCGAAGCCTCTTGCTCCTTCTCTTTGCCACAGATTCCTCTACCTTGTTCCTTTCCCCTCTGTCTCTTTATAAGGAATATTTGTCCTCTATCCTATCAAGGCTGCTAATAAGGCACAGCTGGGCTGGTGCAGTTCCCTCTTAAAGGGCCCAGTCTGCCCTGTGACAAAGACATAGTATGGCCCTGATCCTGCAATGGCAGGGAAGACATTTGCCTGCAGGGAGCCTCCCCAAATCCTGGCAGATGTAGTGGGTCCTTCTGCATGGGGCTTACTGCAGGATCAGCTCTTAAACGAGCACATTAATTTCCTTGCAAGAGGAGTTTAATTTCAATTTTAGAGCTACATTTCTGAATGTTAGTATAAGCTTTATATCCCTGTTACCTTGATGCTTGTATTTCAGTATGATTTGTCAGGGGTTCGTGAAGGTTGCTCCATGCTGAAGCTTTGCAAATAAGGTCTTAGCCAAAGAGCATTTTTTCCCATCCGTCTGTGTACTTTTTTAATTGGAACTTTGTTTCCTGATTACAGAAATTCCAAAGTTTGCTAGTTTCATAGGCTATTTTAATGCTCAAAACTGCCTTTGATTCCCAAGTGGTTTTAGGCATGCAGTTGCTCTGTTATGGTCTGAGTGTAATGATTTATTTGAAATGTTTCAAGAGGATGTTGAAGTGTGGATGACATTTTGGTGTATGAAGAGCAATCAGTCAGCGGAGGCATGTCAAAGACTTTTCTGGTTCTCTAAATGTGTTTATACAACAGACTGTAGCAGCTTCAAAGAATCTGCTCTGGTTCGTATGTTAAAAGGTTAACTAGACTGTGAAAAGCAGACAGTTGGTACTCTGTTTTTCCAATCATGGGCTATAGTTGAGCTCTTTGTTACCCAAGTTGAAGCTCTGAGCGGCTCTCTTGCAGGGCTTTGAGAAAGGCCCTTATAATGTGCATCCTCTCAGTGACGGTCATGGGATATTCAGTGGGTTAGAAGATTGCTAACATGTTCTTGAATTATGAGGTTTTGGGTGGCATCAGAGCTAGTAAATCAGACTGCTGTGAGGCAGTAAACGGCTTGATTTTCTGAATCCAACTGAATGCTTCTGGATCGCCTCAACACAGCAAAGAGAAATGAACAGTTCTTTGTTCTTCAAAGAGTGGGAGCTGCCTAGCTGCCTTGGGCCTTAGAAAAACTCCCCTTAAAACATCCAGAGTATATTCAAACTACACTAGCACCAGGGAGGAATTTGGTTTTGGGTCCCCCCCCCCCGTTTTACACTTTGTTTTTAATAGAAGAATTTACCAAATCATCTTTTGTGGACCCCAGTCAGGGTAGAAATGTAAAAATGATTCGAAAATGAAAGATTATTTTGTGTCCATGGGATATTTACCAAATAATAGTTCAACAAATCTATTAATCTAAAAAAAACCCTCACTAAAGTGTATTTAATCACTAATTTAACCTTCCAGAGTCTGTAAAATGCCCATAAATACACCAGACAATTGGTTTAGATTTCACCAAAGATGACATTGTAGGTCCCAAATAGCAACAGAACTATTACTGGAGTTTGTGCCGTCTGTTTTATTTAATATATGTTTTTATTTCTGAGGATATATCTACGCTACAGCTCTTCCAGCGGCAAAGCTACTGTCAGTGGAGCTTGAGTGAGACCAAAGGATGCTCATGCTACTTGGGGAGGCAGGATAAGTGTCATAATGACAGTATGGTGATGTAGCAGGAAGGGATGCTGTTTCCTGTGTGATTTCTGCCTTTAAATCAGGAGGTTTTGGTAGCCAGCTCTAGCAATTGTAGTGCCTTGCAGATATTTGCATTCATTAAAGATGTTTCAGTTACACTCTGCTCCCAACTCTACCACTATTCTCTGCTGAATCCTTTCCTTCTCTTTGGTATGCTGGCACATAGCACTTCCCTCTCTTTCTAGAGCCTCCTTGCAGTCCCTGCGGGTTGTTTTTCTTCTTTCACTGACTAGAACCCCGACGGACAGCAGTTGAAGCCCCCAGGGGCTGCAGATTGTATTAGTACAGTCATGTCCCACTGGCCAGAAGCCCTGATGGGTCATGTCAGCAATACCAGCTCAGCTTGAACCCTGAACACACAGAAGACAACCCTTGAAGGGTGAAATCTCAGCCCCATTGAAGTCAATGGCAAAACTCCCATTGATTTTAGTGGGGGTCAGGATTTCACCCTCAGCATATATTGTATCTGTAACTTGTCTGTTATGTTGTTGACACAGTGGAGTTATTTTATATTTTTCTGCAAAATGCTTTTCCTGATAGGTTCAGGTTATGCAATCCCTGCACCAGCTAATCGGTCATTTTGGACTTGTGAGGAATACTTCAGTAAAGCTTCCCAGAGCAGCCTACGAAACCCGCAATCAATGGCAATGTAGCGTGGGTTATTGGAAGCTCCATGGTCAATCATTCTGATTCCCGTATAGCTTTGGTCTGAGTGAAACCAAATATTACATCTTGTGATGAGGTGTCCACCCCACACAAGCCTGGAAGGGGTTAAGACAGCTAGACAGGCTAATCACTCCACAGGCTGTAGCAGGGAACCGGGAATTGATTGAAAGCAGGCTCAGCTGGGCAGGAACAGGCAGGCCTATTAAGCCAGGAAGCTGGCAACAGAGAGGGGTTACTGGGAAAGGCTGCAGGAAGTGTAGGAAGCAGTCCAGAGAAGGTGCAGTGAGAGATGAGTGGGTAGAGCCCAGAACGGCTGAGCTGAGGGGCCCTGGATTGGAACTTGGAATAGTGGGTGAGTCCGGGTTCCCCTACAGGCCACTGGGGAAGTGGCACCATCAGGACAGTGCCGGAGAAGGCTGTCTGAAATGGTTTGCATGGAAGGACTTTGGGTAACCCCTGGAAAGGGAAACCACGTAGTGACTGTAGCAGGTGGGGCTCACCGGTGCAGCGCCTCCTGCTGCTCAGTCCGGGAATTACCTCAGGAGCGCCCGCCTCTGGCCAGTTTCCCCCCTGCCCTTACCTGCCCCTCTGCAGTCCCTTTATCTCCGTCAGTTCAGGCCCCGAGTCCCTCCTGGACCACGGTGCCCCTTACCTTGGGGTGCTGCCCCACGGCAGTGCCCCCACACTCTGGGTCTCCCCTCCCAGGGGAACCCCAACCCCCTATACCCACCTTGCCTCAGTGGCTACTGCCAGTCGTCATCTAGCCCCTTCTCTCGGGCAAACTTCAGTCTGAAATGGCCGCTCATCACTGGCAAGGCGGTTGGACCTGTTGCCTTTTCTTGCCCTGGCTGCCTCCCTGCAGCCCTAGTACCTCCTCAGGCCTTTGTCGCAAGGCCTCAGCCTGGGAGGGCCTCAGGCCAGAGCTCCCCAGCTCAGCCTGCCCTGTCCCAGTACTGCTCTATCCGAGGTACCCCTGTCTCTACCGGGCAGCTAGGTCCTTCTTTCTCCACTGCTGGAGCAAGACTCTCTCTCTCTCTCTCCGACTCTCTCAACCTGCCCTTTTATCAGGGCCAGCTGTGCCCTAATTGGATGCACCCACACCTGTGGCTGACCACCCAACCAGCTTCCCTTGTTTGCTTTTAACCCCTTCCAAACCGGAGCGGGGTGACCACCCCACTAGCGTGGCCTAGTCGGGGAGCCAAGTCATGAAGAGATGGTTGCAGTTCCTAGAGCAAGAGGGGTCTGCAGGGCGAGAGGGCACGATACCTGGCTAGAGTTTATCCGCAGGATGGCCAGAAGGAGGCATCACCAGGGGTGAGTGCACTCGTTGACACGCCACTTTTTTCCCCCAGTGTATAAGACCGGCAGAGTGTGACAAAGTTCGGAGCCTGTAATTGTGGGTCCTGCGCTTCCTGGCGGATCCAGGGGCCTCAGAAACTCACGAAGGCCCCAGTGTGACCTTCCTTTCACAGTGTAGTGGCCAGAGTCCCGGCCTCTTGAGTTACTTTCATCACAGGCCAGAATGGGAGATGGAATGGGGGAACACCCCCCAGTCTGTGTTGCTCCGTAGAGCTCAGTAGGCACAGTTCGGCCTCCTGAATGGACCGAGTCCTGCGTCCCCTCTCAAGGGGATCTCTGGGGGAGGAGGGGGGGAGAACCCGGGCCCGCCTTCTACTCTGGGTTCCAGTCCAGGGACCCTAATGGCACCAGCTGTTGGTGGCTTTCCTTCCACCACTAGATGCTTTGATTCCCTGGGCCACTTCCCCCATGGTCCCTAGCTTCACCCCTACCTCAGGATACAGCAATGCTTCCTCCTCCAGCTCATTTCACTTGGAGTCTCTCGAGGGAACTCGAAAGGAGAGCTTTTAAGCAGTCTGAGTGAGACCTTGATTGGTTCCACCCAGTGATGAGCTGCCAAAAGCTGAAGAACCGGTTCCTTCTGTCGCTCCGGGTCTTCGGCGGCACTGAAGGACCCGCTGCTGAAGTGCCGCCGAAGACCCAGAGCGAGTGAAGGACCCGCCGCCGAAGTGCCGCCAGAGACCTGGAGCGCCGCCAGGTGAGTAAAAATTAAAAAGGGATTCTCAGGGGAGCCTCCCCAGCCGAGAGCTCAGGTGGATTTTGCCCACTCCTTTAACAACTGGTTCTAAACCAGCTTCAAAATTTAACAACCGGTTCGCGTGAACCGGTGCGAACTGGCTCCAGCTCACCACTGGTTCCACCTGTCTCCATTGGCCTAACAACCTTAACTGGTTAATTGGCGTCAGGTGTCTTGATTGGCCTGGAGTAGCCTTTGTTTGGCTATCCAGGGAACAGTGACCTGCTCATCCTGAGGCTGATATATCTGCTTTCCACCACTCTTCTGGTCTGACTCCATCACAGTAGATGGAACACTATTTAGACCCCACTCCAGCTGCAGCCCCATCACCACCAAATGGGTCTCCCCAAGCTTTCATCCCAAGTCGAGCTAGGCTAGCATGAATAAAGATTCTTAAACGAGTTGCTCTAGCAGGGATGCATTGGCTTTGCAGGGTGATCTGACCATTAAAAGTAGCCAATCTAAAGCTAAACAAGTTGAATATTAAAAGGGGCATCTAACATTTTGGTTAAAGCACTCCATTGTGCTTTTCTCAGACGATATGTGGATAAATATTTAAATATAGAGGGTATGGTGTGTAAAGCGTAGAAAAATCCTAAATTAAAAGAATATTCAGGTTGCAAAGCCAAGGACCCAAAAATTAGGAAATGCGAGAATTAAGGTTGCTTGTGCAATTGTGACCCACTGGTGAGTGTGTATTATAGGGCCCTCTGTGAGCTGGGGTGACTGGGGCAGCCCTCACTGAAAATGCCAAAGTCAGAGCAGGCTGCAAAAGGGGGAGCAGACACTCCCAAAACTGGTGATTCACACTGAAATTAAACTCACCAACCTGTCACAAACTGTTTCTGATCCTTCACACTGGTTATCAAGAAGCAAAAAAAGGAAATCACACAGCCCCCTTTCTTACATTCCAGTTCTCTGGCACCCAATCAGCACCTGGGTCCAGTACAGTAAGAAGTTATTTAAAAACTCTGCTCACATATACAAAATGTTCTTCTGACCCTAAAGGGCCAGCCACAATACCAGGCCAATATTAGTTTGGATCTTACCCAAAATACCATGCTGCCAGCCAATCCTTTACTGTCTAAAGCTAAAGATTTATTAGGGAAAAAAGAACAGGACGAGAGTTGCAAAACGATAAAGCACTCAGATACATACAGAGACTTCAGAGTCCATTAACCAGGTTCTTAGCAGTATTGGTGAGTTTGCTGGCTTGAAAGTTCCTCTGGAACAAAGCCACAGCTTGGACGGGTCATTCAGTCCTTTGTTCAGAGCTTCGTTTGTAGAAAAGTTAATGCAATAAGGGGGCTGTGTGATTTTTTTTTTTTCTTGATAACCAATGTGGGGAATCAGGAGCACAATTTGTAACTGGTTGGTAAGTCTAACTTCAGGTTAACCACCAGTTTTGGGAGTATCTGCTCCCCCTTTTGCAGCCTGCCCAAACCTTGGCATTCTCAGTGAGGGCTGCCCCAGGCACTCCGGGTCACACCCTCATTGTGCCGATCCACAGAGAATATGAGCTTTTATAGCTCCTAGTTACTGAGGTTTGGTTTTTTAGCTCAAGCTGTAACAATTCATTCTTTTAAGTCTGGAGGTCCCCAGTTTGATCCCCAGTGGGCTGGCCAGAGGTTGAGGTGACTCACCACAAACTTAATTTGGACCCCTCATGGACCAGCCAGGAGGCGCAATTGCAGATAAAGTCCTGCTCGGTTCCAGTTGAGCTTTGTGGTGGGTGGGTCATGCTCAGTGGGCACAGGTAACCTGAATTCTGGTTTTCAGGGGTGTTTTTTGTATCTTTTGAATGCTTAACTTTGCAACTTTCCTAGTTTCTTAACAGTTTTTAAACATATACTGTATGAACATCCTAGGTTTTTACAAAAAAACCTATCCAGAAATGCCATCACGTGGAACCATGTTGACCCCCAATATGAGTTATCAGCAGGGTTAGAACCTTAGATTCATAGCACAGAGCTCAGCCACTTGAGCTAATTAAGAAACTGGTAGCCCTAGTCAGCTGTTATCCTCTGTCAGTGATACTCAGACCGCAGTGGTCCAGCAGAAAAAATTAGCGATCAACATTATGCAAAAGAGCCAAGGTAGTGTGAATTCGTCAGTACCATAGTAAATGAAACATAGATTCATATTTAAACAGCATGACAGGGAAATATCTATAAATATATCTATATATCACAGCAAAATGACTGACCGAGAGTTATTATTTTATCAGCTGCACCTGGGCAGTAATCTAGTAAAAGCATCCTGATTAGTTAATAACTTAGACTGGTTAATAATTAAATCACGCAGTGTTTTAATATCATGTGGTGCAAAGAGCTGCAGGAGACACGTTAAAGAGCCACCCATGGCTTGCGAGCTCAGTCTGGGTATCACAGCTCTGTGTGGACTAGCCATGAGGGGAGGATGAGACACATTTCATTTTGCCAGTGGGTTTCACAGCTATCTGCTACACAGCAAAGGAATCCTGAGACTCAGGAAGCCTGAAGCCTACTCCAGGCACTGGAGAGAAGAGCTCTTTAGTGGTTACAGACCCTTCTGCCCCATGCCTTACCATGTCCCCACCTCAGCACTGTCCCCTCTGCTCCTATCTCCCCTTTGTGTGTTCCAGCCTCTCCTCTGCATCTGAGTCAGACTGATTCTCCTTTTCCATATTGCCTGGGTATGAGAAGGCAGCACTGAACACAACAAAGACGGTCTCCCTGCTGTCAGTTCTGGTGCACAGCATGATAGTGGCCTCTGGCATCCAGGTGGAGCAGTTGTCATGTGACTCTGAGCTGGAGTGTGTTCAATGAGCTGATTTGGGGTGGGCATGCTCAGTGTGATTGGCATGGAGCGTGGTGATAAATCTCTAATAAACACTCCCAATTTCCTGTTTCACAATAGCACTGACATAATACCCCAAACAGTGGTTAGAATTTACTCCAGGGCTTTCCATGCAGGATTTTTTTGACACCTAAAAACACACTTTTTGGTTTGATTCTTCATTTTACATAAAGAAAATCAACCCGGGTGTAATAATGAAAACTTGTATCTAAAGTAAAGTGCTTAAGGGCAGAGTGTGGTAGGGACGAGGAGGGGGTTCTTCAGCCTCAGTTAATCACCAGAATTACAATGTCGAAGACCATCATTACTTTACATATATCAGACTGAAAATCTGTCTCCAATGCTTATAATATAGATATGATCTTGTTTCTGGGGAGTGGCTTCCTTTGAAAAGCACTAGTGAGCGCCTTAGATATCAGATATGATCATTCTTTGGCCATGCACGAGGTAAATAATTCACTTGCAAAGTTAATCATCTTTCGGGTAGTCCAGGGAATAAAAGGAGGAAAGGAAAGACAGGAGAAAGAATTCCTGTTTTATCATGTATGTTTGCATGTCTCAGCCAGACCGGGTCTGCACTAGAATATAAATTGTATGTGATTTTAATTTTTGACCTAAGAACATCAATAAAACCAAAGGTCAAATTCCTCTCTGCTATGTCATCTGGAGTAGCTAATTGATGTCCACTACACTGCTTTTCCTGCTATACTCCCGCTCTCCTTTCATCCTCTCAGCTCGTAAATGACACTCACGTTATACTACTCCTACATTACTGCTTACACTCAACATGACACACCTGCACTTTTAGGGTCAAATTCTCCTCTGAGGCTATGTCTTCACTGCAGAGTTAGCTCCCCTGGAGTTAGCCTAGCTCGAGTGAGAGCAGCCACACTGTGAAATAACATTCGAGCTGCACAGAGTGATTAGATTCCAAGCTGATGAGCTGTGCTGTGGCCTATACTCCCTGATGGGCCAGGCAACTCAAGTGACAATGGACTTGAAGGAAGGGTTTAGTGTGTGGACAAAACTCAAGTAATGGCCAACACTTGAGTTAACTCTGTAGTGAAGACAAGTCCTGAGTTACACCAGCATAAATCTGGAGTAACTCCAATGAAGTTTATCTAGGTACCGATATGACTCCTCTCACCATAGTATCTGAACAGCTTTCAAATGGGTGTGAATCTCTTCTTTTTTTGGTACATCTTTCAATTTTCAATAATAGATGTTAACAGCATAAATAATCTGTGTAATAAACCCAAAGGACACAGCCCATGCTGCTAGGAAACTCTAAAAAAGTAGTTCCTAAGAATTAGTGTATTCCTCTTGTGTATGTGGTTTGCTCATGGCCCAAAAGACTGACCATTAAAAAAAAAAAAAAACCTAGCTTTTCCAGGATAAAATCTACATGCCTGGAGGAAAAACAGATGCAGCTGGGAATGTGACCAAACAGCTGTCGGCATTCCAAATACACACTGAGTCAAAGCGCTGGTATGCTCATCAGCTTTGGCCGCCGCCCTCTGTGTGGGTCTATCAGCAATGTGTAGGAATAGAACGTTGGTCGGTATGGTCGTCTTGCTGGTTCTGTGCGGGTTCACAGGTCTGGAAGCCGAATCTGCTGGCTCTGCTACACTGCCACCCAATAGCTCTGGTGAAGCGAGGGCCAGCAGCCTATCAGCCCTATGGGTTCAAGCACCACCAAATGCCCTGCCAGTGGCCGTCTTGGTTGGCCCAGCACTACCACAACCCCTGATTGGCCCAGGCACACTACTTTAGACCTAGGTCTAAAGTTTGGGGCACGCTCCCTTCGGGGAGTGTGGAGGAACATCCAGGGTGTGTCTGTGTGACTGGTGTCTTAAGGGGGCCACACTGAGATTGCTTTATCAGGGCAAACTGCAAAGAATGGGGCAGACAATCCCCCAAAATTGGTGGTTATTTCTAATAATTAGATTCACCAAGCCAGCAACAACAACGAGGAGTCCGGTGGCACCTTAAAGACTAACAGATTTATTTGGGCATAAGCTTTAGTGGGTAAAAACCCCACTTCTTCAGATGCAAGCCAGCAACAAAACAGCTTCTACAATACCTTACTGGTTACCCAGAAGCCAAAAAACACAGTTCCCTTAAAGCAACCCAGCCTTGGGCTCCCACCCAGCCAGACAAGTCAAATATGATGAGAATTACTGAAACTCTTGTTCACCATATAAAAAATTCTACCAATCCCAAAGGATCAGACACAGTGTCCACCAGGTCAATGAATATTTCAGATCTTACCCAAATACACGCTTACAGCCAATTCTTATTAACTAAACTAAGATTCATGAGGGTTATAGTCGTTAATGCTTGTATTGTTCCTTTTTTATAGGGAGGTTTTTCCTGTAATGGAAATTGTATATTTAATGATCTTTGGAAGGCTGATACTCCCCACGCTTCTCCCCTCCGGTATAAGCCATCAGACTTAAAAAGGCTTGTGTCTGAAATTCCAGATCTCCGAACCCCTTTATAATATGAAGCCTCTATAAGCAGGTGAATCAGGGTTGGGGTGAGGGAGAAATCTACTTTTAGACCTTTAGGCCTAGATTGTGACTCTGACTACATGCCGGCACAGAGGAGTGAATGCCCATTATGCCCATGTGGCCTCCTGTGATGTACTTGTCCTGCACTGGACAGGGAAGGGTTAACCCTGCACTTTGGGCTGAGGAAGCCCTGCCCCCTCACCCCTGCTGGGCATGCTCCAAGTGGAGCACCGGTATAAAAGGGAGCAGCTCAGTCAGGGCTGACTGCTGAGAAGGGAGGGAGGGAGGACAGACGGACGGACGGACAGACAGACGGACGCACGCATGCATGCATGCATGCATGCCTGCTGCCATCTCCAGTCTGGGAGCTGCTGGAGCCCCAGGTTGCGAAAGCCAGACCCGCTGAGACCCAGGCTGATACCTAGCTACCTGCGGACACCCGAGGGAGAGCGGCGCTGCAGTGAGCTGTACGGACCGAGGAACCTGGAGACCCCGGAGATGCCCGGACCGTTGCATCGAGAGACGGGGTAGGAAGTCGTCCAGGGGAACTATACATTGATCTAGTTGTGGAACCAAGTGATAAAACGGTGTGTTTCAGTAGGATCTCTTTTGATTCAGTGACAAGAACACTCCCTGCTGATAGGGCCCTGGGCTGGGATCTGGTGAAGGAGGGAGGGCCTGGGTTCCCTTACGCTGGCCACACCCCCCCCACCCCGAGAGGTGGCTCATCCCCCTCTCCACCCCCACGCAGCCTTTAAACTTCACCTACATTGACTCTGGTCACTAGGCCACACAGCCCTGCAAGGGAAGGCAGCTATGCTGACTCTGGCCACTAGGCAAGCCTACTTTGAGGCTAAGGGCAGATAGGTGGACTTAGCCGTGGGGCAGTAATGTCCTCACCCCACCACAAGAGGGGGACAAGGTGTACTCACTTTGTGACACCTCTCCAGAGCTCAAATGTGGGTGTGCAGGGAAAAAAAACAATGCTGACAGTTAGGATAAGCCAAGAAAGATTTTAAAGCTTGCCTGGAAGCAAGACTCCCATGATGCTTTGCAGTTAAGTGAAAACTAACTTTAGAAGGTGGGGTTTTACTGAGCAGTAACCCTTAGCATTTTTTTAAAACGGTAGTAGGAGATACTTTAGCAATGTATTAACCGTAAGATATGAAATCAATAAATGTGTCTAAAATAAGGGCACAAATAGTGATTGACCAACAAGTGTTGAGACAGTTGGAAAGTTGCCATAGAACAAGGAACTTTGGCAATAGCCTGAGAAGAAGTGTGTACCAACGAGAGGAAATAGATAAGGACCAGAAGAATATACAATAGGCATGACCAGGATATAATGGCCCCTAAATCATAGGGGGAGTGTCAAGTTTCTTCCCCCACTCTGAACTCTAGGGTACAGATGTGGGGACCTGCATGAAAACCTCCTAAGCTTACTTTTACCAGCTTAGGTTAAATCTTCCCCAAGGTACAAATTAATTTTATCCTTTGTCCTTGGAATAACCACTGCCACCACCAAACTCTAACTGGGTTTACTGGGAAACGTAGTTTGGACACGTCTTTCCCCCCAAAATCCTCCCAACCCTTATACCCCACTTCCTGGGAAAGGTTTGGTAAAAATCCTCACCAATTTGCATAGGTGACCACAGACCCAAACCCTTGGATCTGAGAACAATGAAAAAGCATTCAGTTTTCTTACAAGAAGACTTTTAATAGAAATAGAAGTAAATAGGAGTAAAGGAATCACCCCTGTAAAATCAGGATGGTAGGTACCTTACAGGGTAATTAGATTCAGAACATAGAGAATCCCTCTAGGCAAAACCTGAAGTTACAGAAAAGACACACAGACAGAAATAGTCATTCTATTCAGCACAATTCTTTTCTCAGCCATTTAAATAAATCATAATCTAACGCATACCTAGCTAGATTACTTACTAAAAGTTCTAAGACTCCATTCCTGTTCTATCCCCGGCAAAGCAGCATACCAACAGACACAGACCCTTTTGTTTCTCTTCCTCCTCCCAGCTTTTGAAAGTATCTTGTCTCCTCATTGGTCATTTTGGTCAGGTGCCAGCGAGGTTACCTTTAGCTTCTTAACCCTTTACAGGTGAGAGGATTTTTCCTCTGTCCAGGAAGGATTTTAAAGGGGTTTACCCTTCCCTTTACATTTATGACAGGGAGTAAGACCGTTTGGACGCAGGCTGTCTGAGAACTATGAGGAAGGTCTACCACAGCTGTTGATAATTGTACAGTATGCCCTCCTGCAGATGTGTTGCCTTTACTAACTGTTAAATCAATAAATCCAATCAAAGCTGACTTATCTAGGGTTTGTTATTATTAAACTAATCTGGACTCGAGAGAATTTCTCACTAAACATATAATCACGGTTACAATTTTTATCACGTATTGATTATAAGTTAATTGGTTATTTATTATTGACAAATCAGGGAACATCGAGTCAACAACATGTACCAGGCACAAACGTTATTTCCTCTGGAACTAGTGGGCAGGGAATCAGGTTTCAGAGTAACAGCCGTGTTAGTCTGTATTCGCAAAAAGAAAAGGAGTACTTGTGGCATCTTAGAGACTAACCAATTTATATGAGCTTTCGTGAGCTACAGCTCACTTCATCAGATGCATACCGTGGAAACTGCAGAAGACATTATATACACACAGAGACCATGAAACAATACCTCCTCCCACCCCACTGTGCTGCTGGTAATAGCTTATCTAAAGTGATATTGTGGAAAATTACTGAAATTGTGGAAAAGCAGCATCACTTGCCCCATAACCTCAGCCGTGCAGAACACAATGCCATCCACAGCCTCAGAAACAGCTCTGACATCATAATCAAAAAGGCTGACAAAGGAGGTGCTGTTGTCATCATGAATAGGTCGGAATATGAACAAGAGGCTGCTCGGCAGCTCTCCAACACCACTTTCTACAAGCCATTACCTTATGATCCCACTGAGAGTTACCAAAAGCAACTACAGCATTTGCTCAAGAAACTTCCTGAAAAAGCACAAGATCAAATCCGTACAGACACACCCCTGGAACCCCGACCTGGGATATTCTATCTACTACCCAAGATCCATAAACCTGGAACTCCTGGGCGCCCCATCATCTCAGGCATTGGCACCCTGACAGCAGGATTGTCTGGCTATGTAGACTCCCTCCTCAGGCCCTACGCTACCAGCACTCCCAGCTACCTTCGAGACACCACTGACTTCCTGAGGAAACTTCAATCCATCGGTGATCTTCCTGATAACACCATCCTGGCCACTATGGATGTAGAAGCCCTCTACACCAACATTCCACACAAAGATGGACTACAAGCCGTCAAGAACATTATCCCCGATAATGTCACGGCTAACCTGGTGGCTGAACTTTGTGACTTTGTCCTTACCCATAACTATTTTACATTTGGGGACAATGTATACCTTCAGATCAGCGGCACTGCTATGGGTACCCGCATGGCCCCACAGTATGCCAACATTTTTATGGCTGATTTAGAACAACGCTTCCTCAGCTCTCGTCCCCTAAAGCCCCCACTCTACTTGCGCTATATTGATGACATTTTCATCATCTGGACCCATGGAAAAGAAGCCCTTGAGGAATTCCACCATGATTTCAACAATTTCCATCCCACCATCAACCTCAGCCTGGTCCAGTCCACACAAGAGATCCACTTCCTGGACTCTACAGTGCTAATAAACAATGGTCACATAAACACCACCCTATACCGGAAACCTACTGACCGCTATTCCTACCTACATGCCTCCAACTTTCACCCTGACCACACCACACGATCCATCGTCTACAGCCAAGCTCTGCGATACAACCGCATTTGCTCCAACCCCTCAGACAGAGACAAACACCTACAAGATCTCTGTCAAGCTTTCTTACAACTACAATACCCACCTGCGAAAGTGAAGAAACAGATTGATAGAGCCAGAAGAGTTCCCAGAAGTCACCTACTACAGGACAGGCCTAACAAAGAAAATAACAGAACGCCACTAGCCGTCACCTTCAGCCCCCAACTAAAACTCCTCCAACGCATTATTAAGGATCTACAACCTATCCTGAAGGATGACCCAACTCTCTCACAAATCTTGGGAGACAGGCCAGTCCTTGCCTACAGACAGCCCCGCAACCTGAAGCAAATACTCACCAACAACCACATACCACACAACAGAACCACTAACCCAGGAACCTATCCTTGCAACAAAGCCCGTTGCCAACTGTGTCCACATATCTATTCAGGGGACACCATCAAAGGGCCTAATAACATCAACCACACTATCAGAGGCTCGTTCACCTGCACATCCACCAATGTGATATATGCCATCATGTGCCAGCAATGCCCCTCTGCCATTTACATTGGTCAAACTGGACAGTCTCTACGTAAAAGAATAAATGGACACAAATCAGATGTCAAGAATTATAACATTCATAAACCAGTCGGAGAACACTTCAATCTCTCTGGTCACGCAATCACAGACATGAAGGTCGCTATCTTACAACAAAAAAACTTCAAATCCAGACTCCAGCGAGAAACTGCTGAATTGGAATTCATTTGCAAATTGGATACTATTAATTTAGGCTTAAATAGAGACTGGGAGTGGCTAAGTCATTATGCAAGGTAGCCTATTTCCCCTTGTTTTTTCCTACCCCCCCCCCCGCCCCAGACGTTCTGGTTAAACTTGGAGAGTGGTCAGTTTGGATGAGCTATTGCGAGCAGGAGAGTGAGTTTGTGTGTGTGTGTGTGTTCCCCGGGGGGGGGTGAGAAAGCCTGGATTTGTGCTGGAAATGACCCACCTTGATTACCATGCACATTGTAGGGAGAGTGGTCACTTTGGATGAGCTATTACCAGCAGGAGAGTGAGTTTGTGTGTGTATGGGGGTGGGGGTGTGTGAGAAAACCTGGATTTGTGCTGGAAATGGCCCACCTTGATTACCATGCACATTGTAGGGAGAGTGGTCACTTTGGATGAGCTATTACCAGCAGGAGAGTGAGTTTGTGTGTGTATGGGGGTGGGGGTGTGTGAGAAAACCTGGATTTGTGCTGGAAATGGCCCACCTTGATTATCATGCACATTATAGGGAGAGTGGTCACTTTGGATAAGCTATTACCAGCAGGAGAGTGAGTTTGTGTGTGTGGTTTTTGGAGAGGGGTGAGGGGGTGAGAGAACCTGGATTTGTGCAGGAAATGGCCCACCTTGATTATCATACACATTGTGAAGAGAGTGGTCACTTTGGATGGGCTATTACCAGCAGGAGAGTGAGTTTGTATGTGTGGGGGTGGAGGGTGAGAAAACCTGGATTTGTGCTGGAAATGGCCCAACTTGATGATCACTTTAGATAAGCTATTACCAGCAGGAGAGTGAGTTTGTGTGTGTATGGGGGTGGGGGGGTGAGAAAACCTGGATTTGTGCTGGAAATGGCCCACCTTGATTATCATGCACATTATAGGGAGAGTGGTCACTTTGGATAAGCTATTACCAGCAGGAGAGTGAGTTTGTGTGTGTGGTTTTTGGAGGGGGGTGAGGGAGTGAGAGAACCTGGATTTGTGCAGGAAATGGCCCACCTTGATTATCATACACATTGTGAAGAGAGTGGTCACTTTGGATGGGCTATTACCAGCAGGAGAGTGAGTTTGTGGGGGTGGGGAGGGGGTGGAGAGTGAGAAAACCTGGATTTGTGCTGGAAATGGCCCAACTTGATGATCACTTTAGATAAGCTGTTACCAGCAGGACAGTGGGGTGGGAGGAGGTATTGTTTCATGGTCTCTGTGTGTATATGATGTCTTCTGCAGTTTCCACGGTATGCATCTGATGAAGTGAGCTGTAGCTCACGAAAGCTCATGCTCAGATAAATTGGTTAGTCTCTAAGGTGCCACAAGTACTCCTTTTCTTTTTGGGCAGGGAATGTATCAAGCTGTGGCTTCACACCAGCTGTACTAACTGGCATGCTGGGGTAGAGGTGTTGCAGTTTGCCAAAGACGTTGGCCCCCAGTGCATTACTACCCTCTCCCTGGAGTGATGGGGGAGCAAGGAGGGGACTGTACTTAAGAGGCAGTGCCTCAGTGCCTCCCAGGGCTGCTCTGGAGTGGGGCAACTGGAAAAAAAAATCCAAATTTTAACCATTTGTATCACTTCTACATGCTTCTTTAATGACACCAAAATAACTGGCCTGATAAAGTCCTGTGCTGATTCCTATGGAGTCAGCAGAGAGGATTGTCAGGTCACACCCAACTGGAGTGGGAAGCGCGGAATGCAGGAACGGTCATACGACAGTAACACGGCTTTTCCTCGCCAATCCCGTGGAGACCCCTACGGAAGTGCTGTGCATTCAGGAGGAGGCAGGGATAGGGAGAGCTGCTGTCGTTGCCCTCATGAGAGGACACTGACCTGGTCAACCTTATCTTGTATAACGGTATGGGAGCTACATAGGAGCAAGACTTGTGAGGAAGCCATGCCACCGTGGGCGGAGGGTTGGCTCAATGAGTTTTTAAATGGATGAACCTCATTTGTGGGGGTACCTCGGCTTCTATGGGTTTGGAGAGCCAAACCTCCTGTTTATTATTCAGTGTGTGCGCTTGTGAGCCTCTGCATTTGTGTACAGAGGAGCAATGGTTAAATGTATCAGTAACTGGTGTGACAAAGCTCTGTCCTTGCCTCCGTGGGTCCCGCGTTTCCTGGCAGATTTCACTAGCCTCAGAGGCTCACTGTGACCCTCCACATAACCCTTCTCTCTCTAGAGACAAGGGTCACAGTCTACTGATCCATTTTCATCATAAGCCAGTGAGGGAGGTGAGGAGAAGTTATCCTTCCTTGCACAGTCTCTGTTGTCTCCCAGTCTCAGTGATTAATCAGGGGGCAAAGATCAGGGGGGAGCCTGGGCCCACCCTCTACTCCGGGCTCCAGCCCAGGGACCCTAATGGTATCAACTATGGTAGCTGACCTTTTAGAAACATGACATGTACAATTCCCTGGGCTACTTCCCCCACAGCAGCCCTCACTTCCTCAAGTTCCACTTCACCCTTACCTCAGGGTCTCCTTCCTTGTGCCTGATATAGTGTGTACTGCTCAGCCTCTCCAACAGCGCAGCTTCCTCCCACAGCTCCTGACGTGCACCCCCACCTGACTAACTGGGAGGCTTTAAACTAGTTTCAGCCAGCCCCTGATTGGCTTCAGGTGTCCCAATCAACCTAGCCTTCTCCCTGCCTTCTGGAAAGTTCTTAATTGGCCCCAGGTGTCTTACCTGACCTGGAGCAGCTGCCATTTCACTTATCCTGGTACCAGGGATTTGTTTAGCCTGGAGCTAATATATCTATCTCCCACTACTTTTCTATAGCCATCTGGCCTTGCCCCGTCACACTGGTGAAAAGACAGGAAGCAAAGGGTTGGAATAAATGGTCAGTTTTCACAGTGGAGAGAGGTAAATAGTGGTGTCCCCCGCAGATTCATACTAGGACCTGTGCTGTTCAGCATATTCACAAATGATCTGGTAAAAGGGGTAAAGAGTGAAGTGGCAAAATTTGCAGATGATACACAGTTACTCAAGATAGTTAAATCCAAAACCAACTGTGAAGAATTACAAAGGGATCTCACAAAACTGGATGATAGCAACAAAATGACAGATGAAATTCAATGTTAAGTGCAAAGTAATGCACATTGGAAAACATAATCCCAACTCTACACACAAAATGATGGGTTCTAAATTAGCTGTTATTACTCAAGAAAGAGATTTTGGAGTCCTTGTGGATAGTTCTTTGAAAACATCTACTCACTGTGTAGCGGCAGTCAAAAAAGCTAAATGAATAATTAGCAAAGGGATAGATAATAAGACATAAAATATCATAATACCATTATATAAATCCATGGTTCGCCCACACCTTGAATACTTTGTGCAGTTCTAATCATCCCATCTCAAAAAAGATGTATTAGAATTGGAAAAAGTACAGAGAGGCAAAAAAAAACAACAAATGATTAAGGGTATGGAACAGCTTCTGTATGAGGAGAGATTAAAAAGAGTAGGATTTTTTTCAGCTTGGAAAAGAGATGGCTATGAGGGGATATGATAGAGGTCTATAAAATCATGAATGGTGGGGAGAAAGTGAATAAGGAAGTGTTATTTACTCCTTCACATGACACAAGAACCAGGGGTCACTCAATGAAATTAATAGGCAGCAGGTTTAAAACAAACAAAAGGAAGTATTTCTTCACACAACGCACAGTCAAGCTGTGGAACTTGTTGCCTGGGGATGTTGTGAAGGCCAAAATTATAATGGGGAGTCAAAAAAGAACTAGATATGTTCATAGAGGCTAGTTCCATCAATGGCTATTAGCCAAAATGGTCAGGGATGCAACCCCTGATTTGGGTGTCCCTAGCCTCTGATTTGTTGAGGCTAGGAGTGGACAACAAGGGCTGGATCACTCAATGATTCCCTGTTCTCTTCATTCCCTCTGAAGCACCTGGCATTGGCCACTGTCAGAAGACAGGATACTGGGCTAGATGGACCACTGGTCTGACCCAGTTTGGCCATTCATATATTCTTATGAGCAAACTTTACCCCTGGGATACGGTATTTTGCATTTTAACTCAAAAAGCTTCCGCCTAGGTTTCCTGCTGTCTACGTGGATTTTTCTCCTGCATAGAGGATGACATTGGCCATGGGAGGTGCGTAGCATAGGCTGGGGAAGGCTGTGCCTCCCCAAACAGCCCCAGGTGGCTCCGCCCATGTTACATCCCAAGGCCCCCTCCGGGTACTTGCCACTAGTTGCCCCATCCCAGGCAGGCTGTCTCCTCTTCTGGGAAGCCTGATGGATGGGGCTGGAGCTAGGGCAGCTGGCCTGTGGCGGGGACTTGGGTTGGCTTGGGCCACCTAGTGCCTCGGGGTCCCCAGCGCTAGGGCCATGCTGCCCAGTGTTCCGGGGTGGGGGCACGTCACCCCCCTGCTGCTCCAGGGCTGTATTCATTCACTTCTTTCCTACTTTTCTGTGGCATAATATACAATCATGACTATCATGCAAACAGGCAATCTTTAAATGTATTATGATATTTACAGGTTTCAGAGTAGCAGCCGTGTTAGTCTGTATTCACAAAAAGAAAAGGAGTACTTGTGGCACCTTAGAGACTAACCAATTTATCTGAGCATAAGCTTTCGTAAGCTTATGCTCAGATAAATTGGTTAGTCTCAAGGTGCCACTAGTACTCCTTTTCTTTTTATGATATTTACAGAAGCTGGTTTTTATAAATGCAGATGTTCTTCCCTGCTGGGACTGCAAACTTTTTATTAGATAGGAGCAAATATATGGCAGGAAGGATGGCTAGGGCCTAACCACAAGGTGGCAAGCACTTAGGGCACTCTGGTGGGAGTGGGGCAACCTGGCTTCAATTGGCTTCTCGAGTGACTACAGACAAGTCACTTAGTCTCTCTGTGCCACAGTGTCCCCATCTGTAAAATGGGATTATATAATTTCCCTGTCTTGCAGGAGTGTTGTGAGGGTACAATGTATTAGCAATTGTGAAGCTCTCGGATACTCTGGAGATGAGGGCTCTATAAATAGATCAGTGGTGAGTTACAAATACAAAAATGCTTGCTGGAGGAGAGGGCGACCTCATTTCCTCTTCCCGCTAAGTTGGCTGTGATTTCAGGTGAGGGCTCTGGGAACTCTTTCAAGGGGTCTGTGTTATCAATGCCTGAGTTGTAATCCAGGCTCTGACAATGATTTTCTCTGTGTTTTTGAACCAGTTATTTAATCTCTCTCTGTTATCATTTCTCCTTGGGAATAAACGAGGATCATACTCGCCTCTCTCACAAGGTGCAATGGGATTAATGAATGAATGTCTGTGTCACACTTTGAACAGGACACGTGCTATGTAAGTGCTAACGGTTATTATATTGCCATGTATTAAGGAGGTGTAACATCATCTAGTGATCTGTATGGCTCTTTAGTCGATCAGCAGCTACAACTGTGTCATACTGCAGCTTTATTAATTGTATCTAAGGTCTAATATTTCTTTCATAATATGCCCACACCTGGCTTCCTCCTTAACATGTTTCAGTTTGCTTTGAACAGGAAAAAGCTGGCCATCTTGGGGAAGGGTGGGTTGCCGTGGTATCCACCATCAAGCTTTAAGGAAATAGTGTTCTGTTGCGCTAGGAGCTGCTTCTCATTGGGCCTTCATGCTAAGGCTGGGTACTTCAGAACAGTCCAGATTAAGGGTATCTGGGTCAAAGACACAGAATTACATTATTAAAAAAGAAGGAAAGCGACTGAAAGGAAAATTTAAAACAAGGCCCAGCACACATCTCAATAGAAAACATTAATTATGTGAGGTGCCTCTGCAAGTCAGTATCCATTTTGTTTTCATCAGCTGGCAGAGTCTCTCTCAAAGACAGCTTTTCTTTTCTGAAGGACAATTCTTAAGCACTGTGGCTTTCCCGGCTACTGGCACACTGCTGTGATAATGCGTGGGACCGTGCTGGTGTTTGGAGGGAATATGCACAATGACACATCAAGGAGCTGGGTGGTAAGTGCTGCTCTTCAGATTCTCTGGCATTTGATATTGACAAATTACATGTGCGTAAGCTGAAAGATACTCCACTCAGTCAACATTAATTTGAGTGCAGTTGCACTAGATCTAAACATATATAATGGACAATATAATACTTGGCCTACTGCAGAGTGTGTGTGAGAGAGAGACAGTGTGTTTTCCCACAGGAGCGGGACTGGAGGGGAGTAAACCTCAGGGTTAACTTTGTGGCATGATTTGGGGATAACTCTGAAGAGGGTGGTGGTGCGGTTCATGTGTACATATACACCTATATGTATGATCATCTGCCCACCCCGCTCTCCCACCCCGGCCCTAGATATCTATTGACTTTGAGAAAATACTGTTCATGACTGCTGATCAAAATGCTTTATATATTAGAGTATTTTGAGTTGCTGAGAACAGTGGGAGTTGTGGGGTACTCGGCACTCGTAACCAGATAGGTGCCTAAATATGGATTTCGGAGCCTAACTTTAAGCTCCTATTGTTGAAAATCTTGGGCACTTTACTCTTTGTAGCTTCATTTGGTTACGATATTGTTCATTTTCCATCTTGAAATGTTGTATCAAGTCGCTGTGTGTTGTTTACCAAGCACCCTAAGGGTGGCTGCATTTTGATGGCGGTGTGGAATAATTCCATCTGGATGACACAGCTCCTGGTGGGAAATGGCCAGAAGCTGTATGTGCTCACCTAAATGTAGCTGCAGTTTATACAGAACTTGAAATATTCTTTTTAAAGAAAGGGGTTCTGGTTTTTATGGTCATGAAGAAAAATCCTTCCAAATGTGCGTGAATGCAGGGCTGGCTTGGGAACTCTGAAGAGCCTATAATCTAAACAAAGGCCCTGAAAAAGGATGTAACAGACAAAGCAGATGGATGGTGAATTTAGCCATGTATCTTTCTGGGACCATTCTTTTTGCATCACCTCTCCCCCTCCCCCCGCCCACTTAAAGTGATCCACGTGACCCAGTTTCCAGTACTGTTGGCTCCTTCAGTATCTCCCTTTCATTCATCATCCCAGCCTTGTGGCTGAATGTGAGTTAGCCGCAGCAAAGCGACCTGACGGAGTCTACCCCTGACGCTGCACAGGTCCAAAGCATCTCCAGGGTGCCATTGGGTTGGAGCAATGGAGGCTGCAGAAATGTCACTGAGAACCTAATTTGGCTTGCAGAAACCTCATCGGTGTGGGAATGATTCCTGAGGAGGAAAGAACCCATCCTGATTCTCAGCATCCCAGGGGAGTTTGCAGGGTTGGGCATTAAGGATGGGAGGGCGGGGACATTTCTACTTGAAAACTGAGAACATTTGATCTCAAGTCGCTGAGACAAACAAACAGGAAAGTCCATGATACCTCTTTTACAGAGCGGCTTTTCACAGCAGAGCTGATTTTTACATGGTAGACGCTGGGGAAGTACCATTCAATTCACTTTACTAGAATAATTCTTTATGTAATCTCTCTGGAGAGCTGTTGGCTATATCCATTAGCAACTGCATGGGCCAGTTTGTGCTCAGAACTCTTCAGAGAATCTCTTATTGGTCACGTAGGTGTGTTTTTAATCTTAAAGTCTTGTAGGTGATGAAAAACGTGATCAGATTACAGACCGCTATAACTGTACAGCAAACACAAACAACTGGCGATGGTGCACTGACCAGTGTGTAGGCCAGGTAAATGATTTTAAGTTTCCAAGAAATCCTTCTTCTAGTTTACCCTCTTTGTGGTAGGATAGTGTTAATTTTAGTGTGCCAAGGTTATTGGTACCAATGTTTTCTTCGTAATTTTTTTTTTTTAAGTTTTCTTTTAAAAAAAAAAATCAGTGAAGATTTAGGACCAGATTCAGCCCCCCCTTACTCATAAGTAGTACCCTGCTCTGTGAGTAGCCCCCAAGTGTATGTGTGGATGTCGTTGCCATGTGACTTCATTATATAGTTAATGTAATTAATTACTACGGCATTATATGAAATAACTTCATTCTGTTCCTTAAATTAAAGTGCTTGTTTCCTGGAGACAACAGACTCAAATGAAACAGTCCTTCTCCCTTATGTTGCTTCCCTTAATTAGCTCAGTCAGATGAGACTGGAACTATAAGGGCTTGTCTGCACTAGAAGAATTATCCACTGGTGCCAGCTACAGGGGCTGCTGCAATGGCAGCGAAGATGGTTTAGCTGTGTGTGTGGACAAGGACAAACTACATTATGCACTGTGTGGCAAATTGCCTGCACTACTATGATGGGTCTTGCGCTTTCTCTTCTTGGAGCGGGTTCAGGGCACCGTTTCTTGCCCCTGAACTGGGGTATTAACTGCCCCACTAGTGTCCTAGAGGAGGGGAGTGGAGAGGGAGGGACCCAGGTCTACCCTCTACCCCAGCTCCCAGCCCAGGGGCCCTAGGATTAGAGGTAAACCACTTGAACTAGCAGTTCCTTCCCCTGGGCTACTTCCCTCTCCTGCCCTTCAGCTTGTGGGGCTTCCTGCCCTCCCTCTGCACAAACCAAGTGTCCCTTTACCGAGGGTCTTGGTCTTCTTAGCCCACCGCAGCACTTCTCCAAACTCTCCTCTGCTTCCCTCCAAACTGCTCTCTGCTCCAACATCAATCCACTCTGCTTCAACTCCTCCACTTGTCTGATTGAAGCAGGGGGTTTTTATCAGGTGACTGGCTTCAGGTGCTTTAATTGGCTTCAGATACTTTAATTAATCTATAGCAAACTTTCTTCCCTCTACAGGGAAGAAGGCTCCCTTCTAGCCCTCTCCTGCTGCCCTCTGGCCTGAGCTTTCCTTGCTTTTTGCCCCTGCTTTAGTTCCCCCCCCCGCCCCCCCACGGCGACCAGGCCAGATGCTTTTTCTTCATTTTGTTTTGTTTTTTTGCTGTTTTTTTTTCTTTGCTGCCATTCGAGTGCTGGTCGGCTGCCAGCTTGCCTGCCAGCCCGCCCTCGGATGCTGCTATTGCTTTAGCTGCAACCCCCGGAGGAGGGGGGAGGACTGCCGACCCGCTCCCCGGAGGAGGGGAGTGGACGCCCCCAGACCCAACCGTTTTGCTGTTTGTTTGTGGACCCGCGATTACTCCTCGTCTTATCTTTGCTTGGCATTTTTGGAATGCTCCACAAAGACTGGGAGAGAAGACAGCTGACAGAGACATCGCTCAGGGAAGCGACAAATCATCGTGGAGGGGGCCCTAAGACTGAGTAACTTTTGAACTGCACTCTCGTGTGGGGGGAGTTTGACTGTGTCTTAACTGCGTTTGTAGGGGCACAGGGGGTGTGGCACGGAGCTGCCCCCCCATCCATCGGTGCCCCCCCAACACTACTGCAACCATCACGGCCCCCCCGCTGTTCGTCCCTGCTGGCAACCTGCCATCTGCCTCTAGACTCAACTGCTTGCCCTAAATTCCATCATCCGGACCAGACACAACAGCCGACCAAACGAGACTCTTTGGATAAACGCGCGTGGGTCCGCGTTCCCCCCCAACCCCCAAACTGCCCACCCCACAGTTTGCCCCTATTACCTGACACCAACTCCTGTTTCCTTCCCCTGTCCAGTCCGACACATTTGGCCCCCCCCGCCTGCAACCCAACAGGGAGAAGTGGTTAATCTGCTTCCCTCTCCCCCCTCCCCCTTCTGGTGTCTCCCCGTCTCTCCCTGCTCACGATGGCGGGGAATGAGAGGGGTGAGACCCCTCTAACAACCTCAGTTGCCCCTCCCTCACCTACCCCCCCTGCCCAACCCCCAAGCCGCCCCGCACCACTGCTGCCAAAACACCTGCCACCGCCCCCGCTGGGGCATCGGCAGCCGGAGGCACCGGGGCGAATATTACCGCTGCTATGCCCACCGCCCCCCCAGATTCTAGGAAAGCCCCCCCAGTTAGCCGGAAAGGCCAGGGTGCGAAGAAGGGGAAGGGCCCCGCCACAACCACCAAGCCCTTCATGGCAGAGGCTGCCCCCACCACTGTGGCCTCAACATCGACCATGGCGTCCCTCCCCGCTGTTCCCTCCACCAGCTCTGTGAGCGTCCCTCCCCCGGCCCCCAGGGCGTATGCTCAGGTGGTGGCAGCCCTCCCCCGGCCTGCCGCCTCTTCATCTCGCCCACCCACCGCCTCCGCTACCATCAATAGCGGCCGAGGCCCCTTTCCCACCATGACCAGGAAGCACGGCGTCCGTTGCCTCTTGGTGCCCGCCTCGCCCCACGTGGAGACATACGTGCAGGCGTTGGCGAGGGTGGTAGGACCCACGGCCATTGTGGCAGCCTCCAAAATGTACGGGAAGGTTGTCTTTTTCTTAGCATGGGAGGCTGCCGCCCAGGAGGCAGTGGAGAAGGGCCTGGCGGTGGGGGGGCGGTATTTGTCCCCCTGGAGCCGCTAGAAGACCGGGGCATCCGCCTAGTCCTGACCTCCGTCCCTCCTTTTCTACCCAATGTCGCCCTGTTACCCGCTCTCTCCACCCTGGGGAAACCCGTTTCCGTCATCAGCCCTCTCCCGTTGGGCTACAAGGACCCCACCCTCCGTCATGTCCTTTCGTTCCACCGGCAAGTGCAGCTTTTACAGCCACCGGCAGCTCGTGATGGAGAGGTGCTTGAGGGGTTCTTCCTAGTCCCCTACCAGGGAGCCTGCTATCGGGTCTACTATTCCACAGGAGAGGCCCGGTGCTACCTCTGCCGATCCGCGGGGCATGCCCGAAGAGACTGCCCCTTGGCCCAGCGGGGAGGGGCACCCGAGACCCCCGAGACCTGGCAGGACATCGGCTCTGTCATTGCCAACGCCCCTGGCCACCCGAGATCTGAAACCACCTCTCCTTCTGCTCGATCCACCGCTGCTCCTGCCCGGGCCCAAGAGACACCTCCCCTACAATGCCCAGACGAGCGAGGGAGCCCCGCCCTTGCTGTTAACAATCCAGCAGAGCCTATGGAGGAGGGTGCAGCAAAGATATTACCGGGCATAGGAGAGGGCCTGCCCCAGGAGAACCGCCCCCCCCCACATGTTGCCTCACCGTTACCCCCCCGAGCCCGTGAACCATCGCCTCTGCCCCCCGACACGACCCCTGCTAACCAGCCCCCAGACGATGCTATGGAGGGCTGGACCCTAGTCTAGGGGAAGCGAGGCAAGCGGAAGGCTCGAGCTCCGCTGCACCCATCCGATGCGGAGGCCCCCCGGAAGACCAGGAAAGGAGACACTGACACTGAGCCTTCCGCTATGCCCACGAGTGAGATCCATCTGCCGGTGTCGGGAGGGGAAGACAAAATAGCACTGGAAGGTAGAATCTCCCCTCCACGGGAGACCCTCCCCTCCGAGACCCCTGAAGAAGCCCCTGCTGCCCGAATATCACCCGAACCCCCCCGTGAACCCCGAAGCGACCGTCGTGGCGGGCTCCAGAGGGGAGTCCCCCGGGGTGGCAGAAGACGACCTTTCCTCCATGTATGAGGAGATCGAGGCCCTAGGTTTGACCCTGGTCACCCAGGGAGAGAATGACCTACTGCCGGCTGGCCTCGATCTGGGCAACCTTACCCCAGTCCCCCTTTCCTCATGCTCCCTCCCCCTAACCGCCTTCCCGGGCGAGCACCCTGCAGAAGGTGGTCCACCACCGGAAGCCATGGCTGCCAAATCCACCACAGAGCCTGCGCCTAGCATCACTGGGAGCTCCCTCCCCACTCCCTTAACCCTCGAATCTGTTTGGGAGGCACCACCTCTTAGCTGCTTGCCTCCCGAAGCCCAGAGCCTCGCCTCTGCCCCCGCCCCCACCCCCACCCCCGTCTCTGCCCAATCCACCGCCTCCTGCAATGCTATTGCTGCCCCTGGGGTTATTTCCTTCCCGTTTTTTTTTGGATCCCCCCCAAGGAGCAGCCTTTGCATTTTCCTGCCACGATGCATTAGGAGCTGCAATTTTCCCTCCGCCATCCTCTTCTACCCCAAGGCTTGAGACGGACCTAATAACTTTAGCCTGTCAGACGCCCCGTCGGTGGTCTGCACCCTGCCTGCCCGCCTCAGCGGACCACGAGGCTGCACCAAGAGCCCCACCAGGGAATAACCCGGAAATCGCAACCCCACCCCCCATGAGCTGCGAAAAGCGTTGCGAGAGTTTTTAGAAGACATCCGTGGCTCCCGCAACAGGGTACAGCTAGCTCTCCAGCTATGGGGGGACTTTGATCACATCCTCCAGGCCACAAGGGCCCTGATAAAGGAGGGTAAAGGGAAAGGAAGGCACAGCGCCGTGGCCTACGGGCGGGCCCGCAGCTTCTGTGACGATTTACTCACTTACGGGATGAGTCACGGATTGTTGCGCGACCTGCCGGGGGCTGCAAACACCCCCGCCAACAAGAACCCCCCACCCCTCCCAGCCCTCCGCATGATGCCCCTCATTATTGCAACTTTGAACACCAGGGGCTGTAGGATGGCTCTCCGCAGGTCCCAGGTGCTCTCTTACCTTCAGGAAGGGGGGTACTCTGTGGTTTTCCTGCAAGAGACCCATACGGATCCGACTGCCGAGGATAGCTGGTGGCTGGAGTGGGGGACGGGGTCTACTTCAGCCACTTCACGATTCGACAAGCTGGAGTGGCGACCCTGTTCTCCCCCAACCTACGGCCCGAGGTGCTAGGGGTCACTGAGGCTGTGCCGGGCCACCTGCTGCATCTCCGAGTCCATATGGAGGGGCTCGTGGTCAACCTCGTCAACATCTATGCCCCGGCAATGAGCCCGAAGCGGCCGCAATTCTATCAGCGGGTGTCCGACTTCCTCAGTACCCTAAATTCTTTAACAACAGCCTGTTGGAGGATGAGGGCTTCGTGACGTCCTTCCGGGAGTTTTGGCTGGCTGGGCGAGAGCAGCGGCGTGCCTTTCCCTCGGCGTGGTGATTGTAGGATCTAGGGAAGGTGCGCGCCAAGCTCCTCTGCCATGACTACACCCAGGGCACCAGCCGATGGAGAAATGCAGCGATAGAGCAGTTGGAACGGGAGGTCTTAGAGATGGAGAGGCATCTGGCTGCCAGCCCCGAGGACCCGTTCCTCTGTGGAGCGTGCTGGGAGAAGCGGGAGGAGCTCCGGGCCCTCGAGGACCATCGGCCCCGAGGTGCCTTTGTTCGATCCCGCATCCGCCTCCTTTGGGAGATGGATTGCAACTCCCGTTTCTTCTACGCCCTGGAGAAAATGAGGGAGGCCAAGAAACACGTCACCTGCCTTCTAGCAGAAGACGGCGCCCCCCTCATGGATCCAGTGGAGATGTGTGGGAGGGCCCGTGACTTCTACACAAGCCTTTTCTCCTTGGATCCGACCGATCCTGGCGCTTGCGGGGTGCTCTGGGAGGAACTCCCCACGGTCAGCGTGGGCGACCGAGACCGACTAGAGCTGCCTCTCACCCTGGCCGAGTTCTCAGAAGCCCTCCGTCACATGCCCACCAATAAATCTCCGGGTATGGACGGGCTGACCGTGGAGTTCTACCACACGTTCTGGGACATTCTTGACCCAGACCTAGCCCCTGTCTGGGCTGAGTCTTTGCAGGGCGGGGTCCTCCCTCTTTCGTGCAGGCGAGCGGTGCTCGCCTTGTTGCCAAAGAAGGGGGACCTCCGCGATTTACGAAATTGGCGTCCCGTCTCGCTCCTTAGCGCGGATTACAAAATCGTACCGAAAGCAATCTCGCTGCAGCTAGGGTCCATGATGGCGGATGTGATCCACCCAGACCAGACCTATACTGTCCCGGGTCGCAGCATTTTTGACAACCTATTTCTAGTCCGAGATCTTTTGGAACTCGAGCGTAGAGAAGATCTGTCGTTCGCCCTCCTGTCCCTTGATCAGGAGAAGGCGTTCGATAGAGTGGACCATGGGTACCTCCTGGGCACTCTGCAGGCATTTGGATTCGGACCTCAGTTTGTGAGTTTTCTCCAGGTGCTGTATGCTTCCGCGGAGTGTCTGGTTAGGCTCAACTGGACCCTTACCGAACCGGTCAGCTTCGGGCAAGGAGTATGGCAGGGGTGCCCCCTCTCGGGCCAGCTGTACGCTCTGGTGATCAAGCCCTTCCTCTGTCTCCTCCCCAGGAGGTTGACGGGGTTGGTACTGCGGGAGCTGCAGCTGCGGCTGGTCCTGTCGGCGTACGCCGATGACGTGCTCCTCGTGGTCCAGGACCCGGGGGACTTAGGGCGGGTGGAGGCTTGCCAGGCCATCTGTTCGGCAGCCTCCTCCGCCGGAGTCAAATGGGTCAAGAGCTCTGGCTTGGCGGTGGGGGACTGGCAGCAGGTGAGCTCCCTCCCACCCGCGCTTCAGACCATCCGGTGGAGCATGGGCCCACTGCTCTACCTAGGTGTTTACCTTTCTGCCATGCACCCTTCTCCGCTGGAGAACTGGCAAAATTTAGAAGGCGGGGTGATAAAGCAGCTCCGGAAATGGACGGGGCTACTCCAATGTCTCTCCCTCCAAGGGAAAGCACTGGTGCTTAACCAACTAGTCCTGTCCACGCTCTGGTACTGGCTCAACACCCTGGTCCTGGCCCCGGTCCCGGGTTTCCTAACCGACCTCTAGACATCGATTCGAGAGTTCTTTTGGTCAGGAATGCCAAAAGAACCCTGTTGGGGCTCTTCATCTACCCCTGAAGGAAGGAGGACAGGGCCTGAAGTGTCTGCACACTCAGGTCCGTGTCTTCCGCCTCCAGGCCCTGCAGAGGCTCCTTTATAGTGCAGGTAATTCGACGTGGAGCATATTGGCGCACACCTTCCTGCGCCGCTTCCAAGGGCTCCGATACGACCGGCAGCTCTTTTATCTTTGTCCGAGAGGTTTTCCGCGAGACCTCTCTGGGCTGCCGGTCTTCTACCAGGACCTCCTCCGGACCTGGAAACTGTTTTCAACGGCTAGGACCGTGGCGGCCACCGTGGGAGCAGATCTCCTCATGGAGCCCCTGCTACACAACCCCCAGCTCCGTGTGCAGGTGGCGGAGTCCCGCTCGGTGCGCCAGAGTTTGGTCCTGGTGGAAGTCACGAGAGTCGGAGACCTCCTGGACTACGACCGGGGAGACCGGCTGGATCCCGTGACGCTCGCTCAGCGCATAGGACTCTCCAGACCTCGTACCCCCCGGTGCATACTTCAGGAGGTGAAGGCCGCCTTGACGCCCGCTGCTCGGGCTTATCTGAACCGAGCCCTGCGCGAGGGCGCACCCCGCCCACCCTCTACTCCAGGCCCGCTGGACCTTTCAATTGGACCCCTACCCCACAGATCCCAACAAACCCCTCACCCTTTCACTGCAAGCCGGCTGCATGAACTGCAGCCAGTCAGCTTCCAAATCGCACCATGGAAATATCTATATACACTCACGCTTCACACCCTTCATGCCCACACCCTGGTGTCCCGCCCCAATACAAAGTGGCGGGACCTCCTGCCACCTTAGAAGGTGAGCAACCCCAGTGGGCCAGCCTGTATTCCACCTTTGTCCCGAGACCTGTCGGGGACATTAGTTGGCGACTCCTTCACGGAGCTGTGAGCACGGGCGTGTTCTTGTAACGGTTTACCCCCATCCCGGATACTTGCCCTTTTTGCAATGTGAGGGAAACCCTGGTGCACGTATATTTGGAGTGTGCCAGGCTGCAGCCCCTTTTCTGGCTCCTTACAAATATTTTATTATGCTTTTGGCTACACTTTTCGCCCCACCTTTTTATCTACACACTCCCCATCCGTGGCCCCCACAAAATTGCGACATCTCCTGGTTAACCTCCTCCTAGCCCTAGCTAAAACAACCATTTATAAAACCAGAGAGAGGAGGTTGGCTAATGAAGCGTCCTGCGATTGTAGGGCCATTTTCCGATCCTCAGTACATTCACGTATCCGGGCGGAGTTCCTCTGGGCGGCGTCCACCGACTCCCTTGACACCTTCGAGGAGCAGTGGGCGCTGTCCGAGGTTCTCTGCTCGGTGACCCCGTCCGGTTCCCTCCGTCTGACCCTTTGATTGAGGGGAAGAGCGAGAGACCTCAGCCGCAGCCGTTGCCGCTGTGGATACCATCATTACTGTCACCTAGGAGGGGTCCTATCACACGTGGTGTACGTCCCCCCCCCCCAAACCGCCCACCCCGTGCCCATCTTGTCGGGCACTCTCAGGAGAGGAATAATCAGTGACACTGGGCGTGGCACTAGGTAACTCGAGGGGGTGGAAGACCACGAGTGTTGAGGAAGCCCCCCCGCTCTGGGCCCAGGCTAGCCTGAACACTTCTCCCTCCTGAAGGCTGCTGTGTTATACCTTGTGTTTGCTTCTGTTGCATAGTTTTGCTTTATCCCTTTTGGTGATTCCTTGTAAGTGTTACACAAATAAAATTCTTTTCTGCTTCAAAAAAAACACTCTCCTGCTGCCCTCTTGCCATGCTGTATCACAACTGTTACAGCTCCATCCATTGCTGACACCTGTTGTTGGAAGCAGGTCCATTTTCTTATGGAGGCAACACTTAATCAGAGGGGCATACAAGCCTGCAAATGAAGAATGCCACGTGCCAATGTCTCTATTGGTATGTTCTAAATTCACCCATGATAGAGGGGTTATTATTATATTTCCACAGCACCAAGGAGCCCCCCTCAAACCAGGACCCCATTGAGCTAGGCACTGTGCACACACAGTCCCTGCCACAAAGAGCTTACAATCTAAGATATTAAGGATCAAGACAGATGGGGTACTAGTGAACAGTGTGACAATACTAGTCAGTGTGATAGGTAGTGATCTCTGCCCACTAGCAGAGATCACCGTGTGCCATGCTGACTGATACTGTAAGGGCACATTGTCTACAATTACTCTTAGATTTCTTCCTTTACGTTCTTAGGTTACAATATGCTGCATAAATTACAAGATGATTATGGCGCACATCCAGCACATGCTGATAAAGTTGGCTCGAGTTTGGCACTTTACCTTTGTAGATGGTCTAAATTGTTGATTATATCTTATGCCCCAAAGAACGTACCATGCAAACAAAACAGACTCCGAGTATGCTGAGACTCCTAGAAGAGGAAATAACTATATATGTGTGCATAGGATAGTTATGCTGAAAGGTGCTAATGGTTGCTATCAGGGGGGAGCTTAGACCCAAAGACAATAACAGATTTCATTAAAGTCAATGGGTGTGCCAAGCACTCTTGCAGACTCCATGGAAGGAGCAATTAAGCCCCTTTATATAGTAAAGACAGTGTCAAACAATGGAAGCTACCACTCAAGGCACTATGGCGCATGGTAAATGAGTGCTAAGCCCTTTGAACTGCAGGGTTTCCCCGATCACAACCAAATGGGCTAGGATATCCATTTTACAGGCTGTGTGTGTTAGAGGCAGATAGCCAGCAGGAGTTGTGAGCATCACCATGAGAGGAGACAGAGCTTTCTGGGCACAGAACTCGCCAGAGTAGCAGACATGGGGATTTCTTAGCAAGGAAACTGCCTGCTGCTCTTTGTTCCTACTGTGTTTGGGGAAACAGGACTTTGTGCCTGTTTTCTGTAAACAAAGTTACATCAACAATACACCTGACACACACAACTGATTTCTCATCCTAATGGAAACAACCCAGCAAGGCCCTGAACGCTGGCCAGCCCCTGGGGCCAAAGAGGTAACTATATTTTTTATTTATATATGGCTTGTTTTTCAGGGTTTATTTTTTAGCAATTTTTGAGTTCTATACAGATGTCCAAAAATTCATTCTAGCTCATTTATCATACTGCTGTTTCAAACATCACTACGTTAAAGTGCACTAGGGAACATTTAGTGCACAGTGGCATGGTCTAGGTGGACCAATTAATGTGCAACACGTTAGCATGCTTTAGTAATCAGACTCCCATAGTCCGCATTACTGCTCCACGTAGACAAGCCCTTAGATACAAGCTAGGGAGTAAGGACATTACCTAGATAAACAAGCTTCACTGGGAAAGGGGTGAAGTAACCACTTCTGGTGTTTTTCCAGAGTTTATTGAAACACTGATTTCTTTTCTTTACATTTTTTTAAAATCAGGGCTGTTTTATCTGTGTGTTTCAGTTAAAACTGAAAACCAGAATCCTTAAATATATATCAAAGCATCAATCGTGGATCCATAGTTAAGAATGAGTTGAGTTTTGCCCTTAAACTAGGGATTCAATTTCTTTGTTATGCATGAAGAATACAGCCTATTCCCCACAATTACAGAATGACTACAGAATGAATTTCTCAGGATTTACAAGTAAATCCATTAATCTATAACTTAAAATTAATTTTAGAACTGGGTTCATTGGTTTTTCTCCCTCCTCCCCCAAAATTGTCACGGTAATGAATTAACACAAACTCTTCAAAGTTTCCATATAGTTAGAACTCATGGACATCTTGTGCATCAATGGTCTTTTTTTTTTTTAACTGTGGTCACCTTGATCGATTGGTCCTCCAGCCCTCGTATAGATTGCGCCGATCATAACGTGTCTTCCATTCTTTTCTTATCCTGGCCTTCCTTCTCCATGTGCGGCCATGCCTTTTCACAATAAAATCTTCCCATTTATTTGGAGGTCAACCAAGTGGTCATTTCAGTTCCAATGGGTACCACTCGGCGACAGCTGCAGTCTATTGATTGTCAGTGAGCCTAACTATATGCCTGGCCCATCGCATTTTACTGTACCTGCTTTCAACAATGACATCCTGCACTCCACTCTGCTGTCTGATCACTTATTGGGGACTCAGTTGTGGATTGAAATCCCCCAAATTCTTATTTCCATCGCCCTCTCCGTGACAGACCATTGTTCCTCCTCTATTTTCATCCGTGCCCATGTTTTGCTGCTGTACAACATTGTCGGCAGTACTGCTGAGCTGAAGAGGTTGGCACGTGTTGCCTGTTTGATTTTTTTTTTTTCCCCTTGGAGGACATGCTTGATAGAACTGAATGCACACCAACCTGCTTTCTTTCTTTGCAAGAGTTCGCCTTCCTGATTGTGGCACATGTTAATTTCTTGGCCCAAATAAACGTATGGCTCAACTTCTTCTATTTTTTCCTCCCTTGACTATTATTCAGGCTCTTGGGAAGGCTTCAGACGGCATAAATTTCATTTTAGAGCAGTTCATTTTCAGTCTGACTTGGCTGCTTTTTGTGTCGAGTTCTCGCAGAATTTTCTGTATTCTGAAAGTGTTTTCAGCAACAAACACGCTATCGTCTGCGAATTTGAGGTGGTTTCACTGCTTTCCATTGACGCTAATTCCACCCTTCCAGTTCATCTGCCACATTACCATTTTGAGGCAGGCTATGAAGAGTTTTACTGTTCATAACAATTTTCTATTTGGAGCAGCAGTGTCGACTTCAGGGGTGTGATTTCTAAAGCATACTAATATGTTGCACATTAATTGATCCATCTAGACCCTGCTGGTGTGCAGAATAATATTTGCTTCTAAAAGAAAAGGAGTATTTGTGGCACCTTAGAGACTAACCAATTCATTTGAGCATAAACTTTCGTGCGCTACAGCCCACTTCATCGAATGCATAAAGCGGAAAATACAGTGAGGGGATTGATATACGCACAGACCATGAAAGTGAGCTGTTGCGCACGAAAGCTTATACTCAAATAAATTGGTTAGTCTCTAAGGTGCCACAAGTACTCCTTTTCTTTTTGCGAATGCAGACTAACACGGCTGCTAATCTGAAACCTGTCATTTGCTTCAAAGAATTCCATGTAGAATTTCCCTTTTCCAAAGTGGCTGCCATCTCCCATCATTCTCAATAGGACTGAAGCCACAGTGTGCCATTAGCAAACATGGCCACACCTTCCATTCAAAACTCTCTCACTTCAGGGAGCATCAAATTAGATCCTTAAGTGTACAGTATACAATTACTAACACAGGACACTGTACTGCTGCCTGTCTCCTTTACTCTGTGCCTGTCTCCTGTGGTAAAGTGTCTCCAAATGAAGTGGTCCTGTTTGCAGTTGTCTGATGAAATAATGGAACTAAGCTTCTAAGGATCTTTCTACTGCTAGGGCCTGATCCAAAGCCCACTAAAGTCAATGGGAATCTTACCACTGACTTCACTGGGATTTGTGGTTTCCCGTATCTTTGTCTTGTTTCTTAGTGCCCAGCACATGGAGAATGCACAAGCGGCAGCTCTGAATGCACATGGTGCAGTTGTGATGCTGTGTAAAAAGGAAGGTGGCCGTCTACACCAATGTTACACAAATGTGATAAATCATGTACAAAGTATGCTTTGTAAAATATCATTGGAAAGGCTGTAATCTGTGGAACAATGCTATCTTGATGAAATGCATGTGCTATCATTAGATATGAAGTTATGAAATTTTACTGTATGCTTATTACTAAACATGTGTTCCTGAGTAGTACCCACAAGACAGATTTACATCAAGACTAGCCAGAGGCCATGTGTTTATGGGCCACTAAGCCCTGGTCTACACTAGGACTTTAGGTCGAATTTAGCAGCGTTAAATCGATGTAAACCTGCACCCGTCCACACGATGAAGCCCTTTATTTCGACTTAAAGGGCTCTTAAAATCGATTTCCGTACTCCACCCCTGACAAGTGAATTAGCGCTTAAATCGGCCTTGCCGGGTTGAATTTGGAGTACTGTGGACACAATTCGACGGTATTGGCCTCCGGGAGCTATCCCAGAGTGCTCCATTGTGACCGCTCTGGACAGCACTCTCAACTCAGATGCACTGGCCAGGTAGACAGGAAAAGAACTGTGAACTTTTGAATCTCATTTCCTGTTTGGCCAGCGTGGCAAGCTGCAGGTGACCATGCAGAGCTCATCAGCAGAGGTGACCATGATGAGTCCCAGAATCACAAAAGAGCTCCAGCATGGACTGAACGGGAGGTACGGGATCTGATCACTGTATGGGGAGAGGAATCCGTGCTATCAGAACTACATTCCAGTTTTCTAAATGCCAAAACCTTTGTCAAAATCTCCCAGGGCATGAAGGACAGAGGCCATAACGGACAGAGGCCATAACAGGGATCCGAAGCAGTGCCATGTGAAACTTAAGGAGCTGAGGCAAGCCTACCAGAAAACCAGAGGGGCGAACGGCCGCTCCGAGTCAGAGCCCCAAACATGCCGCTTTTATGATGAGCTGCATGCCATTTTAGGGGGTTCAGCCACCACTACCCCAGCCGTGTTGTTTGACTCCTTCAATGGAGATGGAGGCAACACGGAAGCAGGTTTTCGGGACGAAGAAGATGATGATGATGAGGTTGTAGATAGCTCACAGCAAGCAAGCGGAGAAACCGGTTTTCCCGACAGCCAGGCACTGTTTCTCACCCTGGACCTGGAGCCAGTACCCCCCAAACCCACCCAAGGCTGCCTCCTGGACCCGGCAGGCGGAGAAGGGACCTCCGGTGAGTGTACCTTTTAAAATACTATACATGGTTTAAAAGCAAGCATGTGAAAGGATTAATTTGCCCTGGCATTCGCGGCTCTCCTGGATGTACTCCCAAAGCCTTTGCAAAAGGTTTCTGGGGAGGACAGCCTTATTGCATCCTTCATGGTAGGACACTTTACCACTCGAGGCCAGTAACACGTACTCAGGAATCATTGTACAACAAAGCATTGCAGTGTATGTTGGCTGGCGTTCAAACAACATCCGTTCTTTATCTCTCTGTGTTATCCTCAGGAGAGTGAGATATCATTCATGGTCACCTGGTTGAAATAGGGTGCTTTTCTTCAGGGGACATTCAGAGGAGCCCGTTCCTGCTGAGCTGTTTGCCTGCGGCTGAACAGAAATGTTCCCCGCTGTTAGCCACGGGGAGGGGGAAGGGTTGAGGGGGTAGCCACGCGGTGGGGGGGAGGCAAAATGCGACCTTGTAACGAAAGCACATATGCTGTGTATGTAATGTTAACAGCAAGGTTTACCCTGAAAGGCTGTAGCCACTGTTTCATAAAATGTGTCTTTTTAAATACCACTGTCCCTTTTTTTTTCCTCCACCAGCTGCATGTGTTTCAATGATCACAGGATCTTCTCCTTCCCAGAGGCTAGTGAAGATTAGAAAGAAAAAAAAACGCACTCGTGATGAAATGTTCTCTGAGCTCATGCTGTCCTCCCACACTGACAGAGCACAGACGAATGTGTGGAGGCAGACAATGTCAGAGTGCAGGAAAGCACAATATGACCGGGAGGAGAGGTGGCGGGCTGAAGAGAGTAAGTGGCGGGCTGAAGAGAGGGCTGAAGCTCAAATGTGGCGGCAGCGTGATGAGAGGAGGCAGGATTCAATGCTGAGGCTGCTGGAGGACCAAACCAGTATGCTCCAGTGTATGGCTGAGCTGCAGCAAAGGCAGCTGGAGCACAGACTGCCACTACAGCCCCTGTGTAACCAACTGCCCTCCTCCCCAAGTTCCATAGCCTCCACACCCAGACGCCCAAGAACGCGGTGGGGGGGCCACCGGCCAACCAGCCACTCCGCCACAGAGGATTGCCCAAAAAAAAGAAGGCTGGCATTCAATAAATTTTAAAGTTGTAAACTTTTAAAGTGCTGTGTGGCATTTTCCTTCCCTCCTCCACCACCCCTCCTGGGCTACCTTGGTAGTCGTCCCCCTATTTGTGTGATGAATGAATAAAGAATGCATCAATGTGAAGCAACAATGACTTTATTGCCTCTGCAAGCAATGATTAAAGGGAGGAGAGGAGGGTGGTTAGCTTGCAGGGAAGTAGAGTGAACCAAGGGGTGGAGGGTTTCATCAAGGAGAAACAAAGAACTTTCACACCGTAGCCTGGCCAGTCATGAAACTGGTTTTCAAAACTTCTCTGATGCGTACCGCGCCCTCCTGTGCTCTTCTAACCGCCCTGGTGTCTGGCTGCGCGTAACCAGCAGCCAGGCGATTTGCCTCAACCTCCCACCCCGCCATAAACGTCTCCCCCTTACTCTCACAGATATTGTGGAGCACATAGCAAGCAGTAATAACAGTGGGAATATTGGTTTCGCTGAGGTCTAAGCGAGTCAGTAAACTGCACCAGCGCACCTTTAAATGTCCAAATGCACATTCTAACACCATTCTGCACTTGCTCAGCCTGTAGTTGAACAGCTCCTGACTACTGTCCAGGCTGCCTTTGTACGGCTTCATGAGCCATGGCATTAAGGGGTAGGCTGGGTCCCCAAGGATAACTATAGGCATTTCAATGTCCCCAACAGTTATTTTCTGGTCTGGGAATAAAGTCCCTTCCTGCAGCTTTTGAAACAGACCAGAGTTCCTGAAGATGCGAGCGTCATGTACCTTTCCCGGCCATCCCACGCTGATGTTGGTGAAACGTCCCTTGTGATCCACCAGAGCTAGCAACACTACTGAAAAGTACCCCTTGCGGTTTATGTACTCGGCGGCTTGGTGCTCCGGTGCCAAGATAGGGATATGGGTTCCGTCTATGGCCCCACCACAGTTAGGAAATCCCATTGCAGCAAAGCCATCCACTATGACCTGCACATTTCTCAGGGTCACTACCCTCGATATCAGCAGATCTTTGATTGCGTGGGCTACTTGCATCACAGCAGTCCCAACAGTAGATTTGCCCACTCCAAATTGATTCCCAACTGACCGGTAGCTGTCTGGCGTTGCAAGCTTCCACAGGGCTATCGCCACTCGCTTCTCAACTGTGAGGGCTGCTCTCATCTTGGTATTCATGCGCTTCAGGGCAGGGAAAAGCAAGTCACAAAGTTCCATGAAAGTGCCCTTACGCATGTGAAAGTTTCGCAGCCACTGGGAATCGTCCCAGACCTGCAACACTATGCGGTCCCACCAGTCTGTGCTTGTTTCCCGAGCCCAGAATCGGCGTTCCACGGCATGAACCTGCCCCATTAGCACCATGATGCATGCATTGGCAGGGCCCATGCTTTCAGACAAATCTGTGTCCATGTCCTGATCACTCACGTGACCGCGCTGACGTCGCCTCCTCGCCCGGAATCGCTCTGCCAGGTTCTGGTGCTGCATATACTGCTGGATAATGCGTGTGGTGTTTAATGTGCTCCTAATTGCCAAAGTGATCTGAGCGGCCTCCATGCTTGCCTTGGTATGGGCGTCCGCACAGAAAAAAGGCGCGGAACGATTGTCTGCCGTTGCTCTGACGGAGGGAGGGGCGACTGACGACATGGCTTACAGGGTTGGCGTCAGGGAGCTAAAATCAACAAAGGGGGTGGCTTTACATCAAGGAGTATTTCAGGCAGGACTTCACGGAAGGTTCCAATAAGAAATAGTGCACCTAAGTTATTGTTCTTATTGGAACAAGGAGGTTAGTCTGGCCTCTGATTGATACATGGCTAGACTTACCTCGCTGCACCTTCTCTGTGAGTGACTGCAGTGTGACCTAGAGGAATGAGTCCCCTAGATGGGGGGGCAGGGGGAAGCAAATGAGTACAAAACAAATCTGGTCTATTTCTTGTTTTGATCCACTCCATCTATCTTTTACATCTTTGGCTGGCAGCAGACAGTGCAGAAGGACTGCATGCCATCCACATCTCATGGCTGCTCGGCAGAAGATGGTGCAATACGACTGCTAGCCATCCTCATCTCTTGCCTGCTCGGCAGAAGATGGTGCAATACGACTGCTAGCAATCCGTATCGCCTGCCTGCTCACCATAAGACGGTTCAATAGGACTGACTGCAGGACTAAAGAGAATGACCTGGTCAAGTCATTCCAAATTTAGTCCCTGCGCCCATGTCTGCCCAGGCGCTCCTGGCCGACGTGGCCAGGAGCACCTCGGACATGACAATGCCAGCTACCAGTCCTATTGCACCGTCTGCTGCCAGAAGGCAATGGGTTGCTGCTACTGTGTAGCAATGCAGTACCGTGTCTGCCAGCACCCAGGAGACATACGGTGACGGTTACCTGAGTGGGCTCCATGCTTGCTGTGGTATGGCGTCTGCACAGGTAACTCAAGAAAAAAGGCGCGAAACGATTGTCTGCTGCTGCTTTCACGGAGGGAGGGAGGGAACGGGGGCCTGATGATATGTACCCAGAACCACCCGCGACAATGTTTTAGCCCCATCAGGCATTGGGATCTCAACCCAGAATTCCAATGGGCAGCGGAGACTGCGGGAACTGTGGGATAGCTACCCACAGTGCAACACTCCGGAAGTCGACGCTTGCCTCGGTACTGTGGAAGCACTCCGCCGAGTTAATGCACTTAATGCACTTAGAGCATTTTCTGTGGGGGGACACACACTCGAATATATAAAACCGATGTCTAAAAAACCGACTTCTATAAATTCAACCTAATTTCATAGTGTAGACATACCCTAAGGAGAAATCAATCAACTCTTCCAATGGGTCCTTTCCGCTGATTCCTCAGAGCACATGGACAATGGATACCCCATGACTCAGCACGGCACATGGCTCAAACATGGAGCTGTGCATCACATGATCTATTACTTTCCCATGCACATGGACTGGGGGTATAAATTGAAGATGGTGATTTCACCTCCTTGCCTCATTCCTGCCCCACATCTCTGGACTGTGTTTTCTAACAAAGGGAGCTTTGAACAATGGGCCGAGGACCCCCATCTTGTGGGTGAACCAGAGAGGCTTATTGCAAGCTAGCAGATGTAACATCACTGTTATGATCTTGATTTACACTCTGAAATCAACTGAAGTATGATTCACTCTAACCTTTAAATAAATTCTCCTCTTTTTATATTAATAACCCTTTAGTTTACTAGAGGATTGGTTATCAGTGTGGTTCTTTGGTTAGATCCTGGAGTACATATTGACCTGGGGCGAGTGACTGGCTCTCTGGAGCTGTAATAACCTAATGTGTGATGAATTGTGGGTTTAATAGCCTTTCATCATAAAGTCTGGTTTGTCTGGGTGGTGCATGAGGGGCTACAGGGCCCGAAGGGGAATGTCTGTGGCTTCATAATAACTAGTTAGTAATTTGAAAGCACACATATTACTGGCTTGGTAAAGTTTTATGGTGGAGTTTGGGGGTACGTGCCCTGTTCTCTGGCAGTCTGACCTGAGATTGGCACTCTGAGCTGTGTCCTATACCAGGCAGCGTGACCTCAGTAATACAAAACAGGGTGTGGACTCAAATGCCTACGTGGATTCCTTCCCATATGGCCAGCGTATGGAGCGTAACACCAGGAACCATTGTCCAGGTGGCTCATTTTCTCTGCACCTATGAAAAAACGGCCTCCAAAACCCTGTAATTGCTTAGGCTGCTGGTCATGGATAATCTTCGGCTGCACAGCTGGCCCTTTAACAAAACGGGTGGGGGGCGGGATGTACTAATAGGTGTATCCATTCCTTTCTGGGGGGGATGGGGAAGGACATCTCATTAACATTTATTTACAACCCTCAAAAGTAAGCAAACCTGAGATGATGCTTACCCCTAGCCTAACACTGGTCTGTATCATGGCGTATTGGCATCTCCACTGTTCCGCTCTTTGTACTGCACGTTCATTGCAGTTGAACTGGCTACATCTCGGCACAGAGGTGGCACATGGAGACTGCGTAGCAAATTCCATGTTTCTCTCCATTGTTTCATCCACACTTGTTCCAATCTAGATTTTAGGGCTCAGCTCCCTCTCTCTGCCATCAGAATAAAGACTATTACACTTTCTCGTGCTATTCCTCAGCAGTAGCTGAGTCAGTACCCCCTCTGGCCAGCTTCCAAGTGGGTGAGCTCACTCAGCCTGTAAGTAAGTAAGTGAGTGAGCTCACTCAGCCTGGCAGAGCTGTTAGTCTATTCACAGTGCCCAGAACCTTGAAAACTCTCTCTGCTCTTATTTCCATCACGTGGGTGGAAGGGGAACCCAGGCCCGCCCACTCCACTAGGTTCCAGCTCAGGGCCCTCAAGCTAGATACCCTGGGTCAGAGTTCGTCAACTCCAGCTGTTCCCTGAACATCTTCCTACCTGTCCCTGGGTTTCTGCAGGTTCTTCAATCTGTTGGTCTGGTCTTCTCTTCTAGGGTGTTGTCCCTGGGCGGCTCTTCAGCTGCTTGCTGACAGGAGATCCCTTGTCCAGCCTGCTCACTCCTGCAGTAGCCACCCCACCAGGCTACTTCCCAGCCCTTCAATCCTCCCAGCTGCAGCGAGGCTGCCAATCAGCAGTGGCCACAGTGCCTGTGTTAACCCTTTGGTTGCGGGGCCAGCATGGGGTACGTACACCCCATGACAGTAAGTAACAATTATACCCTTTACAATAAATTCAGATGTTTAAGTAATTTATCAAAAAACAAACAAACCCTCTGCATTGTGCTAAATTTGTGGGGGAGTGTGTATGATTTGGGGGAAAGGGGGGTCAGTAGCACACCTGGGTTCAATGCCCAGCCACTGACTCTCTAAAACCACTTGATATTCCTTTTCTTTTTGTAGACTAACACGGCTGCTACTTTAAAGCTTCTTCTTTGTGACTCAGCCCTCTGGCCAGGTCACTAAGTGGTTTCCCCTGCCAGGGTGATCTTTCAGAGTCTCTCTACACAAGCAGCATCAGGCACTCCTGATGCCCACTGCCCAACTATGTCACTCCTGCAGCAACTCAGGCAGTGTTCCTATTCAGTACCCTTATTCAGCCCCTCTGCAGCCGATGGCAGGGAACCCAGGCCCATCCTCTACTCTGGGTTCTGGCTCAGGGCCCTTTACCAAGCAGTTAAGGTCTGCAGCTTCTCTACCCTTATTACTCTCACCCCTAAACTACACCCTACCTTGCTTTGACTCTTCCCTGTCAGACACCATTCTCCTAGGTCCCAAGGATTCCTATCCCAGCCTGCCTCTTCTGTTGCCCCTCTCTTGGCTTTATGTAAGCCCCGCCTGTTCCCTCACAGGTGAGCTTGCTTCCAACTAGTGGCCTCCTCCTCGCCTAAACTGCTCAATTAGCTGATTGGGCCCACCTGACCTAATTCGGTTCTCTCAGGGCTGGGGTGGAGAGCACATCCGGTCACAGGTACCAATAATGCTCTTAAAAATATTATAACATGGCTTTTTTTCTAAAATAAAATAAAAACAGCATGTGGTAGTGAGGCCAAGAGCTGTGATTGCACCTCATTGGGAGTGAACTGCCCAATTGACTGGTAGCTTCATCATTCATGGATAATGCAGTCATCCCAAACTCATGCCTTTCAGAAAACCCTTCACGAACATCTAGAATGGTGCCTCTGTGTGAATGTCATCATGCTAGGGCTGTCAAGTGATTAAAAAAATTAATCGCGATTAATTGCGCAATTACAAAAGTTGTGATTGATCATGCAATTAATTGCACTATTAAATAATATAATACCATTTAAATATTTTGACTGTTTTCTACACTTTCAAATATATTGATTTCAATTACAACACAGAACACAGAGTACAGTGCTCACGTTATTTTGGATTACAAATTTATGCTGTAAAAAACAAAATAAATAGTTTTTTTCAATTCACTTAAATCACCCACTTCACAAGTACTGTAGTGCAATCTCTTTATCATTCTTTGCATTTATCAACATTTACTTTCATCTGTGTGATGGGGTGACTACCCCACACTCACCCTGTAGGGTTGAATGCATGCCAGATGGGCCACTTAACCCATTAGGCAGTTGATTAATGTAAGCGGGAGAATAGTCCAGCTTTTGTGGGGAACTTTCCTGGCTTCTGCACTACCCCAGTGAAGTGGGCTAGTGAAAGGATCTGAGTTCTCGCTCCCACTTCCTTTACCCAGTGGCCTCCCTGCCCTTGAGGACTCCCCTTCCACTCTCCTGTCTGGCAGAGTCCTCGTAACCCCAACAAGGCTGGGCCCAGGATTCCTGGGGGGCTCGACCCCCAACCCTGGTGTGGTCACCTAGGACAGGGGCTTGGGTGTCCCCACTCCGGGGTACTCTCTCTGCACTGGGCACTCCTCTGACCCACTGACCATTACATACAAGTTAAAGCAAATGCAAGTTATTTAATCAACAATTAATTTGAAAAAGAATAAAGCAAAATGGGAAAGGTTAAAGGAAACACATCAACCCGCTCTGTGGCAGGGAACATCACAAAAAGTGTCTCTGGAACGTCAGGACAGTTCACAGTCTGTTCCTTGTAAGTCCCTGGCCTCCTTCTCAGGGCCTGGCTGTGCTGCAGGGATGCTGTGGGTTGGACACTTGCTCTGGTGGTGGCCACACGCTCTAGGCTCTAAGTGGCAGGACCCTTCTTCCCAGCGTCGCCCCCGCCCTGTTGGGGTTACAGTCCAATCCTGGCTTGCAGAGCCTCTTGGCTGAGGCATCTCCCTGTGCTGGGCCCACTGCCCAGGGTCCCCCTCGCTCTCCTCCGCTGCTCACCGCACCCAGCTCCAGACTGCTCCAGCCCCAGCTCCACCACTTGGTCTCTGCACTGCTGCTGCTCTGCCTCCAGCTCCCTGGGCTGCTTCTCTGGCCCCTCTGGCTCTGGTTGTTCCAGCTCTGCTCCCAGGACAGGTCTGCTCTGCAGGCTGCTTCTGTGGCTCTGCTCCCAGCACTGACCTGCTTCCTGGGCTGCTTTTCTGGCCCCTCTGACTCTGGTCGCTGCAGCTCTGCTCCCAGGGCAAGTCTGCTCTCTCTGGGCTGTGCCTCTGGCTTTGGGGCTGCAAGCTCTGCTCCCAGGCCAGGGTCTGCTCTCTCTGGGCTGCTTTTCTGGCCCCTCTGGATCGGCACAGCTCTGCTCCCCAGCTCAGCTTGGGCCCCTGCTTTCTCCTTAGCTCGGCCCCACTCTGTCTGACCCAGGCAAATCCAGCTCACATGGAGGACAGGACCCCCCTGGCTTCCTGACTCCCTGATTAGCCTGCCCGGCCTGTCATTCAGGCTGACCTGGAGCATTGGCCTCTCCCCATTGTTCCTGGGGACTGTCAGTCTCAGGGTCCTGGTTTCCCATAGACCCTTCCCCTTTTAGTACTGGGAGCTAGCGACTAAAACACCCCCACTGAATGTTAGTAAGGGGACAACAGTCCCTTTACATTAAGGAGGCTCAGCTCGGCAGGGCCTATAAAGCCCGGGAGCTGAAAGCAGAAGGGGCTGCTGGGGAAAAAGGCAGACACTCCCGGGAAAAAGGGAGGAGTGAATGGAGACTGTAGTCAGTCCCTGGGAAGAGGCTTTGGGAAGTGGTAGGCCCAGGAAGAAAAGGGGAACCGGTGGCAGGAAGAAGCCCAGGGAAGGGGAAGTGAGGCCAGAGAGAGAAGGCCCAGACTGCTGAGCTGAGGGTCGCTGGGCTGGAACCCGGAGGACAGGGTGGGCCTGGGTTCCCCCACCAGCCCCTGGGTGAGTGGCACTGAGGCAGTGAGCGAGAGGACTGCCTAGGACTACTGAGGAGCTAAAACTCCCCCAAAGGGGGGGGAACAGGGACACGGCCGGAGGGCCGAGCAACAAAGAGGACACCGTGGTTCCTGAGGAGCGAGAGGGGCTGCAGGTGGACGGAGTGACGGTGTGCAAACCACGGACAGGGGGGCATCGGCCTCGAGCTAATCCCCAGAGAAGCAGCAGGAGGAGCCAGTCTGGCGGTGAGGGGTGCGCTTGTGACAATCTGCCATTTTGTTGCTCACTCTCCTGGTTTTGTGAAATCCCTTTGTAACTCTTTGCGGTTTGCTTTGGTCTTAATTATCTTGAGTAATTATGTATCCACTAGTTCCACTCTTATTCCTGTCAGGGGCTGGTGGGGGAACCCAGGCCTGCCCACTCCAGTGAGGGATTGTTAATTCCAGGAGCAATCTCAGGGCGCGTTTGAAGTCGAGACATTCTACCACTAAAGTAACACAGACCCCATTCTGTTCTGCAGCTTGGCTTCTCGCAGCCTGGACCCGCTTGCAATGTCTCTCAGGGACTTTCCTTAATGGCATTTAAACCTTTCTGCTCTGTCCAAATAGATCTTTGTGGGACTAAATTGTACCATAGTTCGTTTGTTTTGGTTTTTTTAAAAAAAGCCATATCAGGGCTTCTTTATGACCCAGGAGGCAGAGGTGTTATTTACCTCCCATGTAAGCCCTCAAAACAGAGTTCCAGGGGGACCTAGTGGTACCTAGGGCTCGTGCTGGCCTGCTGCCCAGGGGTGAGTTTCAGCCCAGCTGCAGAAAATGGCATATTTAACTTTGAAATGCAGACAAGGGGCCAGGTCTGTGTGGGTTTGTAACGGGAGATTGCACAGTGAGGAGGGTGCGGGCCGGGAGAAGTGAATGTAGGCTGAGGCCTTGGCACTGTGCAGGAGAGCGGGGACACGATTTGCATCCTCGCTAGCTCTGTTCCCGGCCCTCCTCACTCCTGCCCCCAGCCTTCCTCAGTTTCAGGTTTGGGGACGTGTGGTTGGGGCTCTGGAAAAGGCTGGGGCCATGCCCCAGGACCAGGAGCAAATGATACCAGTACATGGAGCGCTCCCTGCGTGTGTGGCTCTCGGGGAGATGGTCGAGCCCTATGTGTTGCGAGACACACAGTTAACAGATGGAAAGCAGTTGACAGAGACTTTCCTCCCTGGCTTTGCACCTTTACTGTGTATTTGCTGCCTCCTGGTGCCTACAGAGTAACAAGTTATCAGCATTTTCCCTGCAGGCCCTGTTGTAGCTGAACTCTTGGAAATACTGGAGGTGTTTAATTTTGTGAAATGGACTGACTCCTCTGCATAGGGTGCCTTCCTCAAGCTAGTCAGCAAACTCTTCCACAATCAGATCCCACCTGAAGACCTACCTTCTCCTCCCGGGACGCCCTGAGAGGAGAGTCAGCCATGCCATTTATTTTATGTCCCATTTCTTTATTTTTAAATAGATATATTTTCCAAATGACCCCACCGTGCTGTGCAAAATGCCTTGGAGTAACTGCCTAAGTATGATGCTGCGACCTCCCTCCCCCATCCTCATTCTCCCAGCCTCGGCCAGCTGTTTTGTTGGACCTGCTCTTTCCACCGTATCTGAAATTACGCCCCAGTCCTGCAAACACTTAAGCACATTTGTCACTTTACTCATGTGAATGTGCTTAAGTGTTAGTGGGATGTGGGTCTTACACTGCAAACTCTTTGGGGCAGGAACATTGACTTGTCTGCACCCTGAAGCATCAACAACACCCACAAGTGCCGTAAAATTATAACTTTTAATTGATTCTTTTTTTTTCTTCAAATTTTGCTCCCAATATTAAACTTCAAATTTCATGGGCCAGACTCTCGGCTGCTGTAAATGACATGGACTTCTGTGGACTTCATTGAAGGTGTACCAACTGAGGATCTGGCCCCGCATATCTTCTAGAGAGACACTTATAACAGCATTTCGCAAAATGCTGTATAAATGTGCAAGGTTCTGAATTAGGTAGGAAAGGAGGCAGGCTGCTAGTTGTGACTATTTCCTCCCCAGATCCGCCATGGGGGAGATTGAGATGGACCAGAGCACAAAAGGTGGTTACAGTTGAGGAGTCAGGTAGCAGCCAGCAGAGAGGGCAGAGTTCCAGAGCTCGTGTAGCACTAGCATTATCTGCTTGGGAGAAATAGAAATTATAAACAGATGACTTTGCATCACTCTGAATGTTGGGTGTCACCTGACATACATGCAGTTTCAGATTTGTTTCACTATGGTATACGCTGGAAAAAACAAGTGAATGTTTTACACTGCTGTGCTTTGCAGAAATCTTGAGAACTATTTATCATCTTAAATTAGAAAGTGATAGGAGGATCCATTCCATTGCCAGTAACCCTCCAGGTTTATTTTCCAAATTAATGTGTTTTCCCAAGTGCCCAAATATTTATTAAGGGCTTGTCTGAGATAATAAAATGATGCTGCTAATGGGAAAGTCTCTTTTGATTTGCCTGCATCCGACATACTGGGCAAGGCTCCACCCAATGCAATATGGGTACCTGAATACATTAGACATACTGAAATTTATCAGTTGCATTGGGAATATGGTTTGTCTCTTTCTATTCCCAGAATGTATAGTCTGGGATCCTGATTTAAACTCCATGTCTAACAAATGAGCAAGAAACTAATAGTTTTACATCCAATAACTTCACATTTGGACACTGCCACTAACAATGATGTGAAATTTCAACTTTGTTTCTATACTTCCCACAATTAGCTGGATTATCATGAGATTTTAATAATCAAGGTGAACAATAAATTTATTGTTCAGCAATGAAATACTGTCTTTTATTGTGTGTATATACAGAGAGAAATATTCTACCCCAGCTGTACTGAGTAATTCTGTAGGATCTGCTGGTCCATGTTTCTAGTTCATGATGGGATCTTGGGCAAAATCAATTTGTTTTCAGATGTCAGGCAAGAACTTGGTCTTTGATAGCAATTGTTCCTATGGAGGTGCTTTCCACATTGTGTTGTTCAAATTAGGTCCTTTTATTTGCTTTTCGGATGAATGAGAAACGTTCACATTGTAGTGACATAAAGCATTGTGGCTCACCATAGAGCTGTCCTAAGTCTTGGAATGGTTTCAGCTACCCGCTGTCAAACCAATTTCTGCATTACTTCAGCTCCCCAGGTGTAGATTAGTTATGCCTGACACACATCCATAGAAATAAGGAGGGTGTGTTTGATTGGACATTGAGAGCGGGCTTTGTAGATTTCCATATGGAGAGAGTTGGAGACATAATTAATCCTCTCAGAGTACGTATAAAACTAGCTAAAATGAAGGGGATTTGCTGTGTGGCCTCCAGTTGACACCCACTTTGGCCCTTCACTGGCAGTTCTGGAACATATTACCATGGGGAAACTGTGGCACCTGGCTGTGTAACTCCTTTCCGAGTAACATAATCCTGGTTTTGTAAAGACAACAGATGGTTTGTAGCACTATCCTGGGACTTCCTCTTCCAAATAAATTCCTTGCAAGCTTTATCGAATTCTTTCTTTTGAGTGAAATCCATGGGCAATATGCACAACATGTCTATAGGAGCCTTGACAGTGAATTCATTTTTAAGGGGAATGTGCTTTTAGGTAATATAATCTTAAATCCTTGCCATCTCTTTAGATCTTTTTAAATAGCTTTCAGTGCTGGCCTGTTTTATGGCTGGTTAGGTTACCTGGCCTCCCCAATGTTTTAATCCTCTTTTGGCCACTGTACTTGGAAATTTGATTAGAGTATGGGGGTGAAATCCTGGCCCCAATGAAGACAATGATTTGAATAGGACTAGGATTTTCATTGGCTTGAGGGGAGGGTATTTTTTTTTAAAGGGGAGGAACTTAAATTTTAGTTATTCACCATTAAACCTTCTGGGTATTAAATCTTTTGCCCATCACATGGAGATTCTACTCCATTTCAGACCATAACAACCGGCTGTAGTAAACGTGCACACATATAGCGCTTTCAATTCACCAACCTCAAATTGCTTGACAAGGGTTGGGTAAGCTTCCTTGTTCCCATCTGACAGATGGGGGTAATGGAAGCAGAGTGATTTTGTGGCTTACCCCAGGTCACATGCACATCTGTGGAAAGTTAGGAACGGGATGGAGGATTCCTGCCTCTCACCTCATTTAATACAGCTGCCCTCATTTTATCATAGGTAATGGTTAATTTTATGCTTTTTGTAGAATCATAGAAATGTAGGGCTGGAAGGGACCTTGAGAGCTCATCTAGTCCAGCCCCTGCACTGAGGCAGGACCAAGTGACCCTAGATCATTCCTGATAAGTGTTTTTCTAAACCCGTTCTAACCAGGACCCCACTAGCTACATCCACCCAATTTGACAGGGCACCATTGATAACTTCTCTTTTTCAGCCAGTTATGTACCCAAGTTTAAAGTAATTTCATCTAGATCACATTTCCCTAGCTTGTTTGTTTTTCCACTCCTTTGATGGTAAAGTTACTTTGGATACCTAGAGTCAGCGCTTCTTCCATAGGGCAAATAAGAGGTTAAAATGGAGATAAGGGGTGAAATCCTGACCCTGTTGAAGTCAATGGGAATTTTGATATTGACTTCAAGGGGGCTAAAATTTCCCCTGAGGAGAGGAAGGATGGCCCAGTGATGAGGGCACTGGCCTGTGCTGTGTCTTCACTGCAGAAGCGGGGGGGGGGTGTTTTTAAATCAAGGTAGCTAGCTTAATGTAAAATCCCCATGGTGGCAAGAAGCAGGCAACTTTCATCTTGATGTTGACCTTGACTAGCTAGCCCCCCTTCCCACCCCACACACCTGGGGTTTACTTTGACTGGCTACATGGAGGTTAAAAATGACAGTGCCCCATTTCCATTCGTATTTTACATCGAGTTAGCCGTGGCAATGTAAACACCCACCCTTTCTGCAGTGAAAGCAAAGCCTGGGACTCTGGAGAGCAGGGTGCAATCCCATGCTCTGCCAAAGACTTCCTGTATAATCTACCCTGTGTGGTAGGTCTCTGTGCATCAGGGAAAATAGACTTCCTTATCTCACAGGAGTCATCTGAGAATAAATATACTGAAGAGTGTGTGCACTCAGATGCTATGGTAACAGGGGCCAGATGAGTAAACATGACTGATAGCCTGTTTCTCCAGACAAAATGGGATAGCTAGATCTTTACAAGACTGCTGTGATGCTGTATGGAATCTGGAGGACACTTGAGGGTATAATGAATATTAATATTGTAGAATTGTAATGAGTTATGCCAAAAAATGTTATCTGGCAAGTTATATTATAATCTCATTTCTGTGTTTCTTTCACCTTTGTATTATGAGTTCTAGATACGTATGTCTGTATGTCAAACTTATGCTATGCTTCTGGGTGTCACCCCCAGACAGTTTGGGCATCAGCTCTACCTAGCCTGCTTGATGGCCCATTAAGGACCATCAGCTATACAACTGACCCATTGAGAGAAGGCAGACACACTTTGACTCAGCAAGGCGTGCAGGGGCTTGCCTATGGACAGAACTCTAACGCCTCCAAGCCACGTGCTGGGCAACTATAAAAGGTAGCTGTATCTTCTCCATTTGGTCTTCAATCCCGCTTCTTACCCCTGGAGGAACTTTGCTACAAACTGAAGTTCTGAACAAAGGACTGAATGACCCATCCAAGCTGTGGATGTGTTCCAGAGCAACTTTCAAGCCAGCAAACTCACCAATGCTGCTAGGAATCTGATATATTGACTTTGAAGTCTTTGTATGTGTCAGGAAGGAGTTAAAATTCAGCCAGCAGAAAAGACAGAAACCACTGAGAAGCAAGGACACTGACAACTGTAAACAATTGATAAGCTTAAATAGTCAATGCCCGCCCAGTAACTCAGTTCTTAGAACAGAATAAACCCTCCCTTCACAGCCCACCAGATATCTGTAAGCACTCATCCTTCCTTCCCCCGCAAGGTAGCCATAGATGCTTGATGCAATCGGATGACCTCTATACACATGTACTGTTCCTATTTTTATCTTTGTTCAGGGTTCTCTCTTGATTTGTAACAATGTCTGTCTCTGCATGTACAGATAAATGAAAATGAATTGATAAGAGAATGTATATAACTGGCCACTTTGGCACCATATCTTAGAAGCTGCTTGTCAGTCTTCCCGGTACTGTCAATAAACCCCCTTCAGTATTGTCTGTGCTTGCCTGATTCTTGGGGGAAAAGAATATTTTTGCCTAACATACGTATGTAACTGCTTTACCATTTAACATCTCTCCTCTTGTTCTTTACTTTTTCTTTGTAATAAACCTTTAGTTTTAGACACTAAAGAATTGGCTGGCAGCGTGATATTTTGGGTGAGATCCAAACCTCTACTGACCTGGTGACTGGGGTCAGAAGAACAACTTTTGTATATGTGAGCAGAGTTTAAAATAACTTGTCACTGTACTGGACCCAGGTGCCGATTGGGAGCCAGAGAACTGGAATGCAATAAAGGGGGCTGTGTGATTTGCTTTTTGCTTCTTGATAACCAGCGTGGGGGAACAGAAGCACAGTTAGTGACTAGTTGAGGAGAATAACTTCAATGTTACTCCCAAGACTGGTGGGTATCTGCTCCCCCTTTTGCAGCCTGTCCCGACCTTGGCATTTCCAGTGAGGGCTGCCCCAGGCACCATGGGTCACAACTGCATTTTCCACTCCAAGTCAGCTCAAAGCTCTCCAGAGCAGTCACCTCCAGTCCCTCTCCCTCCCCCCGAATGCATGTGATGTGTACATACCATGGGATGGTCAGGCCATTGGAATGTGTATTGCCACATCCATGTACTTCCTGCACTAAACCACAGCTCCTGCATTTGTGCCCTTGTATCAAATCAATAAAAGGAACCACAATAAGTTGCTGTTTGATGGTTTGCCACGGGGCTGTGCTTAAAATGACGATTCTGCCAGCCACTGTTTTAAGTAGTCCTCCTCATCTTGGTTCCTACAATGCTCTCTGGGATCCCCTGAGTTGAGGGACACCTCGCTACCACCTGTCCTTAGTGTGAGGGAGTCTTGTCTGTGCCGGCCAGCAGTCAGCTCCCTGGCATCACCAGCCATGGGCAGCATGAGCACTCCCTCTCAGCCCACACATGCTCTGCCATCTCTCTGCAGGTTAGCAATAAATACACAATCCCTGAGTCCTCTGAGCTTCTCCCTGCTGTGCCCAGCCCCAATCCGCTGGGCACTCATAGAATTCCAGAGCCTCTGGGCCCAAAGGAACAAGTCACCCCAGCTTGTCAGTCACACAGTAGGACCAAGCTCTGCTTAATGCAGGACACTTAGACATGTTTATAGTGAAAACCAGGTTAAGTTTATTTAACAAAGAACAGAGATTCAAATGATAGCTAACAGAAGTATTAGAAACCAAGGGTTACCATATAAAATAAAATCATAACACACATTCTAGAGCCTAAACATAATTAACAAGGTGCCTTCTAGTTCAAGAAGGTATAGCTTCTCCAGAATCCTTCTCACAGTGTTTCTCAACCAGGATGGCAGAGACCCTCCTTTCATGAGACCAGCCCCACTGGCAGTCTGTCTCCCCAGAAGAAGGATGCCATGATGTCTTATTGCATGCCTAGATATATTAGAATAGTCCTTTATTCCTTACATTTAAATTCTCCTGCTGTTCACTACTTCCTGTTAATTTCTTCTCTTGAAATCCCTGCAATCTCTTCACTAGCATTTGACTCCATATGCAAATAGGCTTCCATTAGAAAACACACAATATACAATGGTCAGCCAGGAAAATATGTGTGTCCCTCCTTCCATCTGGCGGAACCAGTCTTAAGGCATGTTACCTCTGGGAGATCTGCCTTTAGCATCTAGGTTTTAAGAACATAATTTCTAGTATACACACACACACACACCTCTCATATTATCCACATACACATTTCACAAAGATTGATGACCCATGTGACACAGGCTCTCAGCAGACAGCTCACATGGCACTCTTTGGACTAGTATCTAAATACCAGACCCAGGGGATCCCTGTAACCATTATGCTCCCTTGTGCCCTCTGCCGGGTGGCATCAAGAAGTCCTTAGGTCACAGTTGCCACTCCTGGCCACAGCTGTGAATTGCTGCTTAGCTTCACAGCATTGTGCCGCCTCCTTTTCAAGACCAAGGTCAAGCTCATGGTGAACTCAGGATAAAATAGAACGATAGGACAGACATACAGGCCAAGGAAGACTCCCCAGTCCCTCCCTTCTGAAGATGTCATGATTTTATGTCATGTGTCACTCTTTATTGTGTGGGCAAGGCTCTGGGGAAAAACCAGATCCCTCCTGCATTTTGTTCATGTCATTTGAGGACTAAACCTATTTATGGGATATTTTAAATGTATAACTATTGCCTTTAAATGCTACACTTGCAGTTTTTGAATGTTGACAATTGCATGAGTCTGAATTTCAATAGAGAAAGAGAGAACACGAGCCTGATATTTACCTTTTTGCTACGTTTTGAGCCAGATTGATTTATTTTTTTTTAACCATTGTTATTTTACAGTTCAGGAGATAAGCTCACATTAAGCATCATTTTGTACCACTGGACATCAGATGTTCCCTGGCTTTTGCTTTATTATTTCTGCTTCATTTTTCACAGTGAAATTTAAAAGAGCATCTAGTTCTGTGTTCTGCATGAATGTTTAAAATGTTTAAAAAAAGCACAGGGTCTAGGAACATGAAGCCATTGTGAGCATTTCCTCAGATGTTATCGCACCAATTATCACGGGTAGTTGAATTCCTACTCCCTTTTTATTTCTGATCTAATTTTTATACAGTTCCCTGATCTGTATAAAACCTTTCCTGATTCATCTTCTCATCCAGCTGGACTGAAAATAGTTTCCAGTCATTGTCCTTGGATCTTTCACATGAATCCAAACTGTCTCTGTTAGGACAGATGAGCGACATGCTATTTCTTCTTCAAGCTACAATGAATACTCGGGAATTCTTAATACAGCATCTTAGCCAGTTTCCTGGCTCCACTGCAAGAACAGATAAGCTCTCTTTGTCTGTAGATCCATTTTAAATGTCCTCTTTTGCACAGGAAAACTAGATTTCCTCACCTTTTTCTCCTGTGGAACAAAGCACTCGGAACACATTATTTAAATAGTTATGGTTAAATCCAGCCCAGGTGAAAATGCATTGGTTTCACTAGGCTTACACAAGGAAGGAATTTGACCCCAAGTGTCAAATCACTTTCTGAATTAACAAAAAAGGGTTTCTTTGGAATATACTGACTGGTGCAGCTGCAGCAATTATCTCTTCACTAATCAGAAAGATGACAACATTTCCAGATATAAAAAGTGAACAATACAAATGAGATGCGTATCTGTTATTTATTGTTCAGTTAATGGTTCCTAATCCATTCTCAAAGGTGATTTTCTGCAGCTCCCTTCCCTGTATGTTTTATGCAAACTATGTAATGTTACTTGCAACTCAAATGGAAGAAGAGAGGGTTGTCATGAGGTCAGACATGTGAATATATACATTAGCTTGTGCAATGTTTGCCATTTACATGACTAACTATTGAAAAATAAGCAATCTAAACACAATAGGCTCAGTACTGCAACTCTTATCTTCATGAATAGCTTGGTTTAAGTCGAATCAAGATCTCTGTTCTAATCCTGCCTCTGATCTGCTGCTGTGTTACCTTTAGGGTGACCAGATGTCCCGATTTTTGGGTCTCTCTTATGTAGGCTCCTATTACCCCCCACCCCCGTCCCGATTTTTCGCATTTGCTGTTTGCTCACTCTAGTTACATTGAGCACATCACTGCTCTTCTCTGTGCACTCTTTCCCCTTCTACCTTTTGTTTTGTTCGTTCACGTTGTGAGCTCTTTGGAGCAGGGTTGGTCTCTTACTACATGCTTGTACAGCACCTAACACAATGAAGCCCTGATCTTAGTGGCAGCCTCTAGGTGCTCCTGCAGTACAAATAATAGTGGAAGTGTCTTAACTTTTATTTCCCAAATAAAGCAATGTGAGGCTGTTGCAGATCAAAACCTAAGATGTGACATTTCCTGTTTATTGACCTGCATCTTGTCAGCACAATGGCAGAGTTGAGTCAGGCGTATTGATTTCTTTAGTTCCTTCGGTCAGGCGAAGCTTCTCTTCCTAACAGGCAGTGACTCAGCCAGTTTGCGCCATGGGGGTTGTTACATGCCCCGAATGAAATGCAGAAGGAGGGCGGGACAGGAATCAAAGAAACAATGTTTTGGCAAGGGGAGAGTCAAGAGTTCTATTTTTCTGCTAAACTTTATTTTTTTTACCCAGTCCTTCCACGCCCATCACCATCATCTTGCCCTGTTTGCTGGGGGTGGCGGGGGGTTCCACTTGTTGTGCCTTCTCTTACCTAGACGTAAGCTTTCTGGCGCAAGGACTACCTCCTTTGATTACTTGACTGTACAGCGCCTAGCAAAATGGATCTCGGGTCCTTGATTGGGGTTCCTAGGAGCTATAACAATAGTAAAACTGCAGTACTGGTCACACTGAAAGTTGTGTGTCACTCATTCTTCAGATTTTAGCTTTCTTCCCCAGTTACCTAGCTCAAATCTAATAATAATTTCTAAACAATTTATTAATTGCCAGAGGATTATTATCTTGTAAGCACTCCAGTGCTGCCTAGGTACGTGGACAAGACGCTTTTCCAGTGCTTCCCTTCGTAGCAGGTTCATCCCTGCTAAACAATATTAGCAAGAAAGTTGCTGTGTTTCCCCCATCAGGAAACTTTCCAAAGAAAGCCCAGGAGCAATAAAACTTCCCAAAGAAAGCCCAGGAGCAGCAGGAAGTAGTGCGCTTGATTCAGTAGGTGAGTCTGTCCCGATCCACTGCTTCCGAATGGTGCAAAGGGCAAAGAAGTGCTGGCAGGTGCGGTCTTTCAGCTCAGATGTGTAACTCAGGTCCCATGGCCATTAAACAAATCATGACTACTTGGCTGATGACATTAACCATCCATGGTATTTTTCATACATGTAAGCTGTGGTGCTCTGGCCAAATCCTATCTGCCTATCTAAATCTCCCCCTTTGTTTTCGTTGGGGTCTGGTGGCATCCGTCACTTTCTGAACCAAGCAGCTGTAGTGTTGCCGTGATCTGTCAATGACATGCTGTCTTGTCCCTTCTGTATTCATGAGCTGAACTTCAAAACAGCCCAGAGAAGAAAGCACCCCAGGATATCCCTTCCCAGGTTTTACACTGATCCCTGGGCAGTTTAGTCCCTCTCTGGGTTTCACTATGCACATTTTATTCACCCATTCGGCACTTAAATATCTTAGTTTATTCTATACACTATAGTGTCTAATAAAGTCTCCATGGAGCATCTATAAACTTGGCACATAACCGCATTTTCCACCCCAGAGACAGCTGCATTAAGTGGTGGGTGAAAAGATCCTTATGTATGTTTTGTGTGAGCGTCTGCGGGTCAAAGTGTACTGTATGAAAAACAGGTATAATAATAGCTGTTAATAAATCACAGTAGTCTTCCTTTAAAGAAGGCTGGATAGGTTACTGAGCAGAAGAGAATGTGATGTCAAACAGCTTTTCCTGTGCATTAAGATGAATGGCAAAGATGTGGACAGACCTTTGCTTAAAATTACAGTTCAGCTCCAGGGTTTGTTTGAATTACTAGTTGACTGTTTAAGAGCACTTGGTTTATAATATTTTCAGCTGACAGACGAGGCTATCCGAAGAACCAAATTGTTGCTGTCATGTATCATGCCTGACTTCCAGGAAAGCAAGGGAAGACTATAGGAGCGAAGGCTGGAGAGAGAGAGAGGGAAATTGCGTTCAGTGGGGAAAATTTCCCAGAAAAGAAACTGCCTGAGTAGCCTTGTGACATGTTGCCTAGAGGGGCCAAAACCCCCCACACTGGCTCCCTGATGTGGGTCAAATAAAACGCTCTTTGAGGTGCCTCTCACGTGGTGGGAGGATCAGCATTCTCATGCAGGACACTGCTGCACCTCTGAAGCACACCGTATCGTGTACAGACAAGAACTGCCTGCAGCTAACTTCTTAGCAAATCGGCCTGGCTGACTGGCTTTCTGGTGCTGCCATAATTTTGAACCCGAAGGGACAGTCATGTTCACGATAAGGGGACTGTAACAGCATCACACTCACCTCTCATGAGCAAACCCATCTCAGTGCATGTGCCTGCCCAGTCTCTCTGTGTGTGGTGGGTCTTCAGTGACTCAGCCTTCTGACCAAGCCACATGCAGTCTGTATGTGAAATAAAAAAAACACAGCAAACCCCTTCCAGGGCACAAGTCCAACAGGGGCCTCTCTCAGCACCCTCTGCAACATCTCTCTCACATTGTCCCTGCTTCGGTATAGAGCAGTGCCCCAGAGCCGCAGCTTTCCAGCTGGGCCACTACAGTTCAATTCCCCCTTAATGTCCAGGCCACTTTCCCACTGTCAGGGGGAGGGGGCCTGGCAGGGGCAGGCCTAGCCCAGGGACCCTATAGGTAGCAGGGTGTCTGCCATGTCTTTTTAAATAAACTGTGTTGCTGCTACAATTCCCTGGGCCATTTCCCTGTGGCTGCAGTTCCTTCTTTACCCTTACCCCAGGGCCTCATCCTGGTGGAGTCCCAGCTGCCCACGCAGAGCAGAGCAGAGCACCCTACCCTCCAGCTCTCACAAGGAACTGAAATGACACCAGCCCTGCAGCTCCTCTTATACTAGCCTGCTGGGCCCTGACTGGCTGCTTCCCACACAGCTGCTCTAGACAGCTTGGAGGACCTCTCTACTGCCCTTTTCTGGGGCCAGGTGTGGCAAGGCACAAAGCTGCCAGCAGGGGGCCTCGGGGCCTTATCCATCCCGACACAGGGACACATTCTGTTGCAGGCTTAAAGAGGTTATTCCAGGGCTTGGCTAGTTGGGAGAACTGACATTTAAAGCAAATTTGACCTATTTTCCAATGTGATCATGCTAGATCTGACAAGCTAGACAGGGTCAGGGAAAGTAATTACTTGGATGGGAGGCCTCATGGAAATACCCGGGGGATGCTGGGAGATCCAATGCCATTTCATTAGAGGAGACTCTTTCCCCTGCGTCAGCACAGTTGAACCAATGCCCCCGATTATGTGCCAACTGAGGTGCCATCTTTTGGGGAGAAACGTAACAAAAAGCTCCTGACCATTTGTTATCCTTAAAGAGCCACGACACTTTTTATGACAGCGGTCATTAACCATCCATGGCATTGCTTACAAGAGCACAGCCACCCACAGCGTGCTGAAATGGAGAATGCCAAAAATATCTTCACACTGACCATCCCATATACAATTATTTTCCAGGATTTTCTATTAGAATCATGCTGCAGAGGAAGACAGTGGGACTATAGCATTGTGTCTGCACTTGAGTGGTTGCCAGATTATAGAGGGAGATTGTAAACTCCTTAGGGCTCCTAGTTTTATTTGTTTTCTTTAAGGCCCCTTGCATACCTTTTGTGCATGATAAATAATAATTAATGATTGGTGGCATGGGATGGAATGTTTCTTATAGCATCTGCCTGAAAGCTTTACATTACCCAACATGCTATAAAGTTTCACTTTGCAGGCTTAACTCTACTCTAAGTAGGTAGAAAAGGTTTTATTAGTAAACCAAGATTTATGTCCAGTTAACCCTGTGTGTTCTCCCAAGCGGGTGTATTTCACAAAGATAACAGGAAATGAGGATGTTTCATATAGTTTTATTTCCAGAGGTTGAGTTCTAGGGTTTTGTTGTTGGTTTTTACATGAGTGATTTTTGTCTTAATTTCAGGTAGTGAAAATAGCATTCTGGGGAGCAGACAATTGACTCAGTATGACATTCCCCGCCGCCTTATCCCCCAAATCGTATATTTAATTTATGAAAGATTTTTCCTAGTGGCTTAAAAATATATGATGTCAAAGAAAGCTGCAAAATAAACTGCATTCCTCTAATTTGTATTGATAACAAAAAATATATAAGCTTACGACTTGTGAATGCTAGTTCGCAGAGGTGTGCTGCTGAACTAATTTCCGTCTGTGTGTGTAAATACCCTACAGATCATAAGGAGCCATGTTGAACACCAAATCAGTGAATAAACTGCACAAAGGGGACAATGTTTTTGAACCCATCTGTCAATGCAGAAAGAAAACAGGGAGCCCAGAACTAAGTAGCCCTGTAGCTGCTGGCTTTGTTCCACAGTGATTATAATATGAAGGTTACATTGTACATAACAGCCCAGGGACTATTCAGCTCATTTCCATACTTTGGTAGAATTTACAGGATTAGATAAATGCTGATATTGACACACAAGGAAATTGAACAAGGACTGGTAGCAGCCAGGCTAGGCCTGATCTACAGCACTTAAGAACATAGGAATGGCCATACTGGGTGAGATCAATGGTCCATGTAGCCCAGTATCTTGTCTTCCAACTGTGTCCAGTGCCAGATGCTTCAGAGGGAATGAACAGAACAAGGCAAACATTGAGTGATCCATCCGCTCCCAGCATCTAGCAATGTGAGGCTTAGGGACACTCAGGTCATGGGGTTGCATCCCTGACTATCTTGGCTAATAACTGTCGATGGACCTTACTCATATGAGTAAGGGCTGCATGTGTATTTATGCAATATTTCCTGGTGTGGAGGGCAGAGTTGTACTGCAAAGCCACAGTTAATCATCACTTTCTTCTTGACTGACAATGGCCTGAGAGAATTAGATTAATTAAAGTGATCACAGATGCATAAAGCGATTGCTGCTCAGTGTTGGCTGAGGAGGAAAATCAGACTCAAAACTTCTGTTTAAACAGTTCAGGGCGGAGAATTACACAGGTTTCTTTTATTGCTATTATGTATTATTTCTACTGCTGATGCACCTAAGAGTTCTTGCTGTGGGCCAGGACCTTGTGGGCCGGTAGGCGCTGTACAAACACAGACCAAAAGGATGGTCTCTGCCCCAAAGAGCTTCCAATCTAAGAGTCTGTCTACACTGTAATCACAGGGAGGGATTACAGCTCGAGTTGCCATCCCCTGTCTAGCTTGGGTCCCAGACCAGCAAAGCTGTGGCAGGGCAAGCTTCAGCAGGGGCTAGCTCCAAGAATAATTATCCAGAGTTCCACCTGGGCTTTTACAGCCCACGATGAAGCACAAGCTGCTGCAGCTTCACTGCTCTGGGACCCGAACTAACTAGATTAAAACTGTTTTAGGTATATTTGCTGGAGCTTCATGCAAGCCTATGTATTTTGTAATTATTAATACACGACTCCTTTCACCCAAAGCATTTTAGAAACATTAATGAAGCCTCACATCCCCCTTGTGAGATGGGTCAATGTTGTTATCCTCATTTTACAACTGGGAGAGTGTGGTGGGGGTGGCTGCCCCACACAAGGAGAAGAAGGGGTTAAAAACAGCACCAGGAAGGCTGCGCAGAACCCACGAATCAGGAACGGACTTATTGGGCCCACCAATAGGGGGAAGGCTTGCTGGAGCAGCCAATCAGGGCCGGCGAAGGCCATATATAAAGGGCTGCTCAGCAGCGCAGAAGGCAGTCTTTCCCTAGAAGGCAAGGGAGGAGGACTGGTTTCCTGAGGAAGCACTAGCGATAGAGCAGTGCTGGTTGGACTAAGGACTATTGGCCCCCCCGAAGTGGGGAAAGAACTGACTGGGGCACAACTGGAGGACTGTGTCCAGAAGAGGACGATGCAGTCCAGGGAGCGATGCAGGTCCTTGGAGTTGGAGACAGATGAGGCAATGGGCGAGACACCACCTGGAGGAGGGTGCACTGGCAACCCTGAGCTAATTCCCAGGATAGCTAGTAGGAGGTGCTGCGGTGGTGAGTTGACCCGGTCACAGAAGGCAGAGAGGTTGAGGACCATATTTCCAGGAGAGCTGAGCACCCACATCTCCAGCTGATGCCAATGGAAGCTGCAAATGCTCAATACTGCTGAAAATTAGGCCTCAAACACGCTGCCCAAGGTCACACAGCAAGTCTGTGGAGAGACAGGAGGAGATTAAAGTAGTCCTGACACCCCAACTGTTGCTGTAATCACCAGAGAGTAGGACTGATGTTTTCTGGGACTAATTAATTAGAAAGAGGTTTTCATTAAAAAAAAATTTGGATTATGCTTGAGAATATTTAAGAATTTCTGACCACAAAAGCACTGGCTTTTTCCTTTGCCCAGGGGTGCTCAACCCCCACTCCACCCCAGGCCCTGCCCCCACTCCACCCCTTTCCCCAAGGCCCCACCCCACATCTTCCTGCCCCCACCCTGCTTCTTCCTGCTCAGTTCCTCCCCTGAGTCTGCCCCATCCCCGCTCCGTCCCCTCCCTCCCAGTGCCTCCTGCATGCCGCGGAACAGCTGATCTGTGTCGGGCAAGAGGTGCTGGGTGGGGGGGGGAGCTGGGTGCCGGTAGGTGCTTGGAGTCCATGTCTGACATCTCTAAAACTGCTTATTGTACCTCATACAGCCATCAGGATCTAAAGGAAACTGCAGTTTTGGCCTGTTTCTCATTTACATTAAGGCATGTCAGTGTAAAGTGACCATAAAATGGGAGTAAATTCTATTTACACTTTTACTTTAAGGCCCTTTCAGTGCCAGCACTGTGCAAAGGAGCATTGTGCAAAGGAGTTATAATGTCCTCTTTCAACTAGTTACATGATAATGACAGGACTAACAGGATTGGAAGTCTAGCATTTAATGTGTCTCTAAAAGCGTTACCATGCTTCATGTGTCTAACCCCAAAGTGCTGGGAGAGCTGGTTGGAAAAATGTCAACAAAACTAGTTTCCATCAGAGAATGAGGTTTAGTCAAAACCTGTTTCAACAGTTTCAGAACAAAATTTATTTTTCCTTTCACAATGACTTCAAATTTTTTTATTTTGTATTATATTACATATTGTATTGTATACTATAAAACTTTTCATGTCAAAACCAAAACATTTCAATTTTCTCTACATGAAACGTTTCAATCAATCTAAAATGATTTTTTTTCCTCCAGAATTTTCTTTCACAGAGAATTTTGACTTTTTCAGGACTTGTTCCAAATCGGAATGAAAACAGACTTCAGGATCTTGAACTCCTTTGCAAAACAGCATTTCTGTCCTTTGCCCAGCCCCAGTGATGGGTTATGCCTCTTTTTCTGCTTCAAACTAGCTTTTTTTCTTCCCTCAACTACTTTAATTCCACTGTGATCTCTTTAGCTCATCACTTAAAGCCAAAGAACCATAAATCAGAGTAGTACAAGAGAAACTAAATTCTACACAGAAACATTCTACTAGATGCTGCCTTTGGTATTATTATTTGGGGGAAATTTTCTGGCCTGTTATACAGGAAGTCAGACTAGATGATCACAGAGGTCCCTTCTGACTTTGGAATCTATGAATCGTAGTGGTATGCCATCTAAGTATGCAACGCATGCTTTGTATGACCCCAACATGGTCCAGCTGGTGTACCGCGGACAGGATCCTACCTGTGGGACGATTCTGTCCAGCCTCTGAACGTGCATGGAGGACATCATCTTGTAGAACAAGATGGCATCCTCTGCACAGTGTGACCTGGTATGCACTTTATGTGCGAGGTCACGCTGCACGGAGGACGATGCTTTGTGGCATGTCACTGAAAAGGTTGGATGAATCGTTCATGATAGTTGTGGCATGCCTCACTAAAAATGTCATGGCATGCCTCTTAAGAATGTGTTGTGTTCTCATGTTGTAGTTGGAAGGGTTTGTTTCTTCCTTAGAAGCACCCGGCACAGGCTACTGCCAGGCTGTGATGACTGTAGGGAACTGAACCGCTGGTAATTGAATTGGTTCAATAGCCCCGGAGTAAATACTAACAGCACAATGTGTCCACACTCACTATGTTGCTCTGGTGCAGTTTTGGCCCAACATTCACCGTAGAGCTTTATTGCCCTTCTATCCCATAGTTCTTTGAAGCAGTGGCATGTAGGAGATTTCACTAGGTTTTCTGGGAACGCCTGGGGAATTGTGGGAGAAGAAGACAAACTCCTTTAAGTCCTTTGGAAACGCCCATGAATCCTTGGAAGCCACTGCCATTTCTTCATCCTTTTTTCAAAATGGAGGGCAAGATGAATGCTCAACTCTCAGCAGGAAAGGTTTCTTCTGGAACTCTTGGCAAGGTTTCTTAGGCAGCCCTGGCAAGATAGGGGAGTGGAATATGTTCTGGCAGCCATTCACTGAGCTGTTGCTATAATGTGCATGAACTACCCAGACTGGAACAGCCGGTGCTGTGCAGCACTTGAGGAAGATGCAAACGAAGAGGAATGGTCCAGAGCAGGATCCTGAACTGGTGGGACAGAGTTGGTCTCAAGACTTGGGCTCAGAAGCATAAATTTAGAATGAGGAAGGCAACCTTTCTGTAGTTCAGTGGTAGGCCAGCACCAAAGCCACGGCAAAGGCCACAAGGATCGGCGTTCCGATCCCTGGAAAAGGCAAGAAGTGGCAGCAATAATAAAAGCCTAAATTACCCAACTTTCAAACGTTTGTCTGTTGTTATAACTAATAGATTCTAATAAAGTTATTTCAATTAATAGTTGCCCATGTGCAACCTTAAATGTATCTTAGCCATGAGTTTTGTGTGGGAGAAGAAATGGTTATGGAAAAAAAGTGATGATTATTCTGGGTGAATAAAGTTATTTTTGAGAGGCTTCCTGCATGTACCAAGTGCTTACTCTTCTGTTTTTGTGTGTTCTACAGGTCATTTCCTGTCTGATAACCCTGTATTTCTTGTGCACATGGGGTCAAACTCCCTGCTGATGTAAATTTGCAAAACTCAATTTGCACTAGTAGAGCATTTGGCCTATAATATTTACCCCGTTGTTTTCATGTTAGATTTATGAATGAACTTGCTTTGTCCCTTTTCTTCACTTTGTCTCTGCTCTTTATAACTTGACGGAACAGTAATTTAAGGAGGGTGAGAAGCAGGTTGATAAAACTGTTCTCAAACAACATAGAGGGATTAAGATGATGATCTTTAGCCCCGAGAGTACAAACAAAATAGAAATTACCTGTTGCCATCATAATTCATTATTTAATTTTCTCTCTAGAAGGCCAACACCAGAAACCCCTTGTTACAGTCTTGTTTTTCCCCTCCGGTGTTATTTATGTTACTATATTAAATGTTCATCAGCAGTTGCATATGCAAAAGGCTTTTTTTGTCTGATCTGCACACAACCACTTCTTCTGAGATGCTGTGTGGAATATAGAAACCATTAAAAGTTTTATGGACACGTAGGAAACCCTTCAATCTGAAGTTGTAGGGAGAAAACAAATTCTTGTGAAACACAGTAGCTGATTCACTTGGATATTTCCTTTTTAACAAAAAAAATTGCAAGCTCCTGGTACTTCATTTTAAAATTTCTCAGGAGTTCAGTAAAGCTCGGACAATGTGAAAGCAGCTTACTTTTTCCCTGAAATATAAACAGGATGGATTTTAAAAAATAATTCCTATAAAAAAATGACGATAAGCTTGTAGGGAATTGAAACTTGATCTTCTGAATGTCTGAGCAGTAAAGCCTTCGTGGAGATTTATAACAGAAGCACCGACAGCCGTTTCATTTTCGTGGCAATATTAATATTGATTTTAATGTATTGCTCCATCATTGCAAACAGAATAAACACAAACCTAGAGTATTTTGGGAATAGGAAATAACAATGTTGCCCAGAAACAACATTTTGATTAATTCTTCTTTAATTTAGCGCCTATGGGAAGGTATAATTTCCTTTTTTATTTTCACTCCCCCGCCCAACACTCACCTATAACCCCTATGTAACCCCCTGTGATCTCCAGAGATCTCCTACCTCACCTTCCAGCCCATACCTCACCTCGCAAGCCATGAACGGCTACCTGTGCTTAACCACCACCAAGAGGGTATAGCTTTTTCTGAGCTGAGCCCATTTTGGTAGTTTACAGTTTGTCTCAATAACAACTAATGATAAAATCCCTCCGTGTTTATAGACGGACATAATTTTTCAGTTGCAACTCTTCTGTTAGGTCACTGGTGCAGAATCGCAGTTACATTTCAGTGGTAGGTAGATTGATCATTATGTATTGTGGGAGATGGTCTTGTTGGACCATCAGGACTGGACATCAGGACTCCTGGGTTCTATTCCTGGCTCTGCTTCTGAGTCATGGTGGACAAGTCACCTATGTGCCCTGCCTCAGTTTCTCCACCTTGGATAGTGATATTTTCTTGTATCACAAAGAGGTTGCAAAGGGACTTTTTCATGTCTCTAAAACACTTGGAGGTCTTTGGATGGATGTTGCTATAGAAGGGCAAAGTATTCAATATGACAGTGAAAGGTGCTAAGATAAATCGATTTCAGGGGAGACCAAAGAACCACACAAGGGCCAAGCGTGTTCTCGGAAGTCCTAAAGTAAGGCCTAAGGCTCACCCTTAGTGTAAGTGCAAGGTGATCAAAGAGTGATCAGATTCAGCTGTCACTGCTGCTAAATTCAAACAATCCATTCATTTAAGAAGGAAGATACATGTACCGGCCAATACTGTGGGGTTTGTGCATTTATTTTTAATAAGCCCTGGCAAGCTGCCAGCATAGGGTTGAAAAGTTTAGGTGTCTCTAGTGTGTAAAGGAAAGTAGGATCTTACAGTAGGTAAGGCAGCATATACATGAAGGCTATTTTTAGCCCATCTGTTTTTCCAGAAACAAATATTTTAAAACAACAACAACAACAAAATTCTCTGCAGGTGCAATGGGGGAGTTTATTTTTAAAAGCCTGGCTGCAAACCTAGCATTTTCCAAAGGTAAAAAAGACAAGTACAGTCAGGCAATCTGAGCCAAAGGCACAGCAAGCAGCATCTCCACTAGGTCAAGGGGACAGAGATTTTATACTTAACCCAGATTTTATAGATTAATGTTGGATGAGAACTAGGTCAGGAAGAACCACTGAACAGCATGTGCAGCAAGCATCCTCTTTTCGCAACAAGTCAACTTTCTTTCTTTTTCTTCTTTAAAGACTGTTGTGCATTTCATACAGAGTTTGTAGCTGTACAGTTTAGAGGATCCCAAACAATAGTGTGATACCAAACCTCAGAAAAAGTTAATTATCTTCCCCTCTAGTGTCACTGCTGGATGGAGTCTGAGTCATCTTCTGGATCCCTTCCACGCCAGTTATACTCCAGTAAATTTGACATTTTTTCTGGGATCTTCTCAATTTTGTCATGTGATCCTGACTCCTACAAGCATCAGAAAAATCTGGAAAAAGTGCCAATCCTACACAGCCGCTGGAGGAGAGTTTCAGGGAGTAACATTTTGTTTTAGTTTTTGATGCCCGCTTTTCATCTTTATGGTTTTTATTAAAGGGGGAATGGATCTCTTTCATCTGTTGGGTTGGTTGACTTGCCTGAGACAGTCTCAGGTTTTCCCTTGTTCCATCTGTGGTGGTGATGGAGTGTACGGTCTCTCCTGAGTGTGTGTGTGTGTTTGAGTGACTCTTGTAGGTCTTGGTGGCTCTGAGCAGAGGGAGATATGTGTGTGGATTCTTCTGTGGTCATATTGGAATTTCCTGTGTGGGGCAGACACTTATAGTAGTTAGTACTGGAGTGACTCCCTCTTGGGGGATATAGGCTCTCTCCTGAGCTGGGAAAGGTATATGAAGAACTGTCCTTAGCATTTTTGAGTGGGCCTGTGAAATAATTTTCTCACTCCCCCAATGCAACTAATTCATGTCCAAAAAATGTTGACCACCAGGCACTGCATGGAGTTGAGATTTTTTGGAAAGGTTTAATGAAATGATTCTTTGGGATGTATCCAAACTTTAACTGACTCTACAAAAAGGGTATATACAGGGGAAGATCTTCAAGTTCCTCCCTGTCAGCGTCTCACTGGAAGAGGCACAAAGCCTAGCTGAGAATGGGTGACATGGGAAGGATCACTTGGTGATTACCTGTTCTGTTCATTCCCTCTGGGGCACCTGGCATTGGCCACTGTTGGAAGACAGGGTACTGAGATAGATAGACCTTTGGTCTGACCCAGTATGCCTGTTCTTATGCTTATATCAGGCTCTGTGCAAAGCTGCCAAGAGTTAAAATTTTTTTGCAAGGTACAAATTAGTTGGTGCCTAGCAACTCCCAGGTCTCTAACTCACCAGAGAGTTGTAGGTCTTTAAAATATTAACTCTTTACACAGCACTTTGCAAATGTCAACATCATTAAACTGAATACCACTGAGACGTAAATGGTGTTCTCTCCATTTCACACATGGGGAAAATAAGACAGAAGTTAAGCCCCAGTAAGAGGAGCTCACTAATTTTAGTGACTTTATGTCTGCTTGCATGTTGATGTCACTGTGTATTGACAGTGTATTTTTTCTGATGGTACATGACATGAGGAAGAGAATGGGGACAGTGAAATAAATATATCTGAAAGGAGTCCATATCCCTAAGCAGGTCATATCCTAAGTTCAGCATCTGCATGTGTGTGCAGAGTATGAAACTGTAAAGAGGAACATTTCTCCACCCACGCCCCCTAATAGAGAGTACCAGAAGTGGAAAGGGAATGGGCTGGACCAATCTGTTTCTACACGATTCTGAGTAAAGTTGGGGAAGCCAATGGCAGGGTCTCCTTTTTCTCCTAGAGAGAAGGGAGAGTTGAAAGTGGCAGGATCTTTGTTTTTTACCTCTCTGCTAATCTGTAGGGAAGGAAGAACTCCTATGGGGCAACAATCTTTCCCAGGAGAGGGAGAATAGGGAAACTTGCATGGCAGCTTTAGCCTGCATGATTAGTATCAAGGCATCTACCTCTGTGAGCGTGACTGGCCCAGCACATCTAGTTAGCTGGGTGATGTCAAGGCACAGGACTTCTGGTATTTGTGTTACACAAGTGCTGAGTGATCCAGGTCAGGACTCAGGTACTCAGGTTTTATGGATACTGGAAATAAAAACAGTCCCTGTTCCAGAAATGACATGATGCAACAGTCAGAAGAAAAAGACAATAGGAGATGATGGGACAACATGGCAACAGCCAAACTAGCGTGCTTTGCATAAAACCAATAACCTCTGCTCTGCACCACCAGGCCTTTATCAGCTGTTTGTGCTTTCATGACATCCTGACAGAGGTAAGTCTTTAAGGAGTGATTTGAAGGAGGGCAAGGTAGTGGTTTTTTTGATTTTGGCAGGGAACTTTTCCCATGCAAAACGGGCATCAGAGGAGAAAGCGGATTAATGGGCAATAAAGGCTGGCATTGTGAAGGTAGGGCTTAATATTGCACTCGTATACTAAACCTGATAGGTAGAGGCCATAGCTCAGTGGTTAAGGGTCTTAAAGATGAAGACAAGAAGCTTGCAGTTGATGAAGTGGTAAAGGGGCAGTGAACAAAAGCGCAAAGCGGTGATGTAGAAGAGCAGCCAAGCAGGAAGAGTGTCCTAGTAAGCAGTGCTTTGAATGCAGTTCTGAGGGGGTTGGTTGGAGTGGGCAAGGCTAGGGAGGAAGAGATTACAGTAGTTGAGGTGCAGGGTGGGCCTAGACTAGACAGTTGCAGTCTGGACACATAGAAAAGGTCAGATATTTGAGAAATAATGTAGGAAAAGGCAGCCAGGCTTAGACATAGTCTGGATGTTGGGTTGAGAGAGGGGCCAAGTCAGAAGTGAAACCCCGGTTACAGGCCTGTGGCGTTTGGATTATGTTGGTGTGATGTCCATGGTGATAGAGAAAGGGGGCAGAAGCAAGGGCTTGGGACAGGGAGATCAAAATCTCGGGTAGGCCATGTTGAGCTTGGACAATCAAGAAGCCATGTAAGAAAGACAGGAGACTGAGATAGGCCATGAGCAGGGAGGTAAGGTTTGTGACTTGTCAGCATAAAGATGGTAGCCAAAGCCACCCTTGCGGATTAGAGCACCTAGGAATAACGTGTGGACAGAGAGAAGGGTTTTTGTCTTTGTGAGGTTACTGGCTAAGCATTGGAGTCTTCTGTGGAAACTGTTCCGGCAGTGGCTTCTGTGACTGCTCTTGCTCAGCACCGTTAGCTTGCTGGGCTAAAACCAAGGCACAGTCTTTGGGAGGATTCGTGGCTCAGCGTTTCTAAATTGCTGCAATGATGCCAAAGTAAAGGCGCTTGTCAGACTGCGGTGCTGCTCCCGGGGCAGGCTACTGTGAGGTCAGTGGCTTACATGAGATCAATGGGTCAGCATCTTTAACTTGCGGGGCTGAAGTGAAGACTCAGGCCCCTTGGGAGGTCACGAGTTGAGCATCCCTAACTTGCTTAGCTGATGTCAAGGCCCAGAAACTAATCCACTATGAACATACTGCCTCAGCATCTGTGGCTTGCTGGCTTGATTTCTAGGGATGGGCCTCTCTACCACGTGGCCAGCTGAGCACTTGTAGTTTGAGGTTAAACCACCGATCTTTATGAGCTCCCTGGCACAGAGCTTTGCAATGTAACTGGCTGACTGGAGCCAGTGGATATTGACCCCCTGCCACACATGACAGTGTGGAGGATTTCAGTGTTCCTGATGTATCTGAGACACTGCTTCTAGGAAAACGTGGAAGGATTGCAAGTACTTCCTCCACTTCTCTGCTACAGTGAGCAATGTATGTTCCTTTTTTGTCCCCCTCCCCCCAGTTTTGGTGTGTGCTAAAAGTTTCATTTTTCATCAATGCTCATAGACTTTAAGGTCAGAAGGGACCGTATACAAAGTCAATACAAACAAAAATTCATTTACTGACAGTTAAGGTTGCACCAGGACATGCCCTAATTACTCCAAACCTTTAAAGCATAGAACTAAGGAATTACAGGGGGCTGGGGTTGGGGAGTGGGGCTGGAGCTGGGCAGGGTGGTGGTTTGTGGGCTGACAGAGGTGACAGGGTTCTGCGGGCGGGGCTAGTTTAGTGGGGCTGGGGGCAGGATTGGGGTGGGGTGGGGTTGAGGGAGGTGACAGGAATCTGGGAGCAGGACTGGGGATGGTTTGGGGAATCCTGGGGGCAGGGCTGAGGGAGGTGATGGGGTCCTGGGGGTCTTTTGAGGAGGGCTGAGGGAGGTGACAGGGAGCTGGGGTGGGGCAATGGGGGTGTTTTGGGGATGCCGAGGGAGGTGACGGGGAGCTGGGACGGAGATAAGGGGGTGGTTTTGGGGGTCCAAGGGAGGTGATGAGGAGCTGGGGCGGGGCCAGGGTGTCATTGGGGGGCCGAGGGAGGTGACGGGGAGCTGGGGCGGGGCAAGGGGGGTGTTTTGGTGGGGCCGGGGGAGGTGGGGCGGGGTAAGGGGGGTGTTTTGGGGGATCTGGGGTGGGGCTACGGGGGTGTTTTGGGGGGGCTGAGGGAGGTGACGGGGAGGTGGGGCGGGGCAATGGGGTGGTTTGGGGGATCTGGGGCGGGGCTAGGGGGGTGGTTTGGAGGGGCCGAGGGAGGTGACAGGGAGCTGGGGCGGGGCAAGGGGGTGATTTGGGGGAACTGGGGCGGGGCTGGGGGGTGTTTTGGGGGGGCCGAGGGAGGTGACGGGGAGTTGGGGCAGGGCTGGGGGGTGTTTTGGGGGATCTGGGGCGGGGCTGGGGAGTGGTTTGGAGGGGCCGAGGGAGGTAACAGGGAGCTGGGGGGTGTTTGGGGGGGCTGGGGCGGGGCTGGGGGGTGGTTTGGGGGGGCCGAGGGAGGTAACGGGGAGCTGGGGTGGGGCTGGGGGGTTTGGGGGGGCTGGGGCGGGGCTGGGGGGTGGTTTGGGGGGCCGAGGGAGGTGACGGGGAGCTGTGGCGGGGCTATGTGGGGTGGTTGGGGGGGCTGAGGGAGGTGACGGGGAGCTGGGAGGTGGTTGGGGGGGCCGAGGGAGGTGACGGGGAGCTGGGGCGGGGCTGGGGGGTGGTTGGGGGGGGCCGAGGGAGGTGACGGGGAGCTGTGGCGGGGCTATGTGGGGTGGTTGGGGGGGCTGAGGGAGGTGACGGGGAGCTGGGAGGTGGTTGGGGGGGCCGAGGGAGGTGACGGGGAGCTGGGGCGGGGCTGGGGGGTGGTTGGGGGGGGCCGAGGGAGGTGACGGGGAGCTGGGGCGGGGCTAGGGGGTGGTTTGGGGGGGCCGAGGGAGGTAAGGGGGATCTGGGGCGGGGCTGGGGGGTGGTTCGGGGGATCTGGGGCGGGGCTGGGGGGTGGTTTGGGGGGGGCCGAGGGAGGTAAGGGGGATCTGGGGTGGGGCTGGGGGGTGGTTTGGGGGGGGCCGAGGGAGGTGAAGGGGAGCTGGGGCGGGGCTGGGGGGTGGTTGGGGGGCCGAGGGAGGTGACGGGGAGCTGGGGCGGGGCTAGGGGGTGATTTGGGGGATCTGGGGCGGGGCTGGGGGGTGGTTTGGGGGGTGCTGTGTGGTAGGTGAGGGGCGGGGCGCCCAGGTTTGCATCCCCCCGATTGCCGGGCGGTACCATTGTCAGTAGGGGGGGGGGTATCGGTTACTCCGCCGGGCCGGGCAGGGCAGAGGCGGTATCGGGGACACCTCTTTCCTCCTCGGGGTCGGGGTCTCCTCAGTCCGGGCTGCGGGCGGAGAGCGGGTGCGCTCTCCCTCTCTCCCCCCCCCCCCGAGCGGGCGGGTGGTGCGGTCCGGCTCTCGCCCCGCCCCCTCCCAGACTCCCGGGGCGAGCCGGCCCCGCCCGGCTCCGAGCAGCGGCCCCTGCGCTCCGCGCGCACAATGGCCCTGTCGCCCCGCTCGCCGCTGCTGCCGCCCCCGCCGCCCGCCGCTCTGCGGAGGGGCCGGTCCAGGCCCCGCGGCGGCGCCGAGTCCGTCGTTAGGTAACGGCCCCGCCTGGGGACTGGAGGGGTGGCGGGGGTCTGAGGTGTGGGGGTGGGGCGCTGCGGGGGCGGGGCAGGGGTGGCGGGGGTCTGAGGAGTGGGGGCGGGGCAGGGGTGGCGGGGGTCTGAGGAGTGGGGGTGGGGCGCTGCGGGGGCGGGGTAGGGGTGGTTTGGGTCCGGGGTTGGGCTCTGAGGGGGCGGGGCAGGAGTGGTGGGGGTCTGAGTATTGGGGCACGGCGTTGGGGTCAGGTGGGGCGTTGCGGGGGTGGGGCAGGGGTGGTTGGGGGTCTGGGGAATGGTGGGGGAGGGTTCGGGGAGTGGGAGCGGGGCATCTGCATCCGGGGGGGGGAGTGGGGCAGTGACATGGGAGGACCTGGGGGGGTGGGGCAGAGGCATAGAGAGTCATGGGGGGTGGGGGAGGGACCTGCGGGGGAGGGGTGGTTAGTTGGGAATGGTGGGGTCATTATAGGCCGGGGGCGTAGTTGTAGGGGGTGGGGTTGTAGGGGGTGGGGGTGTGGGATTGGGGGAGGGGATTAGGAGCGTAGGGTGGTCTATGAGAAAGGGGTGGCTTGGGGGTGGTGTAGAGGGATGGGCAATAAGGGTGGTGTGCATGGTGGGGGGTTGAAATGGGGTGTGGAGAGCCAGAGCATGGGGGTGCCCGGGGGGGGCGGGTGTTCCCTTGGCATTGTAGGCGTTAGGTCCAGGCGCTGCTGTTGTTGGGTTGCTAGGGCTCTGTCCATTTTTTCTTACCCGATTCCAGTAGCCTAGCTGAGAGGGAGCACGTGGGTGTTTTGATTATAAAGTACCATGAACAGGATGAGGTGCCAGAGGCTCTGGATAATTAAAATGCAATATATGGCAGCAGTTCACTACATAAACTAGACACTAGAGTAACAGGGATCTAGCATATGCAGCACCCAAAATGCCATCACAAAATGTTTTGCAGAGCTACCAAAATTAAAATGGCTAAATGAATATTTTTTGTAATGTCTTCCTCTTTTTTCCTAAACAGTGCATAAAGTAGCCAAAAATGGGACTGCCATTCTTTAAGGGTATATGCCTGTGTGTTAAATCCTCCAAGGCTAGCTCAAAGAATGGTGGTCTTTCTGTTTGTCTGCAGTGTATTAAGAAAGCTGTTGTGTGAAGGTTAAATTCTTCTTCCTTGTGTAGTGGGAAATTGAATTAGTTATGAGAGATGGGGAGGAGAAAGGGGAATCTTATTCTTTGAAACTGCTTGTCCTTCAGCTGTTGATGTTGAAATCTGATGTTTTAAAATTAACACTGCTTCATTTTTGTTTGAAAATGGAAAGTATATATTGTAAAATTTGAAATAACAAGGTGTTCTTTTGAGTCCATATGGTTTAATTTTCATTTACTAAAAGAGAAAATGGTTTCTGTTCAAGCTTCTTTGCTTAGGGGAACAAGTGACCTTGGAATATGTGATCCTGTTTCAGTGCTGCCTGGAGAATTTCTGATTCCTTAGAAACATCTGTGAGTCTTGAGCTGCCTTAGCATATCCAGCCAGCATCTGTAACTCCTCCCACTAACATGCCAAATGTCATCTGCTAATTTTTTCTGCTTTGGCACTCCATTTCACTTCATGCACTGTAACTGTTTCAATTCAAATGGGGAGGAAAAAAGTCTGTTTGCAATGAATATTCCCAGACTGCCAATAAGAATTGTGGTAGCTAATAGAAGTAACTTTAAAATAAAACAAAACAGTCCTGCTCCCCCAAACTCAAATGGAAAATTATTAGAGTATATCATCATGGAGAAACATCCCAAGATAACTTTTCTTGGATCTCTTCCATGTGCTTCAGAGTTTCTGGACTTCTGTAGGGTGCTTGGGAAATTGGCATTCATAGCTGAAATCCTGGGCACTGTATCAGGAAAAGGGAATAAAGAATCTTAAATTGTCTTAAAAAAAATTAATGAATACTTAGCTGCTAAAAGAAGTCTTCCAAGAAGTGTGTTGTTTCAAAAATTGATGTATTTCTTGGTTCTTAATGAGATTGATTTTTGTGTGTGTGTAGGATAGAACCAGATTTAATTTTAAAAAAGCATGTATTTTCATGCAAAAAATATTAAAGAAAATATTGGGTAAAAAAGTCTCAGCTAACAATACAAGTTAAATTTATTTGTTATAGAATTATAAATAGCTGCCCACCCTTGTGTAACCCTTGCAGAGCTGTCTACTTTAGTTTACAAACAAGGATAACACTGGTGATCTGTACTTTATAATACAGGTTACTACTTCAGAGGTAGGAAAAATGTAAAGTCACTGTCTATTAAAGTGCTTCAGTAAGGCTGTCATGGCGTTCGTTGACAGGTGAAATATTTAGACGAGAGATAGAGGTACTGTACTATTAAAGCAAAATTCTAAAATAGGTCTCCTAGCTTTCTTAAATGGGAATCTTAGATAGGCATTCAGTGGAAAATCCTCATGTTCAGTGCCCTTCATAGTACCTCTTGAATATTCATTGAGGCACATGCTACTGTGTTTTTGCAGAAATTTTTCTGAGGCTGTGTGTTGGGGGTAGAGGGATTAAGGGAATTGTCTCCAAATTTCTTGATGCTGAGGACATATTCCTACTGAAGGTTTACATTGTGTATTGGTATAATTGTGCTGTTCTTGATATATATTATGGAGGACTATATATATGTTGTATATGAGACTCTCGTTTTGAAAACACATTGAAAGGTATGTGTTTCACTTTGAAGAGTTTTATGACTTTTTAAGTGGATTGCTTCCCAAAAATCTTTGAAACGGTTGTCCTGTGGACTAGAGATGGTTAATGTAACTGGTGGACTAACAAAATTAGTTGAGCACTTATTCCAAAGATGAAGAACGTTCAGGCAGGAGGGAGGCATGGTAGTGGATATTTTTGTTTTCAGCCAAGGCCTGGTCTATGTGCAGATTTTTGTACTAGTAGTTGGTTAGAGGTGTTTTGTTTTAACTGAAGTTGTTGCACTGGTACAACTGACAGGTGTGCGTGCATTTGAATTGGTATAAAGGTGCCTTGTACAGATATAGCTTACTCCCATATGGAGAGAGAATAAGCTATACATCTATAAGCAGTTTCATACAGGTATTATTGTATCCACAAAAGATTTTTTTTTTGTTTTTGTTAACTGCCTTAACTATACTGGTGTAGGCTACTCCTGGGGGAATTCTGCGCCACTGCGCATGTGTAGAATTTATGTCCCCTGCAGATTTCTTTGCTTCCCTGAAGAAAAACTGACTTTCTGATGGGGAAGCAAAGGGAAGCCAGAAGAGCGGTCATGCGACCCTCCGCAGCAGTATGTGTTGGGTGCCCAGGGCAGCCAGCAGGGAGGTAAATCACTCTGGGGCAGGGGGCGGGACTGGGGAAGACCCAGCTCATGGCTCCTACCCTGTGCCAGTCTCAGCTGCTAGTCCTGGCTGTGCTGTGGAGGGTGGGACTTCCTCTTCCCCTGCATGGCATCTGGGGCTGGGTCAGACCACCCCAACAGATTTCTTCCCCAGCTGCAGGAAGCTCTGCAATCTTCCCCCTGCTTCCTGCACTCATCGCTCCTCAGGTGCAGGGGGAGGGATCACTGTACAGGGAGCTGCTCCCCCATCTGCCCAACCCCCGTGCATCCAGACCCCTTCATACTGAGACCCTCCCACTAAGTCTCATCCCCCTGCACTCAGAAACCCCCCCCCCCGATGAGCCCCATTCCCCCTGCACCACCCTGGCGGGCCACCCGCATCCCCACCCCACCAAGCCCCAAACAGCTGCACCTGGATCCTAATCCTACGCCCCTAGCATCTGGACCCCTCAGAGACCCCTGCTGAGCTCTATTTCCCCCCCACCCCTGCTGAGTGCCAACCACCTTCACCTGGACCCCCCTGCAGAATCCTATTACCGTTGCACCGAGAACACACCAACAATCCAGATCCCCCCCTATGGATTCCCCACTGAGCTTCCCGCACCCAGATTGTCCGGCACAGAACCCTCTCAACTCATACCTCTCCTCACCCAGATCTCCCCACACTAAGCCCCTCCACGCTTGGATCCTGCTGTGCTGAGCCTGCCTTCCTGCCCACTCCTGGTGCACCTGGCGCGGAGAGGTAGGGCCCTATTGTGCTTCTGGGGCAGGTCCGGCCTTTGTGTTGTGTCAGGGTAGTGCCAGAGGTAGGAGAATTTGCAGCGTTTTAAAATATTGTGTGTAGAATTTTTAATTTTTTGGTGCAGAATGGCATCCAGGAGTATGTAGTTAGTGATACAACTTCTGTTTGCAGACCCAGGTGTAAGTGTACTAAGGAAGAGCATGGACAAGGGCAGGAGGGTGACACTCATGGAGTGAGGGGGACAGAAGAGAGGGATGCATGTTTTTGTTACCTTTCTTAGTGAAATATTTTCAATGTAAAGATTTTTCTTAGTTGTTGAGAAAAAAGTAAAACAAATATTTTTTTCTAGTCATTTTCCCACAAAGCTTCACCAAGATTTTTTTCAACTTCTTTTTTTAGATCATTGTTGAAATTTTTTTAGCCAAGTCTTGAGAAAGTGAATAGAAAAAAAAAATTAAATTACCTGTCATCAAAATGAGTAGGTAGTGATACTCAGTGCTTGAAAAATCTACTTGACACCTACTGGCCAAGGAGTGAAATCTTTGTCTAGACTAAAGAAATCAAATGGTAGTACAGCAATTGATTGTTCTTTCATCTATATGGTTACAATATTGTGTCGTTATGTCCATGCTATGCTTGTCTTACACTGCTTCAGATAGAATGGCAGTTATCTTTTACAGCTCTCTTAACCAGCAAGACAGAAGTCTCTGTCTTACATTACCACTCTGAAATGCCCCTTTGTCTTCAGCTGGCGGTACAGCATGAGACTTCAGTCTCGGCCCACCCACATACCCTCTCCTCTTGGCCAAATTCACTCTCATATGTTGCCCCCCACTCTGGTTTTTCCATGCGTCAGTTGGGAAAACCAGTCATGGTTCATTGGCCGATACTTCTGCTACCATATGACACATGGTTCATCAGAATGAGAGTATTGATTGGTGTTTGGGGGCTGCAGTAGGAGGAGCCAGAGAGATCTGCATTTTTTTCAGCTGGCAATCTACTGTTGGACCACTGGCTGAGTACCAGCAGAGAGGGAGTGCAGGAGAGCTCCATGAGTTTAGTGAAAGGTATTGAACCAATATATTAACAGATGTTCAGACAAGTGGTGATTTTTTTGTTAATGATCCTCATTATTTTCTTACCCCATTTCTTCAGTGTGCTTCCTTGCCACAGCTTTGTCTCTGTCTCACAACTTCCCTTTATTAGTATAATTATGCTCAGGGTTTAGTACTGGGGTAGTTAATAGGCAGACTGTGGGCCAAATCTGGACCATCAGATGCTTTTGAATGGACCCCGAAATCTTTTATTTATCTTTTTTTTTATTATTATTATTTTCCTTGGAGTCTGGACTTCGACTATACCTTGACCAAGAAATTTGGACCTTGATAAAAAATAGATTATCCCTGGTTTAATATATTATATCTTCCCTTAATTATCACCCATTTATGTAAGAAAAAAAGCTTAATTTAAAGAATGCATTGTTTTGGTACATGACGAAAAAGCATGTATACAAACCAACACTGCATTTGTTCAGAACAACAGTGCTGGGCTGCTGAAAGATGCTGTCCCTTTGTGTTTAGTGACCATTCACAAATATAGTAAATTGCCCAAACTGTAGAAGTAGCATCACAAACTTAGTTACTGTTTATTTTGGTTCAAACAACATCTCCACTACCCTTCAGCCTTCAAAAGTCATATGCCATTACCATTTGACTTTCACTGATGTGACAGATAAAGACATGGCTTTGTCTCTCGTAATCAGTGACTGATTTAATTATCCCAGGAGCAAGAGAGACGTCACCCAGAATAACTGCAGAAACAACATTTGTGCGTGTGTGTGAGAGCAAGAGAGAAATATACTATTTTACATTCCCTGTGTACAAACTATAAGAAAAATATATTTTGCCTGGCCAGTGTCTACTCTGTAAACTGGTATCAGTAGTCTCTGTCAAAGTATACTTCACAGTAGAACAGCAACCTTTCTGGTTGTAATACTCACTTGGCATATGCTTTCTCGTTATCTGCACCTGGGGAAAAACTTCACTTGTACTTAAATCCTTCCATTATTATTGAGATTCTTAATTGTAATAAAAATAAGCTCCTGTTAGAATATGTCTGCCTGACATTTGTACTCGTAGCTCCAACTCTTGATTTGCCCACACCCAACAAATGTGCTGGACTACTGTATTCGATATCAGTTGTACACCTTCACAGAGCAATAACAAGGATTTTGCTAACAGCTTGTGCAGCTTTTGCATGGGCAAACTGCAACTAACTTTGGGCCAAATTCCTCAAAGTAATAACTCAGTTACTTTTCATTATTTTTAGGTCTGCTGATGTACCACCTCCTACTAATGTGGGTAGTTTTGGACCAGATGGTGCAACCTAACCTACAGTCGTTGATGCTCTTGTGTCCTTTGGGCCCCAGTTAAGGAGAAGTTTGGGGGTGGGGGACATTTCATTTTTTGAGCAGCCAGGTGTCCTCCTTTATCACCTTTGATATCCAAAGTATTGATAAACAGATATTTGATGGAGGCATTTGTTCTGGTAGTCACTGTGTTGTCAGGACTGTAGTCATTGTGTAGTCAAACTTCAATTTTCAGAGTAACAGCCGTGTTAGTCTGTATTCGCAAAGAGAAAAGGAGTACTTGTGGCACCTTAGAGACTAACCAATTTATTTGAGCATAAGCTTTCGTGAGCTACAGCTCACTTCATCGGATGCATACTGTATCCGAGAAGTGAGCTGTAGCTCACGAAAGCTCATGCTCAAATAAATTGGTTAGTCTCTAAGGTGCCACAAGTCTTCCTTTTCTTCAAACTTCAACTGTAATTCACCACGAGTGCATCTCTATTGATGGTATTAGTGGTAGTAGCTGTGGTGTAGACAGGGCTCAACAGAATTTTACCCACATATCTAGCTGGGAAAGCCAGGCCTGAGCTCTGTTTGCACTCCAGGTTCAATGGTTACAGCTGCTGCTGTGGTGGTAAATTACAGAAACAAAGCTTGCTAGTGTAAATGCAAGTACACAAACATTGCCCGAGCATGGGGGGATGGGCTAAATCAGTGGTTCTCAACCTTTTCAGACTACTGTATCCCTTTCAGGAGGCTGAGGGCCAAGCCCTGCTGCCCACTTCATGGGGCCCTAGGCAGTTGCCCTGCTTGCCACCCTCTTAATGCCAGCCCTGCACTTGTGACCCTTCTAAACTCATCCTGTGACCCCCCTGCCCCTGGGGGCTCACAACCCCCATGTTGAGAAAAACTGATCTAGATGAGTTGACATACCCCCGGAAGACCTTGTCGGAACCTCAGTTGAGAACTACTGGGCTAGATGCCATTTTGAGGTAGGCCCTTCCAACCCTACATGGCTGTTGTAAAACAGAATTCTGACATGAGTGCTGGTGCATTTACTCTTAGGACAGTAGTGGTGTTCAGATGTGCTAAATTGCCTGGGGGACCCCAAGCAACTTTTTTCTTTTTTTTTTTTGAACTTCCATAAACACTTGAAATATGGGGTATAGACAGAGCTGGAGTAGCAAATATTACAAAGTGCAAGGAAAATATGAATCTAACAGACTTAAATCTCATGAACGCAAAAAGCAAAAAAAAATGGAACGTGGTCCTCTAAAACATGTCATGCAGGTTATATGGAAAATGTAGAACCTTATTTATGCTTATTTAAGGAAGAAGACATTAAAACTAGATATACGTGTGTGTGTGGGGGGCGGGGGACCTCTAAAGAGCATGTAAAACAGATTGCAAATTCAGTGTTGTCTGTAATCTGTTGGATCTCCCACTCTCAAAAGCAGCTCCACTGAATGAGTAAGACACTGGATTCTGAACTCTTAATGTGGCACGTAATGTATTAAGAAGGCTGGAAAGTTTGTTTCATCTGCTTTGTGTGACAGGCAGATTTTGGGCGGGGGGTGCTCATTAGAAAAATAAACCATATACAAAGTTTGGGGAAAATATTGCCATTTACGTTTTCACAAAGGTGTGGCATGAGCCTGAGAGAAGCTGAGTACCTGCAAATCTTGTTGGTGAGTTTTGAGGGTATTTGGCTCTTTCATGGGCAGGCTGTTGTAACTCTGAAAACCAAAAACTTTGATTACTGAGTCCCAACTTGGATTGATTTAAATCCAAATAAATTATGTAATTGATTTTAATCTGGTTTACATTTGTACTTTTTAGTATTTTTCTTAAAGGTTAATTCTCATTGGTTGGTAACATTTAAAACCTGTTGATTTGCAAGTAAATATAGCTCTTCAGGAAATTTGATATGTTTTGCTAACCAGGAGGAGAGACTATTTCTTTAAGCAATTATAGCTTAACATAGATTTATTAAAGTTTTTGCATGTTTTACCATGTTAGACAATGTTGAATGATGCATTTCTTATTTATTAGATTAATTTTTTACTCATGATTTGCATCAAGCTGCATTTGGATAGAAATTGGAATGCAATGAAAAATACACAAGTATAATTTTAGAATTGTTTGTAATTAGTTAGATAAAATTGCCTTAAATGTTCTTGATATATATGAATTTTTTTTATCAAAATATGCTTTTTGCATTTAAAACTAACTCATGTTTTAAACGAAGGAGGGAGGTAGTGAATTTCTGATCATCGTCACCTTTAAGTTTTTAGAACTGGTAGATCTCATCCTCTCACCCCTAGTTTTTATTCATACATTGGAAGAAGAAAACATGCTTTCCTGCTTTTTCAATCCCAATCAGTTTCTCAATTTTGAACTAGTCTTTGAACTGAACTAATTGAAAAAACTGAAATGAGGAAGATATTCTCTTGGCTCTGCAGAAGTGGCTATTGCTGTCCAAAAAGTGACTGGGTACGTCAACAAATTCTGATTTCAGGTGTTTAGCTCGTGAATTTCAGTTCACTGGTTTGACTTTCTTTAAAATTTCAGCAGCCAACATGTACTGATGGAATATTTTTGTTTAATTTACATGACTTTACATTTATAATAAGTTTAGACCTTCATATAAATGTTGTCATATCTTTACATTTTAAATAGGTTTATTTTTAAAAATAAACCTTGTATATAAAAAAAACTTAAACAAGAATCCATATAAAAATCAGCAATTTTTATCCTCACTGCTGTGTTTGAAACTGCCATTGTTTGAGGTAAGAGCAGTGATATATATCCAGACCACTACTGCTTGTTGTTCTGTCTGAAAATGAGTTTATTTTTCATGTTTTATTCCCGAGGGAACATTTCGTCAGTATTTCAAAACTGCCAGCAGATTTAACATAATTGGCTGTTTATGTCTGAGTCAGGCCTATGGCTACAATGGCAGTAACAGCAGGCCAGGATACATTTTGTTGGCAACTGCTGAGGAGTGATGTTTATTTTAAAAACAATAGGAGAGCCTTTTGGACTCAATATTTAAAAATGGTTGTAGTGCAGTATGTGAGCAGGAAACCTGTCATGTGACAAACCTCTTATTCCCAGACAGACAGCAAATATCTATTTAAGCTCCTAAAGAGACATCTTTTAGTTGCTTGCAGATTTTGCATAATTGTGCTGTGGATCTTTTGGTTTCTTTAGTTCACTGACATCTATGACATTAAGCTTCACCATATGTTAGGCAGTCTCAAACATTTCTGTGGGAGGAGTATAACGTTTACCAATGTGAAACAAAATGTACGCAAAGCAACACTTCAGTACAGCAGTGGAAGTACATCGGTTACATCTACTGAATAATATAGGTTACCCACTTACCACAGCTGTGGTTATGGCTCAGTCATATGGCAAACTAGTCTATAACCCTCAACAGGGAGTCCGTTTTAATGGCACTTTATTTCTGCCCCTTTCATCAGTAATGTCAGGCTGGGAAACAACAGGAAAAGGAAGTCTGTGTGTAGTGCACTGAATAAATTAGAGGTAGGAATACAGGATGCAATTAAGAGTAATAAGGAAGGTGGCTGTTTTTTCCACAATCGGGGAGTATTAGGACTTTATTAAATGAAACAGAATACTGTGGCTTTATCTTTGTATGCGTAGTCCTCATACATAACTCAATCCTCATACATAAAACCACACACGTTTGTCCAAAATTAAAATTTTGCTTTTCTGTAAGGAAAACTGCAAGAACGCAGTAGTAGTTGTAATAACAATTGCTAATTTATCAAACCTACCGCTCTTTTGCATGTGCCTTTAGCTATTGACAAATGTTTGCCAATCTGCTTGACCTTTTCAGCACCTTGCCTATTATTTGGGCTATGTCTTCACTAGAAACGCTGCATTGGCTGCACGATTTCAGAGTAGTAGCCGTGTTAGTCTGTATCCGCAAAAAGAAAAGGAGGACTTGTGGCACCTTAGAGACTAACAAATTTATTTGAGCATAAGCTTTCGTGAGCCACAGCTCACTTCATCGGATGCATTCAGTGGAAAATACAGTAGGGAGATTTTATATACACAGAGAACATGAAACAATGGGTGTTACCATACACACTGTAATGAGAGTGATCAGGAAAGGTGAGCTATTACCAGCAGGAGCGGGAGGGGGTGGGTGGGGGAAGCCTTTTGTAGTGATAATCAAGGTGGGCCATTTCCAGCAGTTCTTACAACTACAGTACCCACCTGCTGAAGTGAAGAAACAGAATGACAGAGCCAGAAGAGTACCCAGAAGTTACCTACTACAGGACAGGCCCAACAAAGAAAATAACAGAAAGCCACTAGTCATCACCTTCAGCCCCCAACTAAAACCTCTCCAATGCATCATCAAGGATCTACAACCTATCCTGAAGGACGACCCATCGCTCTCATAGATCTTGGGAGACAGGCCAGGCCTTGCTTATAGACAGCCCCCCAACCTGAAGCAAATACTCACCAACAATCACACACCACAACAGAGCCACTAAGCTAGGAACCTATCCTTGCAACAAAGCCCGTTGCCAACTGTGTCCACATATCTATTCAGGGGACACCATCATAGGGCCTAATCACATCAGCCACACTATCAGAGTCTCGTTCACCTGCACATCTACCAATGTGGTATATGCCATCATGTGCCAGCAATGTCCCTCTGCCCTGTACTTTGGCCAAACTGGACAGTCTCTATGTAAAAGAATAAATGGACACAAATCAGACGTCAAGAATTATAACATTCAAAAACCAGTCGGAGAACACTTCGGTCTCTTTGGTCACTCGATTACAGACCTAAAAATGAAAAGGAGTACTTGTGGCACCTTAGAGACTAACCAATTTATTTGAGCATGAGCTTTCGTGAGCTACAGCTCACTTCATCGGATGCATACCGTGGAAACTGCAGCAGACTTTATTGTTTCATATTCTCTGTGTGTATATAAAGTCTGCTGCAGTTTCCACGGTATGCATCCGATGAAGTGAGCTGTAGCTCACGAAAGCTCATGCTCAAATAAATTGGTGAGTCGCTAAGGTGCCACAAGTACTCCTTTTCTTTTTGCGAATACAGACTAACACGGCTGTTACTCTGAAACCAGACCTAAAAATAGCAATTCTTCAATGAAAAAACTTCAGAAACAGATTCCAATGAGAGACTGCTGAATTGAAATTAATTTGCAAACTGGATACAATTAACTTAGGCTTGAATAAAGACTGGGAGTGGATGGGTGATGAGACAAAGTAAAACTATTTACCCATTTTTATTCCCCCCACCCACCCTCAGACATTCTTGTCAATTGCTGGAAATGGCCCACCTTGATTATCACTACAAAAGGTCGTTCCCCCCCTCCCCTCCCCCCCCCCTCCCCATAATAGCTCACTTTACCTGATCACTCTCTACAGTGTGTGTATGGTAACACCCATTGTTTCATGTTCCCTGTGTATATAAATCTCCCCACTGTATTTTCCACTGAATGCATCCGATGAAATGAGCTGTAGCTCATGAAAGCTTATGCTCAAATAAATTTGTTAGTCTCTAAGGTGGCACAAGTCCTCCTTTTCTTTTTACCTGGTCTGTGCTATTCGCTATAGTTTCGCAATGTCCCTTCTTATTTTTCTCCTTTTTAAGATAAACTATCCAAATCTCTTCAGACTTTGCTAGTGTAGAGCTGCTGTAGATATTTTTACCAACATTGACTAATCCTGCTCAGAACAGGTCTAGGTGACCTGATTGAAAAATGCTGCTAGCTGATCTACGCTAACCTTCCTGCTGTTGCTAGTGCTGGTGGAACTGCACTGATGCTAGGTAAACAGGAAGACAATAAATTGCCTACCAGCATTGCCAAGGTGTTAAAAATCCAATGTTGCAGACAGCAGTTTGGTGGAGAAGGTGGTGACTCGGATCACTATGGTTCTTGACGCTTTGTAAAACTGTTGTCACAACATAGCTGTTTAATTGTTAGGAAAAATATTTATTTTCTCTGTGTGCGGCTTTGTAAGCAGATACTTCCTGGAGGTGTAATCAGTGAACGCTTTTTCTTTTTCTTTTTTTAGTGAAAGGTACATCTTGGGAGAAACACATTTTTATAACTTAAGCTAGATTTAATATGGCTGAGAAGTCCACTTCAGCTACTAAGCACTTCAAAATAGTACTAATAGTTTTGGGGTTTGTTTTTTTTTTGGTCAGTGAAAGCAATCACATCTGTCCTTAAATGTTTGTAACTGATACTTGTCAGACTCTAGCCACTAACATCAGTTCAGGGAAACCTTTAATGAGTAGTTGCTACATGAATTAGTAAATTATGAATTAGTAAAAGTAAATAAGAGGAGGCAGATATTGTTTTTGTTTAATATTAAAAGTTTTTCTTTTATTGAGGGCATTTATTGTCACTTGAACATTGAGAAATACTGTTTTTTGTATTTGTGACTGTGTTCTTGATTTCTGATGGTGTTTCTGTCTATAATCCTTTTGACTCCAAAAATCTACATTGCAGCTAATACTTAATTTCAGTTTCTTGTTGTAATGTTGCCAACTCTTTTTAAAAGGAAGAGGTTACTAAAGTTAAATGTGAATTTTGCCTGACCAAGGAGTGAAAGAATTTTTGCCCTTGGGAATAAAGTAGCTATGGGATCTAAACGTGTAAAGAACAGAAGACCTTGTCAGGAGTGTCATCAATAGCTTTTATTCTCCTTTTCCGATTACTTTTCTTTATAATCACCCCTTTGAAATTTCAAAACTCAAATCTATTTCTTTATGAACAAAACAACCCTATAACAATGAATATGTGTAAAAAAAAAAATAGAAATAAAATCATGGGTACTGGAGTTCACTTTTTGCTTTGTTTAATATAATAGAGCTTTAAACTTACTTAAAAGAGAAATGAGGGGATCCATGTAGAATTTCATGTCCTTACCTATATATATATATATATATATTTTTTTTTTAAAAAAGGAAGACCAACCCTTGGTCAGCCCAATCTTGAGTCCTTTTAAGCACTGTCTCTAAGGATTGACTCTTTCTTTTGCAGTTGCAGCCGTCTTCGACAAATCCAAAGCATCCTGACACAGAGCAGCAAATCTCAACCTGATGGAATCCTCTGCATTTTAGGTTAGTTTTTGAACTGTTAAAGTGAGTAAAAAACACCTTTAAAAAATGCACAGATTAGACCATTAAGAGCCATGAATACAATTGCAGCTGGAGAAATATGGCAGGATGTAAAGTTTAGAACCATGGGCTGAAAACTACAAAATGAGATGCATCATAGATAGAAATAATAGTCCACATTTTTCCATTTTGGTATCTTTTCTAAATTCCTTACTGTGCTGACAAACGTAGACAGAAAAGGATATCTGCTACCTTCCCCAAATCAATGAACTCTTTTTTTCTTTAAGGGTAAATGATTTAAAATACAGATTCAGTGACGAGCAACCTCTGAGAAACTGGGGAGCAGTTATTATTTAATGGTGACAGTAGCACATAAACTAGATATGAGTTTGCAATGTTTTATGGCACCAAAAAAGTTAATACAAAACAGAGCTGTGTACACAAAGGCATCATTTTACAGTAAGGTAATAGCCCCATTCTATATGCCTAGGGTGTGATCCTGCCTATAGTGTTGCAGTTGTAAGTACCTAATTACTAGCAAGATATTGACAAATTGGAGGGAATTCCATGAACAGTGATTGAGGTATCTGGAGGGCATGACTACAAGGTTAAAAATTTTATATAAAACTTGGCTAAGCAATGACAAAGGATGGGACGTGACAATATATCAATATTTTGAAGAGGGGAGGAATTACTTAGTGTAGCTCAAGAAAGGATAAAACTCATAATACTGGCTTTAAATTGAGAAATGGATATAATGGAAAGCTTGCTGTAGAATAGCCTTCCAGGGAACTGGTGGAAGACCATTGGCTGAGTTGGCATTTTGAAAACTAGACTGGATAGAAAACTAATAAATGTACAGGAGGTAACAATTCTGCCTTGGCAGAAGGTGGACTAGGTAACATTCTGGATTGCTTCCATATGTAGAATATCGATATTAATTACAATAGTTGAAGAAATCTTTTGAGTTTTGGCGCAAGATGAAACCACTTTTTTCCCACTTGCTAAAGGAATTTCTCCAAGATGAGCCTGTGCCGGTATTGTAATTTTAAATCCAACAACATTTTGCATTTCGGTGATGCAGTAATAAATAAAAATACTTCTCCCAATTTAGACTAGCACCAAAGAAAAAAACGAAAGATTGTTTTTAAATGATGCAACTGACACAGCAGCCCTCCATTTGCACCATAGTATTCCTTGATATCTGTTGCTTTCAATTTGAACTCCTGCTGCTGTTCTTACTTTCGAAGCAGCAGTGGAAGGCAAGAAGGAAAGAAGCAGCTTTAAAGAATTGCTGTGCCTGTTGCTAGAAGCAGCAAGTAATGTTTGTCTCATTCTGGAGTTTGTTCACTGTGAGCTCATCGATCTGGCAGAAGAAGGGAATCTTGATGTGAAATATTTCAAACCATACAGAAAATCAGCATACCATGCATAATTATTTCCAGTATGGAAAATTGTATCATTTATTGTTGGTTAATACGAAGCACAAACATCATAATTTGTTTTGGGGGTCATGGAAGGGACCATTATTATCATCTAATTTGACTTGCACAACACAGGTCATAGAATTTCACCCTGCATCAAGGCCATAAATTTGGTTGAGCTAGACCATATCTTTCAGAAAGACATCCAGTCTTGATTTAAATACTCTTCAAGTGGTAGAGAATCCTCCAGTTCCTTAAGTTATTAACCACACTGTTAAAAAATTGCACCTTATTTCTAATCTGAATTTTTCTAACTTCTTTTTCAGCCACTGGACCTTATGTTCTGTTTCTTAAATTAAAGAGACCGACATTATAAATCTTTTCCTGTTCAGATACTTACTTAGGCATAAAGTATCAAATATAAATATTATTGTATTATAAATATTGAGATATTCTCCCTTCTCAGAAAGATATTATATCAGTGTGAACTACAGTTTCGTGCTAAAGTTAAAAACTTCTTTATAAGATTCCAAAAGAAGGGTGGGTGGTGGAGGGTTCAGTGGCAGTTAAAAATATAATTAAAGCTGAATTTTTAAAAACATGCATCTTTAAGATCCAGAGATATTTGAATGGTAGAATTGCTGGGTTCTTTGCAGGCAGTGAATGACATCACAGCTACCGTAAACAGATGTAAATGAACAGGTACATGTTTAACTCCTGTTCTAATAATGTTTTTTCTGGAAGTTGTCATCTTCCTGGTTCTCTCAGAAGTTGCAGCTCAGATTTCTTGACAGCTTAGAAGTGATAATTGGGGTTTAGCTAATTTTAGTTAATCACAAATTACATTGTTAAAATGGCTATGTAATTTCTTCTTTTGGGATCTTGACTTTAAAACAAACAAACAAAAAAACTTGCAAATTCGCCTTTAGGTTGAGCTGTTTTTTGAGGACACTTATTTAACTGTACAGCATGTATTTTGAAAACTTTACTTAGATTCACAGCTACAAGGGCAACAAAAACTGGTATGTTCTAGTTTGACCACATTCTTAACACATGCCACAAGATTTGACCCAGTAATTGCTACAGTGGGAGGAATTATTTTTCTCTACTGCATAACTGAAATCACTGCACTGTTGTCTACACCATTGTGAATAAGTTTCAGTATAATGAAATTTTGTTTTTTATAGCTTTGCAAATGACAAAGTTAAATAAAAATAATAGCAGAGGGGCAAAGAAGATACAGTATAGGGCAGGGGTGGGCCACGAGCTCCGGCTGGGGGAGCGGGGCCCGGGGCTTGCCGCGCTCCGCCCGGCGCTCCGGCTGGGGCAGCGAGGCCCGGGGCTTGCCATGTAGAAGTGATTGATGAACATTTGGCTTCTGAGTTGAACAAGAAAGCACAGGGCTTTACATTGTTTTCATTAGCTCTCGATGACAGCACTGACATTAAGGACACAGCACAGTTACTTGATTTTTGTCAGAGGAATTGATGACACATTTGAAATCAGAGAAATTTTTATGAATGGAATCAATGAAAGGTACAACTAAGGGATGGGATTTATACGAGAAGGTGTCTGGCTGCTTTGAACATCTGAAGCTCCCCTCGAGTAAACTGGCAAACGTAACCACAGAGGGATCGCCAAATTTAATAGGGAAAAACATAGGACTTTTTAAAAGAATTCAGGACAAAGTAAAAGAAGGCGACCCTGATAAAGAGGTGATTTTTCTGCATTGTATTATACATCAGGAGGCCTTCTGCAAAAATGTCCTGGACATTGATCATGTTGTTCGCACAGTAGTGAAAATAGTGAACTACATAAGAAAGAGAGGACTTAATCATCGCCAATTCATTTCCCTTCTTGAAGACACTGACACCAGGACTGACTTTATCATACAAATGTCTGCTGGCTCAGCCTAGGAAAGGTATTGCAGCGAGTTGAAATTCGCACTTTTCTGGAGATGCAGGGGAGCGTAGGTGCAAGGTACGCTGCAGCAAGTGTAGAGGAAAGAAATGGAAGGTCTTACACACAAGGAGAGCTATCCTGAACTGGATTTCAAAATAAGTAGGCAGAGCCAATTGGACCATCTGAGGCGAGATAAGCGATGTGGTTGCACTCCTCTCTACTTGTAAGAAAGAAGGGAGGCAGCGTGATTCTGTACATGCTGGAATCTGGACAGCTGGGCCTTTGGACCACAGAAGGGGATATAATAGTCAAGGCAGGAGATGATGAATATATATCTGAAGACGTTGGTAGAAATGTGGTGGAGACAATGGAGTCTGCTGATTGGGGTGGTAAACATACACTTGCTAAGGTGCATTTAACTATAGTTGACCTCTGGCAATGGCTCTTGTTGGATGGAAGTATTTCTTTTTCTTTTTTTTCTTCAAATGGAAGCAGGTATACTCCAAATTTGTGCTGGTAGCACTTTTTCTTTTTCTTTTTCTCCATTTCCAGTTCTTTTCCTCCTCCATCTAATGTTGAAGTTGGTTTTTTTTTTTTTTTTTTTTGTGTCTTATGCTCCTCAAATTTTTAGCCATTTATTTGGATGGAATCTGCATGGATACCACATTGCCATGATGACACCAAACAGCAGCTGGAAAATTGAGGAGGATTGTGCAAACCTTATCAGTTAGCATTGTTGCTATGGGTTACTATTGTTGTGCATTAGCTCTGCTCAGACAGCAATTAATCTTAACTGTCTGAGATTCTGATTATTCTATTTTGGTTTTGAATGGGTGGGAGAGGAGGAGGGAGAGAAAAGATTGTATTAGTACCATCTGGGATTTGAATTCCAAGACTGTGTGGTGATACCCATATTTTTCTATAAGTGTATCACGGATCACCGAACATGCTACGCCTTGTACTACTCTCTAGTATCAGGATTGCACCCTTCCCTTTGATAGGCCCTGGACCTTCACTTTACTCGAGGGAGTTCCGTGACTCTGGCACTCTTAGATTTGGTCCCTAGGCTTCAGTGCCCATTTCTCATTGTGCCTCCTTTAGCAGGGCCAGTTTGGCTTGGTTCTCTGCAGGAATCCTCTCTTGGGTGCTTTGTAACCAGAAAATCTATGCAGAGAAACTGTTCATCCTTCTCAAAATGAAGTACGTATCAGTCAACAGGACACTAGTCACAGAAATGGGCTACAAATAAAGAAGGCCTATGTGCATGAATCTTATTCTGGGAGCATGCAGTAGCTAACAAGGGACTCTGGAGGGCTGAGACATTAGGACCACAGTCTAAAGGTCTGGACTGTGGGATCCTCTCTGTGAAGAGGGATGTCAGATATGGGGTCTGCACTGCAGAGTGACCTAAAGCTAACAGTGACCAGTCACTATTCAGACCCAGGGGCTTCAGCAGTTGAATCCAAACACAGCAGCCTGGTGATCATCCACAAGAGGATGCTTAACCAGAGTTGTAAAGGGACTTTTGCATTGTTAGGCTTATTATGGGACTATAACACCTTTATACTGTCTTGTTCCTGTTTCAGTGCAGTCATGTGTCTATTATTAATGACCAGTTTAGATTCTGATGCAGCTCTGAACGCAACCTGGGTGTCCTTGTTTTCTTGAATATTGTGGCACTGAGCTCTCATCTGGCTACTGCTAATAGATCTGGCTGTGTCGGCAGCGACTGAATTGTATCCCAACAACCTGTGTGAAAGCTCAAGTTTCTGATTTATGTCAGAAGTCACATATTTGCGCTAATAGATTTGGTGTCTATTAGCACATCCAGATGTTAACTGTGACCAGATCCTGTACAATTTTAACGATGGGGAAACTTTGATTCATTAGGTTCTAATTAAATGTTATATGTAGTTAGTTTATGTGAATGTTCTCATCTGTAAGAAATCAGTGAGTTATTTTCTTTATTTTAAGAAAAAGCTGCCAGTACAGATTTATGACCAGCTTGGATTTTAAGAGTCCTACATCAAGAATTTCCTCCTTGTTCCTCTAACGCTTAAGTATTATGTATAATCATGTTTACACTGATAAATACTTAAACTAACCTATTAACCTTCTCAGAATTTGGGGTGGCTATGAACACTTAACTTGTAGATACAAACATTACTCTAGAGTGTCACTATTTTTATGCATGCAGTCATGGTTTCCAGAAATTTTATTAGTGTTTCCATCGGTAATAAATGCTATAGACATTTCCTTCATCAGTTGTAATGAAAATCTGCACCAGGTTTAGAAAGGGTAGACTTGTAGTGTCTTTAATGCTTTTTTTTCTTTCTTCATGCTAGATCTTCTGTACTATTCATTTTTAAGATCTTGGTGCTGGATATTTTGGTGACTTTTTCTCAGAAGCCTTTCACATGCCAAATGTTTTGTGAGGATATCTGTAGATCATTTCTGTCATACCTTAGCAGCTGCTTTTTGGTGACTCAGGTATTGTACTGTAATACTTAATTCTTCTGCTTTAGACTGCATGATTGAATATTAGCTCACAAGTAACCATTTATTAGGAAAGTTCAATCAAGAGCATATTAATTAGAATGAATGTTGTATATTTTTAGCTAGATGTGTAAACTTGAATTACTAGATGAGTAAAGTCTTGCTGCTTGACAATACTGCAGAAAGGTAAAGGGTTCATTTTCAGAGCAGTGTGTGGATTTAAGTCAGTGATGTGCTGCTTATGTGGTGGTCATTGAGCTGGAAAAAGGCTTTGATAAGAGTTTCAAGCGAAGTCATCTAGTGGGATATGGGGGAGAAAATGGTACCAAAACTTTGTGCGGCTTTTTCAAGCCACATATATAAGTGTAACATCAATAGTTAGAATGTCTACTGGTGAAACAGACCAACGGTCAGCAAAGGTGGGAGTGCATCAGGGATAAGTATTGAGCCCTTATCTTGTTTATCCTTGACTTGGATACTGTCACAAGGAACATACAAGAAGGCCACTTTGGTGCATGTTGTTTGCAGATATCATTCTGAGCAGTGAAGAGAAAGATAGTGTGGAAAAGAGGAACTTGATAAATGGGGATATGTGTTGGAGAGACATAATATTTTGAAAGACTCTGAATGAAATTAGAACTAGAAATAATAAATGACTGGCTCAAATGGACAGAGAGAAGAGGTATGGTATGTAACAGAAAGATACCAGTATGATTAAAAGGGAAGGTCTCTATAAAACAGTGGTCTGTGCAATTCTAATATGTGGTGCTGAGTGTTGAACAGCAACAAAGAAATTATCTCTTCCACAGAAATGTGAATGTTGAGGTGGATGATTGGTGTAAGCAAGAAAGAAGACCACATGACAAATGTTTGTTAGAAACATGTTCAAAGTAACGCCCATAAATGGAAAAAATGAGGGCGTGCAGAGTCAGATGCTTTGGCCATGCAAAGTGCAGCCCTGACAACTATGTGAGTAGGAGTCCAACAGATCAAGGTTGAAGGAAAAAGACAGAGAGCCTGACCCAAGAAATAGTGTTTTGATATCTTAAAGGAAGACTGTGAGGGGTTGGATCACAGAAAACCCCCTTGGGGCTGCCAACTGATGTGCCAAGACTACTACTGCCCCTGCCTTCCCTGCCAGCTTGGGACTCCAGAACCCTGCCTGATTGTGCCAGACACGCTTGCCGACTACAAACACAGACCCAGGTCTGAACCACGTCCCACAAACTGCAGGCTTAACTGAAAGCAGCTTAAGAAGTGTTCCTGTCTCTAAGGGTATGTCTACACTACGAAATTAGGTCGAATTTATAGAAGTCGGTTTTTTAGAAATCGGTTTTATATATTCGAGTGTGTGTCCCCCCACAGAAAATGCTCTAAGTGCATTAAGTGCATTAACTCGGCGGAGTGCTTCCACAGTACCGAGGCAAACGTCGACTTCCGGAGTGTTGCACTGTGGGTAGCTATCCTACAGTTCCCGCAGTCTCCGCTGCCCATTGGAATTCTGGGTTGAGATCCCAATGCCTGATGGGGTTAAAACATTGTCGCGGGTGGTTCTGGGTACATATTGTCAGGCCCCCGTTCCCTCCCTCCCTCCGTGAAAGCAGCAGCAGACAATCGTTTCGCGCCTTTTTTCTTGAGTTACCTGTGCAGACGCCATACCACGGCAAGCATGGAGCCCGCTCAGGTAACGGTCACGGTATGTCCCCTGGGTGCTAGCAGATGTGGTACTGCATTGCTACACAGCAGCATCAACCCATTGCCTTGTGGCAGCAGGCGGTACAGTAGGACTGGTAGCCGTCATCGTCATGTCCGAGATGCTCCTGGCCACATTGGCCAGGAGCGCCTGGGCAGACATGGGCGCAGGGACTAAATTTGGAGTGACTTGACCAGGTCATTCTCTTTAGTCCTGCAGTCAGTTCTATTGAACCATCTTATGGTGAGCAGGCAGGCGATATGGATTGCTAGCAGTCCTACTGAGCCATCTTCTGCCGAGCAGCCATGAGATGTGGATGGCTTGCAGTCCTTCTGCACCATCTGCTGCCAGCCAAAGATGTAAAAGATAGATGGAGTGGATCAAAACAAGAAATAGACCAGATTTGTTTTGTACTCATTTGCTTCCCTCCCTCCCCCATCTAGGGGACTCATTCCTCTAGGTCACACTGCAGTCACTCACAGAGAAGGTGCAGCGAGGTAAATCTAGCCATGTATCAATCAGAAGCCAGACCAACCTGCTTGTTCCAGTAAGAACAATTACTTAAGTGCACCATTTCTTATTGGAACTGTCCGTGAAGTCCTGCCTGAAATACTCATTGATGTAAAGCCACCCCCTTTGTTGATTTTAATTCCCTGTAAGCCAACCCTGTAAGCCATGTCGTCAGTCGCTCCTCCCTCCATTAGAGCAACAGCAGACAATTGTTCCGTGCCTTTTTTCTGTGTGGATGCCATGCCAAGGCAAGCATGGAGGCCGCTCAGCTCGCTTTGGCAATTAGGAGCACATTAAACACCACACGCATTATCCAGCAGTATATGCAGCACCAGAACCTGGCAGAGCGATTCCGGGCGAGGAGGCGACGTCAGCGCGGTCATGTGAGTGATCAGGACATGGACACAGATTTGTCTGAAAGCATGGGCCCTGCCAATGCATGCATCATGGTGCTAATGGGGCAGGTTCATGCTCTGGAAAGCCGATTCTGTGCAGGTCATAGTGGATGGCTTTGCTGCAATGGGATTTCCTAACTGTGGTGGGGCCATAGACGGAACCCATATCCTTATCTTGGCACCGGAGCACCAAGCCGCCGAGTACATAAACCGCAAGGGGTACTTTTCAGTAGTGTTGCAAGCTCTGGTGGATCACAAGGGACGTTTCACCAATATCAACGTGGGATGGCCAGGAAAGGCACATGACGCTCGCATCTTCAGGAACTCTGGTCTGTTTCAAAAGCTGCAGGAAGGGACTTTATTCCCAGACCAGAAAATAACTGTTGGGGATGTTTAAATGCCTATAGTTATCATTGGGGACCCAGGCCTACCCCTTAATGCCATGGCTCATGAAGCCGTACAAAGGCAGCCTGGACAGTAGTCAGGAGCTGTTCAACTACAGGCTGAGCAAGTGCAGAATGGTGGTAGAATGTGCATTTGGATGTTTAAAGGCACGCTGGCGCAGTTTACTGGCTCGCTTAGACCTCAGCGAAACCAATATTCCCACTGTTATTACTGCTTGCTATGTGCTCCACAATATCTGTGAGAGTAAGGGGGAGACGTTTATGGCGGGGTAGGAGGTTGAGGCAAATCGCCTGGCTGCTGGTTACACGCAGCCAGACACCAGGGCGGTTAGAAGAGCACAGGAGGGCACGGTACGCATCAGAGAAGCTTTGAAAACCAGTTTCATGACTGGCCAGGCTACGGTGTGAAAGTTCTGTTCGTTTCTCCTTGATGAAACTCCCCGCCCCTTGGTTCACTCTACTTCTCTGTAAGCTAACCACCCTCTCCTCCTCCCTTCGATCACTGCTTGCAGAGGCAATAAAGTCATTGTTGCTTCACATTCATGCATTCTTTATTCATTCATCATGCAAATAGGGGGATGACTACCAAGGTAGCCCAGGAGGGGTCGTGGAGGAGGGAAGGAAAATGCCACACAGCACTTTAAAAGTTTACAACTTTAAAATTTATTGAATGCCAGCCTTCTTTTTTTTGGGCAATCCTCTGTGGCGGAGTGGCTGGGGAGGCCCCCCCACCGCGTTCTTGGGCGTCTGGGTGTGGAGGCTATGGAACTTGGGGAGGAGGGCGGTTGGTTACACAGGGGCTGTAGTGGCAGTCTGTGCTCCAGCTGCCTTTGCTGCAGCTCAGCCATACACTGGAGCATACTGGTTTGATCCTCCAGCAGCCTCAGCATTGAATCCTGCCTCCTCTCATCACGCTGCCGCCACATTTGAGCTTCAGCCCTCTCTTCAGCCCGCCACCTCTCCTCCCGGTCATTTTGTGCTTTCCTGCACTCTGACATTATTTGCCTCCACGCATTCGTCTATGCTCTGTCAGTGTGGGAGGACAGCATGAGCTCAGAGAACATTTCATCACGAGTGCGTTTTTTTTTTCTTTCTAATTTTCACTAGCCTCTGGGAAGGAGAAGATCCTGTGATCATTGAAACACATGCAGCTGGTGGAGGGGAAAAAAAGGGACAGTGGTATTTAAAAAGACACATTTTATAAAACAGTGGCTACAGTCTTTCAGGGTAAAGCTTGCTGTTAACATTACATACGTAGCACATGTGCTTTCATTGCATTTTGCCTCCCCCCACTGCGTGGCTACCCCCTCAACCCTCCCCCCTCCCCGTGGCTAACAGCGGGGAACATTTCTGTTTAGCCACAGGCAAACAGCCCAGCAGGAATGGGCTCCTCTGAGTGTCCCCTGAAGAAAAGCACTCTATTTCAACCAGGTGACCATGAATGATATCTCACTCTCCTGAGGATAACACAGAGAGATAAAGAACGGATGTTGTTTGAATGCCAGCAAACATACACTGCAATGGTTTGTTGTACAATGATTCCCGAGTACGTGTTACTGGCCTGGAGTGGTAAAGTGTCCTACTATGGAGGACGCAATAAGGCTGCCCTCCCCAGAAACCTTTTGCAAAGGCTTTGGGAGTACATCCAGGAGAGCCGCGAATGCCAGGGCAAATTAATCCTTTCACATGCTTGCTTTTAAACCATGTATAGTATTTTAAAAGGTACACTCACCGGAGGTCCCTTCTCCGCCTGCCGGGTCCAGGAGGCAGCCTTGGGTGGGTTTGGGGGGTACTGGCTCCAGGTCCAGGGTGAGAAACAGTTCCTGGCTGTCGGGAAAACTGGTTTCTCCGCTTGCTTGCTGTGAGCTAGCTACAACCTCCTCCTCCTCCTCCTCATCATCATCTTCGTCCCCAAAATCTGCTTTCTTGTTGCCTCCATCTCCATTGAAGGAGTCAAACAACACGGCTGGGGTAGTCATGGTTGAACCCCCTAAAATGGCATGCAGCTCATCATAGAAGTGACATGTTTGGGGCTCTGACCCGGAGCGGCCGTTCGCCTCTCTGGTTTTCTGGTAGGCTTGCCTCAGCTCCTTAAGTTTCACGCGGCACTGCTTCGGGTCCCTGTTATGGCCTCTGTCCTTCATGCCCTGGGAGATTTTGACAAATGTTTTGGCATTTAGAAAACTGGAATGTAGTTCTGATAGCATGGATTCTCTCCCCATACAGCGATCAGATCCCGTACCTCCCGTTCAATCCATGCTGGAGCTCTTTTGCGATTCTGGGACTCCATCATGGTCACCTCTGCTGATGAGCTCTGCATGGTCACCTGCAGCTTGCCACGCTGGCCAAACAGGAAATGAGATTCAAAAGTTCGCGGTTCTTTTCCTGTCTACCTGGCCAGTGCATCTGAGTTGAGAGTGCTGTCCAGAGCGGTCACAATGGAGCACTCTGGGATAGCTCCCAGAGGCCAATACCGTCGAATTGTCTCCACAGTACCCGAAATTCGACCCGGCAAGGCCGATTTAAGCGCTAATCCACTTGTCAGGGGTGGAGTAAGGAAATCGATTTTAAGAGCCCTTTAAGTCGAAATAAAGGGCTTCATTGTGTGAACGGGTGGAGGTTTACATCGATTTAACGCTGCTAAATTCGACCTAAAGTCCTAGTGTAGACCAGGGCAAAGACTCAGATGCCCAACTCCCAGTGGGGTCCAAACCCCAAATAAATCAGTTTTACCCTGTGTAAAGCTTATACAGGGCAAACTCATAAATTGTTCGCCCTCTGTAACACTGATAGAGAGATATGCACAGCTGTTTGCCCACTCTTCCCCCAGGTATTAATAAATACTCTGGGTTAATTAATAAGTAAAAAGTGATTTTATTAAATAGAAAAAGGAGGATTTAAGTGGTTCTAAGTGATAAGACCTAACAAAGTAAATTACCAAACTAAATAAAATAAAACACGCAAGTCTATGCCTAATAGAGTAAGAAAGTGATCACAGATGAAACCTCACCCTCAGAGATGTTCCAGTAAGCTTCTTTCACAGACTGGCCTCCTCCTAGTCTGGGTCCGGCAATCACTCACACCCCCTGTAGTTACTGTCCTTTGTCCCAGTTTCTTTCAGGTATCCTTTGGGGTGGAGAGTTTATCTCTTGAGCCAGCTGAAGACAAAATGGAGGGGTCTCCAGGGGCTTAAATGGACTTTCTCTTGTGGGTGGAGACCCCCTCCTCTCTCCTATGCAGAGTCCAGCTCCAAGATGGAGTTTTGGAGTCACATGTCTGAGTCACATGTCCATGCATGACTCAGTTTTTACAGGCAGCAGTCATTGCCCACATGCTGTCTTGTATGTCTCCAGGAAGACTTCTTATGGGGATTGGAGTCTTCCAAGATCCATTGTTCATTAAGTGTTTCTTGACTGGGCACTTAATTTGCACATTCCTTTCTCAAGAAGCTGACCAAATGCTTTACTAAGGCTACTTAAAATCAAGCAAGTACACAGCCAGTATTCATAACTTCGAGTACATAAATGACACATGCATACAAATAGGATGAATATATTCAGTAGATCATAACCTTTACAGAGATTTGTTACATGGCATATGTAGCATAAAGCATATTTCAGTTATGTCATATATACATATTCCCATAAAGCATTATGGGATGCAGTGTCAAAGACATGTTGACATATGGTTTGTTAACATATGGCAGCACTTTGCTGCCAGAAGATTTGTAGCATGGACCTGGTTTGATGGGTTTGACGCAAGAAAGATTTGCCACCAATATATTAACACGAGGCTTCTATAAAAATCCCTCCTTCTGCCCCATGAGGAAGCCGTGCATATCAGGGTGAAAATGTTAGTAGAAGGTGTGGATCTGAGTGAGGGGCTGCATGATCTGTTTCAGTGGTTCTCAGCATTTCCAGACTACCGTACCCCTTTCGGGACTCTGATTTGTCTTACATATCCCAAATTTCTCCTCACTTAAAAGCTACTTGCTTATAAAATCAGACATAAAAATACAGATGTGTCACAGCACACTATTACTGAAAAATTGCTTACTTTCTCATTTTTACCATATAATAAATAAATTGATGGGAATATAAATATTGTACTTACATTTCTGTGTGATACTTGAGCCTGTTTTTCACTTATGAGCCTTGTCATTTTTGGAGGCAGTGAAGTGCCAGCAACAGTTATGTTTTTCTCCATATTGAGTCTGTTTCTACTCGTTTTGTCTTGATGGCATTATAGCAGAAAATAAGACTTCACAAAGATATGTTGATCCAAAAAATAATAGAACATCCAAAGCATGATTCCCAAGTTCAGTGAGCTCTTTCTGTTCTAAACACTAGGACTGGGTTAGTGTGGAGTCATTAACTTAATTTGCAGATCATGGTCTGAGGACAGCTCAAGGAGGTTTTCTTGCTGACTGGCAGAGATGTCACTGCTTCTAACATCTGACAAAAGGAATGGGTTTCCTCAGTCAAGTTGAGCTGAGTTGCGTTGAATGTTGGGGAAATATGACTTGAATTCAGATGTCAAGTGGGTCAAATGATCTACATATGAAGCTTCAGGTGCTTTTGTAGAAATAGTTGAAGCTCTTTTCATTTTAAGTTGACAAGTCTGGAACTCAGAAAACTTTCTTTCAGAAAATTCTGCTGACTTATCCACATGCACAAGGTATTTTGTCTTCCAATGTTGTTGCAAATGCACTGGCTTCATACTGTTGTTTGATAGAGTTTCTCCAAAAAGCTTGAGGTGGATCGCTATTTGTAAATGTGAATTCAAAAGCAATATATTCCTACTGCTGCTTCCAACTCCTCATTTTAAAAATCAAAACATTTTTACATCGCAATCATATGCGGGCCATGACAACTTCAACATCATTAACTTGCTTGCAGACATCCGTAAATGACACAAAATTCATGTCTAATACACTGCATATATGCACTTTCTGTTACTGTGTAATAAATAGAACAGTATCAACAAGTCATTGTCTGTATGAAATTTTAGTTTGTACTGACTTTGCTAGTGCTTTTTGATGTAGCCTGTTGTAAAACTAGGCAAATATCTAGATAAGTTGACATACTTCCTGGGAGACCTCTGTGTATTCCCAAGGGTATGTGTACCTCTGGTTGAGAACCATTGATCTAATTTGTATTAACATTTTTCAAAGTTATTTTCTCAAGTCATCACCGAGGAAAGAGATGATCAACTTTTATATTACAATGCACTAAGCTAAAAATGTCTCTTTTGTACCTGAAAAACAAATGGAGTCTGTTGATAGTATATTGCAGTGTTCCTAATCTGAAGAGACGGTTGGGATAAAACTTTTAAAGAGGGATATGCTTTCCTGGAAGTTGTGTATCTTTTCAGAATTTGCTCTCTGTTAGGAATGAGTTGGAATGAGTCAATATCCAAAGAGGGTGAACTCTGGCTCCCAGAAAGTCACCCCAAATCTTTAATAGGGCAGTAGAATGTTAGCAAGTGGCTCCTGGAAACTAGTTCTAGCACAGCAGTGATTTAGGTGCACAGTTCTTACTTACAGTAACAGTCTTAAGTTTGTGATGATGCTCTGAAATGAGCCTCACAGGGACCAATTGGCATAACAGCAGTAATAAACAAGATTTTATATATAACCGTAATGCCCAGAGGCACCTGTCAGGACCAGGACCCCCATTGGGATAGATCATATATTAAAACTTGGTCCTTGGTCCCCCCCTCCCAGTTTACAATTTGAAGCCCCCTGTTACACAGAGTGTGTGCAATTGTATGTTCAATGGAACTACGTAAATCTACCTTAGCCCTCAGTTTTGCAAAGAAGTGATTTATGAAGATTTGGGATAAAGGGATACAATTTGTGGGGGGAGCGGGTTTGTATATCTATATCTAATCGAGTCTCTGGTGCTGAGGGAGGACAAAGTAAATACCTGATAGGTGCCCAACCTATTCTTAAAAACCTCCAATGGTGGAGATTCCACAACCTACTTTGGAAGACTATTCCAGAGTTTAACTACCCTTATAGTTAGTTCTTTCAATCTCCCTGGCTGCGGATGAAGCCTGTTACTTTTTGTCCTGTTTCAGTGGACATGGAGAACAATTGATCACTGCCATCTTTATAACAGCCTTTTCATGTAGCTCAAGATTGTTATCAGGTCCCGGTCAGTCACCTTTTCTCAAGGCTAACATGCCCAGTTCTTTTTAACCTTTCCTCACAGTTGAGGTTTTCTAAACCTTTTATAAGTTTTGTTGCTCTCTTCCGGATTCTCTTCAGTTTGACCACGTTATTCTTAAAATATGACACCCTGAATTGAACAAAGTACTCAGCTGAGGCTTCACTGCTGAGTAGAGTAGACAGTTACTTCCCATGTGTTACATACAACACTCCTGTTAATACACCCCAGAATCGTAGCGCCCCCCCCCTTTTTTTGCAACTTCCTCATATTGTTGACTCGTGTTCAATTTGTGATCCGCTATAATGCTCTGATTCTTTTCAGCAGTACCACCACCTAGCCAGTTGTTCCCCATTTTGTAAATTGTGTATTTGATTTTTCCTTCCTAAGTGAAATACTTTGCACTTGCCTTTGGAGAACTGGTCTGAAGTCATTAAGATGAAGTTCAGTAATTTGTCAAGGTTGTTTCGAATTCTAACCCTGCCCTTCAAGGTGCTAGTAACTCCGCTCAGCTTGGTATCATCTTCAAATTTTATAATCACACTCTCCACTCCGTTATACATTATTTATGAATATATTGAATAGTACCAGACCCAGGACTGACCCCTGCAGAACCCCACTAGATGGAACCTATTTGTTTGACAGTGAACCATTGATAACTGCTCTTTGAATACGGTCTTTCAACCAGTTGTACACCCACCCACATTTCCCTAGGTTGCTTATGAGAATGTCATATGGGACTGTGTCAAAAGCCTTATTCAAATCAATAGATATTATGTCTACTTCTCTCTCCTCCTGCTCTGCCGCTCTTCTCCCCTCCCCCCCGCTCAGTAATCCTGTCAAAGAAGGAAATTAGGTTGGTTTGGCATGATTTGTTCTTGACAATTTGTTTAGTATCTAGTCACCATTAACCTTTTCAGCGAAGATGGAAACAAAATAGGCATTAAACTCCTCAGACTCTGTAATGTCAACTGTTACTAGCTCTCCTTCCCCATTAAGTAGAGCACCTACACTTTCCTTCATCTTTCTCTTGTTCCTAGTGTATTTATAGAACCCTTTCTTAATGCCTTATACATCTGGTGCCATTTTGCACTGTAGCCTTTCTGATTTTATCCCTACATGCTCGTGTTATTCTTTTGTACTCCTCCTTAGCAATATATCTGTGTTTCCACTTTTAGGATTCCTTTATTTAATTTCAGATCATTAAAGAGCTCCAGATGGAGTCATAATGGCCTCTTACTGTTTCTGTCTTTCCTTTGTGTCTGAATAGTTGGCAGTTGTGGATTTCATGTTGTCTCTTTGAGAAACTTGACGGCTCTCTTGAACTTCCTTTTCCCTTAGATTTTCTTCCCATGGGACCTTACCAGTTCTCTGAGTTGGTTAAAGCTTGCTTTTTTTAATGTTCATTGTCCTTATTCTGTTGCTTACTCTTTCCTTTCCATAGAACCACGAAATCTATTATTTCATGATCACTTTCACTCAAATTGCCTTCCACCTTCAGGTTTGCAATCAATTCCTCCATATTGGTCAGAATCAAGTTTAAAATGGCTGTCCCCCTGGTTACTTCATCCACTTTCTGAAACAAAAACTTGTCCCCCTGTACTTTCCAAGAACTTATTGGACACCATTTCCCTATATTTGTCACTCAACTGCAGGGCACTTCGTTGATATCCACCTTGGTTTCTTTGTTTTCGTCTTTTAGACCGACATTTATTCATCCACTCTAGTCACAATCCCATTTTTATACACTGTTCCATGTCTCTCCAGCATTCATTTCTTTTTTTCACCAGAGATCTGATGTTTTTGCACATGGCTTCTTCATATTGTTCCCTGATATTAGGCTCTTTTAGCTTGTCCACGTCATAGATCTTTGTTCTCTACACTCTTGTCATTTCAGCCTCCTTAATGCCAGCACTAACAATTAGATCTGATCGCCAGTATCTAAGGAGTCTTAGTTGAACACTTGGTGAATATTGGACTATAGAAACTGAATGAAGAATGACAAGGTTTCAGAGTAGCTGTCGTGTTAGTCTGTATTCGCAAAAAGAAAAGGAGTACTAGTGGCATCTTAGGGACTAAGGTGCCACTAGTACTAACCAATTTATTTGAGCATAAGCTTTCATGAGCTACACATGGTTAGTCTCTAAGGTGCCACTAGTGCTCCTTTTCTGTTTGTGAATGAAGAATGGAAAAATAAACAAAAACATGCCGGCTTAGTCATCACCTAGACAAACAAGGGCTGCGTTTTCCTCTCTCAAATTGAGTTGGGGGTGAAAAATGTGATCAAAACAAACAGTACATGGAATAGGGAATTACAAGGAAGTTATACAGGTAATTTAAAGACGATATATGTTGGGGTGGTAGAAGATGTTAATGCAAAAGTATGATTAGATGGGATATTGGCCTGGAGCAATAGACATATTTGGGCGCTGGGAAGAAAACTAAAAAGGAGAGAGGCTACTACATTTCTGCCTGAGACACAACCTGGTTATAACAAACACGCTATTTCAACACAGTTGCAGAGGAACTGGACTTGGATATCATTTGATAGGCAAACAAAGAACATGGTAAACTGGGTACTTGTGAATTGCAAATGAAAATTGTGGTGGTGGTTGTGCAGATGATTCGTGGCTGTTGTTAGAGCAGATACATATGTAGATTTACATTTTTTATCTTGCTCATCTATTAATTCTGCCCATCCACCACTCTTTTTTTAAATAAATGTCCTCTATCTTGCCTCTTAATCCCCATCCTAGACCTTGGACTTAATGTGTAGGGTTGCATCATAAGGGGACAAATACCTTTGATAACTCTAAGAATCTCTGGCATTTCTAATGTAATCTAGCTTTGGGATATTGGGGCAGGACCCTCATGGCCTTTTATGCCAGCTCTCTGGAGTTGGGTGGGGACCTGGCTTAACTTTGGAGCCCTTCTGATGTGGGGGTTGGGGAGAACAGCAATGAAGTATTGTATGGAAAAAATAATAATGCAATATGAATCCTGAGGCTTTACTCTTGAGAAAGTCAGTACATTCAGTACGCTCATGCACGTGGGAATGACAATGTGGCTTGTGTTATGTGACCACACAATGTTTTACTGTGTCTAGTAATACAGAATGTTACGGGCATCTCTGGTTATGAAAAGTGCAGTTCTTTACTATTGCAAGCGTAGAATGATCTAGTCATGAAAGACCCTATTGTTAATGCTCAAGGGAAGTGTTAAAATTCCCCACCACAATGTTAACTTTGGAATCTGACTTCACTGTGGTGAAATTCTGACTTACTACCAAATAAGATTTCTTTGCTTATAATCTCTTTTTTGAAAAAAAAAAAAAAAGATAATAGTGTAATTTATTTTTAAATCAGAGTTACGGGGAAGCTCACTTTGTTCTGCTCCTGTAACAACATTGCCAGGTGGAATGTTATCTTCTGTCGAGCAGAGTTCTTGCTCATTATGGTATCAAGTTCCCATAATCATTTTCCAGTACCTGTGATTGTCATTAACTATTTATCTTACCAACTAGTATCTATATGACAGCATATACATAAATGCATTCTGAGAACTATAGCTGGAGTGTTAGAAAGCTATAGTTCAGATTACTTAGTGGTTCCTATTCTGTGTGTTCAGTTACTTAAAACATTCCAAAGCTTTTACCTTCTTGGTCGATATTTTCCAGGTTTGATCTCAGCCCAACAATGAATTTTTTAATTTTTGGAATGTTTAAGTAAAAATAGTTCATCACTTTTTAAGTAGGAGAATGAGGAGTGAAGTAGCATACGTTTTCTTCCATTATTTATGCTGGATGTATATGGACAAGATGCTGCATGTGTATACAAAGCTGTAGGGGGGGAAATATGAAATAGTAGGGTCATAATTGATTACTGTAGGGACTTAGGTTTGCACAAGAGTCTAGGGTTATAGTTGTATACACAATCTTAATTTTGTCACTTTCTGATTTTTGAGTACTTAGCTGTGCAACTTCAGTGTTTTCTTAACTTAAACTTTGATGAAATAAATATATTCTCATCAGAAGCAAGCTCCCCACAGACCATGACACGCCAACTCAAAGTGGCACCAGACACTGCCATAACAACAGATACAGAACCATATCCCCGCTGTTAGCGATCAGTACTTTTCACAACATACTTTTCAAGATCCCAGTATCCTACACATGCCTATCCCAACATGTGGTGTATCTCATCCAGTGCATCGAATGTCCCAACAACTGTGTGGGTGAAACAAGACCATCACTATGCTCTCGAACACACTCTCAGAAAATTGATAAAAGTCAAAAGCACCCTATCGCCTGTGGGCAAACACTTTTTGCAAACCAGTCACATATATGACCCATTGATCCTCATCATCGAAGGAAGCTTGCACAACACACACAAATGAGCTGGGGAGCGTAAGTTCATAACACTGCTTAACTGTATAGTCCATTGGTTCGACGATGATGTTTTCATGCAATCTTTCTGTGGATTCTGGAGTGACTCTGAAGTCCAAAGTGTGACACGCATGCTCGTGAGCAGATTGGCAGACAAAGTCATTGGTGAGCGTCTTGGTGGCTATAGCAGTAGTATGATGCTTTTCCCTTGCAGCTAACAATCCATTATTTCTGTCCTCTTCAAAGGCTTGAAAAGCTCTGAGTATTGTGTGCTCCCATGCTCATCTATTTAACTCAACCTTCTCAAGATTATTCGGTTTATTGCACCAAAGCATATGCTGTTATTGATGCTGTCCTTGTAGTGCTGTCTGGCGTGGCCTTGATTCTGGTGTCCTTGTGCCATTCTCCAAAGAAAATGTTTCTAGGGAGTTGATACTCAGGCATCCTAGTGACATGTCCAACCCAGTGTAGTTGGCCTTTAGTCAGCATGGCCTCAATGCTTACGGCATTTGACTTTTGGAGAACCTAGAGGCTGGTAATTTTGTCCTGCCAGCGGATCCTCATTATGGCGCGGAGAGACCACATATGGAAGGCCTCTAGCTGTTTGATATGCCATTTGTATGGTGTCCAGGTCTTACAGCGATAGAGGAGAGATGTGAGCACAAAATTAATTATAAAATTTTATTTTTGTTGAGAGGGTTATGTTGTGGGATTTCAAGTCTTTGTTACGTAACTTTCCTCATGACTGACAAACTTTCTGTATCCTATTCGTGATCTCTTTGTCAACAGATCTATCATGGGAGACGTTGCTGCTGAGATAGGTAAAAGTGTCAACTTGCTTTAGTTAGATTCCACTAATGGAGGTGCTCGGGGATATGGCAGAGAGCAGTGAAGATGATTGGTGCAACACCACAGTTTTCTCCAGGCTGATTGTGAGGCCAAACAATTTTGATGTTTCAGCGAAGTGATCTACGATGCACTGGAGATCTCCCTCTGTGTGTGCTAGGAGGGCACAATCGTCCACAAAGAGCGCTTCTCTTAGTCGTAGTTCTGTTAGTTTTGGTTTTAGCCTTGTAATATTGAAGACTGAGCTGTTGTGTCTGTATCTGATGTATATGCCTCTGTTGAGCCAATGTGTACCATGATTGAGAATTTGGGTGAAGAAGAGGTTGAACAGTACAGGGGCAAGGACACAGCCTTGTTTGACTCCATTTGAAATGGGAAAGGAGTCAGTGAGATCTCCATTAAAAGTACCTAATCTTGCATCGCCTCATGAAATATACGAATGATCTTTACCAGTTTTGGTGGGCAACCAAGTTTGTTGAGGATCACCCATAATCCTTCTCTATTGACTGTATCAAAGGCTTTTGTCAGATCGATGAAAACACTGAACAGGTTCAAGTTGTGTTCGATACATTTTTCTTGTATTTGCCTGATACTGAAAGTCATGTCTGTGGTGCTCCAACTAGGTCTGAATCCACACTAAGTCTCAGGTAGTTTGGCTTCTGAGACAGATGAAATCCGTCGGTTCAGGAGGACATGAGAAAAGATTTTTCCAGCAACAGATAGGAGAGAGAGCCCACGGTAGTTACCACAGACCATTTTTTTTTCCACTGCATGCATCCGATGAAGTGAGCTGTAGCTCACAAAAGCTTATGCTCAAATAAATTTGTTAGTCTCTAAGGTGCCACAAGTCCTCCTGTTCTTTTTACAGACCATTTTGCTGCCTTTATTTTTAAATATCGGAATAATTTTGGCATCTTTGAAGTCTTGTGGCATTTCTTCGCTGTCCCAGATGTCAGTAAGGGTCGTCTTGAGTGTTACCACCACTTTTGGACCCGCAGATTTATATATTTCTGCTGGTAGTCCGCCTCTGCCCGAGGACTTCCCTGAGCTCATCAAACTGGTTGCCTTTTCTATTTTTTCAGGTGAGAGTAGTGAGTCAATGTGGTGCTGAATAGGCTTTTGAGGTATCTGTTTAATAACACTTCTTTCAATTGAGGATGGTCTGTTCAGTAGTAGGCTGAAATGTTCAACCCACCCCGTTCCATGCCATGTTTGTATTTGGTGACTGTCCTGCCATTAGCAATCATGAGCGAACCTGTGCCCACCTTTGAACGTACATAGACTAGCTTCAAGGAATCAAAGAACTTATTTGCTTCATTTGTTTCTGCATACATATGAGCGTCTTCTGCTACCTTCTCCCACCATTTATCTTGTATCAAGAGTAGTTGTCTTTGTGTCTTGCTTTGCAGGTGTTTAAATCTCTTTCTGAGGTGGACTGAATATAATTTTGCCAGATTTGGAAAACCTCAATTTTTTTCTTTCAAGAGTAGAATCATAGAACGGGAGGGGACCTCGAGAGGTCATCTAGTCCAGTCCCCTGCACTCATGGCAGGACTAAGGATTATCTAGATCATCCCTGACAGGTGTTTGTCTAACCTCTTAAAAATCTCCAGTGAGATTCCACAATCTCCATAAGCAGTTTATTCCACTGCTTAACCACCCTGACAGGAAGTTTTTCCTAATGTCCAACCTAAACCTCCTTTGCAGCAATTTAAGCCCATTGCTTCTTGTCCTGTCCTTGGAGGTTAAGAAAAACAATTTTTCTTCCTCCTCTTTGTAACAACCTTTTACATATTACCCCATTTCTCTTTTCCAGATTAAACAAACCCAATTTTTTCAATCTTCCCTCATAGGTCATGTTTTCTAGACCTTTAATCATTTTTGTTGCTCTTCTCTGGACTTTCTCCCATTTGTCCACATCCTTCCTGAAATCTGGCGCCCAGAACAGAACACAGTACTCCAGTTGAGGCTTAATCGGAGCAGAGTAGAGTGGAAGAATTACTTCTTGTGTCTTGCTTATAACACTCCTGCTAGTACTGTGATTTCCTCCTCATTTTCATCATCCAATGACTTATTACCACAATCTATAACCCACTAACCTACCTTTGTCCTATGACTGTAGAGGTATTAATTGTTCACTTCATCTTAAATGTTCTGCCTGCAACATGTGTTTATCTCAGGGGTAGTCAGTAGGTGGACCGCAAGCCAAATCCAGGCCGTCAGATGCTTTTGAATGGACCCCAAAATCTTTTTATTTACTTACCATTTTTTTTTAAATTTTCTTTGGAGTATGGACCATGACTATACCTTGACCAAGAAATTTGGACCTTAACCCAACCCCCCCCCCCCCCAAAAAAAAAACTACCCCGTTTTATCCCTTTTGTTAAATAATCTGACCTGAAGAAGAGCTCTGTGTAGCTCGAAAACTTGTCTTTCGCCAACAGAAATTGGTTTTATCAAAGATGTTATCCGATCCACCTCGTATGTCTCATGCTTTTTAAAGCTCTGGACCACAACCTGCTGTATTTAAAACTTTCTGAGAGTCGTATAATTTATTAATTTCAGAAATTGGTAATATTCTACCTCTGCTATTGTATGTCATTTGATATATACCATTAGCTTTAACATCTTATAAACAGCTGAGCAGCATCCAATTGTAACATTAGAGATTTCTGTTGCTGTAGTGCTTATCTGCAGCAAAGGTTTCAAGTTCTGCAGAAGATACATAGGCTTTGTACAATACTTATCTTTTTTTATATAGCTAGTGCATCCTGATCCAGAACGGATGCCCAGAGAACCATAACTTATTTCTGAAAAACAGAATATGATGGTGTTTTCAACTTCATGTGTTATCTCATAAGAACAATATAGTAACTTCAACAGTTTTTAATTCTGGGAAAGTGCCAGTAAAAAATGTTCTCCAGACATGTTGTGGATACTGTAGACTTAAAAATTATAGTCATGCTGCTTTGACAGAAGCCAAAATAATTACTTGACTTCCTGATTATACAGGATTGCTATTCTTAATTGTATAGTGTTTGGCTATGATTCCTAGATATGATTAGAGAATGTAGTAAAGTGTAAATCTGTAAATTATTTTGGAAGAATTTTTGTTTAGTCTGCTCTAGGGTTGTTTCCATATAATTTCTCCCTTCTCCTTCCCTCATCCCTTGTTAGATGAGTGTGGTTCTGGTATTAGTGAGTGTCTCTGCCTAGCTTTCACTATTTAGATTTAAACTTAACTGTCACCATAACAATTAGAGTGCTGTTGCCATTCATGGTATCACATGCACAAGAATAAGACCAGTCAAAGTTGTTAATCCAGAGAGAGGTCTGACTTTTCATACTGTAGCTGCTCATATATTCATTATTTTTCAGGAATTGATAGTAGATACAATGAAGGCTGTAGGGAGCTGGCCAACTACCTTCTCTTTGGTTTGTATAACCAGAATAACAATGACTTTGAGAAAACGGGGTTTCCTGAAGAAGTTCTTGATGGTGAGTAATATAATGTTAAACATTGTATTTGCATACTTGCTTGTCAATGTCTCGGGCCCTGCCAAACTCATGGCTATGAAAAATGCGTCATGGACTGTGAAATCCCCCCCTGTGCTTTTACCCTAGAGTATACAGAATTCAAAGGAGAGACCAATTTCTCAAACTGGAGGCCCTGGCCCAAAAGGGAGTTGTGGGTGTGTGTGGGGGGGTCATAGGGTTGTTTTAGGGTGGTTACAGTATTGCCACCATTACTTCTGCGCTGACTTCCGAGCTGGGCGGCTGGAGAGCGGCGGCTGCTGACCCGGGGCCCAGCTCTGCAGGCAGCAGCGCAGAAGGAAGGGTGGCAAGACCATAGCCTTCAGAGTTGGACGCCAGGCCAGCAGCCGCTGCTCTGCAGTTCCCCGGCTCTCTAGGCAGTGCCATTGCCAGCAGCCACGCAGAAGTAAGGGTAGCAGTACCGCAGTCCACTCCCCCGTACAATAACCTTGCGACCCTCCCTCCCAACTCCTTTTTGGGTCAGGACCCCTACAATTACAACACCATGAAATTTCACATTTAAATAGCTGAAATCATGAAGTACGCCATTTAAAAAATTCTGTGACACTAAAATTGACCAAAATGGACCGTGAATTTGGTAGGGCCCTATCAATGTCCATTTCTTGAAAGATGAGGTACATAGTTTCAGTAGCTCAGACATAGGTGAGAGGTTTATTGCAGGAGTGGGTGGGTGAGAGTTTGTGGCCTGCGTTGTGCAGGTGGTCAGACTAGATGATCATAATGGTCCCTTCTGACCTTAAAATCTATGAGTCTATAGTTACACTTTGAGTTTTGTGTACAGTTTAAAAAAATTCATGAAAATTCCTGTGGGTGTGTATTGGTAAATCATATAAAAATTATAGAGTTAATGGAATTGAAGGGGTATTGACTGAACTGGGTACCAAAATTAACATGAAATCTTGGGTGCTTAAAAGTTTTAAAAATATTTTTTGGACTCGTATGTTACGTTGGGTTGAGAGGAGGAGAAGCAAATAAAAGTAAGGAATTCTTCTGTGAAGTATCTAATTTCTAAACTTAGGCGATAAGGTGGCTTTGCATATTGGCAACCTGTTTTCATATCAAGAGATTAAAAAAAAAATATTTTACGCTGAAAGGGTACATCAGGTTCCTGTCCCCCTTTTTTCTTTGCGTGATCTCGATAATGCAGTATGACCCCTTAAGATTAATTTTCATACTAGAACAAATATGTCTGTTTATACAATATTATGTAAGTGCTCGGCATTTTTTTTTTTTTCAAAGCACATGGTGAGACAAGCTTTCAGATAAGAGGTTAGAATAGTCATAGCTGGGTTGCTGAGAAAGCAAGTAATATGCTTGGGGGGGTGGTTTTTTGTTTTTTGGTTTTTTTTTTTTTTCAAAAATGGGTAGCTGTATTAGGTGAATGGGGGATAGATCTAGTAGCATTTTCCATCATGTATTTCTGTTATGCTTTGCAGATATTTTTGAATTGGGTACTTGTAGGAAAAAATTCCTGTTCGATTCCTTAGATTTCTGTGTAGATATAATTTAGAATTCTAGTTCATAGTTTGTAGCTATGAAGTTAAAGTAGTAATCTCTGATTTGCCTCTTGTTTTGGTTATTGCAGATGTAATCATATTAATAAAACCTGACAGTGTCCATCTGTATTGTAACCCTGTAAACTACAGTTATCTTTTGCCATATGTGGCATCCTGGAGAAACTTGCATTTCCATTGCCTGACTGAAAATGAGGTAAGTGAAGGCAGTCTAAGTACACTGAGAACTGCAGGTATGTAATGTTTCACATAGTGACTGAGACTCAAAGGTTTACCCGTGTATTTGTTTTGCAAAGTTGCCTCTTCAATAAACTGCAGGCTGCCTTTTGATCCAAATGAGAATCACTACATTTTTGTTTATCTTCTTTTGTTACGTTACACAGAAATAATACATGATTGAACACTGTGTGCTATTTTAGAGGAACAAATCAAACAAAGCTGAGGAATGGGTTTTTTTCCCTGGTTCTTCCATCCTTGACAGTGTCATTGACTGGACAGAAATTGGTGGTCATGTCGTAAGAAAAGAATATTTGTGGCATAAGCAAAATATAGAATCTGAATTAAGTATCACAGTGAACACTGAAATACCCAATAGTAGTTTTTTAATTACTCAGGGTCCTTTTGATATCAGTCCAAGTACTTGCAAGTGCAAGTAATTTAGAAGAGGAGGGAAAATATAAATGAGAATCTATGAAAAGCTTGGTTTAGTTTAACCTTTTAGAGAAAAATTATATCTTGTTCTTTGTTTATTTCAAGAGACTACTCCCGTCCCTATTCAAGTGAATGCAAGTTTTTCCATTAACTTTAATAGGAACAGCTTTGGGCCATGTCTTGTGATCATAGTAAATTAAGTGTCACTTTAAACACTATCCCTTTCAAATTCTGGTAGATTTAGCAAGAAGTTGATTTATCTTAAATTTCCACTCCTGCACTTGGATCCTTTGTCTCCATGAAGTGTTGGTTCATATGCACTCATGTGCTGGACAGCCTGGTACTTAACTGCTGAGACTGTCCCCTGAAACTATCCTAGACTGAGCCACTTATGACTGTGAACGTGTGCAGTAATACCTGGCAGCATGCAGCAACAGCTTCCATGTGGACATTTGTTGTGGAGCATATCATCTGCTGATCTAGGTACTCAGAGTAGGAAGCATGTCGCCCACTCCCACCCCCCCACCCCCAAACAAATCTAACGGAAAGGGGAAAAACTTGGCCAACACTGGGTCCAGAATCTCCTTGCCCCGACGAAGAGCTCTCTTATACCCATCTCCTAATTACTGCGCTGAAATCCACTGGTGGAAAGAGGATTGACACATGGAGCTGGTAGCAGATTGGGGAAGAATAAATGGGAAGTGGTGGGCATCAGCTTCTGGCTGCAGCCCTTTATAAAGTTTCTAGGAGAAGGAAAGAGGAGCTTTTTATCCCCTGCATAGGCTATTTTTTCTCCTCCCCTGTGCCTGCATGAAAGTGTGCGTAAAGGGTGGGAGGTGCAGTAGGTGGGTTATCCATCTATAGGATGGATCAGTAGAGATTGTGGAAAGGACAAATGGAAGGACATGAACAAGAGGATAGAGGGAAAAGGAAGATTTGAAAGAGGAACTTTTGTGGAAGAAATACTTAAAAATACTCCTTTTTGAAGTTTTACTTTAATAATCTAATTACTAAAGTTGGTATAAATTCAGCCTTTTTTTCTCTTCTGTAGCTTAGAGGACATAGGCGACTCAGCATTTTTTAGTTAACTGATATCTGTCACGGAAGTCTGATGTGACTGCTGACACTGTCAGTTGCTTTCTTTTTCCAGGGCTACGGGAGGGCAAATGAGTATAGTGGTAGCTGCAAAATTATCAGTCTGACAACTTGGGCTGCAGTTTCATTCCAGAGGGCTGTAGTTTGTCAAAGGGAAATTCCAGTCTGACAGAGCTGGGGAAGCCCAGGAGATTTAGCTGTTTGCCTCAACTGCAAGAGGTGGCTTGACAGTGTGGGGTAAGAGGAACTCAGGGTAGAGAAGGAGTATGGATAAAGGGGGAGGCCCAAAGGCTGGCTGTGGAGCAGAGCTGGAGGGAAGGTTGAGCAGAGGAGGTTCTCAATATTTACCTTGTAACTTGCAGTTGGTGGAGAGAAGCGGAGCCACTGTATGTCCTTTTGTCTTCACTCCCCAACCCCTACTTATTACATAGATTTAGATTTATAACAAAAGAAATACAAAATATACCTCAAAGCTTTTATATACTCTAGCTGTCTTTGATAGAAACTTTAGAATATAAGCATCCAACTAAAATAAGCAGCTTACCCACATGACAAAACATCTGTAACAAAATCTAAATGTTGACCCTCATCAAACTTTCTCCATAGCAGCCCTAGTGAAGAGGTAGGCCTTGCTGGCTGCCTGGAAGGTCAACGCACCCAGGCTATTCCAAACCTAGGGTGGCAGTAGGTTCCAAAGCTGAGGGCCCTGTGCTCATTTACAGTAGTAATCAATCATGCACGCCATCACAAATGTGCTTTGCAATTAGAAGTATTTTAATCTCTTTAAGAAGATAAAGTGGGTTTGAAAAATATGCTTGCTTTGCTGTTCTCTGATTAGATTCATTGTGTGTGGTCTGCTCTGGTTAAGTATTAATGAAATCTCATGATGCTGATTCAAATTGCTGATTATGAACAGAAAGATGAGCCAAATACCCTATTTAAATAATGTATAGTGAAATAAAATGTAAATTCTGAGATTCCTTGTACTGTAAAGATGCTGATTTCTGGGGTACTGCAAATAAATGTCAACACAGTGTGATGGACTTTTTTTGCCATTTCTTCAAATGTATATGGGACTGCTAGTTTCCTAGAGAACTTCTGGCTGTTCATAGGAGCAGTGAAATCTTGTCATCCTTCAGAAACCATTTTATATTGATTCTTTCTGATAAATGATAGTCTGTGGCTGTTTGTTAAAGGGTTTAGTAGTTTTTCTTTACAGTGGCATACCAAAGTATTGCCTATTTTTAACTAAGCTTTTATTATTATAATAATAATAATAATGGCAAAGCTTTAAAAAGGAACATGCGGCTTGTGCAGCTCTCATAGAATCTTGCAAAATTTAGTGTTCTCCTGTCTTTCCACTTGGTCACAATGTTTTTGAAGTGACTGTACTGAACAGTGATGGAAAAGAAGTGCCATTGAAAATATGTCTTAAAAATAGCAATATAGCATAATAAAGAGACTTATTTTAAATTCTTACTTACCACTTTTCAGAAGTATACTGACTGTATACTACATATGTGATGCAATATATTGACAATTGTACTGAAAAGCCTTTAATGAGAGACCTTCCAGTGTCCCCCTGGAAACCAGGAAAGCTAGGTCTGAGGCATTTTAAAATCTAATTTGAGTAACTGACAAAGTCACTTGGGAACAGGTTTTGAACTGAAAGAGTATGCTCCAACTCCCTGAAGGAGGAGAAAGAGGGTTGTGTGAGAGGAATTTGGGCTGCATATTAAACTTTGTGAGAGAGCAGAATTAGGGATTGTGTAAAGAAACATGTTCTGGAATAACTATATTGATTTAATCCCCAGTGTAGACACACTACACCGGGTGGGGGTGGGGGTGGCGGGGGTGGGGAATAAGCCTGGCAGTGGTATGAATTTGCCCTGGTATAAAGGTTTTGTGCTGGTGTAACTACATTGGTGCAAATCTTCCGGAACTTGACAGCCTTTGGAGCACAACTCCTCTTTGAGCTTACTCAAGACAAGGATGATCTGTGGGTTATCCTAAAACTGGCTAGGACTCTGCATCAAATTCTTGCTTTAAGTTTTAAAAAATGATTAGTAAGTATTTTAATTTTTCCCATACTGTGAATAAAAATGGCTTTGTTTGGCTTGCCTTTTATGAAAAGTCTGCTTACACTTTCTTATAGTATTTCCATTTCCTGTTTTGCTTTAATCAATGTATAATTCACTCATAGGTCTAAAGCATGGGTTCTCTCAACAGATTTTTTTGATGGCCTCCCAGTGTGGCTACTAACTCTTGATGGTGGCCACTCTGACAGTTTTTCCTAAAATTCTTTAATTAACTTCAGGAAAAACAAATAAATATGCACATGTACACGTCCAAATCATTGAAATTTCTTTATGTAGGGTTTTTTGCAGACTCAATAATACAAAAAATATACACTTGTCTCTATTCTTTACTGGACCCAAACTGATTAGAAACAAATAAGGTGCTTTGCATGTTCTTATGTTTTGTTGTTGTTTCTTTTGCTTTTTTGGTTGCTTGCTAGCCAGTAAGTCTGTCTCTGTGAAAAATGATATTTGTATGTTTGTTAATATCACTTTTCACAGCAGTAGACTTGCTAGCTGGCTGGAAGGCAGTATAAAATGATATGAACAAACATACAAATGTCACTTTTCACAACAGACTTAATTTGTCCCCTGGCTTGCCGGGGCTGAGTAAGCCATGGATGAGAAGGTGGGTAGGGAGGCAGCAGAGGCTGGGGCGACAGATGTGGAGCTGGGGCGGCAGCAAAGGCCACGGGCGATGGGGGCTGATGGGGAAGGGTGGAGGGAGGCAGCAGGGGCCAGGAGCGATTGCGGGTGGGGGTGAGCCCAGGGCTGGCACCTGCCACTGCATGGCTCGGGCCGAAGCCCGGTGGCCTGAGCCCAGGCCCGGTGCCCACTGCCACAGAGCTGGGGGACGGAGCGTGTGGACGAAGCCTGGGGCCAGAGGACACAGCAGAGGCCAGGGGCAATTGGGGGGTGAGGGAATGTGAGCCCAGGGCTGGCAGTTGCTGCCACGTGGCTGGAAGTTGGAGCACGATCCTGAGGCCCCACGGCTGGAGCCCCAAACCTGCGGCCATGGGATGGAGCCCGACGCCATGCAGCCAAAGCCTGGGGCCAGAGCCTGCCACTCCAGGGCTGAAGCCTGAGTCCCACTCCTCCCGGGAAGGTGGGGAACTCATACCGGCTGCCTGCTCTTCTGGCATTTGTGGCTCCAGAAGGGGGCAGGTCCCAATCCCTGCTGGCAGATTGCCACTGCTTTGCGCCTCCCCCTTCCCCCCAATCACCACCCAGGAGATTTGAGAAACGCTGCCCTACAGTGTTAGAAATGGTAAGCCTCTCTTAATCCCCCAACCATGCTACTGTAAACATATATAGTAGAGGGATCAGGAAGACCAGATTGTCTAGTGGCCAGAGCAGAGGAGTAGTGTTCAGAATTCTAGGTTTCATTCCCGGTCCTGTCATTCGCTTGCTGTGTGACTTGGGGCAAATCATTTCACCTCCCTGTTCCCGTTTCTTCATCATGTAAAATGGTGATAACTGTTTTTCTCTCCGTAATCTTCTGTGGTAAATAACTAGTAAAGAGTCTTGAAATTCTCCAGTGAAAAGAATACCTTGCACTTAGAGCTCTTTCATTATTATGTGCACGTTTCCACGCAAACACGCCTGTTGGTCTTAACTGTCCATTTTGTAGTAGGTGGGGGGTGGGGAGAGACTTTCTTGGAAATTGAGAATGACGTATTCATGCTTTCTCCTGTGTAGCCTTCTGGATTTGTGCTGGAAATGGCCCAACTTGATTATCATACACATTGTAAGGAGAGTGATCACTTTAGATAAGCTATTACCAGCAGAAGAGTGGGGTGGGGGGAGAGAAAACCTTTTGTAGTGGTAAACACCCATTTTTTCATGGTTTGTATGTATAAGAACATCTTCTGTATTTTCCACAGTATGCATCCGATGAAGTGAGCTATAGCTCACGACAGCTTATGCTCAAATAAATTGGTTAGTCTCTAAGGTGTCACAAGTACTCCTTTTCTTTTTGCGAATACAGACTAACACGGCTGTTACTCTGAAACTTGTTAAAACATGTTCACTTTTGCATTTTAGTTTTTGCAAACAGTACCCTTTGGCCTTTATATGTTCATGCTATGATGGCTTAAGCCTCCAGAGTATAGTTGTTAAATAAATAGCTTTAGAGAGCCTTTGTTACTGTACGGAATAATGTAGAGTATGATCAGCATTGGTTATGCAAAATGGCAGTTGTCACCTTTATTGAAAATGTATTTTAACTGTAAAGATCTCCAGCCAAAAAATGTTAGGTTTAATAAAACTAATTTTTAAATCACTCCTGTCAGTATGAAGATGAAGAAGCTGCAGAGGAATTTAAAATTGCCAGCTTCGTAGACATGGTTCGAGATTGTAGTCGAATCGGCATTCCTTACAGCTCCCAAGGTGGGTTAATACTGTATTACTTCACTGTTTTGGTGAATTCTTTGATCATTATTTGTCAGAATAGAAGTATGACATTATAACAAAAATAAGTTAAAATACCTCTGGAAGCTCCTTTTTATTGTAAGTGAGGCTGATAATACATTAAAATGAGATGGATAAATTATTACTTTATATTCGGTTTGGATTTCTTAGAATCTGAACCTTAATTTATTGAGGTTTTTATTTTCTCTTCAGAGAAAATAGTGTGTGCGCACTCTGCATAGTGAACGCTCATAGCCTGAGGCAAAGACATAATTTGCATGCTGGGAAAAGTGTTTGGCCAAGTACAGAAGTTCTCTGTTCTGATGGGGGCTGCAGATAAATACACTTTTGTATAAGGAAAGAATAAACTTTTTTTATTCAAGCTTCCTTTTTTAGAACAGAAAACACTGGACTGCATGATTTCCTGTATGATCTGTTGCCAGACTTGCTTGCTGAACATTTTAATTTTATATTCCTTCATAAATGTGTTCAGGAATGGAAACAGGATACACTATGTGGTGCAAAAATACTGAAATGCACTTGCTCTGTAATGGTTGACTTTTTTTTGAAAAAAAGAGCAATATACTGTTCCAGAAAAATCTTTGAGCTATGCATTTACCGTAAGTCTGGCTTTCTGTTGACAGCTGGTAACCGCTGTTGATAGTTATGGTTGCGTTCCATATTCACCTCTAACTCTCCTTTATTTTGGTGCTCATAACTCAGTTTCTTTTGTATGAACATTTTTCTTGCTCGGTCTTGACAAAAGGTGAAATTTATTTCACCCCGCACCCCCCCACATGCTATAAAAACTCCATGGCCCAACAACTACTTTTCTGCACATAAAAGCCAGGGCTGGTGTTGGGGGCTAGCAAGCAGGGCAATTGCCTGGGGCCCCATCCCACAGGAGGGCCCACAAAGCTAAGTTGCTCAGGCTTCGGCTTGAGCCCCACATGGCAGGGTTCAAGGCCCTGGGCTTCAGCCCTGCACAGCGGTGCTTCAGCTTTCTGCCATGGTCCCCAGAGAGTCTAACATTGGCTCTGCTTGGTGGACCCCCTGAAATTTGCTCACGGCCCTCCAGGTGGCCCTGGACCCCTAGTTGAGAACCGCTGACTTACGTTTCTGGTTTCCTTTGCTTATTTACACTTTGCTTCATAGGCCTAAAATAATACAAAAACATTTCAATGTGAATATTCCTATTAAGTTGCGTGGGACTGCTCATGAGTGTAAAGTTAGCCATCTGCTGAAGGGTTTTGTGAGACCTGGACCTCAGTCTTTTTCATAAATTGTAAAGGACATACAGCATAGTCTAACTAGTGTTGTGGGAAAAAACATTAAACATTCTGGAAATTCTGTAATACTGAATATTGTTTCTCAACTTTACCAGGTTAACTTTACCATGTTAACTTTTTCATGCAATTAATTTTTAGTCCACCTTCCCTCCAACCCCCCAAAAGTATATTGGAATATTTTCCAAAAGTAGAATACTGCTGTACATAAGCTATTTTGCTTCTTAATTACATATACAGTCTATATTGTCGATCTTACAGCTAGTTCTGTATTCTTCCTTTTGCATCGAAGATCAACAGATTGTTTTCTTTGGCTTTCAGTTGAACTCTGCTTTTTTGTAACAAGCACAGTGAAATATTTAAACTACAATAAAAGCTGTGTTATCCAGCCCTGTACCAATTGGAAAGCTCTATAAACCAGCATTTCTAATCTTCATAGAAAGTCTGGTTTATAGTCCGGTAGATGCAGGGCCAGCACGCTCCCTACCTGGCTCCACATGGCTCCCCGGAAGTGGCGACATGTCCCTGCTGCTCCTAGAGATTTAGTGTGTGGGAGGAGTTGCGGGGTTGGGGCGTGGGAGGGGGTGCAGGCTCTGGGATGGAGTTTGGGGCAGGGGGTTGGGGTGCGGAATGGGGCTTGGGGTGCCGGATCCGGGGGGCACTCACCTCTGGCAGCTCCCCACAAGTGGCGACCTGTCCTGTCTGCTCCTAGGCAGAGGCGCGGCAGGTGGCTCTGTGAGCTGCCTACGCCCACAGGTGCTGCCTCCTGCAGCTCCCATTGGCTGTGGTTCCCAGCCAAGGGAAGCTGTGGAGCGCAAACTCCCTCCCTTTTAGTTAACTGACATTTTTCACTGACAGGCACCCCCCATTCCTCCAACAAGCCAGATGAAAAAGCTTTTGTTGTGTATATATAGAAAGAAATATTAGACCCTCAGAATAACTTTAGCACATTATAAGAAAGGTGAGATATATTAAACTGATGCTTTATTGTAGTAATTTAACTTTTTTTGTGAAATATTTGATTCCTGTAGGTCATCTACAGATATTTGATATGTTCATTGTAGAAAAGTGGCCGGTAGTGCAGGCCTTTGCACTGGAGGGGATCGGTGGCGATGGCTTCTTTACCATGAAATACGAGGTATGTACTAAGCAAGTACTTCAGTTTGTTATTGTTAGGGCTAAGATTTTGTCACGGATATTTTTAGTAAAAGTCAGGGACAGGTCATGGGCAGAGAAGTACAATTAATGGAAGTTGTGATCTGTCCATGACTTTTACTAAAAATATCCCTGACAAAATGGGGATCTGTGGGTCCCCACACCCCTGAAGCGGGCAGCTGCACAGGGACTAGGAACCGCCTGCAGTTCAAAGTTATCCTCATTAGAACATTTAAAAACATTTTTAATACTTAAAGTAGTTATTCTGTTCTTTTTCAAAAGCAACTCAGACTTTTAATCAATATTTCACAAACTATTTACAGATTATTAATCACATCTCTTAATATTTTGTGAGGTTTCAGAGTAACAGCTGTGTTAGTCTGTATCCGCAAAAAGAAAAGGAGTACTTGTGGCACCTTAGAGACTAACCAATTTATTTGAGCATAAGCTTTCGTGAGCTACAGCTCACTTCATCAGATGTGATGATACAATGGTGGCACATGTTCACAATGCTATTATGCACAGAACTCTGTTAATGCACTTACCTGTAAATGACAAATTAATGGAAACCATGTCTTAGAAGGCAATCTGTTGCCATATTCAATGAAGAGAGCAATTGAAATGACTAGATTAAGCAGTCATATAAGAAACTTTCAGTGTTGCGTTTTGAAAAACTCTGAAATATTTCAAAATCTAGAAAGCATTTAAAATGTCAGTGTCTCTTTGAATATTTTTGAATTATTATAGCTCCATATGTATGTTTACCTATGGAGGAAAACGTTTTAATCAGCGTTAGTGCCAGTTAACTTATAACTTGCTTTAGCTTGGTACTGTCTGCCTTTCTGACAATTCACTCATAATAAGGAGTTGCCTTTTCTGCAGTTCTAGCCATTTGGAATTGCTTTCTTGTATTGCTCTACCGTATTGACTCTCAATCTTTTTTTAAATCTTAACTGCAAATTTGTCTCTTCCCCTTGGCTGTACTTGTTAATGTCTCTCTTCTCTGCTCTTAATTAACTCGATTATATTTAACTCTGAAAAAAGCCTTTTAGGATACAGTTTGTATGAAAGAAGCACATAAGACCTAAATATCTGTTACATGCTATCACTTAATGTGAAGGAGATGAATCTTCTAGGTTGGGTTACCCAGAATTTTTAAATCTTATCCAGTCTTGAATCTGAAACGCTTATGCCATTGGTTGAGTGTTTCAGATTCATACAAACTGTTGAAGCAGGCTGGAGGTCAGACTTGCAAAACAGCTCGGCACCCAGCAGCTAATAAAGTGCTTGAGTGCTGCATAAATCTGTGCATGTCACACTACCTACAGTATTTTCACAGTAAAAAGATATATATTAAAATGTTTTGCAGTTAATGGATGTTAGCATGGATCTGTGGAAAACGTACAGCAAAATGGATCCTGTTTCCCTGGAGGACTTGCTTTTTGAGGTAATGCAGCTGAAATTTTTTGAACTAACTCATGACCAGTCTTTGACAAAAAGTGTCCATTTACGTTGGTGTCTAACAAAAATACTGGTTTGACTACATCAGCCAAAGTGTGGACTCCCCATACTAGGAGGGTGTTGCAGTGTTTTCTTTGGAAGTTTTGTAACTTCCGTGGAATTAAAGACACTGTGTTCTTTACCTTATCAAGCCTATAGAGAGAATTCCCACAATAGCGTGAGTTGACTATATTCTTTGCAGGTCACAACACTATATTCTATGTATGTTCTTGACACCAATCCTTCAGTGCATATTAAAAGAATAGTGTGTGGCAGCAAAAACATTGTGTTACAAAAGAACAACAATTTTCTTATCATTATCCTAATTGATCCATATTGATTCATACCTACTTAATAGTTTAAAAACAGATGAACAGTGACACATAGTGGCCACAGGCAATTTTCATAATACATTTGTTTGCATTTCCCAGTGAACTTGTTTTCTGATTTTAAATGCCTAAAACAATTTGAAGTTGGTGGAATATATGCTTCTAGAATAGTAATGCCTTTGATAGTTAAAGTTTAGTTGACATAAACATCAATTTGAGAGGCTTAGTATTGCCTCTGCTAAATCCAATTTGCATGCAATTTGAGAGGGATTATGTATATATTTTTTAATTGTTCTGTCTAATCTTCTCCTGTTTTAATGCGGTTTACCTAAAACTGAAATTCGTCTCGGACTCTCAGGCCGTTGAAACACTTTTTTTTTGGTTGGTTGGTCTCGATGGTTATCTCCACAATCATAAATGTGGACAGGATACTCAGGATTAATTGTAGCTAAGTTTGTGTTTTATATGGAGTTTACAAGTTTACATTTGTGCATTTTTAGAAATTGGTGCGCTGTTAAAAATTACCATATTGGCAGTTTAATTATGTCATGCATAGAACAGAAACAGCAAACGTAGAGACATTAGTAATTTCCCTGTGTTTCTCAGGCAGCATCCTCTACGACAATGAAGCCTGACCACTTGTAGAGTTGAGAGTGTACAGTAATTCTTACATACTCAGTTCTCGTTGTCTTGGTTTATTGTTGCTCTTGACACCAGAGTGTGAGGTATTAGCTGAGTTTTTGTTTTGTCATGTGGGTACCTCTCATTTAAAGGGTGTGTGGTTTGCTGGTTTGATGTTTGTGGTAGCACTTGGGGAATCCAGAGATCAGGGTTCCATTGTGCTAGACCCATGTAAAAACACAAGAAAGAGATGATCCGTGGCCCAAAGTGCTTAAAATCTCATTAACCAAGTAGTTGGACTGAGACAATCTCACTTCACATGTCATTAGACACACACCCACACCCCCGCATTTCAAACTCTTGTTGTGAGGCTGCTGATTCTTTTTTAATATATAGAAGATGCAGGGTGGGATTTTCAGAAGTGCTCGGACTTTGCCTGACTCTGCTTCCATTGAAGTCAATAGTGAAAATTCAGCTGACTTCAGTGGGAGCAGAGTTTGGTCCACATGGTGAGTTTTTGGAAATTCCTGCCTCTGTTTCTTTTAATTCTAAGAAAACTTTGATGCAAGAAGTCTGACAACTCTGCTTGGTATTAAAACAATGAATTATGACGTAAAGCATGTGGCATACCATCTTGTCCTGAATAAATTAATGAAAGTACTTCTCAATTATGCTATTTTAGAAAGCTAAAATACCTTACAATACAAATCCGTATTGAAGCAATGTACAGAATACATTTTTAAAATATATTAGGCAGTACTTCATTTTTGATCCTGTTCATATTTACATGTTTGTCTCTTCAGTTTTTGAGTGAGTATCTCTTCAAATAGCTTTTACCCAGTAATCTGAAAACTCAGTTTGACATTCAGTTTGGCACTATAAGGAGGGTAGAAAGTTGGCTAGATTGTCGGGCTCAACGGGTAGTGATCAATAGCTCCATGTCTAGTTGGCAGCCGGTGTCAAGTGGAGTGCCCCAGGGGTCGGTCCTGGGGCCGGTTTTGTTCAGTATCTTCATAAATGATCTGGAGGATGGTGTGGATTACACTCTCAGCAAATTTGCGGATGATACTAAACTGGGAGGAGTGGTAGATACGCTGGAGGGCAGGGATAGGATACAGAGGGACCTAGATAAATTGGAGGATTGGGCCAAAAGAAATCTGATGAGGTTCAACAAGGACAAGTGCAGGGTCCTGCACTTCGGACGGAAGAACCCAATGCACAGCTACAGACTAGGGACCGAATGGCTAGGCAGCAGTTCTGCGGAAAAGGACCTAGGGGTGACAGTGGACGAGAAGCTGGATATGAGTCAGCAGTGTGCCCTTGTTGCCAAGAAGGCCAATGGCATTTTGGGATGTATAAGTAGGGGCATAGCGAGCAGATCGAGGGACGTGATCGTCCCCCTCTATTCGACGTTGGTGAGGCCTCATCTGGAGTACTGTGTCCAGTTTTGGGCCCCACACTACAAGAAGGATGTGGATAAATTGGAGAGAGTCCAGCGAAGGGCAACAAAAATGATTAGGGGACTGGAACACATGACTTATGAGGAGAGGCTGAGGGAACTGGGGATGTTTAGTCTATGGAAGAGAAGAATGAGGGGGGATTTGATAGCCGCTTTCAACTACCTGAAAGGGGGTTCCAAAGAGGATAGATCTAGACTGTTCTCAGTGGTAGCAGATGACAGAACAAGGAGTAATGGTCTCAAGTTGCAGTGGGGGAGATTTAGGTTGGATATTAGGAAAAACTTTTTCACTAGGAGGGTGGTGAAGCACTGGAATACATTACCTAGGGAGGCGGTGGAATCTCCTTCCTTAGAAGTTTTTAAGGTCAGGCTTGACAAAGCCCTGGCTGGGATGATTTAATTGGGGATCGGTCCTGCTTTGAGCAGGGGGTTGGACTAGATGACCTCCTGAGGTCCCTTCCAACCCTGATATTCTATGATTCTCAAAATAAATGGCTTAATTTTTAGACTGAAATTACATATTGGATGGAAGATTATTTTTTCCAATGAAAGTTGAATTTTCCAGTTTATATTAAGCTTTGAGTGACTAAACTAAATTTCAAGATCTAAAGTGGTCATAAAAGTGGTCTAAAGTGGTCATAAAACAAGATTTTATGTAATTGGACTGTTAACAAAAGTGGTGTAGCACAGTTGATTTCATCATTTAACATCTGTGATTTACTGCCCTGCTGACATGACATTAGCTGAACAGAACAACATGTATTGCTTCTTTCCCTCCTCAGGATTTAATGACTTTCGAACACCAATGGATCAGCTTTTTTGCTAATTTCGACACTGAAATTCCTTTCATCCTCGAGCTGTCAGAATCTCAGGCGGGAGAGGTATGTTTACTTGATTAAACCCTTTGAAATGCGAATGTCACTAATGCTGATTCATTATTACCACCTTGCCGTTATATTTCATAGGTTTTGTTTTCTTCCGTTCCCCTCTTTCTTTTTCATCTTTATGGTTATGAGCAAACTTGTCTGTTGCGGCGTGTAAGCTTATGAATATTCTTCTTTCCTAAATTGTACAGTTCAGGCTATGATTCCTGTTGGTTTAACATGACAGTACAGTATAATACAAATGTTTCATTTGTGTTGAATGGCAATTTAACTTTTCAGCTAAACTCAGTGTTGAGTTTTGCACTGATAATGGACCTTATTTGTATGGCATGTCTGTCTAATAGATTCAAATTTATGTATGCATTTCATTTCAGTTTGGTGGTAGGAATTCATATAAAGCAACAAACAAGAAAAGCTGGGACTGCAAATTTCAGACCAGTTTTAACATAATCCACGATATGACTTAAGTGTGAAATATGGAGGTGCTGCTCATGCATTCCACCACTGTGACCTGTTACTGGTTCCAGTTGAGTTTAATAATCGTTTACATATCTTACATATTACATACATAATAATAAGTTTACGTATCTTATGTAATCAAGATATGTGACTTCTTGTTCGTTTTTTTAAATAGTGTGTACTGTAGTTGTCTACACTATGGGTGCTGCAGTGGCCCAGCTGTGGTGCTGTAGCTATGCCACTCTAGTGCCATAGTGTAGATACTTCCTACAGCAACGGAACACGTGTTTTCATCATTGTAGGTAATGCACCTTCCCAAGCTGTGATAGCTAGATCTGCGGAAGCACTATTCTTTCAACCTAATCACATTTAATTGGGGGTTAGGTTGTCATAGTTACGGTGCTCAGGGGTGTGAGTTTTTCACACCCTTGAGCAAGGTAGCTATGTTGATCTGTCAGCCAGGCCTTAGTGATAGCATTAGCATCTCTCATTTAAACCTGGCAGTCTTTCTGTGTTTCTTTTTACCGTTGGAGTAGCAAGGTTGTTGTTTTTTAATTTTTGTAGCCATTCAGAAGTTACTTCAGTCATGGAATGATTTCAAGCCATATAACAGACAACAGGTAATGTCATTTATCTTATTCCTGTGAAGATGTATGTCATATATATCAATCAGTGTACTATATTTATATAATGTTACTTTGTATCTGATGCATTAAGACCTCTTGTAATGTCATTTGGGACCATGAATACAACTTAACTCCATATCAATCCTAAATAGGATATGATATATTATCTTTAGCTATAAAATATATTTTTAGGAATACCACTTATGTACGGCCTCTTCTCCTGAAGGATCCCCAAACTCTTTGTAAATTGACAGGTTTCAGAGTAGCAGCCGTGTTAGTCTGTATCCGCAAAAAGAACGGGAGTACTTGTGGCACCTTAGAGACTAACAAAGTTATTTAAGCATAAGCTTTTGTGGGCTACAACCCACTTCATCGGCTGCATAGAATGGTAATATATGCTAAGAAGATATAGACACACAGAGAACATGAAAAGGTGGAATAAGAGGCTTTATATATATATAAAATAGCTTCTTACTATATGTTCCATTCTATGCAGCCGATGAGGTGTAACCCATGAAAATTTATGCTCAGATAAATTTGTTAGTCTCTAAGGTGCCACAAATACTCCTGTTCTTTGTAAATTGTCATCCGTGTGACTGTATTGTGTACAGAACAAGCATTCAGGTTTCTAATTACCCACTTTGACTATTCTGTGTTATTCAGGATCTTATACTTGATTCATTACCATGCCACCTGAGCATCGTGGGTGCAGAATGGCCAAGTTAGAACATTTGGCCCCATATTTTCATAATAGTCCTAAAAAAAAAAAAAGTTTGAGTGACACATTTGTCAATCATTTACAAAACCCAAACACTTAAAAGCAAGGAAATAAGTAGATAAGAAAAATCCAAAACTTACACTAGCCACATAAGAATAATTTAAGGATAAAATAATGCTTATTTCATCCCAGCATGAAAGCATTAATTCTGACAGAATTAATTCTGTCACAGCAATCTCTCTATATGACACTTAAGAAAAAGAAATATTATGGAAGTAGAAACTTATAAATGTGCAAATTAATGACACATACTGAACCTTACTTTACATGTAAAATCTAGATACCTGTCTAATAATATTTTGTGCTTGTGACTGGGATCCCAGGGGAGCCAACTGTGGTCATTCAATTAGGGTGAACTGCAGAGAATGGAGCAGACAATCCCCAAAGCTGGTGGATATTCCAATACTTAGATTTGCCAAGCCAGCACAAAGCACCCTCTATAATACCTCACTGGTTACCCAGAAGCCAACAACACAGTTCCCTTAAAGTAACCCAGCCTCAGGCCTCCACCCAGACACCCAAGTCAAATATGATGAGGATTACTGAAAATCTTATTGATCGTATAGAAAAGTTCTACACTTCCAAAGGATTGCACACATTACCTCCCAGGTGAATGAATATTTCAGATCTTACCCAAATACACGCTTACATCCAATTCTTATTAACTAAACTAAAATTTATTAAAAAAGAAAAGAGAGTATGTTGGTTAAAAGATCAGTGTACGTACAGACTTGAGTACAATTCTTGAGATTCAGATTCACAGCAGAGATGGTGAGCTTTGTAGTTGCAAAGAGTTCTTTCAGAAATAGTTTATAGGTTACAGTCCAATGTTTATATTCAGGGTAGTCCGGTCAGGACTGGGATCTCAGTCCTTATGGCTTAGGCTTTCCCTACATGAAGCCTCAAGCAGATCTGAGATAAAAAGGATTGGGACCCCAGGGTCTTTTATACCATTTTCTAGCAGCCACTTGACCATACAGTCCTGGGTGAACAATGGTTTTTTGATGTAACCTTCTGTTTCCCAAACCTCACGGGTGATTAACATGAGATAATTTATCCATTAGGCAGTCTGTCACAACTTTAAAGAACATACAGACAATGCCATCATTGCATTCAAGATTAATCTAAATGTTAATATTCCCTTTTGATCTCTGAATCAATAGCTATAGGTACTGTCTGTTTACATAGCTAATTATTAGACAAGATAGAAGTAAACACACACAATTAGTATCACCTCTAATTCTCTAACAATACAGGTTTGCACTTCAAAGTTCTAGCCTATCTAGCAGGGAATGGCCCTAATTACCAGTCACATAATTTCTAACATGTCTTTAATGGTTGGCTTTGGGTCATTTAGCCTGTAAGCTGCTTAACCCTTTCTGGTCATATGTCACATTTCGTTTAAGATTTATTGCAATTATATCACAGTGGTAGCCACAATGATTTACATGGTCCTATTTTAATTAGATAACGTCACAGTGCTCTTGGAATATTTCTTAGTCACTGCATCTCAAAGCACATTAAAATGGTAAAGATTGTTAGTCTGATAATACTGTTGGCCTAAGTACAGAGATTCAAAGCAGCTTGTATCCGAAAAACAACATTTTAATGGATAAGCTAGAAGTCTGACACATCAGATGAAGGATACATTTGTGATATCCCCAGGGCCCAGCTACTCTATCCATGCTGGATCCTTGTGAAAATAAATATTTGTAGCCTTGAACAAACATTAGGGGAATATACAGAATAGCCTTAGTAAAGGGGTTAACCAGCTCAATAATTGGTAAATACCAAGGTAAGAATCCTAACCAAACACACAATGTGTAGACACTCCCTTAGAGTTGGTTTCTCACTTATAGCGAATGAACTTGTGCACATTCTCTAGGCTGGGGATCGTCTTGGTGGGATATGCAGGAGGAGATGTCACTTCATCAGCTCCCGAAGTTTCCTTTCACTTTGGAAAAGTAACACTGGCTAATCTGGAGTTTGAAGTTGAAAATAGTCTGTCATATCTTTCCCTCCTCTGTTTCCTTGTTTGTGTCTAGTTTTCAAAAACGTCAATAGTTGATAGATTTTTACCATTCCTCCCCTTGAAAACCACTTTTTTCACAAACTTATGTTAAAATTTGTTTGAAAGTCTGACATAATGTGGTTTGTGTGTTAAATTGAGATACAAAGAAACATTAGATACTTCAAAATATAAAAGCACTGTTTTAGTCTTTTATCACAAAGTACTTAACTCACTCAGTTTTCAGAATACATTTTACTTAATGACATGTAACTCCAAGTATTTGAAAAAGGAAGGTTTTTTCTGGTGGAGAGTTAGAGATAGATTTGATTATCTTCATAATGGAATTGTGGTTGTCACCTGTCACGTATTCACTTGTTAAGCATGTACTTACTGATCTCAGGAGAACTCTCGTCATCCTTTTGTTCCAAAAGCAGAGCATTTTATGCTTGAGCTAAGGAAAGATCTCAGTTAGCTGTCATCTAAAGAACTATCCTTTGGTTCTTCCTTACCTGCTGCTAACCAATGGACTTCAAGGTACCCTCTCACATAGTGTCAGGGCTTTCCATAGTGTTTAATCTCTTTGAAACACGTGGAGACAGTTGTCAAGCTTTCTTGAACCACAAGTATCCAGAGAAACATTAGACAGCAGTCAAAATTGCAAATAGGAAATATTTACACTACAAGTTTCTTAACATCCTTGAGGTAGGCTTGGAAGATATTTTCATAAATATTTTGTTGCCTAATCTTTTGTTAACTCATTTGTTAACTCATGATCCCTTTTGTTTGGTTCTTTCTTTCTAACTGCAGAGGTTTTCCATTGATTCTCAATGTAGACTATACAGCTAATTATAATTTCATTGCTATACTCTGTTTTAATGGGGGAATTCCAAAAAATAACTTACAAAAACTCTTAAAATATAATCAAGGCCTCAAGTATTCTGCAAGTGTAGAAGTAATAATTGTATTTTTCTCTAGCCCTAGCAGACAGCCTTTTGTGCTGTTTGGTAACCACTCGAGTAAAGAGAACCTGAACTCTGGTAACTTTAATTTTCCATCTGAGGGACATCTGGTTCGAAATACAGGCCTTGGCGGAAGTACTGCTAAGCACATGGTGAGCTTTTAATAACTTACTTATTTTTTTCTTCCCCAAACAGTATGTTTTTGCTTTGCTAAATTGTTTTTCTTTGTATTACAAAATGCTTATTGGTGATCAGTCAAACAGCCAACATGTGTGCAGTACAAATGTATATTCTGAAAGGTTCAAGTAAAGCAGTCAGACCTTTAATGAAAAGGCAGGAAATAGGAAATTGTAGTTGCTATGGGACCAATCCTACAGCCCTTCTTGGAAGCCAAACTCCCATTGACTTAAATGGGTGTTCCACTCTATGGGGTGCACATGATTGGGCCCAATATGAAAGAAGACAACTTTCTAAGGACTGTGCATAGTTGAAAAGATAGGGTATAATATCCCTGGTCTGTATTCTGACTGACTCTAGGCTGCAAATAAAAATACTCTCTAAAGATGCATAATTTATTAACTTTTTTCTTCAGTAACTGAAATCTGAGTTATGGTTGAATCATAAAACTCTTGGTTAACATTTCTAAAAATATACAGTATTAACACTTGTAATTTTTTTAGTAACTTGTTAACTCATTAAAACCATTGTCTGGTTGTTTAAAAATGTAATGAGGTTTGGAGACAAACCACAAAATCCCTGAATAGCTTTCAACTGTTAAAAATTGTTACTAAGATGAACTTTTTAAAAATTTACTTGTTTCCATTTTCAAGTAAAAGTTGAATTTAAAACATATCATGAACTCGATGGCTTATTGCGCTCCCATGCAGGGAATGCATTTTGGGAAGCAACCCCAGGGAATACAGATCCTCAGGCTGGCTGGGCTGGGTGCATCAAGAAGGTAACTAGAAGCGAAGGAGGAGTGTGCAGGTTGCATTGTTGTTTAGTTCTCCCTAGTAGCCAGTTGAGGAAGGCTTTGAGAGTGTCTGTAAGTCAGAAGGGTGTTCTGTTGCACAGCTGCTACTGCAAAAGACGTAGAATGTAGTTTATTAGGTACAGGTAATTAGGGAGCAATGGCCTGGTAATAATTTTATGACTCCACATGGGCTAGAGCAATATTGAATGAGTCACTGCCTTATGGATGAGCATGGGGTTGGCCTATCCCACTGGTTAGGTAAACAAGAAAAGATTATTTAATGTTCCAGTGTAATTAAACTTCATTCTCTGTTTCCTACCCTCTCCCATATTATTCCCACATGGATACCAGTCATACTATTTTTATTTTCACATACGTGGGTGGGTTTCCTGTTAGGACCACCTGTCGTCTGTCAGAGCCAGTTGTGATTGCTTTCTGATATGGTGTCTACCACATCATGTCAGTGAGTCTCAGAGGTCTAAAGGTGGTGGTACACCTAACATGACATTGCTCTGCTCTGTTAGCTAGTAGGATGCACTGAAAATAGCATTAAATAACAGGTAAAGGACATGGATGCTTAGCAGAACTTGAGGCACATTAATGAAAAGGAATAATTTATATACAAACCTGAAAACACTTTCTTAATTCACATGGGGAATTCAGAACTCCTTTTGTTTTCAAGGCCTTTTTGAACCACGCATATCAAGTCAAATATTGAAATATACCTTTAAAAGGCTTAGATAACTTTTTTAATACAACTGGTCCTGGTTCCTGCACTTTCAGTAGCAAGAAAATTAAGGCAGATTTTAATTAGCCATCTATTTATAGTTGTTAATGTTTATACCATTATTTATTGACTTTAAGACCCACTTACATCTTATTAATACTGACAACTAGGCTGTGCAGTGTGTATCTCCCAAGGGACCTCTGGCTTGTTCAAGGACCTATATTTTTGGAACAACTCACATTCCTTACCTGGGTAAGTCTCTCAACATTATCTCAGAGTATTTAAGGAACATAGCCATCTGATTATTTGTAATAATTTAGCAGCTGGTGTTTTGCTTGTAGAGAGATTGAAAGCATATACTGTTTGATTCCCACAACTGTAGATAATCTGTAGAGCAGTAGCCCATGCAAAGAATCCAGCCTGACATGGTTATCTTGACCATGTCCCTCCACCTTCACCTTTCACTAAAATCTGTCAGAAGTTTTCAAGGAATTCTCCAAAAGTAGATGTTTGGAAATAAGGCATAATTAGAGCTTAAACTCTATTTAGTTTGAAAATACCTTGAAAAAAGTCACAAGAAGTAGGGGAGGGGAAATCTTTCAAAGACTGGGGATGCATGGTGAGAGTAGAATTGAGTGAGCCTGGTGGAAATGTTCTGCTTTTAAGTAAAATCCACTCCATTCAAGTCAATGGGGGCCTTGTGTCTTAGCTACTGCAGTTCAAAGTCACATATTTAATTTGGTTAATGTTGAGTGTGAGTTTAAATCCATTAAAGAAAATAAATATGAAGTTCAAGTTGAAATGTGCTATATGATTGTCACCACTATAATGTCAAAAAATTACCTGCCATACTTGAGGTACAAGTTACTTCCTGGTTTAAGCATAGGAACATAACTGCAGTATCTCAGCTACCTCCATTTGGTAACTGTTGACACATGACTTTTAATGATTGCTTCATTAAATTGTACCGTGTTGGAGTATTATGTACTTATATTTTTACAGATTTATGTGATATTCATTGCCTTATCATCTTGATCCCCTTAGCATTTAAAAATATATATACAAATAGGTCCTGATGGTGTTCCCTTTGAAGTTTGCAAAACTCCCATTGATTTCAAGGGGGAAGATTCAAGTTTCCCAATATTAAAATTTTCAGAATTTATATGGAGCCCAGATATTTTGGCAATAGGGGCCAGATGAATTTTTAAATATCCTCCAGCACCTGGAGCATGGTTTATAAAATACAGTGATAAATGTAAAAAATAATGCTTTGGGGAGTACATAAATCTTAATCATAAATTGTGAGTGCAGTCGTCTCAAATATCTGTTCCAAGCTATTAGCAAATATTAAAAATAATCAGTTGCACGCCTAGTAAATTTCAAAATATTATGAGACATGCTTGCTTTAGTTACTGTAGGAAGTTTGCAAAGAACATAATTTTGACTGCATTAGTGCTTTACAAGTTACAGGAAAGTGTTAACTTGCCTGTTACAGAAGTTTATAGGAAATCAAAAGCCAACAATTCAAGGCGGTAATTACATAGCAACATCGCAACTCTTCTTTTGTTGAAAGAAGATGATTTTACAGGGAAGATGAGAGAGAAGAGTTTGTCCTGGTCTTTTTAGTCCTTTGTCTCTGTCTTGTGTTGTCTGAATAGTCTACCCAAGCAATGGTTGCAACAATATTATCATTGTAATAAAAACATGGTGTACTTTGTTCCAAGCTGTAAGATTATATTAAATAGATTTTGTCAAATACCAGTCTATTATGTGCAATTAAGTTTTAATCTAATTTCATCTCTTAATAATTAGCCTGTTAAAATACTCTTTTAAAAAAACAAACCATCAACACACAAATTCCAGTGCATTTGCTTAAAAAAAGATTCTTGTAATGAAACATTTATAGCCGCCTAATAAATAACAATAATCTAAGATCTTGATATTAAATGTTACACCTGCATGTAATTTTCAACCAGATCAACTTACCATACAGCCAGTGTTCCCTAGAGGAACTTTGCCTGCAGTAGCTCAAGAAGACCATTTAACAAAGGTTATTCCAATGAGAAGCAAATGACTTAATAGTAAAACTAGTAGCTGAAAGCCCATGCTGTGTCATGGCTCTGGCAGTGGTGATTGGGTGCGTTACCTCTGATACCACAAAGATGTGGTGATCATTGGCATGGCATAGATACATGCCTAACTGTAGGTGTACATTGCACAGGAGTAATTCATAAGTCAAAATGGCTGAGAACTTAATGGGGTGGAGACAGACTGCAAATCCCAGTGATGACTGAACCTGCTGATGTTCTGAACAAAAAATAAATAAAAAAGTGCTCTCAGTTATGCTTGAGGCTGTTTGCATTGTTTCACACTGACTCAACAGACATTCTAGGCTTCAACATGACAATTTTGGAATCTTATGTAGATAGGCTATTAATCAGTCACTTGTGATACAATTCAGTAGTTGGTGTTATTAACTAAAAAAAGCCCGTAAAAATAAAAAAGCTTGCATCTTATTCAAGATCAAATAACTTCAGATTTTGCCAAATGTATTTGCAAAAAAAGGTCTTCCCTATGCTGTCTCATTTGTATTGCCTTCCCCCCCCTTATCTTATACTCACAAATTAAGTGAGGACAGAGAGGAAATTCATTTGTCAAAAGAAGGTTTACATCCTTTCTTCTCACGGAAGTTGTATGCTTCAAAGCGGTAATATAAGATCAAGCAGCCTCCCCAATATAAATCATAGCATAAGGGAATTTCGGTAGATTAACATTTAAATGTGTTAATGGTTGGTGTGCATCTGTATGTAAAATGACTCGCATTAAATAATGTCCAAGGATCTCTTAAATCAAAAATGCTTGAGAGGCCATTAATGAAATCATGTTTTATATTTCTTTTTTATAGTCAGCAGCAATATACATACATCACACCTGCCATAAACATTCACCTTTGTTATTTAAAATTGATTTTATTATAGTTCATAGAATCATAGAATATCAGGGTTGGAAGGGACCTCAGGAGGTCATCTACTCCAACCCCCTGCTCAAAGCAGGACGGATCCCTGACTAAATCATCCCAGCCAGGGCTTTGTCAAGCCTGACCTTAAAAACTTCTAGGGAAGGAGATTCCACCGCCTCCCTAGGTAACGTATTCCAGTGCTTCACCACCCTCCTAGTGAAAAAGTTTTTCCTAATATCCAACCTAAATCTCCCCCACTGCAACTTGAGACCATTACTCCTTGTCCTGTCATCTGCTACCACTGAGAACAGTCTAGATCCATCCTCTTTGGAACCCCCTTTCAGGTAGTTGAAAGCAGCTATCAAATCCCCCCTCATTCTTCTCTTCTGCAGACTAAACATCCCCAGTTCCCTCAGCCTCTCCTCATAAGTCATGTGTTCCAGTCCCCTAATCATTTTTGTTGCCCTCCGCTGGACTCTTTCCAATTTTTCCACATCCTTCTTGTAGTGTGGGGCCCAAAACTGGACATGGTACTCCAGATGAGTCCTCACCAATGTCGAATAGCGGGGAATGATCATGTCCCTCGATCTGCTGGCAATGCCCCTACTTATACATCCCAAAATGCCATTGGCCTTCTTGGCAACAAGGGCACACTGTTGACTCATATCCAGCTTCTCGTCCACTGTAACCCCTCGGTCCTTTTCTGCAGAATTGCTGCCGAGCCATTTGGTCCCTAGTCTGTAGCGGTGCATGGGATTCTTCCGTCCTAAGTGCAGGACTCTGCACTTGTCCTTCTTGAACCTCATCAGATTTCTTTTGGCCCAATCCTCCAATTTGTCTAGGTCCCTCTGTATCCTATCCCTACCCGCCAGCGTATTTACCACTCCTCCCAGTGTAGTGTCATCTGCAAACTTGCTGAGGGTGCAATCCACACCATCCTCCAGATCATTTATGAAGATATTGAACAAAACTGGCCCCAGGACTGACCCTTGGGGCACTCCACTTGATACCGGCTGCCAACTAGACATGGAACCATTGATCACTACCCGTTGAGCCCGACAATCTAGCCAGCTTTCTATCCACTTTATAGTCCATTCATCCAGCCCATACTTCTTTAACTTGCTGGCAAGAATACTGTGGGAGACCGTGTCAAAAGCTTTGCTAAAGTCAAGGAACAACACGTCCACTGGTTTCCCTTCATCCACAGAGCCAGTTATCTCGTCATAGAAGGCAATTAGATTAGCCAGGCATGACTTTCCCTTGGTGAATCCATGCTGACTGTTCCTGATCACTTTCCTCTCCTCTAAGTGCTTCAGAATTGATTACTTGAGGACCTGCTCCATGATTTTTCCAGTCATCTGGGACCTCCCCCTATCGCCATGAGTTTTCAAAGATAATGGCCAATGGCTCTGCAATCACATCCGCCAACTCCTTTAGCACTCTCGGATGCAACGCATCCGACCCCATAGACTTGTGCTCGTCCAGCTTTTCTAAATAGTCCCGAACCACTTCTTTCTCCACAGAGGGCTGGTCACCTCCTCCCCATGCTGTGCTGCCCAGTGCAGTAGTCTGGGAGCTGACATTGTTTGTGAAGACAGAGGCAAAAAAAGTATTGAGTACATTAGCTTTTTCTACATCCTCTGTCACGAGGTTGCCTCCCTCATTCAGTAAGGGGCCCACACTTTCCTTGACTTTCTTCTTGTTGTTAACATACCTGAAGAAACCCTTCTTGTTACTCTTAACATCTCTTGCTAGCTGCAACTCCAGGTGTGATTTGATCTTCCTGATTTCACTCCTGCAAGCCCGAGCAATATTTTTATACTCCTCCCTGGTCATTTGTCCAATCTTCCACTTCTTGTAAGCTTCTTTTTTGTATTTAAGATCAGCAAGGATTTCACTGTTAAGCCAAGCTGGTCGCCTGCCATATTTACTATTCTTTCTACACATCGGGATGGTTTGTCCCTGTAACCTCACTAAGGATTCTTTAAAATACAGCCAGCTCTCCTGGACTCCTTTCGCCCTCATGTTATTCTCCCAGGGGATCTTGCACATCAGTTCTCTGAGGGAGTCAGTCTGCTTTTCTCAAGTCCAGGGTCTTTATTCTGCTGCTCTCCTTTCTTCCTTGTGTTAGGATCTGTGTTAGTTCATACTTGAGAAATCTTTTCAGATAAAGCCTGTTTTCCTAGTGTAATGTTTGTAGAAAGTGTGGATTGAGTATACTACTACACTGTCCTTTCTTCTCTCCCCTCTAACATCCTTTTTTGTAATTTTAAAATTAGTGACGCTCTTCTGTTCCTACTCTTCTTTGTTCGTGAGCACGACCTAGCGCACACTGGTGCACATGCGAGTAAAAGAAATGAAAACCTTTGATACGTTACTTTCTTTCTGCCTTTTTGCGCTAGCCTCTATGTAGCCTTGCCAGTAATGTTACACTGTGACAGAAGCAGTTGAAATGTAATTTTTTACAAACTTCTCAAACAGAGTAAATATGTTTGTTCATAGTATTTTGCTACTTCTCAGGTGTGCAACTGTATTTTTGATACTTTTCATGATTTATAAAGAAACTCCATCCCTTTTGTCTTTGACCAATGGAGGGCTTAAAGTAATCACTAGAGCCCTGCAAATCCGTGGGTATCCCCTTTATATCCATGGGCCATTTCTGCAGATACCAGCGCTGACGTGGATACAAATTTTGTATCCACGCAGGGCTCTGACAGTAAGGGTGGGTGGGCAGCTGTGAGGAATGGTGGCACGGATTCTTCACCTGCCCTGATCGGGGGGCGCGGGCGCGTTACCATGGTACTGCACATACTGGTACAAGTTGTAGCCAGAAATTTGCTCTGTTTTTTTTTTTGGGGGGAGGGAGGGTTAACAAAACCTACCTATCAAAGCAAGATCCTAAACAAAATTACCAGCCACAGTTTATACATCAATTTATATAAAACAAGAAGTAAAGATTACTCTGCAAGTAAAATGTAAATACCAATTGTTTAGACTTTTGAATTCATAATTCTGCTTTTTTTAAAGTAGATACCTTTTCCATGAAATATGTTGCATAACCTCATGTAATAGTATTTAAAACTAACTTGAAATATTTCATTTTCATACAGGAAATGACAATGAGATGCACGAGAAAACTAAACAAGTGTAAGCTATCCATTTTTACTTCCCCCCTACTTACCCTTCCAATTCCACTTCATGACAGTAGATCCCAAACTCCTATTTAGATGGGATGGCTGCTGATAATTACAGTGCAGTTTTGTTCTGTTTTGTTTTTTAACACAGCTGTGTGTATATCTAGGGGAGGCTTTAACTAGGTGCTTATAAAATGAGAAATCTGGAAACTGATGTGGAGTATAGGGACAGTTACTTAATATATCACTTCACTGCAGCACCAAAACAATGTTTTAAATAAAATAATTTTTGGTCTTATACCTTAGTTCCTCCTGTGTTACTGATACATGAGACAGTCCAGTTTCTGCACTGGCTTGCTAATTGTGATTCTCCCTGGAGGTTGTGTATTCAGTATCTTGTGTCACTGTCTTCTGTCAGTTCTTCCTTAGCCTTCCTTGCCTTCTGTTTCCTCTGTCAAATATTCAATTAAGGGCTTGCTTACCATGTTTCCTATTTGTATTTGGGGGAAAAAACAGATGATGCAGCTAGATCATAAGATGAGTCTTTTCATTACACTAGTATCTCAGGAGGATGTTAAACAGAAGCTACCAAAATTAGACATTTTAAAATCAGCAGGCATGGATAACTTGTTTCTGAGAGTTTTAAAAAAGCTGCCGGAATATCACACTAGACCATTAATAGTTGGTTTTCAGTAAGTCAGGAACACAAGCTATGTTGCAGAAGACTGGAAGAAAGCCAGTGTTGTCTCATATTTAAAAAGGGTAAATGGGATGACCTGGGTAACTACAGGCTTGTCAGTCTGGCATTGATCCTGGGCAACGTAGTGGAGCAGCTGATATAAGACTTGATTAATACAGTATTAAAGGGGGGTAATTTAATTAAGGCCAATCAACATGGGTTTAAGGAAAACAGATCCTGTCAAACTAACTTGATATCTTTTTTTGATGAGATTACAAGTTTGGTTCAAAAAAGGTAAGTTTTGAGATAATATACGAACACTAGTGTAAGGCTTTAACTTGGTACCATATGCCACTTAGATTAAAAAACTAGAATGATATAAAATTAACATGCAGTGTAGACGTAACGGTGTTGGTCCCCATATCTCTCTCACCAACAGAAGTTGGTCCAATAGAAGATATTAACTCACTCACCTTGTGTCTTTAATAAAATTAACATCGACAAATTAAATAGATTAAAAGCTCCCTAACTGATAGCTCTCAAAATGTAATTGTAAATGGGGAATCTTCATCCATTGGGTGTGTTTCTAGGGGGGTCCTGAAGGGATGATCAGTTCTTGGCCCTGTGCTTTCTAATATGTTTATCAATGAGCTGCAAGAAAACATATAGTCATCACTGATAAAGTTTGCAGGTGACACACAAATGGGGGAGTGGTAAATAAAGAAGAGGACAGTAAACTGGATCGCTTGTAACCTGGGCACAGACACACAATATGTGCTTCAATATGTCTAAATATAAATATATACATCTTGGGACACAGAGTGTAAGCCATACTTACAGGATAGGGGGCTCCATCCTGGGAAGCAGGACTGAAAAAGATGTGGTGGGCGTGGTGGAAAGCTCTCAGTGCAATGCTAATGCCAAAAGAGCAAATGTGATCCTTGGATGCATACAAAGTGGAATTTTGAGGAGTAGAGGTTATTTTATCACTTTTTATTTGGCATTGGTGCAACCACTGCTGGAATACCGTGTCCACCATGCAATAAGTATATTGATAAATTGGAGAGGGTTCAGAGAAGAGCCAGAAGAATGATTAAACAATTAGAAAACATGCCTTATAGGGATAGACTCAAGGAGCTCTATTTGGCTTAATAAAGAGAAGGTTAAGAGGTGACCTGATTAGTCTATAAGTACCTACACAGGGAGAAAATATTTAATGGTGGGCTCTTCAATCTAGCAGAGAAAGATTTAACATGATCCAATGGCTGGAAGTTGGAACTAGACAGATTCAAGCTGGAATAAGGCATACATTTTTAGCAGCACAAGTAGTTAACCGTTGGAACAGTTTACCAAGGTTGTGACGGATTCTCCATCACTGACCACTTTTTTAATCAAGATAGGGTGTTTTTTAAAAAGCTCTGCTCTAGGAGTTACTTTAAGGAAGTTCTCTGGCCTGTGGGAGGAGTTCAGACTAAGTGATAACAATTGTCTCTTCTGGGCCTTGGAATCTATAAATCTTTGAAGTGTTCAATTTGGTGTACATGTCTAACATCCTGAGCTTGCTTTTTTTAGTATATTTCTAACATGTCCTGCTCTGTCAACTCTCTTACTCTCACATTTGTTAGCTGGTCTTTCCATTAAATGTGTAGTATCTTCTTCAGCCATCTGCGATGGGCAGCCTGCAGTCTCTGTTATTATTCACTCTCGTTGGCCAAGTCTCTTCTCCGTCTGTGCTCAGTACAATCACCTGATACGCTCTGGTCTTTATTTTAGTGTGGAGACCCCTGTTTGACCAGATGTTTATCTTTCCAAAAGTAGTGTTTGCATTTCCTAATCTTGTTATGAATATTTTTATTGTAGCAGAGTTGGCGGTTTCTCAGGGAAAGCTAGTTTAGGACAGGGCGTTGGTAAATACCGGCTTAAACTCAGTTTAAACCGGGAAACTGGGAAGAATAGTTACATTAGTATCCATCAAGTTCAGCAAGCATAGAAAGTTTGTATACATCCATTCAAACGGAGGAATAGGCTTGATCTATCTGCTACATTAATGTTGGATTTCTGCAACAGAATGCTATGTGGCCAAATGGACCTGGACTGGTAGTTCACAACTCTGCGTGCTTCTGATTCCTTAATGCTTCAAGTCTGCAAATCTGCATTGTCACTTTTATATAATCCAATGTTTTTGACTTTTGTCTATATAATATTAAAAACTAAAATATGTCTCATGACATGTATAACTTGAGGAAATACTGTGCCAAAATGTATACAGATATTCCGATGTTTAGTGTAATCACATAGTTCACCTCTACCCTGATATAACGCGGCCCTCGGGAGCCAAAAAAGGTTAGCATTACCAATTAGGCAATAAATGAGAAGCACTTAATTTCAAGTGAAATGTTTGCGAAATAATAGACAACTCTCAGGGATGAGCATCAGAACTTTCTCCCAAGTTTTCCCTTCTTATGTGGAAAGAAAGGATCAATTTAATGTCTCAAACATAAAAGATGTTGGGGATTCGTTTGGAATTTCTGTATGTTGGAGATCAGGTTGTATACTTAGGCTGGTAATACCACTGCCTCTTATGCTGGCTGGTATAGTCTCATTGCTTCCTTGTACTCCCCCATCTGTTTGCATCCATCTGTAGTCTCTTGTCTTAAACTTAGATTGGAAGCTCTTCGGGACAGGAGCTGTCTTTTGTTGTATTTTGGTACAGTGCCTAGCACAGTGGGGTTCCTGGCCCAAGATTGGGGCTCCCAGGTGCTCTGCTAATAAAATAATTTTGATGTAGAATCTTCTGACACTGATCACTAAAAAGACAAAGAGGAGGGTTATTTCTGATGCCCAGCTTAGTCCTAGGTTTGGGGATATTTAAGAAGTATAACTTCTTTATACTTTGGTACTTTGGGGGCTGTGGTCACAATCCTTTTCCTGCAACCTTCGAGTGTAGGATTAACGTTACTCCTCCAAACAGGATACCACAGCCTGACACCCAGTTAAAGTAACAAAATGCAAAACAAGTGAAAAATGTTACCACATCATCTGTTAAACTCTAAATCTGATCAATTTCTGAGGGGCGCTTCACTAATATTTGTGGGAATTTGTGTACCAGTGGGGCTAGGTTCTGAGCCAGAATTATTTCATCTCTCAGACATGCAGAAACTTATTTTCACTTGTTTTCAGTGCACCTAGTTTTTTCCAGCATATTATGGAAAGTTCACACTATTTCTGTGAACCCATACAAATAAACAAAACAACCAACACTCTTCTATAAACAAACAGATAAAGTTACTTTCTCTGTTGCTGTAAGTCTATGTGGGATGTCAGCTACAATGGCTTGGTCAGGGTTTGGTTGAACCAGTCTTATGTTGCAGTCTCTCAATAAAAATATATTGAGGTACTTAAGGTTTTCCCCCCAAAATTTACACCACAGAGTGAACCATGCATGGGAGTTTCAAGAAGCATACAAGATTGCTTCTTTACTTCCTGAGTGACTTTCAGTGTGTCCAGGGGACTTAACCCCACTCCTTATAATCTGGCAATTGTAGGAATGCAGGTAGTGGAATTGAGGTGCTCTTCAGCAAAGTTTGGGATTTGGGAGACCACTAGTTAGTGAGGCTGCTACTGCAGGTTGGACAGTAAGCAGAAGAGTCTTTTCTTTCTCCCACTTTTTCGATATATGGCATACTGAAGGCTGGGAATTCCTAGACAGGCCCACAAATTGTTCAAAGAATCTGGAGATGTAGAGCTGTTGAAAGGTGTATAATTCATTTAGAGCCTGATCTAATTGTCATCGATGTCAGTGGGAGTCTTTCCATTCCCCTTTTTGGAAGGAAATTAAACCAGGCCTTTATATGGGATGAGTTTTCTATTGCACAGCCAAAAAGTGGGGTGGATGGGTGGGATGGTATTTGTGTGTGGTGGTTGATTTATTTTATTTTTTTTAGTGAACATTTGTATAACAGGCCAGTTCTTCCCTTAGTTAGGTCAGCCCAATGTGTTTCCAGGATCTTTGGGCATGTAGGGCTTGCTTGCATGACCTACTTCGAGACCATGGGTATTTTTCTTTATTGGAGATCTCACGGTGAGATCATTAAAAGTGCTCCCACTTGACCCCATGGTAAACTTCTGCTGATTCCAGTGGGAACAGAGGTAAGCTAGTGCTGAGGGCTTTTGAAAGTATTTCCTTTAGGACAAATCTGGATGGATTTCATTTAAATCACCAAGTGGAAAGCCTCGATTATCATCAATTTTAATCAACTTTTTCATTTCTACTACAGTTATTTTGTAAAGAATGGTGCATTCTCATTGGTTGATAAAACCATTAAAACATGCTGATTTACAAGTAAATAGAGCCTTTACACACACCTTGTTGCTACCTGGGAGGTACATGTTAACTCTATACATTTATTTAGGCAATTATGTAGCTTAATATTTTCAGGTTCTTATTCATTGGACATTTTTACTATGTTAGAAAATGGTGAATGTTGGGTGTAGTCATAGACTCAGTTCTCAAATTATGAATATTTATCAGAGCTCAAGTCGAGAGAAACTATTGAATAGGAGTATGAGACCATCTGGGTAGGCTCAGTGGATGATCCTGATGAGATCCGTGATGGTGTCTCCTGGAGTCAGAGGCATGGTCCCAGTGACTATGGTGACTTTGCCAGTCTCTTGCACCCAGTAGCACAGTTTCTGGGTCCGCCACAGGGTCAAGCCCTTAATACAGTACACGTCCTATTGTGCCATATTCATAAAGCTTGACCTCAAAAGCTGGGGGTTTATCCTATAGTTTTCTCTCTCTATGTAGAAAAGCAGCGTTTAACTCAGTTTTTGATAGAGGCTCATGGATTAAGCATATTTATTTTTTATTTCAATGTTTTAAGAGATTAAAATAAGTTTAGGCCTTAACATATTTTGTGCTAAATTCAGATTTAATTGTAAACAGGCTTATTTTTAAAAAGAAGAACTTATAATTTAAATAACAAAATCAAAAATCTGATTTTAAAATATCCAACTTTTTTAACTTTAAAAAATTTACTTTCATCCACCCAAGAGCAAATAAAATGTCATGAAAATAAATCAACTAGGCACAATATTAGAGATTTTAGGAGGTGTCTGTTCTTTTTAAAGTAAGGCATTGTGTGGGTCTTGTGCTGTAAAAGATTTCTGGATTGTTATGAGAAAAGAAAAACTTTGGCTATAGCAATTCATGTTATGTTTGTATTTGTCGTTTCAGCAGGCTGTTGTCCCAGATATATGCTGCTGTTGTAGAGGCTGTCCTTGCTGGTATTGCATGCTATGCCGAAACTTCCAATGCAACCAAGGTAATTTAAAATGCCTGTCCTGTATCTTGTAGCAGCAATTAGCTTGTTGGCATTGTCTTCAGAATGGTACATACATCTGGCTTTAAGGAATACCTTCTGAATAAAATTACACCATTTCTATCTTCCTTTTTGGCTTGCATATACATTATAGTAAAGTTCATATAGTCTTTAATTTTGCCTAAACTGGGTTATTTGACATCAATAGCAAGTTACTTTTCATTGGGATGGTGGCCTCCAGCAGGAGTCTCTGAAATGTCCATTTTAATTAGTGCTGTTTCAAAGTTTTACACATACAAGAGGTGTCTGACCTAGTGAAGTTTGGTAGTAATCTGGGCACTCAGTAGTCTGGCTCAACTGTGGTATTGTGCCTCTGCTGCCCGGGGTATGGTTTCTGTTCAACATCTGCATGCGCATCTTGTTAATGGGAATTCTGTATGCGTATCTATTTATTTATTTATTTATTTGCAGGCAAAAGAAACCGCAGAAGAAATTCTTATGTCTATGCTTGATTCCTTTCATCTAACACAATTTAAAACTGCATTACGGTATTTAGATATTTATTAGCTTTTCTGCTCATATTGTCTTAACTCGGTTGTTTTCTTTGGGGAAAAGTTTCACTTAAAACATATTTCTTGTTTTATATTTGATTACTAAATTTAAGATTTAAATTGAATTGGTAGAATAATAATATTTTTTCTTCCTCTCCACATTCTCCTAGCCACGTGAAAGTTATTTTAGCCTTAAAACTGTGATGAGTTTCTTTGCATGTAGTTTAGCATGTAAAAATGATATGATTCAAGCATTATCTACATTTACAGCAGTGTGTAGGGTACAGACACTGCATGCCCAGCTAGGACAGGTATAAAAAGCAGTATACGGTGAGGCACAGCTTAATAGAGTAGAGCATAGCGCCCTCCATGTCTGAACCCTTGGGAGTATAGACAGCTCTCTACATGCCCAAACAGTGCCTCCCATGTCTATGCCGCTATTTTTAACAGCGCAGTGTCTCCCCTGCTGGAGTCTTTTTCCACCGCAAGGAAAGACTCTAGGAACAGAGAGAGGCTGGCGGAGCCTTTCCCCAATCGCTTCCCCCTGCCAGAGCCTTTCACTTCCACACGTAGCTACACATCCCCTACACGCCACTGCAAGTATAGACAACCATCGTCATTAGCAGACCTCTAGGAATAAAAAAAACAGTTTAACTGGATACTCTCTCTCTTTTTTGTACACAGCTCCAAAATAGCTTTTCAGATTCAAGCTGTGAATAATCATGGAAGGTCAGTATTATCTTATGTTTCATATGGGAAATAAGTAATTTTAATGCTGGTCAGCAACAAAGTATTTTTAGCCTTCACAAAACACATTAGAGAAGACATTATGATCTTTAAGTTTGTTATAGCAAATGAGGGCAACCATTAAATGCCTTAGCATTTGTATACAGAGGCAGTTTAGTGGCTTGTTATCCTTCTGTGTGTATTTATATTTTTATGGAATCTTAGTAGCACTTTAAAAACGAAACAGCTGGGTAGAGTATCTTTATTATCTCTGTTAATATATAGGAGCATCAGGCGCACATTAGGAGTTTTCATTTAAAAATAAATTTGTTTGAAGTAAGTTTTTTTTTTTTGTTTTTTTGGGTTTTTTTTCTTCTCAAACTTATGGCATCTTATATTTTGTCATATTGTCTAAAACCAAATTTTACCTGCATTTTACCGGATTGACTAAAATGCCCTGGAGGTATAGAACACTTCTTTCAAATAGAAATAGTTATTTTGGATTGGTATTGTAAACTCTCATTTAAATTATCTAGTCTTTAAATATTGAAATATTATTCTGTTTTAGAATTATTCCATTGGATAATGAGGATAGCCTGTACTTAGTTAAAACCGTAAGTAGAACTATTCCGTGCTGTGCAATAACTTCCAATGATGATTATTTCTAAATGTGATAATAATCTGTACTGCAGTGAACTGCTATATATAAATGTAAAGATCTCTTTATAAAAAAAATCACTTAAGATCTCAAAAGATGTAGTAAGGGATTAGATAGACTTATTTTTGTAAGATTTTTGAGTTCAGTAAACAGCAGCAAATCTCTGTCATCTTTGGTAGATGGCTTTTGGATGCAAGAACTGGTTAGCTCCTGATGTGGTTTGGGAGCTTGGCCCAATAGATAGGGCAGGGAACTTGGGCTTGAGAGACCTGAATTTGATTCCATTGGCTGAACCAGAGTTCTTATCCTTGCTGTACTTGTGTGGTCTTGGGCAAGACACTTAAGTTCTTTGTTTTAATTTCACCATATATAAATAGGGATGATATTTATCTCTTTGAAGAGTTTTCAGGTCTATGCATGAAACTTGTTTTATTAGTGCTAGTATTTAAATGCTAAAATACTCTTTTATAACAAGAACCAATGGCTGGAAATTAAAGCCAGACTAATGAAAATTAGAAATAAGGTATACGTTTTTAACAGTGACGGTTACTGACCATTGAACAGATGACCAAGGGAAGAGGTGGATTCTTCATCTTTGGTGCCTTCAAATCTAGAAAGGCACCCCATCTTGAAGATATACTTTAGCCAAACACAAGTTATTGGCCTCATTAGAGGTAACTGGGTAAAATTTAATGGCCTGTGTTATACAATGGTCAGAATACATGATCCAGTGGTCTCTTCTGGCTTTAAATCTGCATATCAGTGTTTCCCGGAGTGAGGCTTTTTTCAGCATTGGAGATGAAAGAAAATGGGGCATGATTCCTGCACTCTCCAGCCCCACTACAAACGGAAGACACTGGGGAGTAAGTGCAAAAAAGGGTAGACTTTTAAAATCTGAGTGCAAACAAATGGAGCAAAGAAAACAAGATAAGGAAAGTAGAACAAACAAAAGAACAGGGTTGGAAGAAAACAAAAAAGTAGAAAGGTGTAGGTTAGGGTACAAGGGAACCTAGGTCTAATACACAAATCCTTAAAAAGGTTGGAAATTACTTAGCATGAATCTTGTTTTTAAAAAAATGCAAATATTTTTGGCATTTAGGACCATTTTTGGGTGAGAGCCTTTGCAGTAATTTATTTCTTCTTCAGTCTCTGCACATTCACACTTGTGGGATTGCACATCCTGGTGATGAACTAGTTAGTTGCGAGGATGTGTGATCCCACAAGCATGAATGTACAGAGACAACTGGCAAGTAACCTCTGTCTTGATGATCTAAGTATTAAAGAACAGTAACAACCAAGATTTTCAAAAGATGCAGTAGTAACACTGAAGTCCAGATTCCTTACTTAATGTGAACATATGCCAGCAGTGGCAACTTAAATCTTGGGTCTGTTTTTTCTCTTTTCCTGCAAAACTGAAAATTCAGCTATAGTGTGTACAGTTATGTATGAACTGCTTCCCCTGCACAGCTGGCTGTCTTGAGCTGCTCCCCCTCCCTCCTTTTTTCCCCAGGCAATGGGTAGGAGAGCTTTCCTGGAGAAACGTGGGGAATTTGAGAGAGAAGCTATGAAGCTCTGGCTTCAGAATTAAAGTATTTACATAGCAGGAGTTCCACAACTCAGACCCTGTGAACCTTCTACTCCAACCTAGTTCACAACTGTGGTGCTCATCTTATTTTAAAGAATTCCCAAACAAAAACTCTGTTAACTTGGAGTTAAAATTTAAGTACATTTTGAAGCAACACACAAACTTACAAATCACTCAAGAAACCCAAATGCTAAAAAATATTGAAATCACAAGCTAAGGTAACACAAACAGTTGTTATGCTTTTTATTAATACATGCATAAACTGGAAACTTATTTGTGCTTATTCTATACCTTAGGTATAGAAGTTTTAATTTAATTATTTTTCTTGGTTTTAAGTTCATTTTTTATACAGTTTGATATGAGACTGATAACACTAGGAAAAAACAGCTTCCTGTAGAGTCAGTTTAGTATTTTATCATGTGACTAATTTGGCTGCTCTTTAATTGATGTAGTCCTTGTTCATCCCTTGGTTCTAAAGTCTCTTAGCTGTCAGCTTTTATGCCTCTGTTTTTCCATACCTGCATAAATAGGGTCCATGTGTTGAGGCTTGGTATAATGTTTTATGGGATGAGACATTTCATTGTTCCTTTTTCGTAGGTGCTTTATTTGATAAACAGGGTAGTAGAGTTAAGTTTAATCTAAAGAGACGTTTTCTCTTGAGCAATAATCTCACTAAAATGTTCCAGTAAAACAAATGTGAACTCTGTTAATAGAACTGAACAGTTCTTGTTCATTTCCCCTGTAATCTAACATAGTTTTTAGGTTAGTTCTGGTTAGTTTATACCTGGGATTAAGAATTAGGTAGTATGTTTTAGAAGTGAGGAGGGGTACCAAGATTACATTTGCAGAGTGAAGCTGTTTGAGACACAATTCAGGTTTGAGCTGTGAGATTTGAGAGATTATGATTTGAGGCCACACATTCTTGTTACATTTGTTAAAATCACTGGCTTCTCCATGTCCATTTCTGTGTGGAAGTAGAATATTTCACGCAGCTGAAATTTGAACTTTGATTCTAACAACATTTTAGATAAAAATTGAAAAATTATAAAAGGCGCTCCTACCTCTCCTCCCTTCCCCCTTCCCATTTGCTACAGGCGGCTATGACAATATATGACATTCCAGATTTGCTAGGAGGAAGAGGATGCTTGGGATCTGTTGTCTTCTCAGAATCATTTCTGGCATCACAGATCTTTATAAAGGAAAAAGGTAACTATTTCAAGCTCTTTCATGCACATTACTATCTCTTAATGTTGTTTTTATCAATTCATAATGTAATTAAATGGAGTAGTAAAATAACTTCTTGTATATTATCACTGCTATTTTGAAGATTTTAGTAAGTAAAGACCGAACTAAAATTTTTAATTTGCTAGTAATCTAATGAATCCGGTTGTTTAATTTTAATGGACAAGATTGCATTCATTTTTTCTCTGCAGCTACTCTAAGGGACTCGTTTGTTTCCACTATCAGCTTCATGGGATTGCTAGACAGGAGACTCTCATGCATAGTTGCCTTCTCAGCTTTTCAGTCTTATTGAATATTCACTTGTTCTTGTATTATAAAAAAGGACAAATAGAAGCACCAGATTTACCTTCTCTATACCTTTCATTATTTCATATATAGTTTTCTCATCCTGTAATATTTATTTCAAAGCTAGAAACGAGTAAATGAAAATTAAAAATGAAGTGGATGCAACTTCTGTTTGTTTTTTAGAACAGTCTTGATTTAAAATACAGGATAGTAGGTAACCTTCAACCAACTTCAAACTCCACTAGATATTTTCCACAGTGCCAGAGTGAAAAAAGCCAAAGGCTTTGGTAACAGTCATTTGTGTTAAGAATTCCTATAGCATAAGATAGAAAATTTGCTCAAGACATTGGGTTCTAACCAAGTGGATCATCTTTTTTTTGCAATGTGAGGAGGGTTTTATCTGATTCTTGTGGATTGCTAACTCTTTTTTAAAAAATAAAACAAAACAGCAACAACAACAAAACCCTAATACCAATATTACGTATGCTGAAGTGTTCTGTTTAATCTTGGTCAGGACTGTTTTTTCCCAAAGCTGGGCTCCATTTTCCTTGTTTTCCCAGCTCCACAAGAGGAGAAAGGGAGGAAAAGGTAAAACATGTTCAGCTTAGGCAGTAGTGGGAGTCAGAGAGAGAAAATAAACAGCTGAAGGGTTGAGGGACATTGGCAAAAAGGGAAAGGCAAATAAGAATCCTGGAGGGGAATGAGGACTGTTAATGTGCTCTGCAGGATTTCTGATGGATGGGTGATAGTACTGAAAAGGCTGAGAACCTTGTCATGTAAGGAACACCGATCGATCCTTCAGAGAATCAGTAGTTTATAAGTAAACTAATAGCAACTTGAAATCCTCATAGCTGGTAGTGGAGACTAATAGGAAAATAAGGTGGTTTGATAAGGTATGTAAATAGTTCAGAAGGAATAATACTTCTGTTTTATTTTTGACATTTGCTTTCCAACAGATGGCAGTATTAATACAGAAACCAGCTACATCATTCTTACTGCAGCTATCCCAAGATATGTTTCTTGGCTGGTTAGTATAGTGCAACTTAAGTATTTCATACCCTGTAAGTTTTGTAAATGCATTCCACCAGAAGAAAAAATAGGTAAATATAAACATATAAAGTATGTGTGAATACTCTAACTCCATTTATTGGTAAGTAACATTCCTTTTAAAGAATCTGAAAATGGCTTATGCTGAAGGTATTTAGTCATTCCATCAATCTTAAATGTACATGTAAGTAACTGCTGTATGGTTTATCCAAGCTGACAGGTCTGATTTTTGAGAAGTGAATTGATTGTTGGGCATTTTATAGCACTTGGATAGCTAATGTGACTTGTTGTCAGTGTAGAACTGCTCCTACAAAATTGGAGGTCTGAGGCCAGATCCTCAGTTTGCGTCGTTCCTGTGAAGTCAGTGGAGCCAAGCTGATTTACATCAGCTGAGGATCTGATCCCTGGGAGAGAGTCTACTAAAAATTATCTGAGGAAGGATTCTCCTTTCTCCAGCCCTTTTATGCCACTTTGGCCTTTAGAGGCTGCTTTAACTGGAGCAGTCCCTTGGATGTCAAAGTTGTGCCGTGTTTTGGCCCCCACAGCAGCGCAGAATTGGAAAGGTGCAAAGGTCGCTTAAAGCACAGAATCTGGACCCCCACCTTTGAATATCATTAGTCACCCAGTGCTGTTACTAAAGCTGTATAAAGGGCATTTGTTTCCCATGACTGTTGAGCAGCATTTTTATTATTAAAGCAAGTTTAAAATCAGATCGATCATTCACTGTGAACATAAATGGAAAATGCAATTTGGTTTTGCCTGCAGGTTGAAGATAATGAAGTGAAACTGTCTGAAAAGGCACAGCAAATAGTGAAGGTATGTAATGATATACTGCTTAAACTAACTGCTAATTCAAGGTAAACTTATTTAGTCAAAACATAAAGGTGATGCTTTCAAGATCTGATCAAAAATAACTAGGGCTGTCAAGCGATTAAAAAATGAATCGCGATTATTCGCACTGTTAAACAATAATCTAATACCATTTATTTAAATATTTTTGGATATTTTCTACATTTTCAAATATATTGATTTCAGTTACAACACAGAATACAAAGTGTACAATGCTCACTTTATATTTATTATTACAAGTGTTTGCACTGTAAAAAGAGAAAAGAAATAGTATTTTTCAGTTCACCTAATGCAAGTACAGTAATGCAATCTCTTTATCATGAAAGTTGAATATGCAAATATAGAATTATGTATAAAAATACTGCATTCAAAAATAAAACCATCTAAAATTTTAGAGCTTTCAAGTCGACTCAGTCCTACTTCTTGTTCAGCCAATCGCTTAGACAAACAAGTTTGTTTACATTTGCAGGAGATAATGCTGCCTGCTTCTTGTTTACAGTGTCACCTGATAGTGAGAACAGGCATTCTCATGACACTGTTGTAGCTGGCGTTGTAAGATGTTTACATGCCAGATGTGCATGCTTCAGCCACCATTCCAGGGGACGTGTTTCCATGCTGATGACTGGTTCTGCTCGAAAACCATCCAAAGCAGTGCAGACAGACACATGTTCATTTTCATTATCTGAGTCAGATGCCACCAGCAGAAGGTTGATTTTCTTTTTTGGTGGTTCGGGTTCTATAGTTTCTGCATCGGAGTGTTGCTCTTTTAAGACTTCTGAAAACATGCTCCACACCTCGTCCCTCTCAGATTTTGGAAGGCACTTCAGATTCTTAAACCTTGGGTCGAGTGCTCTAGCTATCTTTAGAAATCTCACATTGGTACCTTTTTTGCGTTTTGTCAAATCTGCAGTGAAATTGTTCTTAAAACGAACAACAGCACGTGCTGGGTCATCATCCGAGATGCCCTAACGTGAAATATATGGCAGAATGTGGGTAAAACAGGGCAGGAGACCTACAATTCTCCCTCAAGGAGTTCAGTCACAAATTTAATTAACGCATTATTTTTTTAACGAGCGTCATCTACATGGAAGCATGTCCTCTGGAATGGTGGCCGAAGCATGAAGAGGCTTATGAATGTTTAGCATATCTGGCACGTAAATACCTTACAATGCTGGCTACAGAAGTGCCATGTAAAGGCCTGTTCTCACTTTCTGGTGACGTAAATAAGAAGAGGGCAGCTTTATCTCCAGTAACTGTAAACAAACTTGTTTGTCTGAGCGATTGGCTGAACAAGAAGTAGGATTGAGTGGACTTGTAACTTCTGAAGTTTTACATTGTTTTGTTTTTGAGTGCAGTTATGTAACCAAAAAAAAATCTACATTTGTAAGTTGCACTTTCAGGACAAAGATTGCACTACAGTATTTGTATGAGGTGAATTGAAAAATACTATTTTTTCTGTTTTATCATTTTTACAGTGCAAATATTTGTAATCAAAATATATACTTTGATTTCAGTTACAACACAGTATACAAGATATATATGAAAATGTAGAAAAACAGGGATCCAACGTATTTAATAAATTTCAATTGGTAGTCAATTGGTAGTCTTGTTTAACAGTGAATAATTGCGATTAATTTTTTTGAGTTAATCACGTGAGTTAACTGCAATTAATCGACAGCCCTTCAAACAACATGTCCTCGTATAATGGACTGTGCATAATGTATTATTTGGTTTGTCTTTTTGTATATAAGGAAGTTTGTTCTTTTTCCCCCCGCCTTCAAACTACATAGTACAAAAATAACAGATTACGTCAGTGAATATGACAGAAACTCAGTTTTAGGTTTCTTTACTGCAAACACGCAGCTAAAAACTAACACCAAAAAGAGTTCTATTAATCAGACTTCTTTGGAATTTTGGTTTTAAATAATGTTACCCCTTGAGTTCAGTTATCAAAAATATGTATTGAAAAGACCAATACTAATATACATATTTTTTTTTTAATTTATAACAGGCTATATGCCTTAAATAAATAAATAAATATAGAGTGCGTGTGTATATATGTGTATATATGTGTATATATATATATATATATATATATATATATATAAAGTATGAAAAAAATTGTATAGCATCTGGAAATATCTCAAAAATCTTGAGTTTTTCATCTGTGGTTTAATTTGCAGTTGCCTAACCTTTCAATATAAGTATATTCTTGTGATTTATGTTCCTATTAAACTGTATAACATGCTTTTGGTTCAGTCGACTGATAATATAAAAACGAAAAGCCTATGCTCTGTGAATGTGAAAAATAATTTAATAGGTTTTATTTTACAAAACTGTGGGGGGGAAGAAAGCATTTTTTAAAATGATATTCCAGACCTTTGTTGTGCCATTAAAAGCCACCTTATCTTCGGAAATGCAGAGATTAGGTGCAATACTTACAAAGTTAATGAGAAAGGGTCTAATGCACTGATCTAGCTTCTCTCAATTTAAACCTTTACCATTTACTTGTTTTTGCTATATCTGTTTTTTCTGTAATTCAGTCCTTTAATTGTCTGACAGGAACTCTAAAACTATTTATCAATTAGGCTTGTTATATTTTTATTAAAAGTACTTATTTTTATTCAGAAATGTATTTACAGAACAGAATTTGGTTTTATATAGCATTTTTTGTAATCCAGGTACTTAAACAACAAATAATAATATAGTGACTATGTAGGCAAATGGAGCAGCTATTATGCACTCAGCAGTAGCTGTCTCGTAAGTTTGAATGCCAGCAGCTGTTTAATGAAAGAGAAAATTTTGTCCACAATACTAGAGATCTTCTATATCTGAGTACTATCTTCTAACTTGCATTTGTAGAGTCACCATAGAAGGGCAAAAGGGACTTCTCTTTTTGAGGGATGGTATATTATAATACAAACCCATCCTTTTACTGCGTAATGTAAATCTAATGTTTAAAACTTGGTCAGGTTCAGAATGAATAGTCTCCATCACCTATATAGTCTATAATGTTACAGTAAAACATTTTGCTTCCTTTTTAGGAAGATGAATCCTTCCTAGGCACTTTCCTCACAGGAGGTGATGGAGCATATATTTATTCTAGCAGTTCACAGGCCATGCCTGAGGAAGGTGAGTTTTTTGTTGTCTTTTGTAAGTGTTAAAGAATAGTTCAGCATTCTAAGTAGTTACACAAATCTAGAAGATGTTAATCATATAGTGACCTAGGCTCTTCTTTGGGTTGACAGGCTACACATGAGGCAGATTATATATACATGGTATACTTATGCTTGGCACGAAACAAATTCAGAATAGTGCTATTTTTACTGAGAGGATTTTTCCTTTTTTTCCCTGGCATTATATTGATATTCTCTGCTTCATTTGTTTCTTTTCATATTTTAAGTCTGGGGGCTCACAAAGCAGTATGTTCATAAGCAGAAAACTATAATTTATATATTAAGATATTTAAGGTAAATTCACTTTGTCCTTCTGTCCAGAGAGGAGAAATTTTATTATGGTGCCAAAATATGAGATAGAGATACTGGAGAATTTACATCTTCTCCAGTGCTTGGCAGAAGTTGAAAACTTGGAGAAAAAAAAAAAAAAAAAGTCCTGCGGCAGTCTAGGAATATCTGTTCAGCATCTTATTTAGTAGTAGATACAGAGATAGGGTGAAAATAGCATGAAGTGCCTTGTACTTAATAATTTTCAGATTGCAAGACTGAGTTTAGGCTGACTACGTCTGACTACAAGGTGGAGAAATGTATTAAGCCACGCATAGCAATGTTGTGCAAAATGAGGTTTGGGTCTCTTTATAGCATGGTAGGAGAATAATAGTGGGTTTGGGTTTGTTCTTTTTAAACTGTTCAGCAATGTCTGCCAAATGGCATGTTCTTCTATTTTGTGAGATCTGTTAGATTAAATCTTTTTTGATAATTTTTGAGGTGGGGACCTACAAGGAGATGGCACTGGGGATTATTGCACTGCACGTTCTCTGTAGACTTGATTTAATTTCTTGCTTATGTAGCAAGGGAACATGAACTTGGCCTCCTCATCCCCAGCCATTCACACTGCCAGATGACTGCACAGTTCAGCATGACTGGCCCTTTGTGCCTAAGTAAGAGAACCAGGATTAGAACATTTCAGAGTTGAATTGCATTAGCTGGCAGAGCTGTGTGGAAAACTTCTGTAGTACCTGGATACCGTGTGGTTGGCTCAGTTCAGTGCGATGAGTCTCTTGTTTTAATGAAGATTAAATTCACTCAAACTTAAATCTAAAATATTTTTTCAGAATTCTTTCCATGTATAAATGGTTTCTATTCCTATTTGTTGGTAAAAGTTTCCTCCTGTTTCAGGATTATATTTGTGGTGATTAGGAATTCTTTTATTTTGAACCAATACATTAACAGGATCTTGCCAATTTAAAGTGCATTCTTTGCCATATTAAGAGTTGGATAAAAGTGAAAGTAGGATGATATCAAACTGGTCTTGTGTGAGGTAATTAGGTGACTTGGAAGTTATCCTGACCCCAGGCATTTGGATATAGGCTAAATCTAGTCTCTTTCTGATCTTACTTTTTTGTTCCAGAAGCTCTAATCTTAGATTCATAGATTCCAGGACCAGAAGGAACCATTGTTATCATCTAGTCTGACTTCCTGCATAATGGAGGCTATAGAATTTCCCCTATAAATAATTCACTCCCTTACTAACTACCTCCTTTTGACTTGTCCGCTGTTTTGACACCTGTCTTCTGTGACAAGCCACATGTCTTGCTTTCTTTTCTCAACCACCCAAGAAAAAGGCATGTTAACTCTGCAATGTGCTTGGTTTTAGCCTTGGGAGTAATGAAGCTGTTCCCAAACACCCACAGTCTGACATCTGTGTAATTGTGTACAACCTGCCACTTTATTGAATAGTAAATGCCATTGTCCCAAGACATGGATTACTAATACACAGTCGAAGGCTAGATTGTGTGCCTCTATTTTCATTGTGCTCTTCATTCTGGCCTTAAACTTGTATTTTTTTAGTCTCCCTATTGTGTTCATCAACAGTGTTCCATTTTATTGAACTTTCAGTATGGTAGTCACAGGCTTAAGAGGAATGCTAGAGAGCATTTATACATAGAAAATATAAATACAAACTTCAAAACCAGTATTCTCTCCCATTAATTGTAATCTTTGAAGTTGAACTGTCAATTGTGTTCACAAAAACAATGACTGATATGTCACTTCAACTACCTACCTGTACTATGAAAGTCCTACTTTGAAACCTGCTAATTTGTTTTGTATTGGTGTTTTCTTTTTGGAATAGAATGCTAAAGATTTTGTATCCATAAACTTCCGTTTTGTTCTCTTTCAAGAGAGAAGGTATTAAGACATCTATTGTTTCATTATACCATAATTTGGTAGACTGTGTGTGATGTATATCCTATTTAATCCTCTCTCTCAGTTCTCTCCCTTACTTTTGTCTCAATTTAGTCTCTCCCTTCCATAGAGAAATAGATAATTCTTCCTACTCCTCTTGAACATTTTTACTTCTCTTCCTTTTCTTCTTCCTCCTGTGTGCTTTTCTTCTGGAGTGGTGCCCTGCCCCCGGATGGAATGGCTATTAATAGTGGCTCTGGTCCCATTGGTAGTTCCTGGTCTCTTTTGGCTTCTGCTATAGCTACCAGAAGCAGTTTTGTTTATGTCAGCTTGTGGTTCCTTTCCTTCTCTTATTTAATAGCTGAGCTCCTTCCTTAGAACAGCATTTGTTTAACTGTTGTGAAAACTAGGCTGTCTCCTCCTTCTTTCCAGCTGCTTCCACAGGCCATCCAGGTTTTCTTAAGAGCCTTGATGCCTGTAAAATCAGCTGGAAACTAGGAGGGGGAGACAGTACTGTGTGACCTACTGACTGTTACTGGATCACGAGCAAGTTTGAAAATTGCTGACCAAAATGATAGATTTTTATTCTGCATATGAAGATAAGTGTGTCTGCCAATAAAGTAAAGGAACTGGATTTTATAATCTTTGATAGTCTCCACATATGCAGATAATATCTACCAACAGCAAAAGTGATGTTTGGGATTGGTGAAAGAAAAATAGAACTTGTTCCCTGCCATTTATTATGCTGAAATAGTAATTATATAAATTATTATATATTGGACACTGGCCAGATTAGCATGTCCAAAGTCGGCCCTGTTTTGACATTAATAGGTTAAAATTTTTCCTTGAGGTATCAGATGTTGGCTCTTTTATAGAAAATAACATGTTAATACATTTTATATATATTTAAATTTTTATATATAGATATAAATTGTGTGTATAATAAAAAAAGTGTATAAATATTCTTATGAAATGTGAAACACAGAAACCATGCCCATGTCCATTATTTATCTCTCCTAATCTGCATTCACTGTTTTTCTCAGTTTTGCAGTTAATCATTAATGGATTTTTTTTCTTTTTTTAAAGCCCTGCAAAAAATTATTATTATTTATTATAATTTAAAGAGATTCCTGAGGTTAGAACTTACACAAATAATGTGGCAGTTCCTTAAAGTGTTTCCTTCCCTGATAGCATCTGGAGAAATCTGGTAAAAATTACTGTTTGGGACAGATGTACAGATGCTATCTGGATTGCCTTCCTGTGGAATAGGTTACTTCTGCTTTTGTTGCATAAGATAATACTTTGAACTGAAACACCAGTTGCATCACGTTGTACAACTTGAATAGACTTTCTTGAAAAAAGTGTCAATAGATATTGCTAAGTAGTGGCGCGTTGCATACATGAATAATCTTTCCATTTTCAATTTTAGGTAAATTATACTTCTTTTCAGATGGTATTCTGTTTTCCCATCCCCATCATGGGAGCATTACTGTTTCAAAAAATCATATGGATTCCATTCAGTTCTATGATGGGGTAAGTGCTTCCGTGGGTTGCAGTTGTTGTCGGAGATTGTCTTTAATTTATTTTTTTACAGGGGTATTTATGAAGTAACTAGCAAAAACATGTTTGAATCTTTATGATAGTGTTTGTAAGACATGCAGAATATTGTTGATATTCAGTAGAATGCCAATTAGATACTTCTTAGACTCCAGGATTCAAATTCCTATTCTTTATACTACTTTTACTGTACTTTCATGGTGGCTGAACTGTAAGTAGGACAAGATTTTAGGATGGGAACTTCATCATGGATATCTTTGTAGTTTGGGCTGCTACCTTTATTTTATGCAGTGGAAAGGGGTTTTGTTTTTTTATTAGCTTAATTTAAAAAAAAATAGTGTGAAATGATTAAAAGTAAATAACTGTAAATGAAAACAAAATGTATTTTACTCGTTTATACATCTAGCAAACTTATTTTAACCAGATTTTTCATTGTTGTATTTCAAGTCATAGCTCCAGTCACATGGTTTGTTTGTAGATGAAGTGCTACAGCTATACCAGACGTTTTAAACCTTCAGTCAGATGTTGCTAGCAGTGTACCACTTATCATTTGAAAGGTCACGAGGCGTGTCTTTATCTACTGTTGGAGAGTATTGTGTAACTGACACTGTGAAAGGGATGACTGGTTCACCTTTCCCAGGGAGAGAAAAGTGAGGAAGAAAAGCATGCTGCATATGTGCTCTACATTATTATATGCATTCCGGTTAATTACAGTAAACCACATGAACCATTTGTGATGGCTTCCCAAGAGGTCCAACCCACCCGATGTGCTGAGATACCACTGAGTCTACCTGTTTTGCCAGCATGGGCTCCCTTTAACCTGTCTTGCTGAGCCAGGCTCTTAAAAACCTCCTCCAATACACACACACACACAGGCAGGGCCACACCCAGCTGCAGATCAGCTCTGGGAAGACTCAGCTTAAGGGACTTGCTCCAGCACTCAGCTGTCCACCTCCTTTGGAGTGCAGACCCAAAGATATATTATGAAATTCGCCCCCTCCCTCAATGTGGAGAGAGGTGTGCACACTTCTTGTGCCCCCAGTTAGAAATTACAGAAACTGAGTTTAATAATCAACAAAACAAATCATTAACTATAAAAAGGAGATTTTAAGTGGAAAAAGGGGTAACAAACAGAACAAAGCAGATTGCTAAGTAGATGAAATCAAACAAATCAAACGCAAACTAAGCTAGTTTCACTAAAGAAATTGGTTACAAATAGCATTTCTCACCCTAGATATTGTTGCAGGCAGTCTGCAAAGTTTCTGTGGTTCAGAGTTCCAGCTATATTCCTTTTCAGAGTGGACCCCTATCTCAGTCTGGACTCCCCTCCTGCCTTCCCTTTTGTAGTCTTTCTTCCAGGCCATGGAGAGGAGGATTGGTGTTTGCCTTCCTGTCCACCCTTAAATAGAATTTACATAAGGCAGGAATCCTTTGTTTCCCTAACTTGACTCCCCCCTTCTCTTACAGTGGAAAGTTACAAGAAATCCCAGGTAATGTTTTAGTATGAGGTGACAAGACCACCTGACCCTGTAGTATCACAGCGTCCATGAGTCAATGGCAGTATGGAGTGTCCACAGGAAGGCCAAGCTTTTCACAGCACATTGTCCTCGCTGATGGGCCATCCACCCTGTCTGGCTTTTCTATTGTTGTACCTGAAGTGTTAGCAGTGCGCATCACCAAAAGTAGCATAGTTGAAATACAGATACATAGTCAATGTTCCTAACTTCAGATACAGAAATGGTACACGCATACAAATTTTATAATCCCATTCAGTAAATCATAACCTTTCCAATGACTCACATGAGCCATTTTGCATAAAGTATATCAGTTGTCATATTCATATCATAAGCATATTTTCTTAAAGAATATGGAATGACACGTCACACCATTATTTTAGCAGACATTGGCTTTTTCCACTTTCTGACCAAATTGTTAGTCCATTACACGATGATGATTTGCCACGTTAAACATATGCTGATTCTGATGTCTTGCTGTGATGTGACTTCTGGGAATTAAGCATTGGGTTAGTGTGGGCAGCTCCATTTAAAGGTAGACAGATCTGTTTTAACTACATTCATTTCTTATTTTCAAAGTTTATTACTGAGAGTAGGAATATGAGATTACTTGGGATGAGCACAAAGTTTCGTATGTGCTCTAAAAAGAAAAGCACCAGTTTATCTTCAGTCTCAAGTACTTAAGTTACTGTACAGAGACTTCCAGAGAGCATCGTGTAGATATGATTTCATAAAGTTTTAAAAAAAGTAAAATACAAGAAAGGCGTGTGCTTAAAGTTGAAAAGCACAACAGTAAAGAGACCCTTACCTTAGCTGCCTTTTCTTTAATACCATATTGACCAACTCTTTGTAGTTGTATAAGCTATTTTAACACTGACCTTCCTTCTATTGTTTGATTCAAGACACTCACTTTCATAAAACTCTGGCTATTTATGGGGACTGGCTATCGTTTTTGAACTGTTGCCAGGTTTGTGTGCAAAGCAAAACCTTGAAGGAGAATTTTATTGTTTAACTGACTTGGCATGAAGCAAGGGTATAGAGCTAAAAATATTAAAACATGACAGGAGGATAAGGGGATTGTTAGTGCACTGTTTTTGGAAGGTAGAGCGTAACAATAATATAGATGCAGAGGAAAGGATAATCATTTGCACTTCCAAGTGAGAAAGTATTACAAGCAAGAGTAAGTAGGACCGCAAAGTAAAATGCACATCTTATAAAATTCTAAAATCTAGATTTTCTGTTTTTTTGTGTTTCATCTTTTAATTACAACTAATCCTAGTAACATTGTCAACCGAACAAATATAGGTTTGGAAGTTGATTTGGGACTCCCACTCTTAGGGCTGCTGAGTTGACATGCCACTTAATTTCCAGTGAGTTAGCATGGGCTGAGCTTTGTCCTTTTAAAATCTTGATGCTTTTCTCTGAAGAAAGCCATGTGTTCTCCATTCTAGTTAGAGGAAGATTATTACTATGACTTAACTAAAAGTACAGGAAAATCATAGTAAACGATAAACTACACAAAAACGCATGGTAGAAAGGGGTACCATAAAAGACACATGACAGCACCTGTTAGTGTTTGACCTGTGACCCTCATAACCTAAACTTTAGGTCTGCACAAGAAAATTTTCTCAAACTTCTCTAGCATTTCTAAAAAGTGAACAAAAGCAATAAATTCTGTCAATGCAGAAACATCTAGTTGCAGTACAAGTTTTAGATACTGTTCAGTCACTTGGCATTGTACTTTAAATGTAACTACTTCAGTTTAAGCTTTGATAGTTCAAATGCCGCTAATCTTTAACGGTGCTGTGTCCAGAATTTTTATGTCTAGCTTGATTTAATCAGCATAAATAATGCCTGGGTAGGACTAACTTCTCACCAATTCTGAGACTTCATAGTTTTAGTAGTTCTTGAAGGCACAGTGTACGATATATTTTAAGGCTTTTTGTGACTATTGACCTTTTGAATTGCACTTCGCTGGCTAGTAAGGTTTATCGTCTTCCTCTAGAAAAGAAATCATCTTGGTGTACTGCCCTATAATATGCTTTGAAAGATTCTGTAAAGCTTGATTCTGTTTATTGCATTGTTAAGCAAATATAGTTACATAAAAGACAAATGGCTTGGGAAATTTACTGTGTTCTACAAATGTAAAGCTAACAATGAAGTAGCTGTTACCTTTTCTCGTTAAAATAATTTGCGTCTTGATGTGGGATTCCAAACTGTTGCTGCTGACATGAGGCTTCTGTATGGTCCCATTTCGGCGTTTGGATTGTTCCACGTTCACTGATGCTGTAGAGCTGCCATTGTGGGAGAGGTGCAGTGTCCCAGAAGCGATGGGTACCACAACCCAGTTCAGATCGTGGCATGACACACACTCATTTCTAGGTCAAGCTCCCTGGGTTTTGAAGTCCAGGTCTAAACGTTCCTTATGATAGAGAGGTAGTTAGTAGAGGTGGGGAGAATGAAGTAGTTTCTGAGCCTTGCTGCTCTATAGTATGCAAGGTGATTGCATCTTTAAGGAAAAAGGAAAAAAGGGAATGTGGTCGTTTTAGGCATCCATGATGGATTTTGTAAAAATCCTCCTTGACTTTTTCTCTCCCTTCTGAGTGATCAGTAGCCCGGGTAGGAATTCTGCTTGTTGATGGCTATGCTGAAAGACTTCCCCAGATTGCGGCGTTCATATTTAAGCATTGACCAGCCTAAAATTTGATTCCTTCTCAATTTTCATTAGTAGGATAGTGCAAAATAAAACTGGGATTTTTTTGTCTACTAGCTGTCCGAGGCAAGGTCTACCACAATACTAGACTTCCATCTCCTAGGCAGAACACCATCAGTCCTCCCAGGAGCAGTGTTTGTGATCCGGAATACGTGCACACAAAACTTCATTATGCTGTACCTGTGGTATTTTATTGTATTTAGCAAGGAGGCTAGGAGTCAAACTTTTTGAAAAAGAACACCACCAATGTCCTGCATGAATTTAAAGTGATAGAACCTTACTTTCTACTTTTGTAAAGTAGAGATAAAATTCTCTTCATTACAGGATACTGAGGCTTCATTAATGTTTGTAAAAGCATTGTGAGATTTGTTGGATGCAAATACAACATAATTTTATTAAATCAAAATGAGATTTAAATTGACAGGAATCCCACTTTAATGAGTTCTAGGGAACAGGAATTTCATTAGTTTCAGTTTTCTTTTGGCTTACAAGAATAGAATTTTGGCAGTAGGAATACTAGACTTATTTATTTGAATTTAAACTCTGTAGGGGGCTTTATGAGATAGACATGACACTTGCAATATACTTACATGCTGCATCTCTACTGGCAAACCTCATAGCCATACTTCACTACTGGCACAGTTCCTCTCATGGTAGTAATTGTGAAATCTGTGATGTAAGGTAAGCTTGCCTGACTTACCGCTATGCTATCCATTTTAACCTTCAGTGTTACAGATTTTACCATTTATACTACCAAAAGAGGTCTGCCAGCAGAGAACTCTGGGGAACTACTAGTGTAGAGGAAAATAGCATATGGATGGTTGTGGGTTGCCTAAACCTAAAAGCCACAGTTGAACGCTTCAAGAAGGAAATTTAAGTCTTAGAGGGTGCAGAAATTTTTGAAAGGCAACTCTGTTTTTTTTTAAAAAAAAAAAAAAAAAAAGTCCAGCTGACCCATCTTGAAGGCCCCTTTCAAACTTATGTTAACTCTTTAATACCACAGGAGAAAGAATTTGTCTTATGACTGGCTATCTGAAAACCATATCACTTATTATGGTGGCTCCTTCTGCTACATTTCTGTACTGGAACTCTTTCGGGATCGCCTTTTCAGGCTTGAAAGGATGCACAGTAAATGTGACTATAAAGTGCTATAGATTGGAGAAATAATACTAATAATTATGCATGTAAATATAACAAAAATGATTTTTTTTGAATTCTCAAAACAGTTTATTGTAAAGCTTCCTTTTATTTCCTTTCTAGGATTCTACCAGTGTTGTGGCTGCTCTCTTTATAGACTTCAAAAGTTCCTTGCTTGCTCATCTACCAGTTCAGTTCCATACCCCAAGCAACTTCTTGATGATTGGACTTTTCCCAAAATCAAAGATCTATAAAACTTTTTATTCACAGGTAAAGTAAATTAAATACCATCTTGCTTAAAGTGTAACAAAAATACCCATATAATGTTCTATGTGATGAAAGGACAAAGGAAGATGTTTTAAGAAGCGAGATAAGGAGGTGGTTAGAGCATGGGAGTTGGGCTCCTAATATAGGATGAGTCACTGAGATTCACCATGGGATCTTAGGCAAGCCAGTTGACTTTCTTATGCCTCGGTCAGTGCAGCTATTAAGTAAAATCAGCACCTGACTAAAAATAAAATCAGATTCTGGATTTAAGATAAGCTCTCAAATCTCAACTTCTCAAAGTCTTAATATGACAAGTTAGAGGGTAGCAGTTTTCTGAAGGTGAGCATCCATTGTATCATCTCTTTCTGTTAGTGGTGTGACCAAGAGCAACTCTTCCACCCCTCCCCCTCACCTCAAGCTTCTGGAACTTAATTTGTAGACATTAAGGCCCAATAGACTCCCTGGGTCATCTAGTCCAGGTCCCAGGGCACGGGCCTTATATCTAGCTGCTAATCACCAGTGCCTTTTCTCCCAACAGTATGAGAGAAATGTGACTCTGTGCTTGATTCCTCAAATCTTGTGTGTGAGAAAATCTTTCTTAACTTTTGTACATGTTCCTAATGATAACTTTCAAATTATGATTGTCATTAGCATATTACCCCATAATCACTGTTAAAGTTATCACGTGTGTTCCCTTCTAGCCAATGAGTTTGGGTTGTAGAGTATAAAGGCTGTAATAGTCACATTTCAGGTATGGCACTGGTGTATATTTTTTGCTACAGTAATTATACTTAGTTTTCGTAGTATCTAAATCAATCATGATATCAAATCTATCTACTGAGTTAAAGATAATTTTAATGGCAAAGATATTTTTAACACAGAAGATATTTTTTATGAATATTTGAGACCAGTGCACTGTCTTCTCTGTAGAGGTAATGATAGCTTGCTTTTTAACATAGTACTCTGTATCTTCCCAATGTCCCCTTCCACTGCCTCCTGTTTCTTAAACTATTGGTTTAATTTGTGATATTCGCAATCCCTGGCAACCCAGAAATCATGAGTCCTCTTGTTTCTCTGGTTCCAGATTAGTAGTTTATCTAATTATTCGCCAAAGCATGTTGGTCAGTTAAACTTATCCTTATAGGAATCGTGAAGAAGCAGAGAAGCTCTCCTTATGAAAGAGGAGTCATAAGTCCTGGAAAAAGTTTTGAAGATCTTTTTAAATCTGATCATTAGAAAAGAAAAACTTACGAGTCAAGTCAGGGGAAAATGTTTGTATTTGAATAGCTTGTTCTTACCATTCTGTAATAGCGGCCTTTGGAAGTGTACTGTATCAAGTGATAGGTTTCAGAGTAGCAGCCATGTTAGTCTGTATCCGCAAAAAAAAAAAAGGAGGACTTGTGGCACCTTAATTTGTTAGTCTCTAAGGTGCCAATGCTCAAATTTGTTAGTCTCTAAGGTGCCACAAGTCCTCCTTGTATCAAGTGAGTTCTTCTACTGTTATCACTTACATTAAGAGGTCCTGATGCTTGAAATTGGAGTGGTTTGTTGCATATTTCTGATTATACACCTATGGATCATGATCCTAGGAGGTCTTTAAAGAAGATAAAAGCTTCATTTGTTTAGATTTAATACTGTCATGTACCCCTTCAATTGATAGTCTCACTCACAAAGTAGATTGTACTGGAAAGTGTGGAGAAGGCTGTGTTTCGTAAGGGACATTTTATAATCATTAACATATTTAGGTTCCGAGTCCAGCAGAACAGTCTGAGGATTTTAAGCAGGCCAGTAATATGTTGTCTTCAATAATAATGTCATAGTTTTTAATTTTATTGTATGCATTAGGATTTCAAAGTAAAACCATCAAGTGCTGAGATGCTAAATTGTTGTTGGAAGATTGTTCTCTTGTCTCATCTTTTTATGTCTCAGCAATTTATACTGAAAAGGGTGACTGTAGGTGTTGCCTTTACTTAGAGGATGGAAAGACCTAAAAATCTTCTGCAACGTCTGCTCCCGATTCCTCTAAATCTGACTTCTGGGCACACAGTGCCATTCAGGGTAGCATGACTTAGATTAATAAGATTTAAGCCATTGTCTCAGAAAGTTAAATCAGCACCTCACTAGAAGTAAAATCAGGTCAACGTTACAAAACACTTGACTTCAAAGGCAGTTGTACATAGATCGAACTAATTTCTTACATTCACCTTGGGATTGAAGAAACTTGTGGGAAGTGTTGAAAACAACTTTAGTCTCATGTTCCCTCTCATGGTCTGCTATGATTTAAAGGTTGAAGTTATTACTTCTGTTTGCACCATTTTGTCCCTTTGAACTGAACCAGTCCAGTGTTTTAGGTACCATATTCTAGTTACCACTGGAAGCAAAGGAAATATGGAGCTTCCTCCTTCTGTTTCAGGAGTTTAATATGATTCTTCTGTCATAACAGTGCATAAGTTTGTAGGCTTTTCATTGATACAAAACAAGCTTAGAGCTCTGAAACTGTTTAAATATCCCCTTCTGCTCACCGCAGTTCAGTAGTATGCAGGCAATAGGCATTGAGTCTTGTGTCTTTTCTCAGTGCAGAAGCCATTAATGTGAACTCTTCTGGCTTTTCATACCACTGTCCATTTTAGAGTTTCATTGTCCCTTCTAGTTTAAGGAAGCAGAAGAACCCTATATTCACAAAGAGGTATCTGATGGAATGGTATGACTGTCCTATATCTGCTCATCTATTGCGATGCTATAGACTCTAGAGGACTGTAGGGTTCCCTCCTCTCATATTAGGAACTGAGTTCTTAGAAAAAAGGCTTAGGCACTTTTATTCTTTTCAAAGTTGCAGGGCTTCCACATTCCTGAAGGAAGGGTACACATATCCAATTCCTGTCTTGCTACAAGAAACGGGATTGTAAATATTTAGTGATCATTAGCAATGAAAGTAGATGTATGACATGACGTGTATAATTATATCGTGTTTTAAGTGTGAATGGTCCTGCATTTGGTGAGAGACTATTTCACGTAGAAGTGTGATAGAACTGTATTATAGACCCATTTCTCAACTTGCTTGAGATATGCATTATTCATTGGCATAGTTTAGCAGCATTGGGGCTGAAAAGGAGCTAGCAGTTGATGGCCGAAGATATCTGTCTTCATTATGCTGGTACATCCGTTGTGAGACTGGCTTAAAATCTTGAAATTAGGGGTTGCAAGTCACATTCAGCCTCATTTCTCTTAGTAATGTGGATCATTGAAGACATAACTCTCAGAACTTCAATTTCAGGTAAACGTTTCTGGTTTGTCCATTTCATATGTCACACAGTTTAGCGTCCACAAGTAATGTCACAGCCCAGTTTGTTTGCCATTTAGTATACAGTTTCCCCTTTCTTTTTGCCTTGTCTCGGTCCCAGTGTGGTTAGTAGTGGGATGCTTATTGGAAATCTCAACTCTGCATCAGGAAGCTACCTGAAATCTGTATCCATTATTTTCCTGTAAATGCATGAGTACTGTTGACCATTTATTTGGCAGATCCCTGATTTTTTTGCTTCTGTTTTGCTTGCCTTGTGTGGGGTAAACATCTTTCCTTCCAAATATGTATGATTGTGGCTTCTCCTACCACTCAGCTTTCTCAGTCCTGGGATGGCTGGAGATGGTTGTTTAGTGAGGGACTTTTCTGTTTTAAAGAAAAGAAGCATTCTGAGTTGGCATTGTAGATAAGAGACTTAATTTGCTGTATGAAAGAATAATACTTTTAAAAGACTTAGATTGTTAATATACTAACATTTCAAATGTGTGAAAAGCAAATGAATCCAGTGTTGTGAGGCTTGTTTTTTTGTTTTATTTCAGGTTTTCTCCTCGTGGCAACAGACAAACTTAGGAGTATCTTTAAAGGTGGTCCAGGCAGATTTCCTATCTGTAGAACACAAGAGATTGTAAGTTGATGTTGCTCATCTTCGTGCATTCACGTATAATTATACATATAGTGTTGTGTTTTCTATTTAACATTCAGCCGAGCTATGTGACCTCTCAAGCACTGTAGAATGTTTTATAGCTGATTCACTTGAAGAGCCAGAATAATGATGAAATATTAGATGTTTTAGAGAGTTATAAGAACAATTTTTACTTTGCACTCATTTTTTACTAGAATTTACTACTTGGATATATGGATTAAAAATAGATGAAATTGTCAGGGTTTGTTTTGAACTAAACAAATAGTTGTGCTTATTTTAGATACTCCAACATGCAGAAGCTATATAATGCCTTGTCCTATCCCGATGGGGAAAGATGGAGCCAACTAAAAGTGTCCGCTAGCCTCCCAGAACTAGAGAGGTGAGGAGTTGGGTTTTTTGTAATTTCAAAAGATCACATGTTTCCAAGAATTATTGCAAAGAAGATGTCATATTTTAAGACCTATTGTTTCTCTAACCTCTTCTTACTAAATAATTATTATGAGATGTAAATATTAATACAGAGTTGGAATATTTTTCCCTCTCTGGGAGGTCTCTATTAAGGTCTACATCCAGTAACATGTTTTACTGTAGTCAAGTTACAGCTATTCTTGTGGAGGGGAAAAATCCACATTGTTTTGATTAGAAGATAATACAACTTTACTTTTAAAAGGTTTTTGCAACACTTTGCGGTCAGCAGTATAAGTCGTGAGCCAGTAATGAGAGCACACCTTCCTATTTTGTTACAACAGTCGGAAAGCATTCCTGTTAGCAAAGCAGAAAATGATAAGGTAAGATAGCGTAAAAACAAAACCCTTAAAACAACTTTTTAAAAAAAGGATAGGAAAAAAGTTGATAAAATACTGTACTTACACCTTCACTTCTGTTGTATGTAAAATGTAAACAAGTCTTTTGCTTTGCAAATCTATTTTGCACTGCATTTATTCAATTAGCCTTGCATTACATGCAGCTCTTTCAAAGGTTGGTTGTCCAATCACATTCGATTAACTGTAAAATATAAAAAAGACATGTATGTGACATATCTAAATAACTACATAACCAATGTTATATTTATAGCCATTGTGCTCCCTTCTCTCTGTCTTTCCACTGTTTGTTGCTTTCAGTGGTGGTGTTTTGTATTTAGGATTTAAGTTTCTAGGAGCAGGGAACTTGTTTTATCAGTTTGTGAGGTGTCTAGCATACTTTTGAGCACTTCAAGAAAAATAATCACAGTAATAATAATAAATATAACTTTTTCTTTTACTTTAGGTGGTTATCACTATTGTAACAGGGCTTCCAGGCTGTCACTCTAGTGATCTGTGCGCTTTCCTGGTCACTTTTAACAAGGAGTATGGAAGGTTAGTGTAGTTTTGGTTCTACTTTCTACAGCAGTCCTCGAAAAAGAAAAAAGCTGGTTGATTTTTCCATTTTTGTGCTGAACAGTTACTGTTATATTTAGGAAGAATGTTAAGTAATTAGGTTGCTAGCCATGGATTTGGGAGATATGGGTTCGATTCCCTGCCGTGCCACAGACTGTGTGACCATGAGCATTTCACTTAGTCTCTGTGTGCCTTGGTTCCCCATCCTGAAAATGGGAATAATAGCACTGTTACCTCACAAGGGTGTTGTGAGGACTTGTGCAGTAAAAATCGTGAGGCACTTAGATTCCAAAGTAATGGCTGGCGGGGGGGGGTGTCTCATAAGTATCTTAGGTAGGTAGATATTATTCTACGTTAAGAATGGGAATATCACAGATTTCACAAAAAGTTAATTCAGATGGCCAGTTGTGACTGCTGTATGTCCATTTGTTTGGGTTCTCTGAGACTGTTCAATTCATCTGTAGGATTAGCAGTATCTCCAAAAGGGCCAGATGAAACATTAAATGTTAGGCTAAAGTGACTGGTCACTTGGTGATTTTCTTTGTCAGCACTTTGAGAGAACAGGTAGAGAGATTTCATTGCTTGTTTCCTCTGGTGGTGAGTCTTAAAGCAAATATAACTCATCTTTTGTGTAAGAGATGAGAATATATTTGAAATCTAGCTAAAATATTGTTTTTAAATGTAGAATCTGCTTTAAAAATATTTGTTTGGTTTTGCTGACTTTTGCCAGACCAGAGAGAAATGTGTGACTTTTACCAACATATAGAGATAGGAAAGAATCATTTTAGAATTGTATCTTGTTTGAGTACTCAGCTCTGTACAAGATCAAACAAACAAACCCCTTTTCCTTTCCCCCAAAAGCTTATAATCTAAACATCTGGAATGTAGTCTCTGTAGTAAGGTGGCTCCAGCAAGTATTAACAAGACCTGGCTGGATGGGAATTTAGTAATTTTAAATTTTCAAGTAGTTCTCTGTCTGAGCCAAATGTAAAAATAAATGGTGGGGTTTTCTCTGTGGCTTGTTTTGGACCTTTTTATTTAAAGTTTGCAAACTGAGATAGTGCAGTGTCTGTAGTCCATGTGAGGGGTGTGCGTGTGTGTTTTGTTTTTATTGTAAACATGTAAGATTCTTTTGAAATGATTACTGCATAAAGCCTTATTTCATTACTTGTTTAAATGATAAAATTGGGGAAAATTTCATTGTAACAATATAACTGAAATTGTATCCTGTCCAAGATAGTTCAGTTGAGGTCCATACAGTGTCTCATGATCAGGAATCCTAGTTTTTCATGTTTAAAAAAAAAAAAAAAATCGCAAACCATAAAAATTTGTGGTTTTCCGCGATTAAAATGCAACGCTCAACTTTAGTTTCCCTAGCTACAAAATATAGTATAGTAAAATATAGGTATCAGTTGAACACGTTATATTGATATATTTACAATTTTAAGCAAGTTCGGAGCCTACCAGTGTCATCAATCGTTAAAATAAAATTTGAAAATTGCAAATTTTATTTCTCACTTATACCAAATACTTCTATGTCGGTATTGCATATTTTCAGAAGGTTTTTTTTAAGTACACAAAAAATAAAGCTCCTATTGTCAGCCCCAAGTGGTGGGACTCCTGCTGTCAACTGAAATCTTATTAAAAAATCTGTTTGGCCCAACAAGGTTGGGCTTAGGTTTATGTGGCACTCCTTTGTAATAAGGTTGGGCACCACTGGAATAAGTGACACTGGTACTTTAAATAAAATGTAGTTAATACTTAGTATATGTTTTTTTTTTTATTGACAAAATGCAAAAACTAAAGATTCTCTGTAAAAACTCAAATTCATAAAATCATAGAAGATTAGGGTTGGAAGAAACCTCAGGAGGTCATCTAGTTCAATCCCCTGCTCAGAGCAGGACCAACACCAACCAAATCATCCCCGCCAAAGCTTTGTCAAGCCGGGCCTTAAAAACCTCTAAGGAAGGAGATCCACCAGCTCCCTAGGTAACCCATTCCAGTGCTTCACCACCCTCCTAGTGAAATAGTGTTTCCTAATATCCACCCTAAACCTCCCCCACTGCAACTTGAGATCATTGGTCCTTGTTCTGTCATCTGCCACTACTGAGAACAGTCTAGCACCATCCTCTTTGGAACCCCCCCTTCAGGTGGTTGAAGGCTGCTATCAAATCCCGCATCACTCTTCTATTCTGCAGACTAAATAATCCCAGTTCCCTCAGCCTCTCCTCATATGTCATGTGCCCCAGCCCCCTAATCATTTTCATTGCCCTCCGCTGGACTCTCTCCAATTTGTCCACACCCCTTCCTTAGTGGGGGGACCAAAACTGGACACAGTACTCCAGATGCGGCCTCACCAGTGCTGAATAGAAGGGAATAATCACTTCCCTTGATCTGCTGGCAATGCTCCAACTAAGGCAGCCCAATATGCCGTTAGCCTTCTTGGCAACAAGGGCACACTGTTGACTCATATCCAGCTTCTCGTCCACTGTAATCTCCAGGTTCTTTTCTACCAGACTGCCTCTTAGTCTCTAAGGTGCCACAAGTACTCCTTTTCTTTTTGCCTCTTAGACAGTCAGACCCCAGCATGTAGCAGTGCATGGGAGTCTTCCTTCCTAAGTGCAGGACTCTGCAATTGTCCTTGTTGAACCTCATCCAATTTCTTTTGGCCCAGTCCTCCAACTTGTCTAGGTCACTCTGGACCCTATCCCTACCCTCCAACGTATCTACCTCTCCCCCCAGTTTAGTGTCATCTGCAAACTTGCTGAGGGTGCAATTAATCCCATCATCCAGATCATTGATAAAGATGTTGAACAAAACTGGCCCCAGGACGGACTGTCCGTTTTTCTGTGGCAAACGGATTTCCAGGATCCTTGCTCGTGATCACTCAACTTTATTGCTAACACACATATCAGAATTACTCTGGCACATTGTTTTGAAGATGCTATTTGACCTTGTTTCATATCAAAGAAGCCATTGACAGTAATTTAGAAACAGTAGGCTGATGCTGAAAAGACGTAAGCCTAAGTGAAAAGAAAAGGAGGACTCGTGGCACCTTAGAGACTAACAAATTTATTTGAGCATAAGCTTTCGTGAGCTACAGCTCACTTCATCGGATGCATTCCGATGAAGTGAGCTGTAGCTCACGAAAGCTTATGCTCAAATAAATTTGTTAGTCTCTAAGGTGCCACGAGTCCTCCTTTTCTTTTTGCGGATACAGACTAATACGGCTGCTACTCTGAAGCCTAAGTGAGTTTCTCCTTTCTTTCTGTATGGGACCAGAAATAGGGAATTACTTTGTACTGTCACAAATTTATTTTTGATGGCCATGGGGTCAAAAGGAAAAGAACAGAAATAAAATGGTATAAAGAGAAAACAGAACTGTGCTGATATCTCACTCAGTTTGATTTTTTCAGGTGGGTTGTTTATCGGCAGACTATGGATAGCCCTGAATGTTTCAGTGCTGCCCACTTTCAGCGTTACCTTTCAAGTGTTCTTGAGTCCCAGCAGAACCGCAGCACGCGTCAGTCCAGTTACGCTAGAAGGAAAATGAGGCTGTTGGTGGTCTTGCAAGGGTAAGTAGTTTGTCAAATACAAGAAGATTGATCATCAAGAGAGTACGCTGCTCTCAGTTCTGCTCTTCATATCTCCTAGGTTAAGCTATTTTGTAACTTGTAATTCCTGCCTTCCTTCATTGGAAGAAGGTATTTGTAAAATGGTGTGTCTTGGTTCATGTTCTGACAACAGTCAGGCTTGGCTTTGGCATTACTCCCTCCGGTAACCTGTTCAAGTGTCTGGAGCCCTCAACAGAGAATACTTCACCTCTGGCTCTCTCAGATTTCATCCCGAGTGCTGCTGATAGTATGTTTCTAGTGCAGCACAGCCTTTTAGTGGGTCATGATAGCAAGACACTCATCCTCCAGAAACTGATGAGAACGCACGACATTGGTATCCCACCCCTCCCCTTAATCCCACTTCACATATGGTGGCCAACCAAAGGTACTGATCTCCATTTTGAAAGCCCTTGATTTTTGGGGGATCTGAAGTAAATCTTATAAACTACTTTGAGAACTGCAGGTGGAAATTACTGTACCCGCTATAGCATTGTTTAATTTCTGGAGCGACAACTGTTGTGTTTACTGTATGCATGCAAGTGCCACAAAATACATACTTCTCTGTGTTACCCAGTAGATATCATTTATTTGTAGCGAAGAAAACAATAAGGTACAGCAAAAATGTACAACAGCTTTGTGCATCGTGCAGAAAAGCATGCTACCTGAACAAACATCCTACTTTTCACAATTAATTTTATATTTGAAGGTTGAGATACTGAAAATGTTTTGAAAAATATCCGTAGGGTGGAGTACCATCCCATTCCTCTCCAAGGGAAAACCTATTGTGTGGAAAATTACTTAAAAGCCTTAAAGGTTTTTGCTAGACTTTAATTTTGAATGTCTTGAAAATATTTAATTTCAGGAAGTAAGATGTAATTTAATTCTTTGAATACCACAGTTAGATCTTTCTTTGAAAAAGCATTGTAAATTTATTCTGAACAAGCAGTGCAAAAGGATTTTTAATAAATAATGTCAGGGTTTTGTGATCCAAATAAGCCATTCATTATTTTTTTCCTCAATGTGAACATAAAAGTTAAATTTTTGTGAGTGAGATTTTAAACACAAAAATAGATATATGTGAGCTATAAGAACTGTTGTTCTGCCTTTGCATGTATAGTACCTTAATAAATCCAAGTGAGGCTAAAGGCTTGTCTACATGAACATTTTGTTCTCTGCAAGCTGGTGTGTGAATCTACCCCACGCTAGCCTGCCACATACTAACTGTCCACGTGTGCTATGCTGAAGCACACTGACAGTTCACTGACAGCTTTGAAACAGGGGTGGATTAAAGTGCATTAATGAACGGATAGCACATATCAGCAGGGTCCATATGGACTGTTAGCGCACGGCAGGCTAGCATGCGGTAGATTCATACACCGGTTTGAAGCAAACTAAATGTTCATGTAGACAAGCCTGAGTTGTATTTGCTATGAGAACCATAGTTTAGGATTTCATGTCTCTTGGATTTAAAAACTCTCAACCTTTAACCTAAATTTGCATAAATCAAGAAACAAATAAATCTACACATGTTTGTTTTTATGTCATTTGTTCTTATTCAGATAAATACATGTGAACATGCAACAGATTTTGCTGTTGAATGTTCTGATACTTTCTCTGATCCAGAGTGGACTGCGCCCAGCAGAGCATGCAAACTCTGAAACTCTGGTTTAGAACTGGTTGTGAAGAACAAAACCATATTCAGTTAAAACTGTCGGGGGAATTTTAAGTAGGCCTTGGTCAGATTCTATTTCACGTAAAAGTGCCTAGTCTTGTGGGGGGAAAGCTATTAGATCTTTAAAGAACATGAGTGGATAGAATCTCTGCTTTTATATATATCCTCTGAAAGATGACCACTTCAACAGCACGCGTTAGCACCATGGTGGGAATTGGTCCGTCTCGAATCAGAAGGAAGGGTGCTGTTTGTTCTGTCATTGGCACCGCACTTGGCAACGTATTCAGGGGTTTGTTCCCCGAGTAATTAAATCTTGTCCGCCCTGTTGCTGCCAGGAGTGTAACAGTTTCAACTAGTGAAACGCAAATTGTCTTCACTGATAAATGTTCTAATCCTTTAAAGAAACGTGCTCTTCATTTGGATTTAATATCTATGATTACCTCAGCATTCCCATCAGATAATTTACATGTAAGATTAAATTGAAACAATTTTTTCCATCTTGGTTTAGAAGTAATATTCATTTCTAAACCAGATAATACAGTAGTGGGTACCATTATAGGAGTCTAATGCGACCTAATGCGCTTAGTGGGGACATGCATGATCAACTGTATAAAATCGGTTGCTAAAGATCAACTTCTATAAATTCTAATTCTAATTTCGTAGTGTAGACATGCCTTAAGTCATAGCGTTTCGGCTTTTCAAGTGTACAATATTTGAAAAGGATACTGTTAGGTAAACTCATGTACATTGGTCACCACTAAACTCTTTACTATTTTGTTTTGTCTAGTTTCCATTATTGGGAACATTAGAATAGCGTTCAGTGTAAAGATTCTCATGCTGATTGTTTTGTAGTTTAAGAAAAACTAATTATTTCTTAATATATGCCTACAAATTACCTTGGTGTCAGATTCTTAACTGTTACTAATATATTTTACATTGTTTTGGCTGTGATCACGGTTTGCTTTTCATCATGGATAGTAAAATAGAATAGTTAGGTGAACTTTGCTTTATACCACAGGTAAATTCTCTGGGTTTAGGTTTAAATTTCTAAAACCACATCTTGCCAAAAGTCTGAAGCTGAATCTACGCTAGAGAATTCTAAAAAGTTTGCAGCGTGGGCTGGTAGATCTTAGACTTCCCACATTTTGTTGGGAGTTGAACTCTGGGCGTCGATTGGTACAGAGAAACCCAATTATTATTAATATAATTTGAGGACTTTATTTTAATGCCAGTGAAATAAAGGATAAGAGATAATTTGCCTAAAAGTTAATACTTAATCATAAACTCAGTTTAGTCAATTTCATTTATTTTGTTCTCATGCACTAGTACAATGTGGCAACGTTTGCGTTACAAACACAGCGGAGGAATATTTCAATTCAAGTGGAATGTTTTAAGTCGGAATTCTTAAAGAAATGTCATAGAAACATTTCTGTTGGCATTGGGTTTTGTACTTTCTTTACAAAACCTACAATTTGGACTTCAATCAAATTTATGGTGTTAGTTTAAGTCTTCAGTTAACATGCACATCGTTTGCAGAAGGCATAATGTGAATTTCTTCCTATCTTGTTGTTTCTGTGCCTCTTGAAAGCAGACGTTTACACTTATTCAGTGTTAAGTTCATAATAGTGCATTGTGCAATAGCTGTCAGTAATTTCTGATGGCACTTCTCTTTTCTTTGTGTAAGTAAATATCTGAGTGCCTAAATTTCTTGCATACTGAATTGTGTACCAAGCATTTTCTTAGAACTTTAGTAATTTCTTTTGATTAATTGTTGACATGGTTCTTGTATTTCTGTCACTTCACACTTCTTCACTTTGTTCTCTTTGCAGATATACAGATGTTATTGATGTTGTACAGGCACTGCAGACTCACCCTGACCCTGATGTGAAGTCCTCTTTCATCATAGGAACAATTTCTACTTGCGTAGAACCACTCAGCTGCTATATGGAACATAGGTACATTAAAAAATCTGAATTGTTTTGTGTATTGTTTGTGTATATATAGTTTGGTCTGTTCTAAAACCTTGTGAGAATGATGCAACCATATTATGCTGTGTTGCTTGTGCACAGCTGAGCTGGCTTACTGTGTTGTAACTTCAATAAATATTCTTGTTTTAAGTTTACATAATTTTAACAGAGCTTTTAAATGCAGCTTGATTTATACATTTAATGTAGGATTGTCATCCACTGGAAAAGCAAAATTTTGTTCTCAAAAGGTTTAACTTGGGAAAAGAAATTAATGTCATCTGTGGATTATGTAGGAACAAACAAAGAGAGAAACAGATTATAGTTGTTGTTTTTTACAAAGCCCATAAATCATTGTAGTGATTCTTCAGTGAATCTTTCTTATTCCTTCATATTGCCAGACAATAAGAAACTTTTATTTCAGTTTGGGTACCTGATTAATTATTACTTTTTGTTTTCTTAAAGTCAGCTATCAAATGAAGACACTACACATTCAAGATGTGAATTTTCTTGGTTTCGAATTTTACAGAATATAGTGGCAAAAGATGGGAGAGGAAATTCTGGAAGTGTTAGTTGCGCTTCTTAGGTTATTTTCTTTAAAATTGGCACGCAGCCAAGCAACTAACACTTTAAATAGCAAAATACACTTCATAAACTCTTCCCATGTGCCCAGCCCAAACTGCAGAGATGACAAAAACTTGATACTTTATTAAAATGCTTTTCAGGGGATGTGGAACAGAGCTGATTTTAAGACTCCGTGATCCTAGATATAAGCACTACACACCATTTTTACAGCTATTTGTGACCTCAGTAAACAGATTGGTGAATTGAAACACATGAATTCTATCTCTTTGAGTAAATACCAAGTGCCTCCACCATAATCTTTCAATTTGACATAGATAATGTTAACCACAAATGAAGGTTATTACTATAAATATTTCATTAAGAGTATGATGAAAGAATTGCAGGTTATCTCCTGAAGTGAAGTAGCTGTTGATGGCAAAGACATAGCCCATGTAGTGTCTATTTCTGCCTCACTTTGAAGCTTCCTTCTGTAAGAGCTTGCAAAAGAACAGAATCTGGCAGACCTAAAATGGCTTTATGCTGCAATCGGTCTTTCTGAGTATGGAAGCTTTGAGAGTTCCAGAAGAGTACATTGTGTCTTGCTGTCTGATCTGAATCTTTTGTATTTACAAAAAGAACCTCTTGTCCTCCAAAGTTTAATTACTGTAGGTATCCAATGGAGGGCTTTCTTTTGTTCTAGAATATTACCCCTTTTCTTGAGCTTGTTAGAGGTTTGATGAAGTTGATAAATGGTGTCACTGCTGTGCATTTTGGTAAAATGCACCAAATACAAATCCTGCCCTAAAAAGCTTATGATGTATTCTAAAGGCACAACCCAGAAATACAACAGTAACTCATGTTTAATACTGCACTTTTTCAAAGTATATACCAATCTTTTACTAATTAACTCAGTGTAATACCAGATAGACGAAATAGAACAGAAAATAGTCCCTGAAACAAGAAAGCTTCATAAAATTAGTTTTCCAAAAGTGCTTAGAGGCAGGGAGACCACTTAGTAAACATGACTTGGAAGGCTATTCCAGGCCATGGGATAGCATAAAAGAAGTCTTGAAGATGGGTCAGGGTGGTGACGCCATGTTAAGTCTAATAGTAGGCAATGTTCAAATGTCTGGGAGTCTTCAACTTGACACAAAGATTATTCTTGTGTTAGGGCTCGATTTAGATTATTGATTAGATGTTGGATACCCAGTCTCAATCAGTTTATTAATGAAAGATAAATCAGTGTTGTTACAGAAAAGGTTAATACTTCATTCAATCCTGGGAGCAGGTTTGCAACTGACACTTGCTGTTCCAAAGTGATTATAAAAACTACCTGCTATATTAGCTATTTACCACAAACTAAAATCGTTAATTATTACAGACTCTTCTTATCTGACCTAGTGTCTTCCTCCTGTTTTTCAGGGTGTAGACACCTACCCCAATTACTTCTAGCACCTTACCTAGTTAAAGACACCTGTATTGATTATCCCAATTATCCTAGCACATTTTTTGTATTTTGCATCACTTCTGAAAGGTTCTGCATATGAAACAAGGGTTACATGTGGTTCACGTGCTAATAAGGTTTCACAGTGAAGCTTCTGTTAAATGAAAAGCATGCTTGAATTTGATTCATAGTTAGTATAAATGCAAAGAATAGAAAGCCGCCTAGAAATAGATAGTATTGGGTAACTGTTGGTAGAGAGCATCCGTTTGTACCGTAATTTTTAACATTAAGATTTCTTCTTTAATTTTCCAGATTCCTTTTTCCTAAATTCCTGGATCAGTGTTCACAAGGTAATTAAACTTTGTTTTTTGGGAAATGATGCAGAACAAAACCTGTCAATACCTGGGCTTTAAATGTTGCTTAAAGCAGGCATTTCTGACTTTTTCAGCCTAAGGGCCAAACATGTATTTTGCAGAACTGTCAAGAGGCCAGTATGAATACTTTGAGGTACATTCTTTGTCCTAAATAGTTGCTTTCGATGCCTCTCTCTCCACAATAGATCACTTGGGAGGGAGGAATGGCTGGAGAATAATGCATTCCAGCTATCCGCAGATGGAGTGTGGTCCCTAGGGCGCTGTCGTCAGCCAGCACAATGTAGAGCAGCCTCCTGGCTGCTGTAACCTGGGCTGACAGAGAATCAACAAGCAAAAACTAACTGTTAGTTCTCGGTTCCTACTAATGTCCTTCTCTCCTGGACCTCAGTGAACGGAAGGGGAGTCAGCCTTACCTGGGCACCCCTTAGGCTCAGGCAGAGTCAGGCATGCTCTTGTAGCCTAATGCAATTTAGAGCTAACCTCTTTTTCCTCCTTTGTGATGCAGCTGGTGGGGGCACATGTGAGCTGTGCAGTGGAAGGTGTCCTCCCACTTCCTTCCTTCCTTTCTTCCCATCCTGAGCCCCTCTCCACCCCCACACCCTCCAACTTCCAAACAGGAATTATTCAGATGCTTCAGTTTAAAAAGCAGAGCATGGCTCATGGACTAAGTTCCCTCTAAGCTGTGTGGCTGCTCAGCTGCCCATTAAGCCCTGTGCAGGGGCTCAGGGCTGGGGCTGGGAGAGCCCCTCCCTGCCGGCCCCAGCACAGACCTGCCATGGCCGGGGGAGAGGTGCCCCTCCCTTGGCCAGGCCCAGACCCAGGCCTGCTAAAGCTGTCACAGCTGGGGATAGGTGCCTGTCAACCGGTCCCAAGCTGCTGGGGAGAATCCTCTTTCCCCACTGCAGCCCCGGGGCAGCCTGTATCCCAAAACCCTCATCCCTGGCCCCCACCCCAGAGACCCCCCTGCACCCCAACCCTCTTCCCACACCATAAACCCCTCATCCCCAGCTCCACCCCAGAGCTCGCACCAACAGCCAGAGACCTCACTCTCCCACACCCCAACCCTCTGCCTCGGCTCTGAGCCCCCTCCCACACTCCAAACGCCTCGGCCCCACCCCCACCACATTAATTTTGTTATGTGCACCAATATGAAAGTGATGTGTCACACATCACCTCCATATTGGTACACATAAAATGCATTCCACATGTGGATGTAAAAAATTAGCGGGAATACTGCTCATGGATCATCTTTTTTATTCATAATCAAAGGGCTTGTCTTCACTACCGGGGTCAGTCAACCTGAGGTACACTACTCCAGCTATGTGAACAACATAGCCTGAGTCAGTGTAGATTAGGCTGATTTACCCCGGCATCTTCACTGCACTGCGTTAACGGGAGATGCCCTCCAGTCCACTTACCTTAATCTTCTCAGGACGGTGGAATACCAGGGTCGACTGGAGAGTGCTCTGATGTCGAGTTAGCGGGACTTCACTCGACTTGTTAAATTGACACCCGTTGCATTGATTTGCAGTGGTGTCAATCTGCTTCCTAACTACCTTGACAGTCGCAGATTAGGCACCGCTACTCTAGACATCACAGAAAAATTTATAATAATTTTCAGTCACTCCACGTCCTTGCGTATTGGACTCAAAGAACTGAGTAAAAATGTGTACAATGTGAATTTTGACTTATGAAAGTCACCTGTGCATAAAGGTAAGTATTGAAATTGCATTGAAACCTACAACAGTTATTACTTTTTCGTAATACTGAAAGAGCTTGTGAAAGTAGATTGTTGTCCAGTAGCTGTAGCTAAATAAGAAATACTCTGCTTTAATACAGTATTAACGTTTGATTCTACTCTGAAAAGTGATTAAAAATGGCACCATGTTCAAAAGATCCGGTTTGTGGTGGTATTCAGTCACATCTGCTTGCTTTGAAACAAAAGCATGTGTTTACTACTATTTTCTCTGGTCACAATGGGAGGCCAGAACAGCTGTGGGTATGAGTTGGGTTCTGTCCCTTCTCATATCTCCTCAAGCAAATAGTTATGTAAGTTCCAAATGGGAGACTACATTCAGTAACACCACCTGTGCAATCCCATTGAAAACTATAGTGGTACCTGTTAAACATGTTGAGAATAATGGTGTTGCATAAATTATAACTGTTTTTCTAAGTGAAAAGAGATTTTTTTTTTGCCAGCCTGCAAATTCAACCTGAGATATGAAAGTCAGTCTCTGTTCTTACAGATCATGAATGGTAGGAAAGATTCTGCAGACCATTTTCTGCCTTCAGTTACGCCTGTGGAGTTCACTGTATTAAACTCCCTTCACTCTGGCCTTGACATATACAGTCTATCCTATTCATATCTATTCAGAATGTTGCTGCAAAGTCCATTTTCCCAGTCTGTTGCTTTGACCATGTCACCCCTCTTTTTGCATCCCTTCTCTGGTTCCCCTTCTCAGTTGCATCAAACATAAGCTGCTTGTCTTCACTTAAAAGGTCCTTTACAGTCAACTTATCTTTCCCCTCCTTACCTCTCAGTTGCTGTTGAGTTGTGGACACTCTGATCAGCCAGCCTCTATTGCCCACTCGTTTAAATTCTCAAATAAGTACCTTCCTGCTTTCTCTCATGCTTCCTCTCTTGCTTGAGGAACTCCCTGTAAACATCTGCCAAGCTACTTCATTATTCGCTTTCAAATCGCTCCCCAAAGCTTTCCTTTGCCATGATGCCTACAAAAACTTGACAGTGGTTAAGCTGCTGGTGTGCTGTGACCATTGCCTATCATCAGTATTGTCTCACTGTTTCCTTGTCTTCCCCAGTCTGTCTGTCTATCAATCTGTCACTTGCTTTTAAGCTCTTTGGGGCAGGGACTGTTTTCGTTCTGTGTTTATACAGTCCCTTGTTCAGTGAGGTTGTGATCCATGACTTGGGCTCCTAGGGGTTACAGTAATACAAATAATAACTGGGGACAAACAGTTGTTCTTGTAGCTGTTTTGATGTAGAATTCTGTTATTCCTGTGTCGTAACAGACTACATCATCCTTCCCAAGTATGTTCGCTCTTCAGTGCTGAGAAATAGTAGCAAAAACGTTATTTTAATCACAAAAGTAAACTGAAGTGACTCGGGACTCTCAAAGGAAGCAAATCTGAGTGAGAATGGGATGATGACCATTATGGAAAGTATTATGATGCCATTATATAAATCTGTGGATTTTTTCTTCATCTGAGATACAATGTTCAGTGCTAAATTGCAGAATTAAAGGGAATACAGAAAGGAGCAACAAGAATTAAGGACATGGGAAAATTCTGGTACAAAGATTGAGAAGATTGGGATTGTGTAATTTAGAGATGAGTTGAATAGGAAGGGATATGGTCGAAGTATATAAAATAATGATACTGAGAAGCTACAGTCAGAACTTCTATTACCTCTGTTTGTTAGCATAAGAACAAAGAGACAATTAAATTAAAAAGTGGAAAATTCAGAATTGATAAAAAAATAAAATCCGTATTTAGACATAATTAGACTGTGGAACTCATTGCCACATGATGTTAAGACCACTAAGTCAGCAAGATTCAAAGAGGGATTGAACATTATGGATAATTAAAATATCCAGAGTTGTTTATAAAAATATTAAAAGTGGGGGGGGAAATTGGAGGAATACAAACCACCTGCTTCAAGCCATTCTATCAGGAGTAAGGAGGAGACTCCCCTGATGGTAATTACCCAACATCTGCTTGCTGCAGGGTTTCTTGCACCTTCCTCAGAAGTATCTGCTTGAACGGTCATTGTCTGAGACAATATACTGAACTAGATGGACCAGGGGTCTAATCCAGTAGGGCAAAGCCTATGTTCTGAAGAAGTTGCCATTTTCACATTATTTTTCAGAGGAAAAACTGCACATTTTAAAATAAGGAAATCTGAACACTAAATATAATCAGAGCTGAGTTTTGCCTGAGGCATTGTTCTGTTGCCTTTAGGATTTTGCGTGCCTCTGATGTCGCACGTTGTTTTTTCCTCCTTTGTATGGACCATATTTGGCTATCTTGCATGAAAACTCCTGTTTTAGGCATCAGTAGGCACAATAGCTTGATCTATTAACCTTTATTACTAGATGTACAGTTCTTTTCCATAGTCTAATCTCTGTACTTAATGGATATGTGTTGCTATTATAAAATCATATTATTTAACATGATTGATACTCACAGTAATTAATAGGTCTGGTCAGAAGTGGATTGGCAGAACTGTGATGGGAAATTTACCCAGCACCTGGCAATACTATGTAACCTTTAAACAGTTCTATTTCAGTTCCTTCCTTGCATAAGCTTTTAAAAATTGCCCAAACTCTTTGACATAAGAGCAGCCAATACTGGGTCAGACCAATGGTCCATCTAGCCCAGTATCTTGTCTTCCAACAGTAGCCAGTGCCTGGTGCTTCAGAGGGAATGAACAGAACAAGCAATCATTGAGTGATCCATCCCATGTCTTCCATTCCCAGCTTCTGGCAGTCTGAGACTAGGGGCACTCAGAGCATGGGATTGCATCCCTGACCATCTTGGCTAGTAGCCATTGATGGATTTATTCTCCATGAACTTACCTAATTCTTTTTTGAGCCCTGCTGTAGTTTTGGCCTTCATATGGCTATTTGTAGGTGGTGTCGGTTAGAGGGCTTTTAACTTCCCTGATATCTGTTGGAAGACTATTGCAGCAAAACATGATACATCCTGCAAATTCTTAGTATGTGCAGGCGACAGCTTTGAGTCAGAAAGTTGAGGAAACAAGTAGGGGGTCTTCCATTTTGGATCTGGTTTTGACCAACAGTGATGAATTAGTTGCGAATGTGAAGGTGGTCGGGAACTTGGGAGGAAGTGATAATGATCTGATAGTATTCAAGATCCTATGGAAAGGAGCATGTGAGAACAGCAAAACAAGGACAATGGACTTCAGACAGGTGGATTTCACCCGACTCAGAGAAACAGTAGGCGAGGTCCCATGGGAAGACCAATTAGGAAGAAAAGAAGTTGAAGGGGACTGGCAGTTCTTAAAAGATGCAATACTAGAGGCTCATCATCAAACTATTCTGACACAGAGGAAAGATGTGCAGCCACACTGGCCTCCTGTGGCTCTTCTCAAGTTGCTTTTCAGCAATCTAAAAACCAAAAGGGATACATGCAGGAAATGGAAGGAGGCATGTCACCAAGGACGTATACCTGGGAATAGCCCAAATGTTTAGGGACAAAATCAGGAAAGTCAAGGCAAAGAATGAGTTACAGCTGGCAAAAAATGTTAGAGACAACAGGAAGCAGTGGATGTATTGTATTAAGCAGTGGATGTATTGTATCTTGACTTTAGCAAAGCTTTTGACACGGTCTCCCACAATATTCTTGTCAGCAAGTTAAGGAAGTATGGGCTGGATGAATGCACTATAAGGTGGGTAGAAAGTTGGCTAGATTGTCGGGCTCAACGGGTAGTGATCAATGGCTCCATGTCTAGTTGGCAGCCGGTGTCAAGTGGAGTGCCCCAGGGGTCGGTCCTGGGGCCGGTTTTGTTCAATATCTTCATAAATGATCTGGAGGATGGTGTGGATTGCACTCTCAGCAAATTTGCGGATGATACTAAACTGGGAGGAGTGGTAGATACGCTGGAGGGTAGGGATAGGATACAGAGGGACCTAGACAAATTGGAGGATTGGGCCAAAAGAAATCTGATGAGGTTCAATAAGGATAAGTGCAGGGTCCTGCACTTCGGACGGAAGAACCCAATGCACAGCTACAGACTAGGGACCGAATGGCTAGGCAGCAGTTCTGCGGAAAAGGACCTCGGGGTGACAGTGGACGAGAAGCTGGATATGAGCCAGCAGTGTGCCCTTGTTGCCAAGAAGGCCAATGGCATTTTGGGATGTATAAGTAGGGGCATAGCGAGCAGATCAAGGGACGTGATCGTCCCCCTCTATTCGACATTGGTGAGGCCTCATCTGGAGTACTGTGTCCAGTTTTGGGCCCCACACTACAAGAAGGATGTGGATAAATTGGAGAGAGTCCAGTGAAGGGCAACAACAATGTTTAGGGGTCTGGAACACGTGAGTTATGAGGAGAGGCTGAGGGAACTGGGATTGTTTAGTCTGCAGAAGAGAAGAATGAGGGGGGATTTGATAGCTGCTTTCAACTACCTGAGAGGTAGTTCCAGAGAGGATGGTTCTAGACTATTCTCGGTGGAAGAGGACAGGACAAGGAGTAATGGTCTCAAGTTGCAGTGGGGGAAGTTTAGGTTGGATATTAGGAAAACCTTTTTCACTAGGAGGGTGGTGAAACACTGGAATGCGTTGCCTAGGGAGGTGGTGGAATCTCCTTCCTTAGAAGTTTTTAAGGTCAGGCTTGACAAAGCCCTGGCTGGGATGATTTAATTGGGTATGGGTCCTGCTTTTGAGCAGGGGGTTGGAGTAGATGACCTCCTGAGGTCCCTTCCAACCCTGATATTCTATGATATTCTATGATTCTATGAAGAGGTTCTTGAAATATGTCAGACAAAAAGAGAAAGGATGGTGTGGATCCACTGCTCAATGGAGAAGGTGAGCTGGTAACGGAAGATAATAGGAAAGCATGCAAGTCGTGGGAGGTGATAGTACTTCTCTACTCGGCACTGTTTAGGCCTTTGTTGGAGTACTGTGTCCAGTTATGGTCACCAGTGTATAAGAAGGATGTAGAGAAACTGGAAAGGATCCAGAGGCAAGCGAAAAAGATGATCATAGGGATGGAATGCAAGCCACGCAAGATAAGGCTAAAGGAACTGGGTATGTTTAGTTTGGAAAAGAGGCGATTAAGGGGGAACATGGTAGCGATCTTCAGATACTTGAAAGGCTACCTTAAAAAGATGAAGAAAAGTTGTTCTCTTTTGCCACAGAAGGCAGGAGAAGAGGCAGTGGGTTCAAACTACAGCATAGCAGATTTAGATGAAATCTTAGGAAAAACTTCTAACTGTAGAACAGTAAGACAATGAAATAGACTATCTCGGGTGGTTGTGGAAGGTTCTTCATTGGAGATTTTCAAAAGGAGGCTGTATAGCCATCTGTCTTGGATGGATAGACGCAACAAATCCTACACCTTGACAGGCAGTTAGACTTGATGACCCTTGCAGTCCCTTCTAACCCTGTGATTCTATGATTCACAACATCCCCTGGCAATGAGTTCCACAGGTTTACTGTGTGTTGTCTGAAGAAGTACTTCCTTATGTTTGTTTTAAACCTGCTTGTTAACTTCATTGGGTGACCTCTGATTCTTGTGTTTATGTGCAGGAGTAAATAACACTTCCATATTCCATTTCTCCATGCCATTCATGATTTTATACACTTGTATCACATCCCCCTTTAGTCATCTCTTTTCCAAACTGAACGGTCCCAGTCTTTTTAATCTCTCCTTATATGGAAGCTGTTTCATACACTGTAATTTATTTTTGTTGCCCTTCTCTGTACCTTTTTCAATTCTAATATTTTTTGAGATGGAGTGACCAGAACTGCATGCAGTATTTATGGTGTGGATGTACCATTGATTTATGTAGTGGCATTGATATTTTTTGTCTTATCTATCACTTTCCTAATGGTTCATAACATTGTTAGCTTTCTTGACTATCTTTGCACGTTGAGTGGATGTTTTCAGAGAACTATCGACAGTGACTCCAAGATCTTTCTTGAGTGGTCACACTAATTTAGAGTCCATCATTTTGTATGTATAGTTGGGATTATGTTTTCCAATGTTCGTTACTTTGCATCTATCAACATTGAAATTCATCTGCCGTTTTGTGGTATCCCTTTGTAATTCTTCACAGTCAGCTTCAGCCTTAACTCTATTGGGTAATTTTTGTATCCTCTGCAAACTTTGCTACCTCACTGTTCACCCCTTTTTTCCAGATCATTTATGAATATTGTGACAGGGTCAGGCTAGATGGCTACAGGAGTGTGATAGAAAGTAGATATATTAGCCCCAGATTAAGCATGTTCCTTTCCCCTGTCAGGATTCCTTCCCCACTCCAAACTCTAGGATACAGATGTGGGGACCCACATGAAAGACCCCCTAAGCTTATTCTTACCAGTTTAGGTTAAAAACTTCCCCAAGGTACACACTTTGCCTTGTCCTTGAACAGTATGCTGCCACTACCAAGCATTTTAAAAAAAGAACAGGGAAAGAGATCACTTGGAGACATCTTCCCCCAAAATATCCCCCCAAGCCCTACACACCCCCTTTCCTGGGGAGGCTTGAGAATAATATCCTTACCAATTGGTTACAAAATCATCAGAGACCCAAACCACTGGATTTTGGCACAATGGAAAAATCAGTCAGGTTTTTTAAAAGAAGTGTTTTATTTTAAAAAAAAAAAAAAAAAAAAAAAAAAGAAAGAAAGGTAAAAATCATCTCTTTAAAATCAGGATGGAAAATAATTTACAGTGTATTTAGGTTCAAAACACAGAGGATTCCCTTCTGGGCAAAACCTTAAACGTTACAGAAAACAGGAATAAACCTCCCTCTTAACACAGGGAAAATTCACATAAAACAAAAGATAAACTAATCCGCCTTGCCTGGCTTACCTATACTGGTTGCAATATTGGAAACTTGGATTAGGATGGGTTGGAGAAGATGGATTTCTGTCTGGCCTCTCTGTCCCAAGAGAACAACCACATAAACAAAGAGCATAAACAAAAGCCTTCCCCCCACAAGATTTGAAAGTATCTTGTCCCCTTATTGGTCCTTTGGGTCAGGTGCCAGCCAGGTTAGCTGAGCTTCTTAACCCTTTACAGGTAACAGGATGTTGCCTCTGGCCAGGAGAGATTTTATAGCACTGTATACAGAAAGGTGGTTACCCTTCCCTTTATATTTATGACACCTGAGTAAGATAATGGGCTGTTCCAGAACAATCAGGAAGTTGCTGGAACCAATTAAGATAGGCTAATTAGGACACCTGGAGCCAATTAAGAAGCTGCTAGAATCAGTTAGAACATGCAAGCTAATCTGGGCACCTGGTTTAAAAAGGACTTTATTTCAGTTAGTGAGGTACGCGCGAGGAGCTGGGAGCAAGGAGCTGAGATTGAGAAGGCATACTGCTGGAGGACTGAGGAGTACAAGCGTTATCAGACATCAGGAGGAAGGTCCTGTGGTGAGGATAAAGCAGGTGCTGGGAGGAGGCTATGGGGAAGTAGCCCAGGGAGTTGTAGCTATTACAGGAGACACTGTAGACAGCTGCAATCCACAGGGCCCTGGGCTGGAATCCGGAGTAGAGGGCGAGCCCGGGTTCCCTCCATTCTCCCCATCTCCCTATTTGATATAAGAGGAGTTGACCTGGACTGTGGGTCCCACCAGAGGGGAAGGTCTCTGGCCTGTCCCCTGACCCACTCGGTGGGTCAGCAGAGACGGCGGGGATTGTTCTCCTCCTTTTCCCCATGCTGGCCAGTGATGAGGTTAGTTGAGTGAATGGCAGGTTTGAGCCACTGGCAAAAGTGGCCAAACTGAGGGCTGCTGTGAATCTCTGAGGTGAGCAAATCCACCAATAAGCGCAGGACCCACCAAGGCAGAGGAGGAACTTTTTCCCAATATGTTGAACAGCACTGGTCCTAGTATGGATCCCTGGGGGATACCACTATTTACCTCTCTCCATTCTGAAAACTGACCATTTATTCCTACCCTCTGTTTCCTGTCTTTTAACCAATTACTGATCCATGAGAAGGACCTTCCCTCTTCTATGACTTCTTACTTAGCTTCAAAGCGTTTGGTGAGGGACCTTGTCAAAGGATTTCTGAAAGTGCAAGTACACTATATCCACTAGATCGCCCATGTCCGCATGCTTGTTGACCTCCTCAATGAATTCTAATGGATTGATGGGGCATGATTTCCATTTACAAAAACCATGTTGACTCTTCCCCCAACAAATTGTGTACATCTATGTGTCTGATAATTCTCTTCTTTACTATGCTATAATTTCAACCAGTTTGACTGGTACTGAAGTTAGTCTTACTGGCCTGTAATTGCCAGGATCACCCCTGGAGCCCTTTTTTAAAAATTGGTGTTACCGTAGGTATCCTCCACTCATCTGGTACTGAAGGTGATTTAAGTGATAAGTTATATACCATACTTAATATTTCTGCAATTTCATATTTCAGTTCCTTCAGAACTCCTGGGTAAATAGCATCTGGTCCTGGTGACATTTTACTGTTTAATTTAACAATTTGTTCCAAACCACCTCTAATGAGAGCTCAGTCTGGGACAATTCCTCAGATTTGTCACCTAAAAAGAATGGCTCAGATATGGGAATCTCTCTCACATCCTGTGCCGTGAAATCTGATGCAAAGAATTGATTTAGTTTCTCCGCAATGGCTATGTCTTCCCTGAGTGCTCCTTTAGCGCCTTGATCATCCAGTGGCCCTACTGATTGTTTGGCAGGCTTCCTACTTCTGAAATTCCTTTGCTGTTAGCTTTTCAGTCTTTTTTGCTAGTCTCCATCCATTCCCTCCATACACTTCTGCAATCCCCTTTTGCTTCCAAATTGTTCTCTGCAACAGTTCAGTCTAGGTAATCTCTCTTCTGCATGGACAAGGAATGCTCCAGATATCATCTTCTAACATCCTAGATATCCATTTTGTTTAAAGCTGCTATTTTTTTTTGCTGAGGACAAAACGGAATCATTATCACTGTGAAGCATAGGTTTTTGAGTTTCCCCTGCTGTTTCTGAACTTCATTATCTAACGCGCTATTCTCAGAGCTGTGCACATTCCTGATAACCTCATTGGTTAGGCAGGTGTATAAATAAAGGGAGTAAACAAACCGAAGCCCTTTTGGAAACACAGATTTTAGAAACAGAAGAGGGAGGGGAAGGGGTGATTCAAATACTAAAAGGTCAAAATCGTTAAGGAGTGAAATTGTGTATTTAACCATCTCCTAGTTTTCATTTCACAAACCCCCGCCCCCGCTTCACCTCCTCCCTGGCTTTGTCTCCTTCATCTCAACTTTGTGGTCTGCCAGTTTAATATAGGGCCTAATTTTGTAAATACTTACTTCCATGGGTAAAGATACTGGTATATGTGCCTGCATGAGTAGACCCTTAATTTGTAAGCTCCACAGAGCGGAAACAATTGTGTCTGTAGCTCCCTGGATCTTCATGGGATTGTACAGACAAATATGAGACGGTCACTGCCATAGAAGTAATTCTAAATAGGCAAATGCGGGAGTTGGGGAAAGGAGAAAGCATTATGAGGAGACTTCTTTTCTCATCTTCTTTATTAATGCATAGTGTATTTGCTTCCTGTTTCTGGTTTGGCTGATACCATTTTAACCATTGCCTCCTTGCCTGTTTCTTTTTAATTTTGTTTTTAATCCTTGCCTATTTTTTCATTCTTTTCAATCCTGATGGTAGTTGTCTGTAATGCTGGGTTGAGGTGCACATCTATTGTGCTGTCACTTACACACAATAGGAAGCTAAATATATGGTTCATTTGTTTTCAGTCAAAATTATGAACTAGTAATGTAAAGCAGCCATATGCAGGCTATCCATTTGGTGGCGCCAATTAAATGGGGAAATTTTTTTAAAAGAAAATATCCAACATGTGCCCTTACAAACCAAGTTGTAGTTGTTGTTGGGCATACTTCTTACCTTTCAGGTCATCTGTGTGATCCACATCGGAACTTGTAAGTGTGTCTCTGAGTTTGTTTGAATTGCTCTGTGCTTGCTGTTCAGCCTCTCAATCCCAGTTTCAGTATCTGACAATGAAGATGCTTCTGAAATTAGTCTAAGAACCTCATAAGATAAAGGTATTAGAAGGCCCAATTCTGACCTTTACAGTACCTCCCACCATAAGTATTTCTACCTTAAATGGTTTTCTCTTGCAAGTACCCTCTATTTTGTCTCATGTTAGTGTCCATGGCATAGGGGAAATACCTGAAATAGTTTATAAATTGGTCTCGGGACATGGGGGAATTTTCAAGCTCAGTACTACAGCCTGGGAGTTACTAGGGATCTTGCACCCTGTGCTCCGCCATCCCTTGGGTGAGGTATTAGACAGAAGTTTCTTCAGTGTAATTCTGCTCAGAAATTAACGGTTCCTGTGGTACTTTAAGAAAAGAGAAGGAGGATAACACCAATATTCCAGCCAACATGCTTTCCATTAATAAAACTGGTTCTGGTGCCCAAGGCTTATTGGCGATAGAAGCTAGTACTTTATTTCTGATTCTCTTCAGAAGGCATTTGCAACAACAGCAGCTGGTTCCCATTTAACTTGTAATTTGTCTCCATGCTGTACTTGTTCACCAGGTGTAAAAGGGCATCTTCTGTATTCAAATCCAGGACGGTTCCTGTAGATGAAAATTGTAGCTGTTGTTTAGCCCTAAGTCTGGGAGAACAGATAGCCTTGTGATTTTAAAGAGGGAATTTCTCTTTATGGAAGCACCAGCTGAAGTCTGTTACTTTTCTCCAAGGTTAGACTCAAGGAAGTTAGGTGCCCCACTAGTATTTTTCCAGCTGTTATCCTCATTTATGTCATCTTGTGGAACTATTATGGAGTGGAATGCAAACTGGGTGTCGAAAAGAACAGTTTTGAAAATAGAAAGGAAAAATATTTTCTATTTTTGTCTCTAAAAGTGACAATTGTCTGACTGTCCGAAGTCTCAGCTCTAAAATGGTATGACAGACGTATGTGTATTGAGCTTGTCATGACGCTTAAATGTTCATTTTTCTTTAAGTCCAATTTTATTATATTGGCTTTTTCCTTCCCTTTTATTTATTTTAAATTGGTTCTTGCGCTGACTGATCAAACTTGGCTTCTGTTCAGTGATACCACTTGATCTTTAAAAATCTGAAGGATTCCTGCTGCCTGTTGCCGGAGGAAGAGTTGTCTTTAGAAAAATCTCCCCCTGCAACTGTAGAGCTGCACCATACCAGTAATTTCAGTGTTTTAAGAGTTCCTGAGTACAGGAGTCCAAAGGTTGATTCCTACCCCTACATCCTCCTGATAGTAGGCAACTATCTAGATGAATTGATGTACCCCCTGGAAAACCTCTGTGTACCCCCAGGGGTACATGTACCCCTGGCTGAGGAGAACTGGTGTGGACTAGCGCTGTTGCTTGTATAGGGGATGATAGATCTCTTTGAAATTTCTCATGGAAGTAAGCCTTTCCTTTGCTGCATCAAAAGTAGTATCAATTCTTTGTCTTCAGAGCACTTCACAAGATTGAGCCCCAGAGCTTCATTGTGAGGAAGGTAAATATCCCAATTTTACAGATGGGGAAGCTGAGTAAAAGCTGCTCAGGGCCATACAGTCAGTAAGAAACCTGAGATTAGAACTCCACAATTCCAAGTCAGAATGACTAGGATACAATATCTTTCACAGAGTAATGTTCTTTAAGTGATTTGGTTTTGAAACCCTCAATTTTATGTAGTATAGGAGACTAACAATATCTCTGAACATTGATGGGGAACACTGGTTATGTATCACTTTCTGCCTTGTTCCTCCAAAACTTTTTCCACTAAAGACCGTCACTGCAAAGGGGTGAATATTTTTAAAGTTGTGATTTTTTTAACCGCTTGTAAGACCAATGAGGAATATTGGTACTCAGTGTGTTTTGAGACGTGTAACAATAAAATATAAGCTGCATGATGGCATTAGTAGCTTTGCTATGACTTAATTTTGTTATCCAGTTATTAATTGGCTTCTCTAAGGTGGAAATACCTAGCAATGGTTACTCTCCCTTTAAGAACAGAGCTTTTTCTCCTCTAACCTTCTCTCCTTTTTGAGTATCAAATGACTGTATTCTAGTTGGACTGTAAACTAAATATTCACAAACAAATGCTTACTTACGTGCATAACTTCACACAAGTCAGTAAAGTTAAGCGCATGCTGAAGTGCTTCTGGGGCGGGGGCCCCAAACTGGAATAATCTTATTTGCTAAATACACTATTCCCCTCTTTCTAACTGCAACCTATGTCATGTCATGTCTCTTTCAGCTTGTAAGATTGTTGGAGTTCAGGGACTTATTTTCTATATATTTATATAATGCCTGACGCAACTGACAACGCTTCCCCCCCCCACCACCGCCTCCTTGGCCCCTAGAAGATACTGCAATATAAATGTTTAATAATTCGGAATAATTAAATCTGTTGATTATTCCACATAACTTGCTCAAAATGCTGTCCGCTTTAGATTTTCTCATTTGTAATAAGCTTTACTTATTGGGGTGAGATGCAAACAAATATAAATTACTTTTGATAAACTGAGTAGTCAATTGCTTGACAATACTTGGATTCGTTATGAAATATATTCAAAAGGCGAAATAACCAGTGTCAGTCAGGTTTATTGTTCTCAGCCAATAATAATATTGCATAGGGAAAAGGTTCTATCTATGACACCAGTCTCCAGGAAACTCTCTCATGCAATGACATTATATTCACTTTATACAGGAGGGGCGGTCCCAAAGTTGTACATTTCACCTGGTGTTATTTTTATGATGTTTTTTTTTACAGGTTACACATCTCTTTACATGTCACTAAATTCCAACCCACTGGTTTGTCCCAGTTCCCTAACTAGTTGTTCAGGTCCTTCTTTATCTTAGTTTTATATACTAGCATTCCAGATACTGGTCTGTGAAGGTACTTCACTAGCTTGTACTAAGACATAGGAAACTGGTCAAAATCAAGATTAAATTTGTTCTATCTGCTTATGCCAGATATTTACTTCAGCAAATTAAGTGAGATACTTAGGATAAAGTGAACAGGATTATGGTATAGGCCAGTTTAGTTTGTATCACTGTTAAAATATTTGTGCTTAATGTTATTGGTGCTTCTTCATACACATGGAGCAGTGTATTTATGTATATGCTAGCCAGCATATACTGGTCAACAGTTACAACCTGGAAAAATGTTTTTGCTATACTACTTAACCAGCATATGTTTGTTATTGTTCTCCACCATTGCAGACATTATTTGAGTGAACTGTTCCCCAATTTCTTCATGCAGGGCTGGTGAGCAATGTGGTCTTCACAAGTCATGCTACAGAGCAGAGACACCCACTCCTTGTACAACTACAGAGCCTCATACGAGCAGCAAATCCTGCTGTTTCATTTATCTTGGCAGAAAATGGCCTCGTAACTAGGTAATACTGGCTGAAGTTTCCAGTTCTTTGCGATTTTCAAGTTGCTGTTCTAAAAATGGAAAACACTCTCTTACAAGAAAAGCTGACCATCTTTGACTTTCACCTATAAACAGAAAGTGGACTTCGTACATAAACTAGAAAAATGCTTATTTTTCTTAGTGATTACTTCTTTGATAACAGGATACCTCATCTGTTCTTGGAATTTTGGCATTTTAAGAATGTCATCTACACTTCAACCAGATGTTCTGATACAGCATGATTCACGAAGGATTTAAGTGTCAAAGGAATACATTAAATGACCATAAGCTACAAATAATACAGTATGATTTAGGAAAAGTTAAGGTTTAAAATGGGTGTAGCTTGTCATTTGCAGAGTAATTTTCATGTTAGGTTTTACTTTATACAGCAGTGCAGGTAAGATTCTCTTTCTACAGATTGTAGGTTTATGTTAATATTTGTTCCATTAGAGACCAATTGTGCAACCTCTACGCACATTGAGTGGCATGGATGAGTAAACCCACTCAACTTTAATGGGACCAAAGTCAATGAGTAAGTCGTACTCAATATCAGTAAAAGTTGAATTGAGGATCCGATGAAGTTCTTATAAGGGCTTTTTTGCTGTGTTATATATTTTATTTAGTATATTTACTTGTATCCTAGTTGCAAATAGAAAATTAGTTGAGTAGAGAATTCCTTTCTTTTTAAACAAAAACTTCTAATTTACCATAAATAGTAAACGTTATTTTACTGCAATGTGACTAGCACATCCTAATTTATATAAATGGTTTACAGATAAATGGCTATTGTTACTGTGTTCTGTAAATTAAAAATCTCAATATTTTATCTTTTTAATAGGAATGAGGATATTGAGCTTATTCTCTCTGAAAGCAGTTTTTCAAATCCTCCGATGATGAGAGCTCGATATTTAATGTATCCTGGCTGGCAAGTATCTTAGTTGAGAAATAATAAAAAAGCATTTTTTAATTAACATGAAGGATTTTAGAAGCCCCCACTAGCTTATATTTTCAAGACAATTCATACCTGTGGACCAATGACTTTGTAAATGTCTTTTTTTTTTTTTAAGAGCCTGTGAGTAGTGTTTTAGATCCACTAGTGCCATCTTTTGCCTACTTAGGATCCTCTTCTGTTGCCATTTAAATGGGTGGCAAAGTTGCTGTTTCAATGAGAGCAAGAGCTAGCCCTGTGAGAATAAGAGGAGTAGGTCAGTACTGACTTGAAGTAAATTCAGTCTGACATCTGTTCAGCCTAAATTAAATGATCTAGTGGTATCGTTTCAGTTACGAGCACACAGTTATCCCCAGTGAAACATCAGCCTTCTTGATTGGCAGCCTCGGCGGAGGCCAAGGACAGAAAATACATGGAAACAGAACTCTGTTCTAACACCTAGTGGTATCTTCTACAGTTCAGGGTTGCAACACGTTGCTGGGGATGGTATGTTGCTGCTGCTGTCTGTGCTGTATCTGTGTGGCAAATAGAAGACTTTGTTCTCCAGAACTGCCAACCTGGCACCAGTCCCAAATCCTGACCAATTGTTTTCTAGTTACATTTAGAGTATTAGAGGCATAGTGTGCAGCCCTTAAACCAACATACCTGGTCAGTCCAGAACAGCTTCTTGTTCAGAATTAATTACACCTTGACTCCAAACTGGGTTTGAAAGAGGTTTCTTAAATAAACCATCATGGAGTAAGGGTAAGGCTTCTTTTAGATCCCATATCGCTCCAAAGGGAAGAGGATTGGGTTGGAGAAAAAACTGTTTCAAACCTCTTGATGCTGGGATTCTGTCTCTTAATGTAGTGCACCTAGGGGGGAAAAAGTGCTAACAGCAGGAACTTCATAGAAGCGGTTCCTGATATCAGTCGTGATACAAAATTACATATATAATAGTTGGTGTTGGTGCTGCTTTGAGCAGGGGATTGGACTAGATGACCTCCTGAGGTCTCTTACAACCCTGAAATTGTATGATTCTAATTCTTACCTTGTTTACCGTTTGTATTTCTCTTCTTACAAGCAATGAATTTAGCAATCTCTTCATGAGAGCTCCTCTGTTGTTAAAATAACAAATATTCTTCATTTTTAGAAACCTATTAGATAAAAAGCAGATAAAGCATGATAATGGACACTTACAGGAACTTTGATTGCTCACATGAAGTCTGGGGAAACGAAATCAAAAATATCTTTGGAAAATAAAGTTGATTTCCCTTTTTTGTTAAAAAGGTATGATGGTAAGTTTGGAGCTGGTTCTGTCTTCCCACCAATGGTTCAGATCTGTGTGTGGTTTAGCCGTCCTCTGGAAAAAACACGATTTGTGACCAAATGTAAAGGTAAAAATGGATTTTGGTGACTTTAAGATTTAAAATATTGTGGGTGTTTAGTTAAGGAGACCCTGTGCTATGCTAATCATGAATGATGTGAAATTTTTATCTAGAAAATAATTTCTCCTCAAAGTTCTTCATATGCTGTGTATTTTGACTTTTTTGTCTATTCTGGAAACTTAAAGACTCATGACCTTGTTTAAATAAGTGTAAGCTTTTAATATTAAATCTAACATTTTAATGTGCAGTCAAACCACTTGAGGGTAATTATCCCATACACTTCAATACTTAGAAGCTTTTTCTAAGTTGAAATAAACACTTTTTTCTTCTGTTTTCTTGTGTTAAAGTATAGCTACCTTGCAACTTTATATATAATTTCTTGCAATGATTACAAAATCAGACCACTTCTAGAGTGAAAATGTGCTTTTAGAGTAGAAATAATGTCTTTCCTTCTGTCACTTTAAAAATTGTTTTTCTGAGAATCTTCTTTCTCTCCACACTAAGAGTCAATTATGTGGGAGGGATACTTTTTTATTATAAGTACCCTTCGAGTATACATCCTTTTCTCCCGCGTAGGGAAGAGAAGTTACAAGTAGTGTGGGCTTCAAGGGACGTAGCATAGCAAATAGTGTGAAGTGGGTTATTTAGAGATTGGGACTCTAACCTTCCACTGGTAGCCAAAGTGATCTGTGCTGAATGAGCTGCACCAGGGAAGAGGAAAAATAAGTTTAATAACCTGTTTTTATTTTTATTTCATACAGCAATTAAGTCATCAGTTAAGTCAAGTCCTTTTTCTGGAAACATATACCACATTTTGGGCAAAGTTAAGTTTTCAGGTAACTGGAGTGTACTTTGTATGCATGGTCTTGAGATTACACTTGTTGTTTTCACCTACTCCCAGAATACTAAAATATATAATTTGTAGTAGTTTGGTTTGTAAAGGAACTATACGCATCTATGCACATGTGCTACCTGTTAAAATAACTGAGGTAAGTCAGCTATACCAGCCCAGTGTTTAAAGAAAATGTGTTCTCTTTTTGGTAGATTCTGATAAGATGATAGAAGTCTGTCATAATACATCATCTAATTCATTAAGCCTTGTGCCTGTTCAGGAGGGGCCTACTCCTCCTGATTCAAGAAATGATAACAGAGATCGCAGCAGTCAGCAGGAGTACTTCCTTGTATTCATTGGCTGCTCTCTTAAGGAAGAGGATATAAAAGACTGGCTCAGACAAACTGCAAAGCAGGTTTGCAGACGCACTTATAACTGTTGATTTTTTTCTGTGTTGCCTCATTTAAAAATCCAAAATGAAATTTGAGTGTTTTAATGTTCTTATTGTTAAAGTAGACTGGAAACTGGTTAACTATGCACTGTATAGAGCACACATGATTCTACCATTAGAAATGATCTTTTCAACAAGATGGCTGAAAAGGATCACTGGTGCCACCTGTAATTCGAACTTTGTTTTTAAAGCATGTCACAGCATAATCACGGTGAGAACTCTTTCCTCCAGAATACTCCATAGCAAATTGAGTATGTCCAAATCCAAGAAGACTTGGACTGAGACATGGTTGCCCTGCATATGGGTAGGGTCCAGAGCTGTTGAAGCTCAGACAATTCAGTGTGTGGAACCTGCACTTGGGTGTAATGATAATGAGCGGCAGTAACCACTGTAGTTAGTGTATAACTGTTTCCATTCCTCCCTTCTGGTCTCAGTTGCTCAAATTTTGGGCATTACATTTTCTAGGCTTGGTCTGTGCTTGACGGTAAAGATTTAAAAAAAAAAAAAAAACAAGAAAAAGTTTTGAGCAAAAACTATTCAGCTATCTTTCATCATGAGACAATTTTTTTGGTGGGAGGGGATGTGTTTTCTTCCTGTTTTTAAAACATTTTGCAAACTGCTGCTGTGAAAAGAAAGTTTAAATATAGCATGGAAATAACCTGTGTTCAGGTGAAAGCTGGTTTTGATTTACATGATCTTGAAAATCATACGTTCAGTTTGGCGGTACATTTTTTTTTCTAAGTTTGTGAAGTGGTCTGTTAAGTAAGTCCAAAATGTGTACGTGTGTGTGGCTAACATAGCCACATCGTGAAGAGTAAAGGGTTGGGTGCATGCACTTTTGTAAGATGGACAAGAGTGTCTTGTCTGTGAGATATTTATAGGGACTGCAGTCAGTGCTTCTGTAGGCTTTTTAGAGGCTGTGACCAGTCTGAGCTCCTGAGGAGTATGGGAAAAGATGTTACAGTGCTTTCCAATCAGTTCCACAGTACTGGCGAGTGTATCTCTTTCAATTCTTTTTTTTTTTTTTTTTTTTTTAAGAAAACTCCATACAAAAACTGAGAACATTAAATTTGCACAGTTCAGCACTTGAGCCAGGAACTATTAAAATTATGATTGTATACATTGTATTAACTCGAGCTCCTTGTCCATAAATGTTTTGGTACAATCTTTAATTAGATGGTCATGATTTCTCTGATATAATAAATGACAATCTTTTCTACAACTATAAATTCGTATGTGTAGCATCTTGGAATGCAGCGTAGGCTGAGAAGTTGAGACTCTCCAGAAATCAGAGGGGAGTCCTTATCAGAGCCAGAATTAGAACTCGAGAGTTTCTGGCTTCCAGCCCTGTTCTCATGCCATGCTATTTTTGTTCCTCCAGCATGGGGTGTGTTTTCTTTTTAAGTGGGAAATGTACATGCTGTATGTACACACATGTTATTTCTAAATCATGCTGCTTCTTACATGCCAATGGCATTTATCTGTTCTGAGAACTAAGTTCATGGAAGATTGGACGTTTTTAAAAATAAGCACATTTCTCCAAGGGTGAAAAACACTCCTCTTCTTCAGCTAACTCAGCAATGATTGAACTGAATTCAATCAGACCTTGAAAATAAAAGCATAATCTTTGGACTGAGAGCAAACATGAAAGATTTTAACCCAACCAGTAGCGCTCTCAAAAATTTCCAAACCTCCTGTAAATGGAATTTATAATGAAAGTGCCTTCTCATCCCCTGCAACATCAACAGTAGAGACTGATTCAGGGGTTTTAAATAACTTAGTATTTCAGTTTCTGCATATTGCCTAAAGAAGTGAGGTATAGGTCTCTTTATTAAGTCTAAAAACTTGATTGTTCTGCCTCTTATGTCATTTTTTTGTTTTTTACAATAGCTTATTTAACTAGTCTCGTTAAAATACCTTCAGAATTTTTGTTCTGTTCTGTTAACTAAAACACATTTGTATAAGATTCTTGTTTTTTACGTTTGTATTTGTAAAAATTGAATCTAGAGTGCCTTAAGTAAACAATGCAATTTAATAACCATGTCCACTTATTTGCATTCATATCCATTTTTTAAAAATACCCTGTGTTAGGATTAAGCACAATTATCTTTAAAAAAAGAAAAGGAGTACTTGTGGCACCTTAGAGACTAACCAATTTATTTGAGCATGAGCTTTCGTGAGCTACAGCTCACTTCATCGGATGCGGTGTGCATCCACGGTATGCGTCCGATGAAGTGAGCTGTAGCTCACGAAAGCTCATGCTCAAATAAATTGGTTAGTCTCTAAGGTGCCACAAGTACTCCTTTTCTTTTTGTGAATACAGACTAACATGGCTGTTACTCTGAAACCACAATTATCTTTGTTTACCGATTGCTACCTTTTTCATATTTGCGAGAACTCGGTAGTTTTACTTTTCTGGTTGTTTGCTCTTTTGTTGTTGTTTTTTTGGTACCTTAATTATACCATAGTGTGATGTTGCCATGAGCATTAAATGTATTTTTGGTATCTGAATCTATGTATAGAAACCTCAGAGGAAAGCCTTGAAAACCAGAGGAATGCTGACCCCGCAGGAGATCAAAAACATTCATGTAAGTACAAGCCATTAGCATCAAGGCTTTGTTTTGATCCTCACTTCCTTAAGTGCACATTTATATGATAGAAGGCTATAGCAAGAACTGTGTTCTAAGTTTCTGACTTGATACATTCAAAACTATTTTTCCTGATGCTGTTAAGCTTCCAGATAAGTGGTGGGAGTGCTGTGTAAGCATTCGTTTCCAAATAGCCCCATGCTCCCACTTCCAAAACTCTATTATGGAATTGGATTATCACATCATAGTAATAATCCCATTTTCAGAATAGTGATGGATGTATTTCCTTTAATTCTTGGTAGCTATATAGATACATACTGTTTGCTCATCTATGCTGTCATCTACATGTGAGAGGCAAAAATAAACTCATTTAAGATAGTTCTTTCTGTGGACACTATATTCGTCTGCCCCTGCAGCTGCTATTCTTAAGCTGTCCTTTGCTGGTCTTGCTGTTGGTACAGTCTGTTTTTAGACAAACCAGGAGTATTTACAAGTTGCTCTGTGGCTTCCTGTTGGAATAGAAGGTGATTAAACACTAAAACCTCCTGTATGAAATGTGAAGTTTGTCAAGGAAGCATCTGGTCATGTCATAGGACTGGAAAAAGATCCTTATAATCATAAGCACTTAGTGCCTCAATCTTAGATTGCTCTTGCTCTTCAGTATATATCTTGAAGTAGTAATGCATCTGGAATAGAACCATGTATCTCTAGTTAATAAAAAGCAGGAAAGAAAATGGATTTAATGATCTGATACGGGAAACTACTAGTACTTGTAGTTACACGGCAAGCTATTCAGCATTTTTTAGCCTATACTCTTCTTGCATTTTAATGAAGGCTTATTTTGATTATTTGTCCTCACAACAAATATATGGATAGTTGCAGGAGATCTTTGTGGAGAGTCAGTCTGGAAAATGTCACAGGGTGCAAAGCTGTTAAGTTGCACGTCATTAGGATGTGCCTTTATTTCAAAATATATCAATTTTAAATTTAATTAAACAAATTGTTTGATAAAAGCTTCACATTACCAAGGTCTGAATATGTTTCAAAATTAGTTTGAAACGCAGTGAAATCTATGCAACAGGCCGCCTTAGGAAACCTGTCATAAGAGACCATCCAAAAGCAACCCCACAACTACCTTTATTATAAGGCTACCTCCATGAAGCAACCTGTTTCTTAGTTCTTTAAGTAGTTAAGACATATTTTAATGTATTTTTAAAGCATTCTCTGTTCTTCAAATAAGGACAATTACAGTACATTATACTACAATGATTGTGACTACACTCCTTACCCCACTTTTGTTGCTTAAGGAATTAGTGCTCATGCCACCATTTTCTTAAATGAAATGAGGACTGATGTACAGAGTATTTATAGTTGCTTGTGCAATGAGTGTTCCCACATTTCTTAGGCAATCACGGAGATACAGTCAGAGATGTTCAGGTATTATGGGGACAGGAGTGATGTAAGCACCTTGGCATTTAGATGTAGAGTCTCAATTAATAAAGGATTAGAGGGTAATTTAATCAATTCAAATCAACATGGGTTTATGGAAAATAGGCTATGTCTAACTTGATCTCTTCTTTGAGATCACAGGTTTGACTGAGAAAGGTCATAGTGTTGACATAATACACTGAGACTTCTGTAAGGCTTTGACAGACATGACATTTTGATTAAAAACCTAGAATGACCTAGAACTAATATGGCACATATTAAATGGATTAAAAGATGGCTAACTGATAGGTCTCAGTGTAATTGTAAATGGGGAAAAGTTATCCAGTGGGTATGGTTCCAGGGAGGTGCCGCAGGGATCAGTTTTGGCTCTCTTTTATTAGTGATGTGGAAGAAAACATAGGCATCACTGAAAAAGTTTGCAGATGATACAGATTTAGGGTAGTGGTAAATAATGACGAGGACATGTCACTGATATGGAGCTATCTGGATTGCTTGGTAAACTGTGCACGAGCAAACAATATACATTTTCATATGGCTAAATGTAAATATCTACATCAAGGAACAAAGAATGTAGGCCACACCGACATGATGGGGGACTCTATACTGGGAAACAGTAACTCTAAAAAAGATATAGGGGTCATAGTGGATAATCAGCTGAAATGCGCTCCCAATGTGATGTTGTGGCCAAAAGAGCTAATGTGACCCTGGGATATATAAACAGGGGAATCTCAAGTGGAAGTAAAGAGGTTATTTTTACCTCTGTATTTGGCACTGGTACAACCGTGTTCAGTATTTGCAGTTTTGGTGTCCACAGTACAGAAGGTTGTAGATAAATTGGAGAGGGTTCAAAGAAGAGCCATGAGAATGATTCAAGGATTGAAAAAAATGCTTTATAGTGAGTTGCAAAGAGCTCAATCTATTTAGCTTTACAAAAAGAAGGTTATGGGTGACTTGAGTACAGTCTATAAGTATCTACATGGGGAGCAAATATTTAATAATAGGCTCTTGAATCTAGCAGAGAAACATATACATTGATCCAATGGCTGGAAGATTTACCAAGACTCATGATGGATTCTCCATCACTGACAATTTTTAAATCAACTGGATGTTTTTCGAAAACATACGCTCTAGGAATCATTTTGGGGAAGTTCTGTGGCCTGTTATACACAAGGTCAGACTCAATGACCATAGTGGTCCCTTCTGGCCTTGGAAACTATTAATCTATTCTAGACTGAGATGAAGAGGGCCAGTCCATGTCTCTTGAGGGGTTTGTCTGCAGACACAAGAAGGTAGCCCTGTATCAGTTAACATTAATGGCTTGTTCAGACTAGGATAAAAGGCGTATTTTTAAATTATATTAACTAAAACAGGGCTGGGCTAACTTGCTGTTTCCAAACTAGTGTTACATTGTTTTAGCTAACAAAGTTTTAAGAGTATACCTTTTATCCTAGTCTAGACAAGCCCTTGGGGTCCTCTTTTACAACTGAGAGGACAATAAACGTTTTGTTTTTTCCTCAATTTTCCTAGTAGAAAATTAAATTATAAGGTAACAGCTAAAGATACTGCAATCATGTCAGTATTTAAGCCTGTTTTGCAAAGTGACTACTCATTTAAACAAAAGGTCAAGCACTTTTGTACTGGGTTGGTAAGTTTCTCGAAAGAGGCATCCCCCTTCTGTTTAACTGCATAGACTTACATAACCATGTTTTAGACATTTAGAGCTACTGACAGTCTAATGGGACAGTATTTGCCTTTGAATGCAGGTGAAGCGCCACTTGGATCCACTTCCAGCTGGTTACTTTTACAATGGAACACAGTTTGTGAATTTCTTTGGGGACAAGATGGATTACCATCCACGTATCCTTTAATATGTATTTAAATTCATGAGTATTTTTGTAGAAAGTATGCTGCAGATTTAGACAAAGCTGATGTATGGAATACTGAGGCAGAACATTATCCCTAAAAGAGCCAGCTGACTAGCTGGTGATCATGCAAAGTGAAGGGTTTTGATGTTTTAAATCAGCATATGACCATTTGCCATATCAGGCTCTAACATTAATAGATCACTCCTACAGTCACCGTGTAAGAAGCTGAATTGAACAAACCATAGGTCATTAGATCATATAGAAAATCAAGTACAGTATAACCCTGATTTTTCAAAAACCCTGTTATCCGAATCACTCCCTTGTCTCCATGCTCTGCATGAGGATAATGTGGAGGTTCAGATGATAGAGCAGAGACCCCCGGCTCTGGTGGAGGCCACCCTGTTGCTGAATGGCCTTTGCAGTAGCTCAGGAAACCTTGTGCAGCCCTCCTGTCGTGGGACTGAGTGAGTGGAGCCATGGCAACAGAGCTGCAGGGCTGGTGACACCTGATCCCTGCATGTGCAAGGTCCTGTTGGGGCAGATCGGAGTAATGGCCAGAAGTCTCCTCTTTGCCCCATGAGGACAGCAGCCTTCCTCTCCTCTCCTCCCCACCCACACCCCTTTTGCTTGCAACAATCAAGAGGGTAGTCCTGGTGTCATGGGAGTGAGTGAACGGGGCAATGAGCTACAGAGGGCTCCCTTCACTGCCACTCCTGCCCTCTAAATTATCCAAACTCCTGATTATCCAAACAAAATCTGTGTCCTCTGCGATTTTCAGATAATCAGAAGCATACTATACAAAAAAAAATCTCAATTTAAACCAAATAATCCTTTAACTACCTTTCAAGATAATGAGTCACAAAAAGAATATATACTTAGAGAAACCAAATAAAAAGACAGCAAGATCTCTGGATATTCTTGTTCCTTGGATATTGAAGTTTCATTAATGTAAAAAACCTTCTAGCCTGATTGATGTGCAAAAACCTCCCGTGCATACCAACTAATCACTGTCTTCAGAGTGTGCACACAAAATCAGAAGCATGTGCGTGATTATCCTCCAGTATTTACTTGTGAATTAAAATACGGCTGCACTCTCTTTGTTATTTAAAAACCCTTGCTTGGGTTCTGCACCCTTTACTTGATATGAGCAACCAGCTATGGGGAGCATACATTGAACTCTGAAATTAGCGATCTTAAATCAGCAGAATTTGTTCCTTGTCAGGACGAAATAAAGTATACAAAGATCAAAGGGTTTTTTTTTTTTAAATTTTCTTTCCTGAATATCACTGATTACTTTTTTCCTGAATTGGTGTATTGCCATATGTCTCAATATTTGGCCATAACTCTGGAGTCCTATTAACAGACCCCCCACTGTACAATTCCTCATGTGTCCATCACATTTTGTAATATTTTTGTCCTAAGATTCTCTCTAAACTATTATTTATTTGTATTATTGCAGTGCCTAGGAACCAGTACCCCATTGCATTTGGTACTGAACAAAAAGACCATCTCCGCCACAAAGAACTTACCTCAAGTCTGCTTTTATGTTCTCACTTTTGTTTTTATTATTTCTTGATCTTCAGTAACTGATTGATTGTAATTTACTTGGAAAGCTGCAGGTGGATACTTCAGTTCTTCTTTGAGCAAGAGGGCTGACCTGTCCTTCCACAACTTCTGTGGCACTTAATTTTAATTCTTAAATCATCGGACCTCTCTTCCCTTCTTGGATGCATTCCCTAACCATAGTCATTTGGTAAAGTTAAGGGAGAACAAAGCAGCACATATGCTAAACCTTGGCCATAAATATTAACCTACTTAATCAAATTCATGTAATTCTGATATGCAAGACCAAGTAATAGATGAGACTATCCCAAATTAATGTACCACAGCATCAACCACCCTTTCACAGCCATTAAAACAGTCTAATAACAGGAATAATACCCTCTTTCTCATTTACTCTCCCCTCCTAAATGAAATTCAGTACAAATGATACATACTTCCAGAGTCTAGATACTGTGGGATGGGTCTACATTTTTTTTAGAGTACATTTAAAAGCCAGATTGAAAGAGCAGCTGGTGATAGGAATCCTGATTTTGTTAACAGAACTTTCCCCAGGGACATCAGATTGAAGCTTGGGATGATTTTAGAGAAGCAACGGATGGGGCAGAGACTGGATGTCCTGGAGATATCCTTACTGTCACTTACCTGCCCTGCTGGTATATGTCACAGCCCTTATTATTTTTTCCTATTGAGTTTAAGAAAGTTACCTATGTAACTCTTACAGCCTCTTTGAGGAGGAGTACTGGTAATCCGTTCTGACTCCAGGATATGCTAATACATTGCATTGTTGCCCACAGAGGAAAATTCATCCTGTTAATATGCAGAGCTAACGAGTTCAGTTGCTTAGTTAGTCCAACCTGTTCTGATTCTAACGCACATTTTTATTTGGGTGAATACTTTTCCTTAGTATTTTGACATCAGTAATGGACCAATTCATGAATGACTACTTGGAAGAAGCTAACAGAGAAATTGAGAAGTACAACAGAGAGCTAGAAGAACAAGAATATCATGACCTCTTTGAGCAGAAGACATAAGCATGCATGTTCGTGGTATTAAATGCACATAAACATTGTGGATTTCTAAACTGTCATCTGACTATCAGTAACCGAAAAATGCTGGCAGCCTTGCTGGTTAACAAGAAAATGAAAAGTAAAATGTTAGGTTTCAGCAGGTTTAAAATGAAACTTCATTCCTGTAAAGCTGGCATTTTAATCTGGTAACTACTTAGTTGTTTGTACAGTCTGGTTCACATCCACTTCACCTTAATTCCAGATCATAAAAAGTATCACCTGGAATTTCTCTGATTAGCGGTGGAAATATTACATGTTCAAAACAAAACTGTATGTCCTAATAGCCTTGTGTATGAGCAGTGAAATTGGTCTGTGGTACAGATAATCAAAAACCTGGAGCTCATTTCTTTCAAAGTCCTATCAAACTTCCTGTACAGAATGTACACAAGTGTCCATAAATGAAAAAGTGGCCAACACTTGTTATGCCCTGTAGTATTTCAGTATGAGAGTTTGAGTGTGTTCCTAAAGCGAGAAATGGGGGAACACTTGAAAAGCTCTGATCACCTGATCTGATACTGCTGCTCTCAATGGCTCATTTTCTCCTGCGATACTATCGTTATCATGCAGAATGCATTACAGGCAGAGTGGCGTAACCTATGACCTGCCATTGCTTGAGAGTAAAAGGGTTATCTTGTATATTTTCCTTTAGCGCCCACATCTGAGCAAATCATCTGGGGATGAGCGAGGTATCTTTTGGCTGAAGAGATGAGTTATTTGTCTACTTTGATATGTTTTTCAAAGGTAAAAAAGAACAGTACAGAAATACAGAATAGTACTTGAAGTACTTTATTTCTCAAGCTTTTAGGAGAGTCAGTGTGCCATAGCCTTCCACAGAATTGAAACACTGGGTTTGATTTTTTTTTTTTTGCCTGTTTGTTTTTTTTCAAGCTGATATTATAGTGAGAATGATGGCACCTTGTCCTCTAAATTAAACAAGAATTATTTTGAATATGACTGCGTAGAGTGCTGGCCAAGATTCTGAAGTGGCTAACCTGCAGGCTACTGCCTGACTTTATTGTAGGGCTTGTTACCTTGAAAAACAGCTTACTGTAGCTCACTGTGTGTTTGGAAATTAGTTTTGTGGAAACCAACCATGGCTGAACATTTTAACTTGCATACTCCTTTGCCTCAGGAACAGATAAGGATCAGCTTTTAGTGCATCTGTGACCTTTCTGTTGATCAGATGTATTTGATGCAATAAGAATTTATTGAAGGAATAATTCCGTATAGTATGATTATAATAATGAAGCCTAACTTGTATTCATAAGCTCTGTTGTTAAGAAAGGAAAACGATATTGAACTCCTACAGTCAAGTGCAAGTTTACATAGAAATTTGATGCCTTAGTTAGGAAATAAATCCTTTATATTTGGAATCTTAAATGGCTGAAATTTCAATTAGACCATAAAAATTGGAACACTTTAGATAAAATTTTAGTATACATCACTACTAGCTAACCTCAGTGAGCTGCCTGTACTGTGATCATTAGGGTATACAGATTCTGTAAGAAAGTACAGATTTTGAATTCCAGGTGGTGCAGATTAGGATTTAAATGTTTGTAAGGCTGCTGCTTAGATAGTTTTTTTTTTTTTTTTTTTTTCATGCTAGATGTTAAAAGCTTTCAGAATTTAGGCATTATCTTGCACACCACAGGACTTGAATAGGATAGAAATGTTTTCCTTATAAAGCACAGTAAAAGCCAGCAATTTAGTTCCAAGTTTTGTATGCTGTCTGGGGCAACCCATATTACAGGTATAGAGCATCATAATAAGGCTCGAGAATTATCTATGCATGGCTACACTTTAGTCTTTTAATATGTTTAGTGCCTGGTAGGTAAACGTAGTTAACAGTTGATTTCTGGGGTGTTGTCAGTGTTTAGAAACGAAGTAAAATTGGCTTTGGAAACTATGTATTAAAACAGCGTTGTGAAAATATAAAATTCTGTAGGTAATATTGCAACAAAAGGGGCATTTAGACAATAGAATAATTCTTTGCCAATATAACTTAGCGTAAACACTGTTTGCTCCTTTTTAGCCTAAATTGTCTAATCTGCAAAAGCCATATATCTAGAATAGCTGTATGACTATGTAATGTCAGACATAAAATACCAGGAGCTGAGACAAATGGCACTTTGTTGACACTTTGTCTCAACTTGGAAATCAGTAATGGAGTAGGTTTTAAGTGCAATTGATAGATGAAGATATTGTAGCTTATACTCTGCTGAACTCTCTTTAAGAACGCTAATTTGTGTAGCTCTTGAAAATAAATATCGATGGGCTGATTCATCTAGGTTTAGTATATAATAAGCTAATTAAAACCGAGATGCCCTGTGACCAAAACAGGAAATAATAAACATATTAAATTGGGATTATTGCTGCACAAATCAAGCTGTTTTTAAAGCCTGAATCAGAAGAGTTCACCACAACAAAGGCATAGTATAGATACTATATGCTGTACTGCATGCTGAGTGGTAACAATAACTGTGTAATATGATGAAGACCTTTCACCATACTGGTACTATTTCAATTAATATATTTTGGTATTGAAATAATTTGATTACCTCAGCTTTTAATGTTTAACTGTGATTTTTAAAAAATTACCGAAATAGTGAAACTGTGACAATACTATCCTTTAAACATAGCAGTGCCTTGCATATGGCGCCATTGATGCACTAAGCGAATTATGGGAGTGGACGTCATGGGTTGTATTGCTTGCACCCTTTTTTTTAAAGGAGAAACGGTTTTGGTGAAAGGACTTAAAATTAACCTAGTGAAGAATATTAGCACATATGGTTAAATCGTTTTTTAAAAAAACTCTTTGAGGACTAAAATGTATAAATACTTGATGCCGCTGATGTTTTATAGCAGTTGCTGATTCATTTTGCTTCCAACAGTCAGCAGCCCCCCTTTTTTTTAAGGGGGGAAAATCGTCATTTTTGTATTCCTGTCAGAGATGTATATACCATGCTGAACCCTAACTGTAGGGTAATCTGGGTTTTATTTTTTGAAGTTGAGATAAGAATTGGGTTAATCATAAATATCTAGTTTTTGAAATTTTTAGCTATTGTAAAACAAAAAAAGCACTATCTCTCGATAAGCTGCAAATGTTCAAATAAGTAAAAAGTGCCATTATACTGTCTTTTTACTGTATAATGAAAATGGATAACAGTAACTTTGTGTCCAGGCATTTCTGGTATTGTGATGAAGTGCTAAGAGTCCTCAAAGGGTTTATATGCTTTGCTGACCTTAACGTTAGCAGCTTGTGTTTTTTTCTCACAGAGAATGAGTGTTGGTCAGAAGTTGCTGAAGTTATAGGGGGGTGGAAAATGTGACAAACTTAGCAAGGGAACACTTGCAACTTGAACTGAGCTGTGACCTAGGATTATTTCTTTATAAAGCTGTGGAATTTGGTATTCCAGTTTTTACACATTTTGTATTATTATTTAGCAAAAATGATTGCAGGGAGGATTTAAGTTGCAATTAAGTTCCCTAATAAGTTTTATAATGAGATTTTTCTGAATTTGCACAGATATAAGCTCTGGAATACCTTGTTTGGTATTCTTAAAAGGGAAAATTGTAACTAGTATAGTAAATTGTAAACTGTGAGTTGTTAGAACAACGTTGTTAATCTAATTTTAGATTGTTAAAAATGTACCTCAAAAGGCTAGTGAGAAACTGCTTCATTTTTACATAATTGTCAAATACTAATATAACAAATCTCACTTTACAATGTGCCAAAATTCACTTTTATACTAGTTTTCAATGCTTTAATATTTGCAACTTGTTAAGTTAAAACTTGTATTTACAAACACTACTGTAACTTCAGTTAAACTGAATTGTGTGATTGAAGCTTTTTTGCTTATTATTGTATTTATTACACAACTCGATTCAGTAAATATATAAAATTACCTTTCCATTTATTTTTGTATTGTTTTACATGTTTATACCTGCAGTTTGTGTGATTTTTTACAACTGTAATTCCGATGTCATGCTAAGAACCAATAAAGTATATCCATCTGTTGTCTTTCATTTGATTCTTTGACAAATTGAACAAGTTCAAGGTTATTTAAGCTATATTTTTGAGGCTCTCAGCAGTCACTTTTTAAATTAAGGCTACATATAATTAGGTGTGTTAGACAGTTAACTAAAACAGGAAACAAAATGCCACGAGATCACTTGTAACTAAAGCTCTCTGTGTACACTTAAAATCTTCATGGTAAGTGATCTCTGTCAAGCAAAACCATCATATAAAGCTGCTGGTTTATATCAGACCATATGGTAAGTCTCTTAACTAGTTGGGTAAAGCTCAAGGAAGTGATTTTTGTTTGTTGTAACTACTCAAGGCTTGATTTTAACCAGTTGCACACTTGTAAAAAGAATTATGGCCACTTACTCTTTGAAAGCAAGAAATCGTATTGCAAGTCTCAACAGCAAAATTGATTTTACTAATTTTTAAAGCAAAATCAATTATCGACTAATGTTCATCTCAGAATGTTGTTAATGGACTTAGTTGTAGGCGAAAGTGTTTACATTTTTATGCACACACTGGATAATGGCTAAATCCTGTTCCTTTTATTCATGTAAGTAAGAGGAAGGACCACTTTTTGAGCAACTGGTTTTATGTAAAAATAGGCTTTTAGTACGTGTTTTTGATAATTTTGATGGATAATGTCAGTGTTTGTTATTAAGTAGTTTTTTTCAATTTGTATCTATTCAAATTTTCACAGTTGCAGGAAACTGGGGAGGGCTCACACAATTATTTTATGACCTAGGTACTGAGATTCAATCACTCTAACTGTTCAGACACACACAGTCAACATCACATGTCCAAATATACAAAGTAAGTATCCTTAAATCAAACTCTAATAATTTCTCAAGCAGCATTTTTCTTTCTTTGGCCTTTGATTATCAATGGAAATATTTTTTCATCTGTGTGTAGTGAAATTGACATTTATCGACATCTACTGATTAAAAATCTAATCCTTCCAAGCCTATGTAAAAGTAATTGAATTTGACATTTCCTTTAAATTCAGAACTGTTTGATATATTCAGCAATATCTTTATTCCATATGCTCACTATCTTTTCCAGCAACTTTATTTCCTATTTGATATAAATCATTAACTTTATGCACTATTTTTTTAATTGTATTAATTTGATGCTTAAGATTCATTATGCTCTAGGAATTATTTTGGGGAAGTTCTGGTCTGTTATACGGAAGGTCTGACTAGATGATCGTAGTGGTCCCTTCTAGCCTGGGAATCTACGAGGTGTTGATAGCACTCACTATAGGGTGTGCTTTGGAAGAACTAGCTGTAGTATGCTCATCCTGCTCTCCTTTATATGGGCTCCTCAAATGACCAACAGAGCTAAGGAAAAGGCCGTTTTCATTGTTAACCTGAGAGAAACAGACTATATTTTGCATCCAGTCTTCCAGAACTGAAAAACCTGAAAATCTGCTTCTCCCTCTTAAGAGAAAGAAAAGCTGCCCTCCCTCCCCCCGTCTGTATTTAAAAGTTTTATACCTTTTCTTTCCCCGCTTTTTCTACATAATGCTGAACTACTACATAGAAAGAGAAGCTGAGCCTGAATATCTGAACACCCCTATCCCATCTGGGGGAAATTGTGAGCCATATGTGAAAAAGCTTTCACCAAAGAAGTGTGTTTTGGGTACACCTTTTTGTAAACATTGAAAAAAACATATGCATGTCCAACAATATTAGACTGAAAACAACTAGCTTCCTTGGCTCAGCTCTGGATAGCCAGTCTCTGCCCTGTCTATAGCTAGGGTTACAGCCATGCTCGCTTGCTCGCTCACTCACTCACTGCAGAGAACAACTGGATGAGAGAGCAAGCTATAAAGGAACAAAACAAAAAAACACTAGTGAAGAGACGCATCTCAAACCAATTAGACTGGGAAAAGCCAGTGTTTTTAAATGAAAACCAGCTGCTCATTATTTAAAAAAAAATTATCCCATTAGCTATTGACCGGCTGGATTACAGTATTGCTTCCTTACCAAACTATATTCTTCTTTATTTGTCATTTTCTTAACCTAATTTTTATTTATTTATTTTTTACTAAAAATTCTTATGTCCACCTCTTTAAAATGAACACTGATCCATGGTGGATGTACAGCATGTTACATTATCCATTCAAATCAACTCACTGATAGTAATTTATGCAAACAAGAAACTCCCTGCCCCAGAGATCTATGACAAAACAATAAATGAATGAAATAGGGGTAGGGGATAGGCAGGGGTTGGGAAAAACCAAAATAACAATAAAAGGAGCATGTTTTGCATAGTAGACAGTAATCTTAGCTCACCACCTGCTATCAAGTGAAATTTAAGTTGATTTTTAAAGCAAGATGGATTGTTTTCCCCTTGAGCAATCTTCCCTGAGGCGATGTAGCAATCTGCCTGTCCTCATCCCTGAATTTCAAGTCAAAGGTAAGTTTCTGTGCCCAATGTCCAATGCTTCCTCAATACCACTCAAAATATAACATTAAATTGATGATCAGGAATTTTCTGCAGCTAAACAGGTCACATTTGAAAGCACGGTAGTCATTTCTCTTTTTTAAGTCTACCCTTTCTTAGCCCATTTTACAGTGCTGCTGGGTATGTGCAGTTGGCCTTGGCCTTGCTGTGCTGTACTGAAATCGGGGGGGGGGGGGGAGGGAGGGAGTTTTCGTTAGCTTTTTTGTATAATGGGCAATTTTTGCCCCTTAGTTTCTACCAACCAGACCAAGAGTTTAGCCAGAATCCACCACCGGACTGTTACCTTTTAAATATTAGACCTCAGTCTCCAGAAATTTTGCTGCTCTTTTCAGAAATGCTATAAAGAACTTAGTCCCTGATCTGACAAACGCTTAGGTACGTGTTTAAAGTTGGGACCTTTGTACTAGGTCCAGTAGAAGTTGAGTCAATAGGAGGTTTTCCGCCAGAGACCAGGCCTTTAGATAGAAAATGCTGGTAAGTTAACACTCCTATGATTTTTATCTTGCCACATAGTCACTTCTTAATTGGATTTGAACAGTCAACCTAAGCCATTCATAAAGGAGGATCAAGTCAAGGTTGTTTCATTCATTGCATTTGTTTAGGCCTTGCAGAGTCATCTTTTGAATGTCTATTTAGACAGTGTTTTGATGCTGTATGCTTTAATTACATTTTAGCCCTCCGTTAGCAAGTTGTATTGTCCCACTTGCCTCCCTTTTGCTCCATTTAGTTTTTGCCGCTTGGATTTACCCAGCATTTTTATTTAGCATGTATGCTTTAATCTGAGGTCGAACCGTACGTGGCTTTAGATGAAATGTGAAATTGTCTTAACCAGATTGCAAGGAAAATTCCATGCAAGGAGAAATGCTTTATTGAGAAAGTATGGAAAATTGTTTTAATCCAGAATGTGCTGGTGCATGATTTAACAAGATGCTTTTGGTGTTGTGCTGGATTTCGGGATCCTTGGCATCAAGGGGTTAACGGTTTAAAAAATAATCCTTGTTCAAGCTTCATCTTTAAAGGTTTGGAAGCCTGAATGTATAAAAGGATATAAACCTTGGCAACTGTCAAGCCATCTGGAAGATTTCTAGAAAGGCTGCAACCCAATGTTTGTGTCACATTTTCCTTTCAAAGGGAATGTGTTCTCCTTTTAAATATTTTTTTTTAGGTGCGCCGAGGAGAAGAGGCCTGTCTGCTACCAGAGTAATGACCAAAGGCCTGATGAGTAATCCAGTATGCTGGAGTACTTCTTTCTGCCTGCAATAAATTGATAATCTTAAACTCCAGTTTCTCTAGCTGTTTATGGAAATGTCAAGCTATTCCCCTGCCTCAGTTTTTAGGTGGCTTTTTTTTCCCCTTGGTAGCATGTAACTGGATGTTTCTTGTTTTAAGTTGAAGTATACTGCTATTTCAACCAATCAGGGTTTAGAAGTTTATTTATGAAATATTTGTCACTGTAAATGCTGGACTCTGCTAGACAATTATAAGCCTGAACCTGCCATCCCAGCAGAGCTTTTTGGAAGCGTCCTACTGAAGTGTATATCTTAAAGGAGGCCTGAAATGTGGTCACAAAGGGCAGAGGAGATGTGGGGGACCACTAAGGTTTCCATGAGGTCTCAAATGTGAGTCTGGTCATGTTGGAGTCAAACTTGGAAACCACCATTAACATGCCCCTGGCAAACCATATTTTCAGGTTTTGTGAAAAGGTTTTGCCATACAGCCTCCATGGTTTGGAGCTCTCAGGAGCAGAGCTGGTGACTTCACTGAAAGCTGCCTGTTTGTTCTGGTTTAGCGTTGTATGAATAGGCAAATAAGTGATCATTTTCTTTATCTAAAATAATAATTAATAAAACCTCAGGAAACTTCCATGAAGAAAATTCTTGGGGGGAGGATATAGAGTGCTTTTCAAACAGTCCTGAGACACTGTCATTAAGAACAAAAACAAAAAAACCTCAGAACCACAGCAACTCAGCAAATGTGCAACCCCAAGCTTAATTCTGTCCCTTCGTTCTCACCCACTCTTGATGCTTTCTCAGGCCTCCTTAGCCTTTCCATCATGGCCCATGTTCCACAGCTCTCCCCACCTACTTTGGCTAAGATTTTTGGGTGTCCAACTCCAAGATACCTCAAAGGGCCTGATTGCCAGGTTGGGCGCTCAGCGTGTTCTGAAAATGAGGCCCTTTGGCCACCAGGATGCCCCTCAAAAACAGAGGCACCCAGAATGGCTAAACACTCTTGAAAATCAGGGCCTCCATAAACAGGTGGACAACCCGTGACAACTATTCTTCCTGCTCCAGGCCAACTCTGGGCCACAGACTTCAATGATATTCCATCTTACTCTTCATGTATGGTCTCGTGACAACACTGTGCCTCATCCCACTCCCACTGTGGGCTGGAGAGCTCAACTTCTTACACCTATCCCCTTGTTCCAAATGGAAACTTTGTTTACACTCCTGGTAGGGTACAAAGATCCCTTCCCCTGCAGTCCAGAGAGCCATCTTCACCCCTTCCGATCTGCATATACTAGCTGTCTCTCCAAACATCTGGCAGATTTAGTTCTTTCTCTCTCCCCCTGAATGGGAGGGGGACCCAACCTTCATATAGTTCTGTTTGGCAGCCTCTTTGTGTCTGAGTGGACTGGTGCATCTTGTGCACCTTTTATTGCTCTGTCTGGGTCCTAGGCACTGCACCAGGACCAGCCAGTTGGCTGTTGGCCATCAGCTCTGGTGAGGTGAGGTCCCTTTCTGTCATAGGGGAGGCATCTGCTGTAAATTAGGAGGGTCCCTATGCAGGGAACCTCTCCTTTCTACTTCATAGCAGACAGGTCAGAAATATGGATGCAGGTTTTGCAATGCATCTAAATGTGGACCATTGGCATTCAGCTGAGCATGAGTTCCCAGTGTGATGCTCTTGCCTAAAGGGCTAGTCTAGCGTGGTACTTGGTTGTATTAACAGGGTGCTACTGAGCAGGTGGAGGGAGGTGGTATTACCTCTATACAGCCTTGGTGAGACCTGCACTGGAATAATACCATGTCTAGTGATGTTGTCCACGCTCAAAAAAGGAGGATGAATAATTGGAAAGGATGCAGGGAGGAGCTACAAGAATGATTTGTGATGAGGAAAACATCCCTTACAGTGAGAGAGAGAGGATATGTCTACACTGCAGCTTGGAAGCATGCTTCCCAGCATGTGTAGACCGATGCACTAGCTTTGATCAAGCTAGCATGCTAAAAATAGCAGTAGAGATGGGAGGCAGCTCAGGGTAGCCAGTGAGTATGTACCCAGAGGGTCTGGGTGGATTTGCACTCAGGTGGCTAGCCTGAGCCACTACCCCATGCTACACTTAGCCATACTGATATTTTCATACACTAGCTCAGAATTAGCACATCTGTCTACCCCTGCGGGGAAGCACATTCCCAGGTGCAGTGTAGACGTACCTGAGAAAGCTGGAGCTATCTAGCTATCTGAAGAGAAGGTTAGAAGGTGGCTTGATCATGCACGGTAATTATTTACCTAAGGAGAAGATACTGGATAGTAACGGGCTCTTTGTGTGCTACATTAAAGGCAAACAATCCAAAAGTGAGCACTTGAACGCTGCAAGGTGCAGAGTTGAGAGGGCAGTTAGCCATTGGTGTAGACTACCGAGGGAGGTGTCTGACCTGCCATGACTTAGCCTCTTTAAATTAAGACTGGATTTCTTTCTCCTAGCGCTTGAGCTAGACAGAGTAATTGGTGGGTGAATTCTGTGGCCTGTGTTCGTAGGAAGTCAGACTGGTCTCTTCTGGCCTTTCAATCTGTGAATATACTCAACAGAGCAGAGGTTTTAGTTTGTCATGTGGTGAATGGTGAGAGCTTCCATACGGTAGATGGTGGGTGGGGATGGTTCGTATGAGAACCTTAACCGTGAATGTCATTTAGAATCTTCTTAATAAACTTGAACTTACCCTTTGAAATAAAATTTCTAGTAACGTACTTACCTTTGTATCTCCCTATCTTCTAGGGAGTCTGGCAATATTTGCAGAGGTTCTCAACACTGCTTAGCCGTCAGTAAAACATTAAGCCTGCCAAAGAACCTTCGTTTGGAATTTCTTAGCCTGCACGTCTACATACGAAAGGTGTTTTATTAGCTTCTTGAATTACTAGTGGAATTGAAATGACACATTCACAACAGGAACTGTATGAAAATGGAACGCTTGTTTAAATGAATCGCCCTGCACTCCCATTGTGCGCATTCTGAGAGGTGCTCATAAGAGAGCCCTATTGAATTGCTTAAAATAAACCTTCATGCTAGTTGGCTGCCTAGGTAGGAAAGACAACTCCCAACAGCAAGGCCCAGGGGATTTCAATAGCATTATTTCTCTGGTACAGACAAAAAGGCCTGGACTGTTCGTCCAAGTTACCCATTCATGGCTAGGAAATCATTAGGGACACAATGTATTCTATAGATCGCTGCGAAAGCCCCCAGCTCAAGTAAAACAGGAAATTTATAATGGTTAAAATTGAGCCTTCGGTTAACCCCTCCGCAAATCTTCCATTTTTCTGTGTTATCAAAGTTAGTTCAATATTTGTTTTATATACATCCTGTTCCGGACTTTGACTCCTTCCACGGAGTGCACCTTCCTGCCTTCTATTATCTGATTTATTACAGAATCATTTTTCTTTGTAAGATTTCGCTCCGCCCGCTTTAACTCTTTATCTTGTCAACTTGAAAGTTGGGCCTCTCAATGGAGTGGGAGTCAGTGTGTCACTTCCCCCGCCTTGTTGGCTTTTAAATAATCAGTCATTTGGGAGCTTATCTGCCTGCCCTGCTTCCCTAACTCTGTGGAGCCTGGCACCGGCCCTACACAGTGTGGATCAAGTCATAGCAGGTTTGGTTTTCTTTTAATTCAAGAGATTGACGAATAAAAGGAAGTTTGAAAAGCAAAGACAGATGCACTGTGATTAGTGTCTGCTGTGCCTTGTGAAGGTGTCACTTGGTTCACTGCACATAACACAGCCTTGCAGAATTGTCATCCAAGCTCCATGCAGCAGGCTGATGGGGTGGGGGGAAGCTAATGACTTGCTCATCCAGAAAAACTAAACGAGACTTGCCACGGGCAAGTAGAATTTTGCAAAAGGTGACCCACTCCATAATGCATTCCATGTTCAGTGCACTGTATTGTTCTTCATGTACGTGTGTTGTGCCTAGGAGTAGCCCCTTTCGTGGACCAGGAACCCAGTGTGCTAGGCATGGCACAAACGTGGAACAAAAAGATGGTCTCTGCACCAAAGAGCCTGCGGCCTAAGTAAAGATCTGTTTAGCCTTTCATTGCGTAGTCCTCTCTGCACACATCACATAGTTCTAGTCCACGCGGTCTGGCGAGAGAGCCTTCAAACAGTCTGTCTACCCCAGCAGTGCCACTGTTACAGCTTCCCTCACAGCAGCCCTGTGGGGTCCTTCTCTATTCTTCCCATTTTACAGCAGGGAAAACAGAGTCAGAGGTGAAGTGATGTACCCAAGGCCCCCCAGGGAGTCAGTGCAGAGTTCGGGTTAGAATGAAGGACAGTCGCCCTTAGTGGGTGTATAACCCTACCTCTCTGTTCGGTAGCACTCTACACTTCATTGTACACGGGTATAAATAACTGCACAAAGGTGCAGAGCAATGGAGAATCTGACCGTCTGCGTACAAACCCACCTTTCTGGGGATAGATTCGCTGTGCCCTAGGATTGAACTGGGAGCTGGTTCCCTCACCCAGCCTTCACAGGCAAGGGCAAGTAGCTCTGGAAATACAATTTCTCCACCCAGACCCCCTATGCCTAGCATCCATGCCAGTCCAACCATCTGACACATGGCCATATGGAGATCATGGGATGGCAGGACTTCTGGGAGTGGGGGTTCCCTGACAGGCAATTCTGAGCAGTCTGGTTTTCCAGATTGCTCAGGAGAGGGAAGGGAATTCCATCTACAACTGGAGACCTGCCATCGTGTTAGCATATACCCCAGCACTCAACTCTTTAAAATTTCCCTTCCTTTTCCCAGACACTGCTCAAGATTTAGCTCCTGGGTAGCCCCACTGACTTCAGAGGCTCTGCATGGGCATGAGGGTCTGCCCAGGAGGGTCCAGGTGCACCACTGAGGTCTGAGACTCCTGAAAGATGCATTTACACATAAAGCCAGTTGGGAATTTTTTTCCATATTAAATCGGAAAATGCCAATTCGTGCAAATGGAAGCATTTCATGGGAATGTATCTGTTTTGACGGGAAGCTTTCTCAGTCCATGCTGGAATTTCTGGTCAACATGAGAGACACACCCCCAACCTTCACCATGGCCAACAGCCTGGTAGTCACAGCACTCATCTGGGAGGTGAGAGACGCAAATCCAAGGCTCTGGCCTGAATCAGGAAGAGCAGGGACTAGAACCTGTGTCTCCAACACCTGAGGTGAAGGCCATTGCCTGTGTGAGATTTTTGGGTGAAGATTTTTTAAAGGTCTTGGGTTTGTCCTGGTATACACCAGGACATTTTTTTTGAAGTCTCAATTTTTTTTATTTTTTTTTTTTTTGCAGGCTGAGAAGACAGTTTCTTGCTCTGCTCTATGTACAATCAAACATTTTACTATTTTAGGTTCCTGGTTTACCAGTTTTTCCATCTTATTCAAGTTTGAACCCCGCCCTGACCTCTTTGCAGGGGCTCCTTGGGAATATTTCACAATATTCCCTGAGGGCAAAGAGCAAACATATCTGCAGCAAAAAAACCCCGACAACAACAGGGAGTTATTTTTTTGGATCCCTACTTTTCGCAGTGTACAGCCCTTCAGCTGTCGTTAGCAGTTCTTATGCACCAGTACAAGATCGTGGGCTTGGGGGGAGGGTCAGGTTTTTCCCTCCCTGTTGACCTTCTTGGGAGAGGCGATTAAATTCAGAGGTAATCTAACACAGTGGTTCTCAACAAGGGGTCCGAGGCCCTCGGGGGGAGGGGGGCAGCGAGCAGGTTTCAGGGGGGCCACGAAGCAGGGCCAGCATTAGACTCACTGGAGCCCAGGATAGAAAGCTGAAGCCCCACCACATGGGGCTGAAGCCCGGGACCCTCAGCCCTGCCACCTGAGGCTGAAGCCGAAGCCTGAGCAATGTAGCTTTGCGTGGGCTCCTGTGGCATGTGGCCCCCCAGCAATTGCCCTGCTTGCTACCCCCTAATCCCAGCCCTGGCTTTTATATGCAGAAAACCTGTCGTGGCACAGGTGGGCTGTGGAGTTTTTATAGCATTTTGGGGGACGGGGGGCCTCTGAAAGAAAAAGGTTGACCAGGCAGGCTTTCTTCCCCAGCCAACGAAGGACTCATTGCCCTGCCCACGGCTCTCTTTTCATCTATCTCATGGTCCCAAACGTAAGCAAAACAAACAAACCTAGTTCCTCAGCTCAGCCTGGGCTGTGTTACTCCTAGTAGATTTCCCCCATTAGGTCTCAGGGTCTCACTGCCTCCCCTCCCAGGGGACTCTGGCAGTCGGGCTGCTCCTGGTTCCTATTTCTGACTCACTAAATCGTTTCCCCCTTCCCCCAGCCCAGCTGCCCTCTTTTAAATCTGGGTCAGATGATTGGCACAGGTGTGCTGGCCCTGCTCCCTCTGTGTCACCCTGTGATGGGGGTTGTTGGAGCCCACACGAAAGCAGGGACTCGAGCTCTTCTGGTGGCTGAATTGATGCAAACTTTTGTTGTTACGCTTGCTCCTGAAGTCCCCATGTGAGATCAAGGGCCTGTTTGTGCTGAGCACTATACAGAGTAGCTGAGTGCTTATTCTACAGAGCTTCCAGTCGAAGCGCACAAAGGAGGTTTTAATATAGAACTAGAGGGTTAGAAAGGACAACACAGTCATAGAATCCTAGAATATCAGGGATGGAAGGGACCTCAGGAGGTCATCTAGTCCAACCCCCTGCTCAAAGCAGGACCAATCCCCAATTTTTGTCCCAGATCCCTAAATGGCCCCCTCAAGGATTGAACTCACAACCCTGGGTTTAGCAGGCCAATGCTCAAACCACTGGTCTAGTCTAGCTCCCTGCCAACATGCAGGAGTTGTGTCTACACCAGAGGTTCTCAACCAGGAGTATGTGTACCCCTGGGGGGCACGCAGAGGTTTTCCAGAGGGTACATCAACTCATCTAGATATTTGTCTAGTTTTACAACAGGCTACATAAAAAGTACTAGCGAAGTCAGTACAAACTAAAATTTCATACAGACAATGACTTGTTTATACTGCTCTATATACGATACACTGAAATGTGCGTACAATATTTATATTCAAATGGATTTGTTGTATAATTATATGGTAAAAATGAGTCAGCAATTTTCCAGTACTAGTGTGCTGGGACACTTTTTTGTATTTTTATGTCTGATTTCGTAAGCTGGTAGTTTCTAAGTGAGGTGAAACTTGGGGGTACGCAAGAGAAATCAGACTCCTGAAAGCAGTACGGTAGTCTGCAAAGGTTGAGAGCCACTGGTCTAAACCATCCAAGACATGTAGGCCAGTGAAGGACCTTCCCCAACATCCCTCGGTTTACCCACATTTTCAGTGGGGGATGTGGGAAGTGGATTGCAGTGAGATTTAAATGATTTGCCGAGGGTCACGTGGGAAGCATGTGGTGGAGCCAGGAACCGAATGCAGTCATCCTGAGGGCCAGCTCACTGCCTTAACCACAGAACCATTGCTGCTTTCTAGTAAGAGAAGAGACTGAATGCAAATACCCAATGAAGGGGTTGTTTCTTCGTGGTGGAAGTTGGTGGCAGGAATGGGATGCAGTTGAGTTAGGCTTTTACAAAGCTGGATGGGTGCAGGTGGGTCAAGACTTGCTCAGCATTCCCCACCCCAATGTTTTTTTTTTGTTTGTTTTTTTAAATATACGTTTTAGATTCTCTTCTCTTGTCTTCTGGTTTTGAGCCTTCAGGTCACATTCCCATGTTTTCCCTTCAACCACAAAAGCTAGATTTTTTTTTAAATGGAAGCAGAGATTAAATAAGGTTTGCTAACTAGAGCTGAGGTTATCACATGATTGGGTGGCTCCAGGAGCTGGGGCTCCACATGAAACATCAAGTATCGTGAGAGTCAGCAACACTACCGCTTCACGCGGGAGGTCCACCCTGCTCATTTCCCCGATACCGAATAGCAGCCTTGACTTCCTGAATGTCTGCCCTTAGTTTTCCCATTAAAGGTAAAAGACTTCCGACTTGTGCTATCTCCTTGGGAAGCAGCTGGTTCCCTCTAGAGCTCACCTGCTCTCTGGCTGCAGGGTGGGGTGGTAAGGACTGATGAGCAGTCCTAAAAAGGGGCTTTCTTTGCAGGTGCTGGAGGTAGCTTGCTCCACTCCATTATACAAGAATGGAGACCCGAAAAGGGGGGAAATCTCATTAAGCGTTTGTCTACACAGTGAGTTTGCAAGCGGCAAGCTCCGGTGTGAATCCATGGGATGCTACGTGTCATGTGGACCCTGCTACGGTGTGCTTTGATGTACTCTGTTTCAAACGTCAAATCACGCTACGGAACTTCTAGCATGCCGTAGCAGGGACCACATAGGACGAGACTGTGCAGCAAGTTTGCGCTCTGTAGGTTCACACCTTGGCTTGCCATGCACCAATGGTCTATGTAGACAAGCCCTGAAACAGCTTGAGGTGGTGCTCCCTACCCCACTCCCCTTTGCAAAAAAAATTAAAAAGTACCTGAGAAAAGTTGTATTGATGTAACTAGCTGCAGGTGTGTGTTCTTGGTAGGTTTTGCTGTTGTGATAGCTAGTTGTGCGGGTAACTGTGTAACAGGGTCTCTTGGCATTTCTATTCACAATCCTTATTCTCTGTTGTTCGTGACCATTTATTCTGGCTGAAGCTCTGCTGTTCAAAATCTCCAGTGTGTTAAGAACAAAAAATAAGCTCTAATTTTTTTCCCCCCGAAACAGAATCTGAAAGGGGCAGGTGTCTTCTCTACCATGCTTTATTTTGTAAAGTTCTGTGGCTGCAAAATAAAAGCCTGACCTGTGAGTGACCTTGTGTGTGTGGATTTAAAACAAACCCTAACATTGTCGAACATGGGGATATTGTGTTTGAGAGAGAACGGTAGACGCAGCAGGAAGTTTGTGCGTACTGGCTAAACAAGCATCAACACAAACAGTGGCCTTTTAAAATGTTTGTGTGAACTTGCTCTCTCTTTTTATGCCTGCCCTCCTTCAAGTGGGCTCTGCATATTCCCATGGGTGCGTTCAAAGTGACTGGGCAATGAGTTTCCAGAACCTTCTGGAGAGCAACTGGATCCACTTGTCCCCTCTCCTCTCCTCTCCTCTCCTCAAATCTGGAGTGTTCTTTGGGAATAAAAGCGGGACTGGCCCTAACTCCACCCCTCAGTTCCTTTCTAACCACTGAACGTGCTGGAAGCTTGGCTCTCACAGTGTGTCTTCAAAGCGTTCCTTGGGTTTTTTGATAGATTGGTAGATTCCAAGGCCAGACGAGATTTGTGTGATCATCTAGTTGGACTTCCTGTGTCACACAGGCCAGGGGACTTCCCCAAAATAATTCCTAGAGAGTCTTTCAGAAAAAAACATCCAGTCTTTATTTAAAAATTGCCAGTGATGGAGAATCCACCTCATCCCTTGGCAAATGGTTCCAGTAGTTAATTACCCTCCCTGTCAAAGATTTATGCCTTATATCCTGTCTGAGTTTGTCTGGCTTCACCTTCCAGCCATTGGACCATGTTAGACTTTTCTCTGCTAGACTGAAGAGCCCATTCTGAAATATTTGTTCCCCACGTAGGTAATGGGATGGGGTCAGGCCAGACAGCTACAGGAGAGTGCTGGAAGGCAGGTATATTAGCTCCAGGATAAGCAGGTCCCTTTTCCCTTGGTAACTGAACAGGTTTACTCTAGATTAATTAGGACACCTGGGGCCAATCAAGGGCCTGCCAGAACTTGTTAAGAGTCTCCCCTCCAGCCAGATAGGGGCACGCGCTAGGAGCTCTGGAGGAAGGCGAGCTACCAGAGAGCTGGGCGGTGCAGATGTTGACAAGCACCCAGAGGGAAACCCCACAGGTACGGAGGAAACCTTCATCAATCGGGTGAACAACACTTTTAGGCCCCAGAGGTCTGAGGGAAGAGACCTCACCAGAGGGGAGAGACTGAACTGGGTGCCTGGTCTGTTGCCACCAAGCCCAGAGAGGCTACCAGAGACTATAAGAGGCTCTCCTCCCCATCCCCCCCGTCAAGGAGGCCAGGAGGAACCCTGCTCAGGTAAGGGGTGGACAGCAAGCCCAGGGGCATGGGCAAAAACTCTGAGGCAGAGATGAATACCCTGGCCCACTGCTAAGCGGAAGTGGGGAACCCACTGAGGCAGAGAAGGCAGCTCTGTCACAGTACTTAGACTGTAATCAAGTCACCTCTTAACCCTCCCTTTGTTAAGCTAAATAGATTGAGCTCCTCGAGGCTGTCACTATAAGGCAGGTTTCTAATCATTCTCACGAGTCTTCTCAGAACCCTCTTGAACTGTGGGCACCAGAACTGGGCACAGTGTTCAAGCAGCGGCCGCATGAGCACCAGATATAGAGGTAAAATAACCTCTCTGCTCCTACTTGAGATTCCCCTGTTTTCTTTTTGCTCCTTTTCTGCCCTTTTGAGGCAAATTTTGTCCTCAGTCGGGTTCATCTTTCAAAAAATGAGGAGATTCTCACCCAGCACAGGCTTTGTCGGGACCCGCAGGAGCCACCGGCTGAGCCACCTCACACACCCCTATGGACTGGGCCCTGTCGACTAAGCTGGCACCAAATAAATGGGGTGTTGGCTTTGAAGAGTGCCCTGCAGGAGCATGGCTTCACTCGCTCCTGCTCATGGGAGAGCTCGTCAGGCCAGTTTGCGTTGCAGGATCTCACAACGGCTGTGAGGGGAAAGAGGAGGGAAGGAGCTCCCGGGGACAGCAACTGGGGAAGCAATAGTGACAGTAGCCGTTGCTGGGATCTGACCCCAGTCTCTGCTGAAGGCTCCATCCAGCACTTTGAACCTTCCAGGCTCTGATCCACCGTTCCCAGAGCGAGTTGATTTTGTGTGGGTGTGAGACAGGGACGATGGGAGGGTAATGAATGGGTGGGTATGAGCATGATCCTGCTCTCACAGAAACAGATAGGGGTGGGGCATAGGGCTGGGTCTTGGGAAAGCTGGTTCCATGCCCAGCTCTGGCATGGACTAGATGTTTGATCCTTGGCACGCCATGTAACTTCTATGCCTCATTTTCTGGAAAGTGCTGTAATTGCCAAGTAACGATTCTCATTAGTTATTAAATGCCACTCCCTTGGTTCCACTAGCACTGCCCATATAAGTGCAGTGTGTGTGTGCACTTGTGGGATCAGGGCCTTATTTGTGGGGGATAGAAGGAGCGGAGCACAGGGTCAGCTGTGGATGTAGCAACAGCAAAGGCTGTAATTTCACATAGCACCTGGGTTCAGGACAACCAGAGGCAGAATGGGGCTACAAGAATCCCTGTAAATATTACACTTTAAATGAATGTAGCACGTAAAAAGGCCTCAAAAGGCAGGCAGGAAGAGGGCAGTGACTGGACATGGAAAAGGGTGTGACTTGCCCCTTGATAAATATGTTGAATTAAATGAAAAATTATAAGATTTTTTTTTTTTTTTTACTTTAAGCTGGCAGAGGCCTACGCTTGCCAGAGAGCTGTGATTGTGGCAGCAAGGTGTGGCTGATTTCGTTTTTAGTCCTTGAGTTTAAAACTAAACCAAACCAAAAAGTTACCATTGCAAAAGCACCACAACGAATGATGATAAAGCCGAATATTTCCCCCTTCTCTAGCACCTTCCACAGCAGGATTTCAGAGCATCTTACAATTAGTAAGCCCTCGTTACAATGCTTCTGCGAGGTAGGTTAGCCCAATTTAAAAAGACCAACTGAGGCACGCAGCAAGTAAATGATGGGCTTGAGGTCACACAGGGTGTGAATGGCAGAACCCGTGAATAGACCCCATAGGTGAAATCTTGCATTATTGAAATCAATGGGAGATTTGCCATCAACTTCACTGAGCCAGGATTTCACGCCAGAGCCTGAGATTCATGCCATGTAACTCAAGGCTTTTCTATTCTAGCTCTTCTACCACACCAATTGCTATGGTATTTGAGTGTCCATCACTGCAGTATCTTTCCCTACTTGCTCTCCTTTCCAGTGGGAAGAAGAGACTCTCATTCCCTTGCAGCGTGAGCGGTTTGCTTAAGATGACGGTTGTGAAAAGTAGGCCAGCACCGTAGCTTCGCTAGGCCCAGGATGTTCTTGTAGCACTAAAATTGTGTGTAAATGAAATGTTTGTACTTCGCGGTCCAAGAGTCATAGACAAGGTTTTCATCTCGGGGCCAAAAGACCAAAACTATCAAGACGCTTTTTGATCACAGCCTCTGATAGGCCGAGAGACTACTTAAGCGGGATCTCAGCTCTGAGGAGCTGAGAAGCTATTGTATTGTTCAGCCACTAGGTGGTGCTATGTGCAAAATACCTTATTTAAGCTAACCTCGGCCATACCTGGCAGAGCATTGAAGGATCTCACAGCGACCCCATCTGGTGTGCACCTTGCTCTGTAGCCAGTCCATTTCGGGTACCTCGCTGGGTTGTGCAAAAATTCCCTGTGCAAGGCTGCCAGCTAGCCAGTAGCTGCTGCCATATCTCCCCGTCCTGCATGCATCGTGTACCCCATTAGCCTGCTGAACCAATGGGCCTATAGGGACAATTGCTGCGGAAGGTGATGTGCTACCCTAGTGCATGAGAATGGGACAATCTGATCACTCTCGGGGCCACCACTGCAGTAATGGCTCTGTAGCCCGTTCTCCTTTCAGATTCTATTCAGGGTCTCCGACTGCCTTCCCCATAGCTCTGAGAGCTGCTTCCCTGCCTGCCTTATGAGCAGACATTAAGGTTCTGCCCTGTTTGTTACTAAGGAGCCAGCTTGCTCTGTGTGTCTGCTCCCGACCACCACTAGCAGCAGGGGAGGTAAACTGAGCCTTCGCTTCCTCTCTGTGTTCCATTCCCCGGGAAGGCTGAGACCTTGCAAATCATAAGGCCACACGTGGATACCTAGCGGGCGGCAGAGAGAAGGTGCTAGGATTCACTGGCTTGAGCATGGTGCTGCATGGTAAAAGCAGCATGGCCTTCTCCCTCCGTGGGGTTTGTCAGGATGTTACAATCCAGATCAGTGCTGCCGAGCTCTGCACTGGAAATGCATAACTGCCTTGGCAGGGTGGGTTGAGAAGCCAGGGTATAGGCAGCTGGGAAGTGTTCGGTGGCTTATTCCTTCACCCGCTTACTTCCCTGGTCCTTCTTGCATGAACAGAGAGCAACAATTCCCAAAGTCCAAAGGTGCAAACAATTCGATATTTATTGGGGTGAACTGCCAGCAAGCATGATTCTAGTTTCCTTCCTTAGTGTCCCCCTTCCCAGCTCTGATACCACAGAGGCTTACCTGTGTCCCTGTTCCCATTCCCCTGCTTAGCAAAACACGATTCCAATTTCCCCACCCCCATTCCCTGTTCCCATTTCCCCCACCCACACACCTACCCCCACTTCCTGATTGACTGCAGACTATATAGTAAAACTTGAGTTGTGCTTAGCTATACCTTAACCAATCATTTTCCTGAAATTTAACTAACCAATCTTAACATATTGTAACATGATTATGTAACCAATTGTATCCCATCACCTTAATTAGTTTATACCGAGCAAAATTAATTATACAGCAGACAGAAACAATCACAGAACCAGACAGAGATTATACAGACAGACAATAGGGAAATGGGGACTACAATGACAGAACAACACAGAAGTGAGGATTTCACATCCCAGCTATTGATAAGTGAGTTCTTGCCAGACAGGATGCGATCAAACTAAGTTTCCTTTTACATTTTCTAGGCACTTCCCTTTCTCTGGAGGCGATAGGCACTATCAGGACAGGATTGTATCCTAACAGCCCAATAGCACCTTATTTCAATGTGACTAGGTTGGAATGTGAGGATGTGACTGGTCGCTTCCCAGCTTACGGCTGCCTCTGCTGCTTAGCCAAAGGCCTTAGCCTAAGCACAGGGCTTCAGGCTGTCACAGTAAGAGAAGGCCCTTACACCAGCAGACAGTGATTTTGATTCTTTCTTTTATACCTCTATAACTAGCCAAGTGATAAGAATACACCTAAATTCTTAGAGTATAGGCCTTTACAGACAGGCCTGAATATCTATATCCTAACAGTCCACCCCTTTTTTTTTCCTTTTGGGATCCTCCAGCTCAGGTATTCCTGGAAAAACATAGGACATATAGCGACACATTTCCTGATAGGGCCAGGCATCAAGGTGGAAGGTGTCGATATTCCATTTGTCCCACTGCCCCTTGTGTAGTACCGGGCCCTGCACCTTCTCTCGTATACCACACCTAGTCCAATTAGTGGTCCAGACTTCCCATTAGAGTGGGCCCGAGAAGGTTGGGTCTGGGGCGTCTAGTACACTGTAGGGTTTGGAGGGCTTATTACATTACTTATAGGTTATCTCCATATGCAACGTAACACAAGTACAGTTAACAATACAAAATCCACAGCAACACCGAGTCCTGACCACCGCAGTAAGGTGCAACATCCGAGACACCCCCAAAACACGTCCTCTCCTCCTTCGACGGGGTCACGATCTTATGTGTCCAGTTGCTGGCAGTTGCAACAAGCTGCCCCTGCAGGTTTTGCTTGCTTTTGTCCATATCATAAGTCCATTGAATGTTCACAGGAAATGGGTTATTGTCCAAACCAGCTTAACTACTTGGTATGGAATCAGGCAGTATGCTCTGGTTTGATTATTCACAGCAATAAGATTCACAGATCCATTTGTGCACCAAAGTCCAGACAGCAGCATGTAGATGTGTGTAGTTTGGTTATGGGCTGGTGTAATTGTGCCCCCAGTAATATGTACATTCCCAGCAAAACACCTTATAAACAGTACACCCAATTGTCCACCCCTTGCATAGGCCATTGATCCTGCTACTCTATAGTCATAGGAGAAGGGCACATCCAAACATCTTCTGTTGATTTACACTATTTTACACACCCCTCCATTGATTCCCAGTGAGCTCCTCCCCTTCTCGTTATTTCCATAGGGCTTGTGGGGGGCCACCTTAGTTGCCGTTCCATTTCCAGGTACCAAGCTAGCTATTACACAGGTGCTGGCCTCCGAGTTGAGCATTTTACATTCCCATACACATCTCCCCCCCCAGGGTCAGCCTTTTGAATCCATCCCTCACCCATGTCATGAGGTTTTCTGTTAATTAAAAAACAACAATGCTAGCAACAAGACAAACACCACAGACAAACACAAATCTATGGTATTCTGGGTTATTTTTCCTTCTGGCGCCAGCTTGCTTGTAGAGTGTCTGAAAAACAAAAGAGAGAATTTGCACCCCCCTGGTGGGGACAGATTATTGCTTAATAATAATAATATCACTTTCTTTTACAAATTTCCTTGCTAACTGCAGGAAAAACAGAAGAATTACCTCCAGGCTGTCCTTATTTTGTTCTATAGTCAGGCTAGTGAATTACCCCACTCACTGGTCAGTTATGAAATTCATGAGGTGATGTACCTCTGTTTCCCCTCTTGTACAACAGACCATGTTTGCAATAGTTTCTCTGCTGTACCAAGCTTTAAGTTTATTCTCAGGTTATAGCTGAGACACAGCTTCAGATTTTAGCACTGTACACATCTGGGAAAATGCACATTTCTTCCAGATAGTTTAACCTCCATAACATTATATTAGCCATATTAATTTTACACAAGGTGTAACTGCCTGTTTCCTTCCTCCATGTGGGCAGAACGACGAGGTTCCCCTCCCACTCCTTGCCTTGTGGAAGAACTTGAACTGCTCGTTCCCACCTTTGCAAACCTTGACAGTAGCCAGAAACTCACCCAACTAGCCACTGTGCCAGCCAGCAATGCAGGAGAAGCTGAAGGCTGCCACTAACTAATGATACTTCAAACTGTCGTCATTAAGCTCCAGAGTTGTCAATCCCATTGAGACGAATCAGTTCACACGTCTCACAGCTTTTGTTTGTCACCCTGCAGACAGTGCTCAGTTCATTCATCTGCCATTTCCTTTATATCCACGATGGCTAGAACGTCAGTTGTTTTTAAAGAACGTTTCGATTGTGCAGAAATGAGGTGATTCTCTGGCAAGTGGCGTAGCTGAGTCCAGCCCCCCGCTGCAGCACGGTGCCTGCTTGAAAGCTGTTGCCCCGCTCTGTCAGCGCTTTGTTCAGGGAGGCTGTTGCAATTATCTGCAGCCAGTCTGCCATGGCGAAGCTTAGGGAGACAAGGTGGGGGAGGTAATATCTTTTATTGAGCCAACTTCTGTCAGTGAGAGAAACAAGCTTTCGAGCCACACGGAGCTCTTTGTCTTCTCCCTGGAGAAGAGCTTTGTGTGGCTTGAAAGCTAGTCTCTCTCACCAACAGAAGCTGGTCCTGTAAAAGATGTTACCTCCCTCACCTTCTCTTTAATATCCTGGGACTGACACCACAGCTACAGCTGTGTGAACTGGGTCCTGACGTTTGAGCACAATGCTAACCCTGTTAAAGACAGTTTCTTTTCACAGACCCACGGCTGCCTGGGCCTCTCCTGTACACTTTTTAAATCATTAGCTCGGCCATTAATCTGGACTAGCACTTTGCATGCCAAACAGGGAGGAGAAATCAATCGTATATTTAAAAGTTAGTGTCTTTTCCAAACAATGGAAACAATCCCCCTCTCCACGGCTCTAGAGATAGTGTTTGATGGGTATGGGCGCCATACCAAAAGAATGAGATCATTTCTGAGCAGGATTTTTGGTGTTCTCCAGAAAACCACGTCCATGCTTTGGCACGATGACCTGTCTGTAGCTGTAATGCAATGGTTTTTAGGCAATGCCTCTGATGGTTTTCAAGTGATTCTGGCTGTTTTGCCTTCCACAGCTAGCACAGTTGTAGAAGTGGCTTCTTTCTGCCTTTAAAACATTTTTAGAAACATAAGGATTATTTATTTAAAGGATTTGAAAAGGGAAGGTCACAGATTAGGGAGCTGTGTGTGTGTGTATATGTATGTATGATTGACTTTATATACATATATATAAACCCAGATGGAGCTACTATAAGGTGGGTGCATAACTGGTTGGAAAACTGTTTGCAGAGACAGGTTTCAGAGTAACAGCCATGTTAGTCTGTATTCGCAAAAAGAAAAGGAGGACTTGTGGCACCTTAGAGACTAACCAATTTATTTGAGCATGAGCTTTCGTGAGCTACAGCTCACTTCATCAGATGCATACCGTGGAAACTGCAGCAGACTTTATATATACACAGAGAATATGAAACAATACCTCCTCCCACCCCACTGTCCTGCTGGTAATAGCTTATCTAAAGTAATCATCAAGTTAGGCCATGAATTTGTGTGGGGGGTTGGAGGGTGAGAAAACCTGGATTTGTGCTGGAAATGGCCTAACCTGACGATTACTTTAGATAAGCTATTACCAGCAGGACAGTGGGGTGGGAGGAGGTATTGTTTCATATTCTCTGTGTATATATAAAGTCTGCTGCAGTTTCCACGGTATGCATCTGATGAAGTGAGCTGTAGCTCACGAAAGCTCATGCTCAAATAAATTGGTTAGTCTCTAAGGTGCCACAAGTACTCCTTTTCTGTTTGCAGAGAGTAGCTATCAGCGCTTCACAGTCCAGCGGAAGGGCATATCGAATGGGGCCCTGCAGGGATCAATTCTGGGTCCAGTTCTGTTCAATATCTTCATCAGTGATTCAGATACTGGCATACAGAGTACACTTATAGAGTCTGTGGATGATACCAAGCTGGGAGGGGCTGCAAGTGCTTTGGAGCAGCAGTTCTCAACCAGGGGTCTGGGGCCTCTTGGGGGACCACAAGCAGGTTCCAGGGGGTCTGCCAAGCAGGGCTGGCATTAGACTCACTGGGGCTCAGAGCAGAAAGCCGAAGCCATGCCATGCAGGGCTAAAGCCCAGGGCCCTGAGCCCCGCCACCCGGGGCTAAAGACAAAGCATGAGCTCCTTAGTTTTGAGGGGCCCCCTGTTGCATGTGGCCCCAGACAATTGCCCTGCTTGCTACCCCCTAATGCCAGCCTGGGCTTTTATCTGCAGAAAATCTGTTGTTGTGGCACATGTGGGCTGTGCAGTTTTTATAGCATGTGTGTGGGGGGCTCAGAAAGAAAGAGGTCGCGAGCCCCTGCTTTGGAGGCTCTGACTAAAATCCAGAATGATCTGGACAAACTGGAGAAATGGTCTGAAGTAAATAGGATGAAATTCAATAAGGACAAGTGCAAAGTCTGCCACTTAGGAAGGAACAATCAGTAGCACACATCCAAAATGGGAAATGACTGCCTAGGAAGGAGTACTGCGGAAAGGGATCTGGGGGTCAGAGTGGATCACAAGCTAAATATGAGTCAAAAAAAGCAAACATCATTCTGGGATGTATTAGCAGGAGTGTTGTAAGACACGAGAAGTAATTCTTCCACACTGATTAGGTCTCAACTGGAGTATTGTGTCCACTTCTGGGCGCCACATTTCAGGAAAGATGTGGAGAAAATCCAGCAAAGAGCAACAAAAATGATGAAAGGTCTAGAAAACATGACCTGTGAGGGAAGATTGAAAAAACTGGGTTTGTTTAGTCTGGAAAAGAGAAGGATGAGAGGGGACATCACAGTTTTCAAGGACATAAAAGGTTGTTACAAGGAGGAGGGAGAAAAATTGTTGTTCTTAAACCTCTGAGGATAGGACAAGAAGCAATGGGTTTAAATTGCAGCCAGGGAGGTTTAGGTCGGACATTAGTCCTGTCAGGGTGGTTAAACACTGGAATAAATTGCTCAGGGAGGTTGTGGAATCTCCATCATTGGAGGCTTTTAAGAGCTCGTTAGACAAACACCTCTCAGAGATGGTCTAGATAATCCTTAGTCCTGCCATGAGTGCAGGGGACTGGACTAGATGACCTCTCAAGGTCCCTTCCAGTCCTAAGATTCTATCAGTGGGAATGCAGTTAGGGGGAATGCGATTTATGCATTGCTAGGGATATCTTCTCCATATTCCTGAGTAGGAGACTCTGGAATAACCCAAGTGACGACTGTCTTCTTCCCAACAACCTCTTGAGCCCAGTGTATGCTGGATTCTGTTCTGTTCTGAACAGGTTATTAGTCCACACAAACTACTGTAGTATCATCCTTACTGAAAGGCACTGATTAAGCATCATGACTAAGAGGGTCAAGAGTTGTTTGCCGTGTTGTGGTAGCCATGTTGGTCCCAGGATATTAGAGACAAGGTGGGTGAGGTCATATATTTCATTGGACCAGCACCTGTTTATGGAAGAGACCAGCTTTCAAGCTACACAGAGCTCCTCTTCAGCTCTGGGAAAGGTACTCAAAAGTCTCTGCTGAATGGGAGATGGAACAGATTGTTTAGCATAAGTAGTTAACAAACACTGTGAGAGACTATTCAATGTGAAGTGGCCCATTAACGCCTCTCCAGTCACAGGACAAACAAAGGGGGAGGGGAAGGGCTGCCCAGAGGGGGGGGCAAGTGGGGCAATTTGCCCTGGGGCCCGCTGCTGCACTTTTATGGGCGGGACAGCGCTCCAGGTTTTCGGCGGCACTTCGGCGGCGGGTCCTTCAATGCCGCTGAACACACCCGGAGAGAGTGAAGGACCCGCTGCCGAAGAGCCGGAGCGCCGCCGCGTGAGTAAAAATTTAAAAAGGCGCTTTGCTCCAGGCCCCCTGAATCCTCTGGGTAGCCTTGGGGAGGGGGGAGTTAGTGGGTTACAAAGTGTTGTAAACAAACTACAAATCCAGTGTCTTTATTAAGACCAATGTTTTTTTTAGTGTCTAGCAAAGTTATGAATTTAAACTCCCAGGCTCGCCTTTTGAAGGTGCTGTGCAGGTTCCCTTTGAGGATGAGAACTGAGCGGTCAGATATGGAGTGATCGCTTTGTGAAAAATGTTCGCACATGAGTGATAGGGTGTTTGTCTTTTCTCATTTTTCTGTGAGAGTTCATTTGAGAGTGTACTCATTTGAGAGTTGCACCCAGACAGTCGTTTTCCAGGCATTCAGTGCACTGGATGATGAAGTACACCACAGTGTTGTGATAGGCATGTGTAGGACCCATGGAGCCTGGAAGGTGTGTTTTGGGGGATATTGATCATCTTAGCAGTGGGGATATGGCTGAAAGTTTTGCATCGGCTGTTTTGAGTTGGTGTGTCCTGCCCTGTGGGGAGCTTGTTTCTGATGATGAGGTTGGGGGGTTGTTTGGACACCAGAAAAGGGTGTCCGGGAAAGGTTTCTTTCAGGATGTGGTCCCCATTATAATTCTTTGTTGATACCTGTGTGGGTTCCAGAGTGGGAGGGTTGCAGGTGACAAGTACGAGTGTGCAGTCAGGAGGCTTTTTGTCTGTATTGTAGCAGGTTTTCTCAGAATATTTGGGTGGCTCATTCTATGATGCGATCTTGTTCTTTGCTATACCTCATCTGGTACCCTACATTCCCCAGTGACAACTCTATAGGTGAAACCAGGCCATCACTATACTTTTGAATGAAGTCTCACAGCAAAAAGGACAAAAAAACCTTATCATCCGTGGCTGAGCACTTTTCACAAAGCAGTCGCTCCATACCTGACCTCTCCGTCCTCGGAAGGAAGTCATTCTACAGTGGGGTGTATCCCTACTTGTGTGTGTGCGCTGGAAAGAAATTGGTCATAGCAACACAGTGTGAGGGAAACCCAGGCCGGTGGGACAGGTGGGCCCAGAGGGACCCCAGCACATCAGGTGGCACCCCGAAAAGGGGGGGGGGTCCAACCCATCACATGCCCTTTAAACTTGCAGCGGAAGGTGGGAAGGTTTGTGATGGTCCCTTGTTCTTGGGAGAGTTTGTTCCACAGCCTTGGACTGGTCCATGACAAAGCTTTGTCTCCTGCACAGACAAGCTGTATCTTCACTAGACTTTTAGTCAGGAGTGGTGGATGCTCCCTAAAAGTGTGTGTGTGTGTGTGTGTGTTGGGGGGGGCACTGGCACCTGAACCATGGCCAGGCCCCTCCCAGGCCCCAACTTCACACTGCCTCTTCCCCCCAAGACCCCACCCTGCTCACTCCTCTCCGTCCCATCCGTCCCCCCACCCGTTCCAGCACCCCTGCTTTTAGTCACTGGTAGGTGACTTCCAGTCTGGAAGCAGGAAGTAGATAGGTGACAAGAAAGCATAGACCAGGAGCAATTGTGGGAAGGCACTGAAGGCTTGCCAGCACTCAAGTGGTTTAGCCATGCATCCACACTGTTGATTGGTCATGTTAGGTCAGGGCTACACTACAGACTTAAATCGGTATAACTCGATCGCTCCAGGGTGTGGATTTTTCATATACCTGAGCGATGTCGTTATACTGACCTAACCCAAGCGTAGACAGTGCTCTGTTGACAGGAGGGCTTCTTCCGTCAACCTAGCTTCTGTCTCTTGGGGACGTGAATTAACTACGCTGATAGGAGAAGCTCTCCCATTGGCATAGTATTGTCTTCACTAAAGGTCTACAGCTGCACTGGTGTACGTGAAGACAAGTCCTGGGCAACTCAAGTGTAAGCATCACTCAGGCTTTAGCCTACAACCCAGCTAGCTTCAGTTTAAAGCACCACCACACTTGTGTGAGAGGTTTTCGTGTGAGGATGGGAATGGGGCTGGGGGAACACCCAGGTTAGAACCTGAGGTAACTCAGCAGTCAAGAGAAGCTCTCAGTGCTGGGTGGGTACCCACGCAGTGCCTATGTGATCCATAAAGCTCAGACTTGCTTCACTGTTGCGTCTTGGCATTGACTGAAGGAGATTCCAGTAACCTGGGACCTAACCCAAGGCCTGTTGTGTCCAGGTTCTATTATATCTCTGACTTATAATCCTCTCCACTCATATATTGCTGCCTTCGAACATTAGTTTGGCTGGAAATTTGCCATATTTACTCTGAAGGCAAATGAGAAGTTTTCTGCAAACGTGAACTCTCTTGTATCTGTATCCCCATCGAACCAGGCAGAACAAGTCATGTTGTTTCAGGGAAGCACTGAATGACCATAATTGTTAAATTTTGCTTTTAAGGCTTGAGGTTTCCACAGTCGCAGCAACTTCAACTTAATGCTGGTCTTGTTTACGGTCCACACTCAAAGGGTTAAGCCACAACACCGACAGATTTCAGCTCATGAAATCTGGGGGGATGCATGTTCCAGGCTGAAATCCAGCCTGACCCTCTGGCCTGAGGCAAACGCTATTGTGCTAGAGTGCTGGGCCATCATTCTGGCTTTTTTTTTTTAATTTAATTTAATTTGTTTTGCTTTTGTGTCTTTTAAGTCAGAGCCTTCCCATTAATTAAACATTGTAATTAGTCCAAATTGCCTTTGGTTTCCTCTTGTTTTTTATAAAAGGAAAGAGAGTTCAAACAGTCTCCTTTTAAAAAAACAGAAAAGAAAAATGCACACCGCTGATTCTGTGCACAACAGACGCTGGATTTCTGGCCTTCTGGCTGTCGAAGGCATTTGTCAGCCTGGTATCTGTCTGTCCACTCACCTGCATGGCACCCATTCCAGGGCTACCTATGTTACCCAGGGTTCTTTCAACCCAAAGCTCTTGGTAACTTTTACTCTGTGCGAGGTGGTGTCAGGAAATAAATCAGGGGAGACACGGCCGATGGCTGGCACGAACAGGACAACACAAGAGTGCTTTCACTTAAAGCTAAACTTAACTTAGTCTCAAGCACTTACACACATCCACAACAGGTTGTTGAACACCCCAACCCTTGATAATTACCAATGCTAAGCGTGCCTCTCGACTGGCACAGCGGCAGGCTTCCGGTGGCCAAATCTTCCATCTGCCCGTGGGGACTGCAAGATGTATCCAGAGGGAGAGTCCAAAAAGAGTCCAACTACCTCAAACTTTTCCCACTTATTTATGCATTAGACACGTCCCTTAAAGAAAACTTGTTACAAGCAGTTTCAGTGGTCCAGCAAAAGGTTCCTTCTGAGTATTGATTAACCAGGTGTGGGTTTTTCCAGAGTTTTCAGCCTTGAGGCCCCCAATAGACATTCTTGGGGCACATCCTGCTCTTCTAAAATGCATGTATCAACCACTTCAACAAAATTCTTATCAGGAAGATCAAGTGGGATCTAGCTGCCTTCTCTGTGGCACCCAAAGACCCCCCTCCCCTCCTGCCTTGGTTAAGCTAAGCCTGCTGACTTGGCTGCTTTTAGCAATAAGCCATACTGGTTTCAGGCACTTTACTGGTTTGCCAAAGTCTCCCTGTACACCTAAGCACCATTGCTGTAGTGTAAGCCCAGCATTGAAGGTGGATTTCTAGAGTCCTATTAACTTTTTTGTGTATCTCAAGCCTGCTAATAGTCCTGTACAAGTTCCTTTGACATCATCACTTGTCCTTGTCGAGGCTGTACAAGAACATCACATGATATCAAACCCTCCAGACCCCGGTTCCGTTCCAAAAGCACCGATTTCGCTGCCTGCATCCTACCGGGAGCTCTAAGGATACTGCTGAGCCCGTGGGGCTCATGCTGTAATGGTGCTTTGAGATCCCTAGCTGCTGAACCCACCTTTCAGCATTGGATGGAATTTCCAGTCGGCGCCGTCTGGAAGCAGCCATGTCATTTTGCAGTGGGGCCCCAAGGCCGGGGGCAGAATGGAAGCAGAACTCCCTGCCACAGTTCAGGGCAATGGCACCTATATTCCCCCTCTGTGGTCCTCCCAGGGCACCCAGTCTAGACTCCTCAGCAGTCACCTCTCTTGGCAGAGACCCACACCTCTGTTGGTGGAGACCTGCATCTTTTCCAGGCTGCACTAGAAACCGCCTTTAAAAAAAAAAAAGACCGGGGGGGGGGGATCAAAAAGTAACAGTGTCAGAGGTTGACACGCATCTTGGTGGTAGCTGGAAACCTGTGCCAATGAAGTCCCATCTCCCAGAGTGATTTTCGGGACAGCCGCTGTTCCCAAATCGCTGCTCAGCTTGTCATTTCAGCAGGCTAATGTTTTCAGGGGAGCGTTTGACTTGGACAGGTGTGGAGGGGGGAAAAATAGTTCCATCCTCTTTTATTGCATCATTTGACCAGATCCTAAAACCCTCTTTGAGCAGTCATGCTTTGACTAGGAAAGAAGATTTTTTCCCCTTATTTTACAATACAAGTTGTACTAGAATTTGGATAGTGTAAACTGTCGTGGTGTATTAAAACGTGCATTAAAATGAAAAGCGATCACTTTATGAGTAAGGGGTTCCTCGCCCTGCTTACAGGCTAGGGTGTTCTTGGCTTTTGTGCAGCAAGTCTGCAGAAAGCCAGCCTACAGCAAGGTGTAGGTGAATTGTGTCTCTCTTTTAGGGAGCAGCCTGCTTTTTTCTTTCCCTGTTTTCAGGCTCTTTTGTGTTATCGTTCTGAATTCTTAAAAATTAAGGTAGTGTTATAGTGTAACCTTCCAGCAAGAGAGTTTTATGTTTGTACCTAACTTCTCTGTGTGTATGATCTGAAACATAATAGTTGTCATTTCAAAGAGCTCCTGGAGGAGGAGGAGCAGCAGCTGTCCATCATGAGTCTACGGGATCAATCTAAAAGGAACGAACAAAGGCAACTCCCTCACACCCACAGCAGCGGTTCCCAAACTGCGAGTGGCAACTCCAAGTGGGGATGTGGCAATCCCGACTGCGTGGAGGATACCACAAATGGCATCCTCCATGCAGTAGGACCTCGCACGCACCATACGTAGGCGAGGTCACACTACACGGGGGATGCCATTTTGTAAAGCATTTTTAAATGGCATCCTCCAGGCTGTTGGGGGTTGTGGGAAGCAATGCATCTGAAAATGGGGATATGCAGGGAAACTGTTTGGGAGCCGCTGCCCTACAGGGTTGGGAAAGCTAGGGCAGCATTGCCTTAATGGCTGGCAGTGCGGAAGGCAGCTGACAGATGAATTAGTATTGGTGCGGATGTAAGTATTTATTTCACGGCAGCAACATGCTTGGGGCTGAGCAAGCCATAAATGCAGGCAACCGTTGCCCCAGCTTGCTTCAGCCCTACAGTTTCTATGCAGCAGGTCCATCCCCGGCTGGATCCTTCCTTTGGAGGCCCGAAGGAATTCCACATACAGCCCAGGCTTTGTTCAGGACACATTCTGGCTCCCTTCCCCCTCCATCAGCATCTGCTCGACGTCACTGAGCCCTGCACAATGTAGTGGACAACCTGCAGCCACACGGAGCCCTTGATCTCTCGCTAGTGACTTCGGCCAGCAAGCGAACAGAGTCCATTGGACACTTGGGGGTTTTTTTGTCACTCACTCCTGTGTACTAGGCAGGAAGGATGGTGTCACAAGGTGAGCTGGCCCTTTAAGAGGGCCGGGGCTGAGCCCACCTTCCAGGTGTAGAAAACAGGTCCTGGGGTCACAGGGTAGAAGACTGTGGCTCAGAGCCAGGCCTGCTGGGATATAAAGGACGTCCTGTGGGCAGGGAAGGGGCTAGAGACAGGAAGGGGTCTGCGAGAGGCAAGGGGAAAGCCCTGGGGGCCAGCAGCCTGCGCTGGGCTGGGGAATTGCTGTGTTTGGGGATTACTACTTTTCTGTCTAACCAGTAAATTAAGCCCTGGGGCAAGGGCCCGAAACAGACGCCGGCACGGCCCTGGTTCCTCGCTGGGCTGGTGAGAGAGCCCACCACCTTTACAGGGTCTTGTGGTCACAACCCTGGACCGGGACTCGGGCAATCAAGTTCAGCGTCTGACTCCACCGCAGCCTGCGTGTGTGGCTGTGGGCAAGTCATGACGCTTTTCTGTGCCTCTTTGAAACAGGAATAATCCTTCCTTTGTCTTAACCATTTCGACCGTAACCCCTTAGGGTTTATTGCCCACAGTGCTGGGCGCTGTACAGTCCATACACCCCCAACAACTTGAGGACCGAGGTGTGGTGTGAGCATCCCAATCAGGCGGTTCAGGCAGTGGTGCCCAGAGCGGGGCTTTCTCACCTGTGAGCTCGCCTGTCGCCCAGATGTTTGCCAAATGGCAAGGTGGAGAGCAGTTTACAGCTTCAAAGAGCTTGGTTGTCTGGTGGCATTGATGGGAAATGACCGGGCCCTGCTCTGCGGGAGGAGGGCTGGCAGGTACATTGTAAAATGACTGGTTCAGTCAAGGTAGGAAAATAAAACGAGACGCAGGACGTGTTCCACAGGGGGTTATTGGCTGGGCAGGCAGCAGTCTCGGCTGCTGGCAGTTACTGGTAATGTTGAGCCTTGTGTTCGCAGGGCTCTGAGACTAGACCACAGGCACCGATGCTCTTGCAAGCTGAGGCTGGGTTTAATGATTTTATCCGTCGATAAAGCCTTCCTGGATGCTGGTGGAGGCGGCTCATCTCCCCAGTAGACGAGCGAGAGGACAGTTATTTCTGTGAAACTGACTTCTTATGTCTCCAATTTCCCCAACAGCAGGAAAAGTAAATGCAATGGGGGAAAACAGGGCTAAGGCCTTGTGCTCACGCCACACAAGCCCATGACCATGAGGCTGATCAAAAGCCAGTTTCTGCTGCCTGGGTGTCTCAACCTGTCCTCCGCCCCTGTTCCCATCTAACCAGGATGCAGCCGGGCGCCTCCTCCAGTTTAGCAGGGCGGCAAGAGTAGGGTGCTTGTACCACGGGCTGACACCTCTCTGACCTCACTGGGGATCCCGGCCCCGGAGCTCAGAGCCCCCGAGGTAACACAACACCACAGGGACTGGAGCTCAGCTGGCTGTGGATGGCTCTTCCAAGGTAAAATAAAATAAAGTCAGAGAGAGAAAACAAAGCCAGTCAACACAACCGTTGCCTTACTTCTGTTTTATACGTCCTTTGGTATCAGTCATTTCTGGGGTCTATCATCAGTCATGTGTTATTCACCCTTATTGCAGAATGATCCATCCAACATACATTTGCAGGGCATGTAAAAAGAATGAACAGATCAAATGCATATCTAGCAAATATCTAGCAATATTCAATTCATGCTTAACTAAGGAGCTGTGACCGCCACAATTATGTAAGTTAAAGTAGCACCGGCATCTTACCTTTCCACCTTTAAAATTCCACCTGGCCATAGAGTGGGTTCTACTGAACAACACGGAGTTTCTGTAAAAGAGACTCTCCCTCTTCCGGCAGGAAAAGTGGAAATTTTGAGTCCAGTGCTGTTAAAACAAACCCACCTCCTCAACTGTATTGAAAGTGTGTGGGTAAATGTGAGACCTGAGTGTGGAAGTCAGCCATGTGCATAGGCTCCAACTCCGTAGGTGCTCCGGGGCTGGAGCACCCACGGGGAAAAATAGCGGGTGCTCAGCACCCATCAGCCTCAGCTGTTTGACGGCACCCTTGAGGAGCTAATCGGGTGGCACCACCAAACAGCTGTTCGGCCACGCTGCCCACCAGCGGATCAGAGGCTCGGGAAGGGATTTGGGAAAGTGTGGAGGGGGTGGGTGGTGCTCAGGGAGGGGGTGGACTGAGGGCAGGAAGAGGCGGGGTGAGGGCAGGGCCCTTGGGTGAGGGGGCGGAGTAGGGTTGGGCCTCAAGGCAGAGAGAGGGTGGAGCAGTCCCGGGGAAAACTAGAAGTCAACGCCTATGACGTGCCCTCATTCTCTGGAATTGTAACTGGAAAATGGAGTTCCACGCATAGATTCGTAGGGTTGAAGGCTAGAAGGCACCATTACATCGTCTTGTCTGAGCTCCTGTGTAGTGCAAGCCATGACATTTCACCCAGTTACATCTGTACTGATTCCAGTCACTTGTGTCTGGCTAAAACATCTTCCAGAAAAGCAGCCAGTCTTGATTTGAAGACATCAAGAGATGGTGAATTCACCACTTGCCTTGGCAGTCTGTTCCGATGGCTAATCACTCTCACTGTTAAAAATGTGGGCCTTGTTTTTCATTAGAAATTATCTGGCTTCAGCTTCCAGCCACTGGATCTTATGCTTTTCTCTGCTAGGTTAAAGAACCCATTAGTACCCATATTTAATTCCTGTGAAGATACTTAGCCATTGTAATCAAGTCACTTCTTAAGCTTCTTTCTGGTACCCTAAACCGACTGAGATTTATACGTCTCACTCTCAGGCATATTCTCCAGCCCTTGAATCATTTTGCAGCCCTTTTCTATACGTTCTCCAATTTTTGCCACAGCATTGCCCTGGGAGCTCATGTTGTTTCTTGTCCTCTCTGACCGCTAAATCCTTTTCAGAGTCACTGCTTTCCAAGATACAGTTCCCCACTCTGCAGCTATGGCCTGTATTCCTTGCTCTTAGCAGTATGAACTTAGTTGTACTAAAATGCATTTTGTTTGAATGGGCCCAGCTCACCAAATGATCCTGATCACGCTATGACAGTGCTGTCCACCTCATTATTTACCATTCGGCTTTTCGAAATCTGTCTGCGAGCCTGTTCTCAATCTATCTAACGTGTGCTTTATTGATTCTGTATAGTACTAGTTTTTGAATCAGAATGCCGTGCAGTACTAAGCCAAACACCTTACCAAAGACTGACCTCCCAGTCCTCGTCTTGAAAGGAAGCATGCACAATACCTCCAGAAGATGGGATTGGGAACTCTGCTAGACACCAAAAATTATGGACTCAATAGAGACACTGGTTTTATGTTTGAAATCCATTAAGGGCATGTCTATGCGTCAGTGTGGACAGTTCTTCCATCAGTGTAGGTAATCCACCTGAGAGGCCATAGCTAGGTTGATAGAAGAATTCTTCCATTGACCTAGTGTTGTCTACCCTGAGGGTAAGGTTGGCTTAACTGTGTCACTCAAGGTGTGGATTTTTCACACCCCTGAGCAATGTAGATTGGTTGACCTAACTTTTTGTGTAGACCAGGCCTAACTCTTTGTCCTGACTGCTAAGATGTTAAATGGCAAGTTAATTTTAAATGTTTTTTTGCAACATGTTTAACAATCTGTTCCACCTTGTAGTTAGCTGTAAATAACTTTGAGTACCTTTCCCAGACCTGAAGAAGAGCTCTGTGGGCCTCGAAAGCTTGTCTCTTCCACCAACAGAAGTTGGTCCAATAAAAGATATTATCTCACCCATCTTCTCTCATATTTTACATCTACACAGTTAACTTTATCAGTCAAACTTCATCAAAGAATGAAATCAGGAGTGTTTTGACAAGACTTAGTTTCCATAAAACCACCTTGATTAATCAATCAGCAATTGCTGGTTACGCACTGGAGTAGTGCAATGCTGAATCAGTTCCTATAGTTCTAAGCACCAGGGAGCACCTCAGTTATTAGAAGCTTATTTGGACTGACCTGTAACAACAACCAAAGTACCCCAGTCTGGGATGTTGTCAGGTTTTATAAGCTAAGCAGGATTGGGCCTAGTCAAAACTTGGATAGGAGACTCCTTAAGAGACCCCCCGCCCCCCGGGGGGCACTGCTGATTAAATATGTGGCATTATCGAGTAACACCTTGCCCACTTCCTTTGGTGAGTGCTGTTCCTGGGAGATACTGCATCTGCGTTCCCAGCGCAGTAACCAAGGGCAGGCCTACGCTTAAAACACTGCATTGATGCAGCTGCCCCACTCTAATGCTTAAGGGCAGATGCTCTTACCCTGACAGGAGAGACCTCTCCCTTCAGTGTAGTTAATGCACCTCCCTGAGAGGCGATAGCTGTGTTGGCGGGAGAAGCTCTCCTAGCAACATAGTGCTGTCTACATGGGGGGCTAGGTCAGTCTAGCTATGCTGCTTAGGGGTGTGGAAAAATCCACCCTAAGCATAGATCTGCGGTGTAGACCAGACCCTCATTCCTGGAAATTCTATCACTTTTGCTTCAGGGCTTCTGGGAATGTCATCATCTGGTTGCGACACCCAGGGGCAAATGTGTTTAAGGCAGTGCCAACCATGCCATAGAGGAAGAAGATGTGGTGGCCTGCTTATCTCACTGGTCACGATTATCTCACTGTTAACTTGTGCTCCTCCCGTTAATTACATCCATCTTGTATCTCTCATCTTACTGTAAGGTCTTTGGGGCAGGGTCCATCTCCATTATGTACAGTGTTTAGCACAATGTGGCCCTTACCTCTATTGGGCTTCTCGGCGCTACTGCAATATAAATAATTCATGCAGGGTGGGATGGAGGGAAAATGTCCTTTTCTAGGGCAACACAAACTCAAGAGCGAAATCCAGCTATCCCTAGTTACTGAGCTATTATTGAAGATAAACCAAATGGTGGATTTCTGCAAGCTACTTTCCTAGTAAGTCTCGAGAGGTTCACAGCCATACACGATAAGGGAAGACAACAGAGCTAGCAGTGTAGGCTATGTCAAGGTTCTGTTACCAGTTCAGCCCATTTGGCCCATCATCTCACATCGAATAGTTCAGCTGTTAGTTTAACACAGTCTGGAAGTTCTTCCATTTCTCTCTTATTCTTGTCAACCACCTTTCTGTAGCTATTTGGTTTTGTAGCCATAGTGACGAAACACATGTGTTGGCTGCAGTTGCGAGAATGCTAAAGAGGCGTCTGTGTTTGGTTAATTTTGCAAATTGGGTTATTATCTTACATCATAGTCACTGGAATTTGGGAGACATTTTTGCATACCGCTTACCTTAATGGGAACCTGATCTCAATTGGGTCTCTGGTCTCTACCGTTATACCAATGATAACTCTTCATTATCATCCCAGGGGATTGTTCCATATATCACAGCACTCCCTCAAGCATTTGGCTGTGAATTTTGTGTACCTGGTTTTGCAAAGTTTATGTGCAAAAATACCTGATCATCATTCTCCCCTGGTATTCTCTTCACAATGGGGTGAACTTCCACCACTTGTAGCAGGAGCTGGCATTATATCCATCCAATCCTCTGCAGAGATTTTCTGAATCATCTTTTCCACTTCGCCTCACATTGTCAAAATTGCCGTACAGTTTGGGGTGGGAGTCGAGGAAGGGGAGTGCATCTGTTGGTTTGTTTTTACCAGAGATTTGATTATGTAGATATTTCCTTACATAGTCACTTCCTAGGGATTCATAGATTCCAAAGCCAGAAGGGACCATTTTGATTGTCTGGTCCAGCAGTTCTCAAACTGTAGGTCGGGACCCTGTTTTAATGGGGTTGCCAGGGCGGTCTTAGATTTGCTGCGGCCTGGTGCTGAAGCCCGAGCCCCACTGCCTGGGGCTGAAGCGGAATCCCAAGGGCTTCAGCCCTGGCCCCTGGGTGGTGGGGCTCAGGTTACAGGGCCCCTGTCTGGGGCTGAAGCTTTTGGGCTCGGGCTTTGGTCCCCGCACCCAAGGCGGAGGGGGCTCCGGCAGGCTCAGGCTTCAGTCCCCCATCCTGGGTCATGTAGTAAATGTTTGTTCTCAGAAGGGGGTCATGGTGCAATGAAATTTGAGAACTCCTGGTCTAGTCTGACCTGCATTCCACAGACCAGAGAACTTCTCCAACTCCCCTGCCCAAATCTCCGATGGAAACTCCAAATAAAATTCTTGTCTTTTAGATTTATGTGGCTCTCGCAGTCTGTGAAAGAGTTTAGCTCTGTTTTAACAGATAACATTTCTTACATATTTTAATCCTATTTATTTCTCTCCCCAATCTTTTGTGAAATAAAGTGTAACTTCTGGGCTATTATAAATGGGGTAAGTTTTGAAATATCCTTTGCAAGTGCTAAATGTTTCCCCATTTCTGTTTCCATGTTTTCACAACCCATGGATTATTTGGGGGAGGGGATATTTCCTTATTTGGTTGACCAGTAAATAGTAAATAGTCATTCTTTTAGTGGTATTTAAACACCAGGTAACGCTAAATTCCAAAATACCTGCCTCATGGCTATCTGCAAATCTTTGTTGTGGAGGTCCAGAGGGTTGTTACTGGAGATGAAGAATGATCTTGTGTTTAAGACATTCAGATGGGACTCAGGAGCTCTGGGAATCGGTTCCTGGCTCTGCTGCAGCATGTAATCTGGTGCAAGTCACATTGGGTATGTCTACACTGCAACTAGACACCTGTAGCTGGCCTGTGCCAGCTGACTTGGGCTCGGGCTAAGGGGCTGTTTAACTGTGGTGTAGACATCAGGCCTCGTGCTGCAGCTTGAACTCTGGGATTATCCTGAGTCTGGGCTCCAGCCTGACCCCAAACATCTACACTGCCATTACACAGCTCCTTGGCCTGAGCCCTGTGAGCCTGAGTCAGCTGGCACGGGCCAGCCATGGGTTTTAAATCGCAATGTAGACGTGCCCTTAATCTCTCTGTGCCCCAGTTCCCTTCCTGTACCGCTGGGGTAGTAATACTTCCTCTGTCTGTCTTGTCTATTTACTTTGTACTGTCCATGGGGTAGGAACTCTCTACGCTAATTATAACGGTTAGGCTGCTTCGTGTGCTGAGACGGCGGCTTGTCATGCTGACCAGTATTGTCACGTTATTTGCTGGTGCTCCCGTGTCGATCTGTCTGTATCCAGCTGTTGTCTTGTACATGGATTATAAACGTTTGGGGGCAGGGACTGTCTTTTTGTTCTGTGTCTCGTACAGCACCTAGACCAGCGGGTCCTGCTTCAAGACTGGCGTTCCAAGGTGCAACACAGATGATGTGTATGCATACTGTTTAGAACAATGAAGCCCCAATCTCAGGGGAGGGGCTCTCCGTGCTACTGTAAATAATATATAACAGTTTGTTACATTATGTTGAAGTGGGCAGTGGAAAAAAAAAGAACCTGGTGCCAAAGACTCCAGCAATTAAAAGCAGCAGAGATTTCTCAGCAGTGTGTATCCATCCCTTAAACGGTCTACCGTTGGAAGAACTGGGAGCCTGCAAGCTTTATTTTATTTGTGCAGTCACCTTACCTCTCATGCTCCCAACATGATCTCATGGCATAGAAAGCTACGTTGCTGGACAGGGTTGCACTTCTGGACTGTGAGTCATTCTGAGAAAGCCAATCCACAGACACTTGCTCCATATTTCCTGCCCTGCAGCCCACTAACACCAACATTCTGAGGGAAATATATACAATTACATCTGTCAAAAACTCGGCTAAGAGCGATTCAGTGTTTCAGGTTGTATTAATGCTTAAATAAGGAAGTATTACCCAATGAGCCAATAAAAGCACCCAGAATCTCATAGATGTCTCCTTCACACCTCCTCAGTCTGCATTTCAGACCTACGACGTGCATATTTGAATGTGTGCAGTGTTATAGCCGTGTTGGTCCCAGGATATTAAAGAGACGAGGTGGGCGAGGTAATATTTTTTACTGGACCAGATTCTGTTGGTAAAAGAGAGACGTTTTCGAGCTACACAGAGCTCTTCTTCAGGTCTGGGAAAGGTAACCAGCCTGTCACAGCTAAATACAAGGTGGAATAGATTGTTCAGCATAAGGAGTTAACACGTTCTAAGAAACCATTTGAGGTGAAGTGGCCAGTTAACATCCCTGTAGTCATATGACAAAAACTGGGGGTTAGTGGGTTACAGATTGTTATAATAAACCATAAATTCAGTGTCTTTATTAAGCCCATGATATTTAGTGTCTAGCAAAGTTATGAATTTAAGCTCCTAGGCTCATCTTTTAAAGGTTTTTGCAGGTTTGCTTTGAGGATGACGACTGAGAGGTTAGATGGGGAGTGATTGCTTCGAGTGTTTGCCCACAGGTGAGGGAGTATTTTTGTCTTTTATCACTTTTCTGTGTGAATTCATTTGAAGGTGTAGTGATTGTCTGTCTTGTCTCACCCACACAGTTGTTGTTGGGGCATTTAATGCACTGGACAAGGTACATTGTGATAGGCATGTGTAGGACCCACAGATCTTGAAAGGTGTATTGTGAGGGGTATTGATCATCATAGTAGTGGAGATATGGCTACAGATTTTACATCTGTTCTGGTAGGGTCCGGTGCCACTTTGAGTTGGCGGGTCCTGGTCTGTGTGGAGCTTGTGTCTGATGATAAAAACTTGGAGAGGTTATTTGAAGGTATTTTGTTCCCCAAAAGAATACAGTCAAATCCTGCTCAACATGCTCATTGCTACGGTACTCATTTATAGTGCCTGCCCCAAAGATACTAGGGGATCTCTGATTCAGTGGGTGTTTCATAGATTCATAGAGTTTAAGGCCACAAGGGATTGTTAGATCATCTACTCTGATTCCCTGGTTATCAGTGGCCACTAAGTTTCACCCAGTCACACTCTACACTGAGCCCAGCAACTTGGGTTAGACCAAAGGATTTCAGTCCTCAGGAGACTAAACAGTTGTGTGCCAGGCAGAGAACAGGAGAGGCCGAGGTGCTACCAACGGCAGGGAACTGACTAGGTGAGACGTGCCCAGATAATCCCAACAGGTGAACCACACCTCATGCTGCAAAAGAAGGTAAACCGCCAAGTTCCCTGCCATTCTGACATGGGGGGAGATTCCTCCCCAACCCCAAACTGGCTATCAGTTTGACCCTGAGCATATGAGCAATACACATCAGCCAGACATCTAGAAAGACGATTCTCTATACCACTTCAGTCCAAGTCCCCCTCTGCTGGCTGCTCTACACAGGAGGATAAGCACATACTACTGTTACTAGCTAATGGAGTTACTCCTTTAGTTTACACCCCCTTTACTTTTAGCACTGAAAGTCCTGGGTTCAATCCCTGCTAGTGACCCAAAGTTTGGACTTTGAATCAAAAAGAGGGGCATGTCTAAGATGGCACCATGACAAGCCTGGAGCTGGGGATAATATAGTTGTTTTGCCCCATACTGATTATAAGGTTGCTTCTTTTTGACCCCTCTTTGACTGATTTGGCTCACTCATGTGCATACGGAATCTTGCTAGGGACTTCTTGAACTACAATCATAGAAACGTTGGGCTGGAAAGGACTTTGAGAGGCCAGTCCCCTTCACTGGGGCAGGACCAAGTATACCTACACCATCGCTGACAGGTGCTTGTCTAACCAGTTCTTAAAAACCTCCAATGATGGGGATTCCACAACCTCCCTTGGAAGCTTATTTTAGCCCTTAACTATTCTTAAAGTTAGAAAGTTTTTCCTACTATCCAACCTAAATCTCCCTTGCTGTAGTTTAAGCCCATGACTTCTTGCCCTACATTCAGGGGACATGGAGAACAATTGATCACCCTCCTCTTGATAACAGCCTGTAACCTATCTGAAGACCGCCAGTCTTCTTTTCTCAAGACTAAACATACCCATTTTTTTAACCTTTCCTCAGAGGTCAGGTTTTCTAAACCTTTGGCATTTTTGTTGCTCTCCTCTGCCCTCTCTCCAATTTGTCCACATCTTCCTTAAGGTGTGGCACCCATAACTGGACCAGCTGAGGCCTCATTAGTGCCAAGACCATGAGGAGTTAGTGCCCAAATAAATCTGCTAGTCTTTAAGGTGCCACCGGACTCCTCATTGTTTTTGTGGATACAGACTAACACAGCTACCCCTCTGATAATTAGTGCCAAGAAGAGCAGGACAATTACCTCTCATGTCTTACGTATGACGCTCCTGTTAATAAACCCCCGAATGACATTAATCTTTTTCACAACTGCATCACGTTGCTGAGACACATTCAATTTGTGATCTACCCTAACCCCAGATCCTTTTTCAGCAGTACTACTGCCTCATTGTAGTTTTGATTTTTCCTTCCGAAGTCGAGTACTTTGTACTTGTCTTTCTTGAATTTCATCTTGTTGATTTCAGACCGATTCTCCAATTTCTCAAGGTTGTTTTGAATTCTAATCCCGTCTTCAAAGTTCTCGCAACTCCTTCCAGCTTGGCGTTGCCTTGAAATGTTGTAAGAGTGCACTCCACTCCCTTATCCCAGTCATTAACGAACATATTGAATAGAAATGGCAGAGAACAATGCGTTTTTCTTAACTGCAAGTACATGCTGTAATTTATAGTTACGTAACTTGATCCTAGTGCGGGGGTGGGGACCGCTGTAGAGGTGAGGATTTGATCTCTCGCTGACTGGATTTTATTTTTTCACGTGGGGTGGAGTTTGCTCTGGCTTTGTTATTTTTGGGCAAGTCGTGTTTACAAGCTTTGTCAAAGCATCTAGAGTCTTGGGCAAGCGCTTTGAGGTGTCTAAATCTAAATAAAAACAAAATGAAGAATAGGTGTATGCAATGCCTACATCTACTTAGTATGGTCCCATTGATGTCAATGGAAATTGGGCGCATATATGCTTTCTGAAAATCCCACTAGGTGTCTGTCTGTAGCTTTAGGTGCCTAGATATCTTTAAAAATCTGGCCTTTTATTCTCTTTGTGCCTCAGCTCCCCATCTGTGTAATGGGGATAATAGCAAATCATTTAAGGCTTGTCTGGCCTGAAAGTTATACTGGTCTAATTAAATTGCTATAGTTATACTGCTGTCACGCCCTGCGTGACCACTCTTGTTCCAGAATAAGACTGGCTTTGAGCAGTTTTGCTTAAACGTACAGAATGGGGGAGCTGTCTCCTGGAAATCGGCAAACCAAGGCACGAGCCTCAAACTGGGTGTGGGTTCTATGGTTAGATTTCATCAACTAAGTATCAAATGGGAACTCCTCAAGCACTATAAGAGCCTTAACATGGAGTCATAGACAGTCCCCTTGAGCACCCCGGTCTTTCTTGCCACCCAGACAAGCCTGCCTTTGTGATAGATGGTCCATTACACCAAAAAAATCACAACAATATTCAGGTTACTCCCAATCCCAAAGGACCAGTCACTTAACCCAGGTCAGTTGCACCTTAGAACTCACACCAAAGACAATGCTTGTAGCCAATCCTATAATAAACTAACTAAAGGTCTATTAACTAGGGGAAAGAAATAAAAGTTATTTACAAGGTTAAAGCAGGTCAACATAGCCTAAAACTGTAACATTTGTGTGTGTATGTCTACACTGCAGAGTTTTGTCGCCAAAAGTTATGCCATTTTAATTAAAGCGCTGTTGCAAGTCCACACTATGCTCCTTGTGCCGGTGGGGAGCGTCCACACTAGGAGCTCTTGCATCAACACAGAGAGCGGTGCACCGTGCGACTGGCCGCAGGGAGCTTTGGGAAGGGTTTGCAATGCCTCCTGGGGCAGGTGCGGCATCACATCATGCAAGTTTGTCAAAGTTTGTCCCCTTGTTCCATGGGCATCCTACTAGACTGCCAGCCGCTTTTCAACTGAAACGTGCGAGGGGTGAGGTGGGGAGGAGTGTGCGTGACAGGGAGTGTGTATGGGTGTGTGCAGGGGAGACCGTGTATGTTGGGGCAGTGTGTGAGAGAGCGGGAGGGTGTATGAGAGAGACAGTGTGTGTTGGGGGCGTCTGTGTTGTAAGAGCGTGAGTGTGTCGACACAATGTCTTGTAAGTTCAGACAGCTGCCGGAAACAACCAGTCCTGGGGGAGGGGGACACCCCCAGCATCAGCCCCTGGCTCTGCACAGCACAGCAGTGTCTCTTTCTCACACACACATCTGTCCCTGCCTGCCTCTGTTCCTAGCGTGGGAGAGAGCAGGAGCGTTCCATGTAAGTGGTTTGCTCCTGGCTGCTTGGAGCCGAGCACCATGCTCAGCTGTCTGCATGGAGCTTTGAAAGGGGAGGGGCGCAGGGCTGCTGAGTTCAAAACAGTTCGCGGAAGGGTCAGGGCAGGCATTTTGGGATACTGGGGGAGGCCAGTTCTTGTGACATAATGAACGAGAGTGTCTACACTGAGACTTTCTTGTTTTAACTTTGACGCAAGAAGCTTTATGCCTCTCGTCAAGGAGGTTTTATTTTGTCATTGAAACTGAAGAGTTTTGTCGCCCAAAGTGGCACTGTAGTGTGTCCAAAGCTGCCTTTTGGAGACACAACTCTGCAGTGTAGACAAGGCCTTAGATTCCAAAAAATGATCGAAGCTGCTGTAATGTGCAAGCTGAGAGAGTCCTTTAGGGCTTACCCAAGCTAAACAGCTGGGGATTCCTTGCTTATGCTTAGAAGTCTTGCCCTCTCCCTGAAGTCCAAGCAGCACAAGGATAAACATTTTTTCTTGACCGGGATTTTTATTCGCTTTCCCCAGAGCTCAAGCTGATGGGATGAGCGTTTGTGCATGTCTCCTCTTCATGGATGTGGAGGGAGCAATCAACATAGTCTTTTGTCCACTGATGGTCCACAGTGGCTTGTCTGATGTCTATAGGCCTTCTTTTGTTGGGCAGGAGATGACAACTCTTGTGGTAAACTAATATTTCAAACTTGGTCATGCTTCTCTTAAGTCTGCAGGGGTTTCCAGTTTCATTACAAACACTTTGATAGTTATAGAGAAAACATTTAAATAGTACCTTATAACATGGGGTACAAAGACTATAAATGAGATTAATGCATGCAGCAACTTACAAGCAGTTCATAAAGTTTAAACACATTTTTTTATAAATCAAATACCATTTTAACAACACTAACACACGGGTGAGCCAGTCTGGTTTCCAGCAATGCTTTTGTCAGGGTTCAGAGGCCTAGGGGCCTAGGCATGAGCTGGCACCTGGTCTGCCAACATCACAAATACTGTGTACGTTTCCAGTGTCCACATTTTAAAGAGGACATTGAAAAATTGGAGAGGATACAGAAAAGAGCCACAAAAATGACTGGAGGGTTAGAGAAAAGGTTTTATAGTAAGAGACTTTGCGCTCAGTGTGTTTGGTTTATCAAAAAGAAGCTTGAGAAATGGCTTGATTACAGTGTCAAAGTACCTTCACAGGGAGAAAATACCAGGCACAAAAGAGTTCTCTAGTCAAGCAGAGAAAGGCAGCACAAGAACTAGTGGCTGGAAGCTGAAGCCAGACAAATTCAAACTAGAAATTAGCACACCTTTTTAACAGTGAGGGTGAATCACCACTGAAACAGACTACCACAGGAAGTGGCGAATTCCCCATCTATGGCGACTGGATGTCTTTCTGGAAGATGCGCTTTAGCCAACCCCAAGACGTGTTTTAGTCAAACCTACCAGTGATTGAGCTCAATGCTGGGCTGCCTGGGTGAAATGGAATGGCTTGTGCTCTAGGGGAGGTCAGGTTAAATGATCTAATGGTCCCTTCTGGCCTTAAAGTCTACGAAATTGACAAGACAAAAGGGGGAGGGAAAACAGAGGCACAGGAAGATGAAGGGACTTGCCCCAGGTCACGCACCAGTTAAATAGGAGAGCTGGATCTACCCAGCCTACTTGACTCACAGGGCGGTACTCTGAGCTCTAGGCTATGTTGCCTCTTGAGCCATCTCTGCCTGTGTAGATCTGCTTGCAGGATTGGAGCCGATGAGATCATTTCTTTTTCTGGCTAGATACCCCTTTTTCTGTTGCTCTTTTACTCCAGTTCTGTCCTCCCCTCTAACCATCCAATTTTAAGCACTTTAACGCTTTAAAATAATCTTTGTGAGAGAGACCGTTGGAATAAATGGTGACATTTCAGGCAAGTGACTCCCACAAAAAGGGATCTGAGCAGAAGGGAAAGCCTTACATGTGAAGGGTAATACCATATAGGTTTGGTGCACAAAGGAGATGACAGATCTCCTTTAGACAGAGGAGTGCATGAACATGACACACACCAAATTTCCTTGGTGACTCATAGATTTTTAAGGCCAAAAGGGACCTTTATGATCACCTTGTCTGGCCTGCTGGGCAGCTCCTTTCCCTCTTCAATTGATTTTTTGGGGGAAAGAGGGGAAATATTGGCCCTGATCCACAGCTGGTATAAAGTGGCACCGTCCTGTTCAGTTTAATCAAGGTGTGCTGTGAAGGGTTAAGGAGCAGCTCTGGGCCTAGAAAACCTTGCCCAGCTGCCCCTGCTGGGCATGCTCACAGTGGAGGCAGGGAGCAGTTCAGTTCAGTCTAGGTGGATGGAGCAGGAGAGTAGCTGTGTAGTGCAGGCTCCTGCCAAGAAGCCACTAAGGCCCCATGCAGCCGGGATCAGGTGCTACTGCCAAGCTGCTGCAGGCCCTTCAGCTGTGGAGGTCAATGACGAGGAGCTGTGACTGGGAGAGGAAGCCCCTCTGGAGTGTGACCAGAGAGGACTAAGGAGTAAACAAGTGGCACCCCCAGAGAAACCGAATTCAGGGTAGGAAGTAGCCCAGGGAGCAGGCGTAGGGGTGCCCATCCCATAGGCTGCATGGTTTGAAGTACTATTTATTGGGCCCTGGCTTGGAACCCGGTGGAGCAGGAAGGGCCCAGGCTTCCCTACTCCCAGCCATTGACTCCCGCCACCGGCTGACCCAGCCCAGAGTATTGCCCCTAGGCAGTACTGCCCGGTTCGGACTTCAATGCATTTACGCCAGCTGAGAATCTGGTCCATTGTTTCAAAACAAAAGGAAAAGGAAGATATTCTTGAGAGGATGCACCTGTTGAGAAACCATCACGGTCTCAAACATCCCCTTCTCCACTGACGATTCACTCCCCTACCCATTTATTTATAGGCTGTCCTGTATTTGTGGTACTCTGACTGTTCTCCCTTTTGGGGAACATGGTTTCCTACCTTCCTTGAACTAAATCTTTAGCACACTGGACCCAATTCTGTTCTCAGTCTATCCCTACAAGCCCACTGAACTGAGAGTCAGTGGGGTTGTGTGTAAGTGTGAGCAGTGTCTGTCCTTGATCCTCATCTTTTTGAAAAAGAAACTTAAATGTGTAACAAATGCCCAGGTGCATCTTGGGAGACACACTTTATTGACAGATACTTGTAATCACAGTCACACCTCCCTCCTTGCCAGGTGCTCTGTGCTTCTAGCTTGTTGGCAATGTGTACGCTTCCCAGGCAGATCCATCTCGGTTCTGAATTATCCTTGTATCATGTTCCTGGCAGGATTTTCTCCCTATTATTCCAGGACTTTTGTGCTTTCCCAATTAGTTCTTCAGCTCCTGTAAAATGGGGCCCTTGGCCTTCACCAGTGTAGCAGCTCAGATGTTTGATTATTTTCCATGCCCTGGAAAAGCCGGCTGAAGTTAAGTAAAAGCCATTTTTATCCAACTTCTTCAGTACATCAAACACAATAGGCTGCCTCTGAATAACAGTGGACAGTGCCCCGTCTGTTTCTTTAAAAGCATCCAAAAATAACCCTAGACCTCATTCAAAGGTATTGCAGCCAGAATTTCCATTTAAAACATCAGTGTGGAGCGGGTGTGGAGATGGTTTCACTGGATGTTGTACAGATACCCACTTCTTTGCTCTTGCCCTCTCTAGTCCCCCAGCAATGACAGCAGCTTCTAAAAGAGGGGCAGTTCATATGTTCCAAACAAGGTGGAAATGCTGAGCTAAACCCTGTTGTAAAGATTCCTTTTGGCGGTGCAGTTGGAGATAGTAACCAGCTCTTCCTATCCTAAACTGTCACATAATATTGCTGTGCAACATTCAGTTGTCTAGCACCACCCCAGAGGTGGCTGCGTTTTGGTGGTTGGCAATGTAATTACTCTTTGTGTCCGTGTTTTTATAAATTATACACACGTTCTGGAAGAATATATGACTAGTAGAATACATGCTGTTATATGTAGCAAGCTGCCCGTTCAGTGTTCTTATCTCTGCTACAAGGCTGCCTTTTAGCATGTGTCAGGTTATAATTGCTTCTCTGACCAGGCTTTTCTATTATTTATATGGTGTATCTAGGCCAAGGAACTGCTTTCCTGCCAGCTGTACCCACTCCCAGCTCTCGCTCCAGATCCTCAGCACACACATGTACAGTGCACTTACGCATCAAGCCGGCTAGTGAAGGACTGGTAGACTCCATTCTTCAGATCCTGGGAGAAATTTTAAAGCGGCAGTTAAAAATGACACACATTCTCCCTCGCTAGCATGGACTCCATCAGGAAATGATTAACTTCCTTTATACATATTTATGTTTTTAAAAATATTGCTACCACCTGATGCTTTTGGCTCCAGGTTTTTTTTTTTTTTTTTTTTTGCTCTGAGGAGGAAAAAAACCCTGTTAATTCCCAAGATCTTGAAGAAATGTCAACTAAAACATGCTGAACAATTATTCAATCTGGTAATAAGCAGTTAAACAATCTTCCTGGAGAGGTGTCAAACAACGGTTTCCCCCGATACATGTAGACTATTAGGAGTTTTCAGCGTTCTGGTTCTGATTAAATTGCTGCATCATCTCTAGGCACCTCAGGATATCTTGCAGGAAATGATATGCAATGTACAATTCTGCACCTCCACCTGACATGCTCCTACATTGGACTTATTTATGTCTCTTATCAAAGCACCTCAATTTTGAGAGCTTCTTGCTTGCTTCCATCACTCTCCTGATCATTTCCAGCTTCCCCATATCTCTGGATCATTTACCCTGAAGACCCCTCTGAACTGGGGGAGCTGCCTTCCACATCAAATGACAGGATGACATCCATGCTGGTGGAATGCTGACTGAACTTCACTGCCAGCTTGAGCACAGTCCGAGCGAGCCCGGTGTACACCTCCCCCTCCCAGATCTTGCTGCAAGTTGGCTGCAGTTCAGTCCTGGATTGCCCGACCACGAGAGCTCTATAGGCTTTTGGCAGCTTGACTCTGAACTTAATCCAGCTTCGTTCCTGGAGCACTCCCGTCCTGGGCTGTAGCAAGATGCAGCCTTTCCTCCACATGCTGTACACTCGGGGGAACGGAAGACACCGTGGCTCGGAAAAGCAGCGGACAACGTAGTCACAGACATGAGCAAAATCCTTGTGGTCCTTGTTCCTGCTGAAGAGCCCCACTTTGTAGAGGCCTGATTCAGGAAGCAGGATACAGACACTGACCTTGTTTCCCAGATGGGTGAGCAGGACGTATCTCTCCATGGGGTACTTGGTGTTGGTCACTTTGTCCTTACTCAGGATGGCGGCCACTTCGGTGTCCGACCGGGTGTGGAACGTGATGTTGCACTTACCCTGGTTGGTGTTGATGATGGGGGCAGGGTGGCTGGGGTTAGAAAAGCCCCTACAGCCAGTGCTGATCCCTGTCCCACAGTGCATGCTGAGGCCAGATGGGAAGAGCTCGTTCTGGTTGATGGGACCAGAGCAACGAATGAGGAAGTTGGCTGCATTTTTGAACAGGTCACCTCCTAAATCTTTCACAAACACAGAGAGTCTGTAGTAACCCAGAAAAGGACACAGCACGTGGCAACTCAGCTTCTCCTCCTCTGCTTGAGAGGCCAGGCACTTCATGCTCAGGGAGGTGTCTAGATCTTTATTCACCAGCTGGTACGTGGCCAGCAAGGGTCTAGATGTCTGTAGCGTCAACAGCAAAGTTCCTGTTGCAACAACAATCAGGTCCTCACCGCAGTTGCTCTCCTCGATCCCAAAGTCTTTCCCCTTCGGATGGAGGCCCCAGAAATGAAAGGGGTTTTCAGGCAGTTCTTTCTTGTGTGACTCCAGGCACTTGATCTGATAGGAACACACCCAGCTATAGGGGTTCTGAGTGTCTGCCGGCCGCGCGAAGATCATCAGCTCAAACAAGCCCTCCGTAGGGGGGAGAACTTTGAGAGTCATGCTCTTCTCAGACACTGTCAGCATCCCATGAGTCATGCCTAAAGCTTCTTTGCTAACGTTGCCACAGAGCTTGGAGAGATGGTAGCTAAATTCTGCTGGATGTGTGCTCCTCAGAGACACTGTTGCTTCCCCGTGTTCTGTAGGAAGGGGAAGGGGTGAAACACTTAAGATCACAGTTCAGTGTGAGGATCACAGTAAACTTAATTCTCAGCCCAAAGCCTCACTCTTTCGTAACATCAGTAAAAGGCAGGTTTGCAGACATAATAGGAAGCAGTCTGGATATATACCACTGGACTGGGAGTCAGGAAATCTGGGTTCTACACCCAGCCCTTACTGACCGGCTGAGTGGCCAGAGGTAAGTCACTTCTCCTCTTAGTGCCCCCTGTTTCCACACCAGTTAGATGGGAGTGATGAACTCGCCTTTCCCTCGTAAAGCACTTCGAGATCTACACATGGAAAGTGCTTTTAGCGTTATTAAGTCGCTTTCCAGAGTGACCATTGTCAATGGGAGCTGTTCCCTGAACTTATTAGACTTATGTGGCAAACCCCGTGTCCCATCCAGAGCATGACTTTAATAGTAGCTCTCCCACTGGATGCAGGAACCGGAGGTGCAGATCTGACGTGCTGCTATCATAGCAGCTGAGAAGCTCAGAGGATTGCAGCACAGCTGGGAGGAAATCCCACAGCAGTCAGCCAGACTGTAGTAAGACAAGTTCCCCCCCACCCCCTTTTTTTTTGCGGGGGTGGGGGTGTCACCTTAAATAGAAAAATTCAGTGTGCTGTTGTCTGGGAGGCAGCTCTAAACCAGGAGGAGGGGAAATGCAGGAGTTTCACAGAGTGTACCTGATGAATGACCTGGGTAACAGAGGAGTTGTGCAAATGTATTAGATTGCCTGAGGCAATTTACACCTCTGAGTCCCTTTTCCTTTTTTGAGCCTTTCTTGTTTGGCTTTTTAACTTTCTTTTGACACAGATATGTGCACATATCTTGTATTTTAAGGCAGAGGCAGAATATCTTTTAAGAGAATTACACATTATTACACGAGGAAAAGATCTTTAGGAGGATGGATAGTGTATATGTTTGTACAGCACCTAGCGCCATGGAGTACTGGTCCATGCTGGGGCTCCAAGGCACTACTGCAATACAAACATATAATTATAGCTATCCAGGCAGCTGGGATATCTGTGATGTGCCTGAAACATCTTGGATACTTTACTCTGTTCCTCTGTTCAAGGAAGCAGCAAAGTTGTGTGTGAATGTTCCTTTGGTTGGGGGGCGGGGTAGGGTACAGAGTATTCCCAGCTGCTGGCATTTTTACTCTTTGGGTGGGTTTACGTATGCCCCATGCCAGCCCCCATTTTCTGGTCCTGGAAACACTGGGCCTGCCTGATACACTAGGCCACTAAGAACATCCTGCTGTTGCATGATGCAATCTACGTTTCTGGTGGAATGTCCTTGTTTGGTGAAGGCGGTTTTAAGTGTGTTAAGCAGCGTGTTCTGTGGTGTCTGAGGGCTTGTAGATAACCAATTTCTCAGTGTGTTTGGGGTGGTAACTGGATCTGAGAAATAGATCGGATCATGCAATGGGCCACCCAATATCCAGAGTGAAACTCCTTCAATACAGGAAAAAAACAAACTCCAACCCTCCGACCGTACACACCTAGCTGTTACCTACCACCTCATACTGGAACACACAAGGTGGTGTATGACGAAACAATTACAAGTGATACTCAATGGGGACCACATCCTGAAAGAAATCTTTCCCATTCCCTCTCTTCTGGCCTTCAAACAATCCCCCAACCTCACCAAGCTCGTCATCAGAAGCAAGCTCCCCACAGACTAGGATGCACCAATTCAAAACAGCACCAGACCCTGCCAGAACAACGGATGCCAAACCTGCAGACGTATCTCCACTGCTACAATGATAAATGCCACCGCACAACGACACACCTTTCAAGACCCCTGGATCCTACACATGCCTGTCACAACAATGGTGTACCTTATCCAGTGCAGTAAATGCCCCAATAACGACTGTGTGGGTGAAACCAGTCAATCACTATGCGCTCGAATGAAATCTCACAGAAAAGTGATAAAAGACAAAAAACAAAACCAGAAAAACCACGTCACCTGTGGGCGAACGCTTGCCACAAAATGATCACTCCATATCTGACCTCTCAGTCCTCCTTCTTAAAGGAAACACATAACTTTGCTAGACATTAAAAATCATGGGCTTAATAAAGACACTAGCTTTATAGCTTATTATCACAATCTGAAACCCATTAACCCCCCTTTTTTGCGCCATGACTGCAGGGCTGTTAATAGGCCACATTACCTTGAATGGTCCCTTAGGATACATGTAAACTACTTATGCTAAACAATCTGTTCCACCTTATGTTTAGCTGTAACACTTTGAGTACAGTTCCCAGACCAGAAGAGCTCTGTGTAAGCTCGAAAGCTTGTCTCTTTCACCAAGAGAAGTCAGTCCAATAAAAGATATTACCAAACCCACCTTGTGTCTCTAATATATTAGGACCAACATGGCTACAACAACACTCCTTTCTAGCCGGTCATTTCCCATTCTGTATTTGTTCCATTGATTATTTCTTCCTAAGTGTAGTACTTTGCATTTGTGTTTATTGAATTTCATGCTATTTATTTCAGACCATTTTGCCAGTTTAAGATCATTTTGAATTCTCAGCCTGTTCTCCAAATTGCTTGCAACCCCAGCTTGGTATCATCCTCAGACTTTATAAGTGTACTCTCTGTGCCACTATCCAAATCATTGAACAGAACCAGACCCAGGACAGATTCCTGCAGGGCCCCACTCAGTGCCCTTCCAGCTTGATTGTGGGTCTCTTGATAATTACTCTCTGGGAACGGTTTTCCAACCAGGTATGCACCCACGTTATAGCAGGTTCATCTAAGCTATATTTCCCTAGTTTTCTTATGAGAAGGTCATGTGAGACTGTATCAAAAGCCTTAACAAAGTTGAGCTATATCACATCTACTGCTCCCCACCCTGCAACCACGTTTGTTACACTATGAAAGAAGGCTATTGGGTTGGTTTGACATGATTTGTTCTTGACAAATCCATGTTGACTGTTACTTATCACCTTATCTGCTAGGTGCTTACAAACTTATTATTTGCTCCATTATCTTTCTGGGTACCAATGTTAAGCTGATCGGGTTATAATTCCCTGGGTTGTCCTTATTCCTCTTTTTATAGGTTGGCACTCTATTTGCCCTTTTCCAGTTCTCTGGGATCTCTCCCATCCTCCATGAGTCCTTAAAGATAATAGCTCAGAGATCTCTTCAGAGCATTCCTTAAGTATTCTAAAATGTATTTTGTCAGGCCCAGCTGACTTGAAGATATCTAAGTTGTCTAAATAATTCTTAACATGTTCTTTCTCTATTTCAGTCTTGGAGCTTATCCCATTTACAAAGATGTAAGTTGTCTGATCATGGCTAACCTTTTTGGTGAAAAACAATAAAAGAAAAGGAGTACTAGTGGCACCTTAGAGACTAACCAAATTATTTGAGCATAAGCTTTCGTGAGCTACAGCTCACTTCTGTAGCTCACGAAAGCTTATGCTCAAATAATTTGGTTAGTCTCTAAGGTGCCTCTAGTACTCCTTTTTTTTTGCGAATACAGACTAACACGGCTGTTACTCTGAAACCTAAAACAATAAAGGCATTTAACACTTTGGCCATCACTGTAGGATAATAGGATCCATTTTCTTGGTTTGGAAGTGTGGGATGATGGCATCTGGATGTCCCTGAGGCTTAGAAGTGTGAGGGTTCCATAAGGTAATTCAAGATGCACTCATTGATAGTCCCCCTGCTCTGTTTTATGTTATATTTGAGTTTGCTGATGTAACACACTACTCAGGGTCCCTCCAGCAACTGGCAAGTCCCCTCACTCCATCAGCTTTCTTGACCCCTGTGCAGTTAAACACAGACATCCTGGTTTAATTGCATTTTGCACCCCCCATCTCTGCATAGGTGTAAATTATGAGCCAAGATGAAAGGCTGGAGAGAAGGAAGGCTATAAAGTCTCTCTAACTCCTGAAGGCTACCAAGGTGCTCTACAGCCTGTGACCTTGGATCAGCAAGGTGCTGAAACACATGCTTACCTTCCACTGGCCTCAAAGGGATTTAAGCCTGTGAATAAAGTTAAGCAGATGCTGAAGATGCTGTTCCGCGTACCCAGGGACTATTCAACCCACTGTTAAATGCAGCTGCCTCAGGGCAGCTGCTGCCCCCATCAGAATTTACTACATCTTTGAAGTTAGTGAAACGTAAGTACGAAATTGTTGATGTTCAGGGCATTCTAGCAATATAAATATAACATAGTGTAGATCTGCCCTAGGTTCAGAGGCTTTTCATATGAAAGGAAGCGTTTCGTTATCAAAATAATTAATGGAAATTTTCAGTGCAAATCCTGAGTTTTGGTATTTGTCACAAACACCCAACATAAGTGTGAAGTGGCTGGGGTTTTTGTTTTGGTTTTTTTGACTTGATTTGTTAAAGTTGTGACTTGGCTCATGCAGTAAGTACAAACAATAATCCTCTGGCAAGTCTCCACCGGAGACCTTACAGATGACAGAATTTATTAACTGCAGGTTTGCTTGTTATTAAATTCGGCCAACGTCCGTTTCCTAAGCTGCTGCCCTGGCTGGCTGCATCATATTAGGATCTTTAAACAGACAGAAAGAAAAGAACATTGTATTCAACCAAGCTGAAGATGGTGAGATATGGAGAACAACACGTTCTGCTTTGGGAGGGAAACTCTAAAGATAATTAAAGGATACATTATAAACATATCTGGGGAATACTGAATTTATTCCATCTGTGTTCTGAAGATTCCTGTATATAGGAGAAGGTAGGTGAAACCACAGATGAGTTCCAAAGCAGTTTCTGCATATATGTATTTTAATTCCATATCTTACCCTAGGAGGGGGGAATTTTTTTGATAGGCCAGAGCCTAATAACATGCCTAGACCACTGCTCGCAGCTGGAATACCAATTGTTATACTCATTGCTGAAAGCAGCTAGAAAGGCCATTTCTGAAACTTTAGCACAGCTAACACACCAGGAGGGGAGAGGGAAGTTAGTGACCATGAGGTGTAAACATGACCCTGTGCCTTCTGACTTGAGCTGAAGAATACAGTTGTGCAAGATGGAAAGTCGGGCAATAACAACGAGGAGTCCTTGTGGCACCTTAGAGACTCACACATTTATGTGGGCATAAGCTTTCATAGGCTAGAACCCACTTCATCAGATGCATGGAGTGGAAAATACAGGAGCCGGTATAAATGCATGAAAAGATGGGAGTTGCCTTACCAAAGGTGAGGTCAGTCTATAATGACTATTGCTCTGTGCAATACAGCTGGTTAACTGATAGAAAATTCTCTGCCTGCCAGGTTGGAAAACTCCACACTTAACTTAGTTTCTGCTCAGCAGTTTATCTGATGGCTAACCTATGTAATACTAACAATTTGGGTATTAAAAAAGGAAAAGAGATGAGGTTGGTGGACACACGAACACTTGGAACATCTTGACCATTTCTTGGACACCTCTCAAGTTCCCCTGCAGACGGAAGGCTGGCCACTGGAAGTCTACAGACATCCACCCAAGACCTCTTCAAGTCCTTGGGTAAATATTAATCTGGGGTTAATGTGGGGGGCTCTACTAACCCATTGCAACATGTGTAAGTGCTGGAGACTGAATAAACAGAAACTTTGAGTGAAAGCACTTTTGTCTTCCTGCTTGTATCAACTATCGGCCAGATGGGCTGTGTCCTGATGAATTTATTTCCTGCTACCGCCTCACAAATAGGGTTGCCAACCCTCCCGGATTGGCCATGAGTCTCCCAGAATAGGGCTAGATCTCCCGGAGGTTACTGAAGCCAATCCGGGAGATTTTAGGACACTGAATGTCCGGTGGCACAGAGGGGCTAAGGCAGGCTCCCTACCTGCCCTGGCTCCGCGCTGCTCCCGGAAGCAGCGACGTGTCCAGCAGCAGCTCCTAGGAGGAGGCACAGCCAGAGGGTCTCTGTGTGCTGCCCCCACCCCGAGTGCTGACTCCGCAGCTCCCATTGGATGGGAACGGGAAACCGTGGCCAATGGGAGCTGCAGGAGTGCTGCTTGCAGGCAGGGGCAATGCGAAGAACAACCTGGTCGCCTGTAAGACTAGGAGCCGCTACTGGACATGCTGCTGCTTCCAGGAGCTGCCTGAGATAAGCACTGCCCAGTCAGAGCCTACACCCCGAATCCCCTCCCACACCCCAATCCCCTGCCCCAGCCCTGAGCTGCCTCCTACACCCAAACTCCCTCCCAGAGCCCACTCCCAACCCCCCTACCCCAGGTCAAAACCTCCTCCCACACTCAAACTCCCTCCCAGAACCGACATGTATATGTATATGCCTTGGCCAAACACATGCCTACCCCACAGGGATGTCATAAGGATTCATTACTTGTAGAGCACTGTGAGGGTTGCGGGGAGGAGGGCTATATCTTCCATCTTTGAGTCAAAGTATATGCTCAACACTATCAGCAAAGCCCAGACCTCCTGAAATATGGCATGACTTGGATTTCCGGTTAAATGGCTCCTCTCTATCAAAAGCTTTCCGCTGTGCTTTGTTAGCAATCCACTGATTCTTCAGAACGGTTTCTTAAGCCTTGTAATAATTTATAAGATTACTTTTCCCTAGAAGCCTTCCCTTCTGATAAAATAAATGGCAGAAAAACCTGACTGACTGCCAAGGAGGATGAACATTGGGGAAACTAACTAGCTGCAAAAATGATTCTCAAGCAGGTAAAGGTCATATTGTTTCTGACCCAGAAAGCTATAAAACTACCACTGATTGGGGAAAAACCCTTCTTCCTCAGGAAATAGGACAGGAATGTTTCAATCATGCTTTATATTGTAATCTTGCTGCAATCCCAGCAATATTAGAAGAAAGAAAACTCATGTCCCACTTTTTTGTTATGCGGCTGCCTCTAGCAGAGTGCTTTGTGAAAAGATGTTTCAGGGATCTTACAGCTATTTGTACTGTGAGATAGGGAAGTAGTATTGTACCTACTTTAGGGATGGGGAAACTGAGGCACAGAAGGGCTTAAGTGACTTGCCCAGATTAAGTACAATTCAGGCATCTTCACTCCTGGTTCTCCAGTCACTGTACTGAACAATGGCTCCGATTCAGGAAAGCACTTAAGCCCACGCTTAAGGCCCATTGGCTTCAATGTGACACATGCATGTGCTTAAAGTTAAGCCCTGTTCCTGAATTGGGGCCTATATCTGCAAAAAGATATCACCTTATAATCAGGACCTAGGAGTCAATGGCTGTAAACGGAGGTCCTTGCTTTGCATTTACCTGTTTTGAGAAGGGAGTGGTTTGGAGAAAGAAGGGAGAGCTGCAGTTTAAAAAACTCCGACGTTTTAAAAACTCTCTGTTCAAAGTCTTCCAGCGAGACACGCGGCTGCACAAGCTGCCATTCTGGCTCATCAGGCCAGTGGGTCTCAATGAAATGCTCAGGGTCGGTTAGAAAGAAGAAGTCGTCATACCTGCAAGAGTAGGGAAACCAGGCCACAGCATGAGGACACTGCAAACGTTCATATCCCAGCCCCCTCCTTCAGCACTGAAGTCTGAGGATACAGCACCATGGACTTCAGCAGAGTTGGATCTGCTTAAACAAGGGGTGAATGCGGCCTCAGGTTTAGCGCACAGACATGTAACGTCATTTGGAACGTGTGTAGGATCATGCTGCTTTCTGGGCTTAAATTCAGAATCCAGGGCTTTGGCCTTTCATCGCCTCATCATTCTGAACCCATTTCCTCCATAAGTTCTCTCCAGAGGCCCCACTAGAATTTGTGACCTTCGGCCTCAGCTGCAGATTGCCTTTCACACCCATCTGGTACATTAACTCTGAAAAATCTTTGCAGGCCCCCAATAAAATCTTTTTTGTACCTTGGCTAAGTATAATACCATGGAATCATACATGTGAGAGAGTCACCTATGGGCTCATGAAGTCATCTTGTTCAGTTCCCTTGGACAGTACAGTGGGACTTGGGGGGGCTTCTATGATATTTTCTTCCACAATCCATAAGATCTCACTGTCTAGAAGTTTTTTTCCCATACCTCCATGAACTACCTTAAACAATTCCTCTCCATTTAGGGTTTTATCACCCTTCAGGTATTGAAGCAGTTATCTTAATCCTCCTGCTTAATTGTTGTCACTCAACCACACTATATATGTTTTGTTCCTTTAATTTTTCCTCACAAACCAGTTCTTCTGGCCGCTTAGTGCTCTCCCAACACAAGTTTTGTCTGTATCTTTCTAGTACTAAGAACATGGGATTGGAAGGGACCTCCTGGCCCACTGAGTCCAGTCCCCTGCTATGCAAGCAATCCCTTCACATTATCTCATTCATAAATTTACCAAGCTCCATCTTAAAGCACTTAGATTTCTTGCCCGCATTCCTCCTACTGGGGGGCTGCTCCAGAACCTCACTCTTCTGATGGTTAGAAACCTTCTTCTGACTTGCAGCCTAAATTTATTCATGGATAATTATACGCATATTGAGATGCCTAGTGCTGAAAGCAGAATGCCTAGATTCCAAGGCCAGAAGAGACCATTTATGATCATCCATTCTGACCTTCGGCACAATACAGGGCATTGAATTTTATCCACTGATACCTGCAACAAGCCCCACTACTTATGGTTGAGCTTGATCAGATATTTTAGTAAGACGTCCCGTCTTGGTTTTAAGTCACTCCAACGGTTGATCGTCCTCACTGTTATGCCTTTGTAGAAGCAGAACCAAATGAACAAATAACGCCTGTACATCATCCAACTTGACTCATTCTACTGTGAACTTTGAGTCATGGCAGGAGATTTGGAATCAGTATTAAAAAGCAGAGCGGGCCTAGCGCTCAAGTTAGGGTCTGATCCTGTGATTTGCTGAGGGCCCTCTACTTCCATTGACTTCAACAGGCGTTGAGGGCACTCATCACCATACAGGATAGGTTCATCAGGACTTAACCAACTGGACCAATGCCTACTACTTCCAGTGAGCTTTGGACTGAACCCAGAGGGAGCAGTTATCATTTGCCTGTTCCCTGAGACAATAGCTGTCTGTTCCACTCTTTCCCTCTCCACTCTTCAAAAACAACCCGAACAAGCTGATACTATTCAGAAGTTGTTCCAAGGAAAAGAATTGCCAATGGCCAATGCTTTCATTATGCAGCAGTAGAGTAAAAAAAAAGTCAAGTTTCTAATGTCTAATGGAATATTATCAGATTTGATAAATAATTTTGACTCAGTCATTATTTACCTCGTCAGAATGGGCTGAGAAACCGCCAGCAATTCTGTCTAGAGCCTCATAATAATAAAATGGCTGTGGAACTGGAGATTAATTACTTACATGCTGACACATTTTTAATCAAAAACTCAGGGTGGGAGAAAAGGTATTATTTGACTATTCTTTAAAAATCTGTATTTACAAAAGCATGACTTTCAAAACTGCATTTTAAATAAAAACATGCATTCTGGTCCTAACTTTTCAGATTGTCACCTGCCAGATACCCAATATTGTGTTTCAAAGTGGGTTGTAGTATTTGGTTAGGTTCCCACCTATGGCTTGATCCAAATCTCATTGAAATCAGTGTGGCAATTTTAATAGGCTTTGGATCAAATCTTTAGGTCCACAAGGCACTCCAACCACGGAGTGCAAATCCATACATAGCAGCATCTATTTTAGAATGATTTGTGGGTGGAAGGAGGAAACTAGCTTCATCTTCTTTAGTGGCTTAGAGATGGATTCCAAAATGAATCCACCTCGATATATGCCATCCCTGTCCATCCCCATATAGGGTTTGATTCTCCTTCTGTTCAAGTCAATTGCAAAACATCCATTGTTTTGAATGCTGTGGGATCTAGCTCATGATTCTCTATGCGGAATGCTGTGGGAAGTTATATGGGCAGGGTGAGGCAGGGATAGCATCCAGAAATACTGATTCCGAATTTCCTGCTGTGATCCACAGATCACCGTAGAATGAGCCCAGGTGGTTGATGTATAGGACTTACTGATTTACATGTACAGTATTAAATAAAAGTGTCTCTCCAGTGTTCTAGGCCATGGGGTGTCAACCGGGGGGGCCTGGTGATCCCTGGGGGTAAGGTCTGTGTTCAGGTTTCAGGGATTTGCAGTTACCATCCCTTTCTTGAGGACTAGATGAGAGGGAGGGTGGGGACCCTGGACCTTTTTTCTGTTGTAACATGGAGTCACAGTATGGAAAGGCTGAGAATGGCTAATTTAGTCACATCCGAAATAAGTGGCTTTCTTTATGTTTGGAAATGAGAAACGAGAGGTTATGGAGGGGTCAGTGTCTCACCTGGGTATAAACAATCTCTTCTCTGCATCCACAGTGCCTGCACCCCAGCATGCATCCAGCAGGTACCACTGTCCTTCCAGCTGAACTGCATTCCACATGTGGTTGGATTTCTTTTGTTGGCAATTTTGCCCTTGTTGGTATCCGGTACCTCTCCCGTAGCCCGACACTTCAATGCAGCTCACACCTGCCTCCCTGTAAGGATGGGAACATTCATGGTAGGAAAGCACAGATTAGGCTGGAAACCACTCAGAGTTGGTGCTTAATTAACTGCTGGCCACTCAGATGACATGATAGCTCAGACTTCTGTAGTCTCCTTTCCAGGATGTTTATGGTCATATGGTTGCTGTTGAGCTCAGGGCCTGCACCTCCATTGCTTTAATAGCCCCTTAGTGGAGCTTGCTAGCTCTGAGGATCAGCAATGACCTTCCCAATTCTTTCTTTGTTCTTTGCGTAGGTCACGGTTCATTCAGACAGAATGATTTTTATTTTGGAATAAGAGCATGACAAAAACAAGAAAGAACAAAAGTCAAGTCTCCAGGAGAGAGCAGGGCACCCTGTGAACGGACGTAATGTAGTACGGAAATAAACACATAACATGTTTTGTCCAGCAGTGCCAGCCACTCTCACTGTGTTGGTGGGATGGTAAGACCACGGTTAATTTATACCTGCACATTTCTCGGCATAAATGGGCATAACCGGAGCACACGCCTCTTCCAGTTTGCCGGACCTGTTCTGGGGTATGGATCTTCTGAGATAACCCTAAGAAGCCATCCACATCATATCCTAGGAGGAGGAAATGAAACCACAACCATTATCCAGAGGCCCTGGCAACTCCCCAAATGAAAGAAGAATTGGTAAAGAGCCTGGGGGACAGATCCTCAGCTGGTGTAAATTGGGGTACCACTAGCAAATTTTCTGGTGAATCAAGCCTGGGGCTCCCAAGGCCTAGGCTAGTTCCTAATGACCATCCTCCTCAATCTAGACAAATCACCCTACTATGGGTCGAGCTGAAATGAAAAAAGGTACTCACGGATATTGTGACACAGCCATATCCATATTGCTCGCACGGTCTCCAGTTTGCTTTGGGCCTCATCAGTAATCAGCTGAACAATGGTCTGGACTGACGGCAAAGCCGGCTTTGATTTTATCTGGCAAGGACAGGATTTTATGTGAGCAACTTGAATGTGTATCACGAGCCACAACATGCATTAATGTCTGTCCTTTTGTATGGTGCTCACGGTAGGGCCAGACTCACTTGTAGTGCTGGTCCCTTTGCATCGTCCCCTGGTGTAAAAGGGTCAGAACATGGCTAGAACTTGCTAGCTGGGGATTCACACAGCATGAGTGAGTCATCATGCGGCATGGAGCAGCCCCAAGGTTGCTCTAAACTCAACTTGGGCCAGAGCTGGCTAGAACAGATCCCAGAAATGGGCATCTCCAAGCAGCTCCTAGGCAGTCCCTGCTTTTGATCATTTCTGTAGTTACTGAGCACAGCTGAGAATCTGGGCCACGGTTTCTAGGTGCTAGGTAAACAGGTCCAGTGGCTCCACTTGACCACTCTGGATTGAGTGACTGGGTTCCCTCCTCCCAAACTCCCCCCCCCCACACACAAAGCCTGACTCACAGGAGAAACCCTATATGCAAATAGCCCCACTGAGGTCAATGGCACTGCTCCCAGCTGGCTTAAGGCCTGATTTAGCTTTGAGTCTAAAGTTCAAGGGCTCCCTGTTGGGTCTCTTGCGGAGAGAAGCTCGTTCTGGGGAGCTGTCCTCTAGGTTGGCATGTGGGGAGAGGTGGAGGCAGTTCCTGACCCCAGAGAAGACCTGGGCCACTGAACAGCGGTGATCCCTCACCGGCAGAATGCACTGGACCCACGCACATCTGCAATGCAGATAGTTGCTTTACTATTGTCAGCATTCACAATAATAACTGCGGAGAGGGGAAAATGACAAAGTGCACCAGATTGCAGTACATTCAGTATTTTAAATAAGCAGGTGGGTGGTTTGTACAGCTCTCTATTCCCAGGGGTGCCTTTACTGTGTTTTTTGCTGTTGCTTCCGTCTCTCCCAAGCTCCGTTGTAGCATATGAGGTAATCTCCATGGTCCTGAAGCAAAGCTTGCATGGAGACAAAACTAATTGCCTCCAAATCCCAGGCGATGTTAGCCTGCGGCTGGGTATGAATGACAGATTTCTACAGAACAGGGAGAGCAATTACTTTCAATGCCGAGTAAATAATTGAACTTTTGCCTTTTCTCTACTTAACATTTGGTGCGTAAGTAACAAAAGGTTGCCAATTAAACTGTTGGATCTTTGACACATTATGGAGGTCTTGAGGCTAACCTGGTGGTGTTTAGCGTAGGTAATTGTTTGTGTGACAATCCCTGGACCTCTTACACAGTCAAACATGTATCATTCCACAACTGCAGTTAAAGTTTAGACCTTATGGAGCCCCATTCTCCAAACCTCATGTGGTGAAATGTGTCAGGGAGCTGGCTTGAATCTTACACCCAGTTTAGAGTTTATGAGCTTCTGATTGTCTGTCCAGTGGTCGGCCTGGAAAGAGGATCCAGTAGAATGCCTCATGGTTGAGAATGAGCAGGACTTAGGTGTATTGGATAGAAAAGGGATTCTGTATTGCAGCTGCTGGACACAGACAGACCCTGGGGTTGTTTCTGGTGCTCTCTCTCGCTCTCTCTTTTCTGGACAAGAAAGACACTGGCTCTCTAGCCCCAATTACCTAAGCACAACTATTTGCTGCCTCATCTTATCACATGGGATCTCCTTAAGCTTTGGCCCAGACTTAACAGTCATGGCATGAACTACTCAATACAGTATGAGCCTGACTACAAGTCTCTAATGGAGACTCTTCTTAGCTCAAGTCAACTGGGACCAAGATTTCCAGATGTGGCTGGTTTTGGGTGCCTTAACTGACACCTTAAAAGGGACCTGGTTTTTAGAGTACTCAGTGTTTTTTCTGGAGAATAGGCCCATCTGAGGTGTCTCAGGTGGGCACCCCAGCCAACTAGTCACCTGTTGACTGCTAACCCCGACCTGATTTTAGGGTGCAAACTTAAATTATAGCCTGTGTTAATGCATATTAAATTACAGCTCTACTAATTTTACTATCTTAACCCATTTTAACATGGAAAGCAAATGTAAAAAGCTTTGTGAAAGGCTTTGCAAAGCATGAGGCCTAGACAGTTAGCTTGAAGTGCATTATAACAGTTAGCAATAGGCATCTTGTGATAATCAAGTAAACCACAAAAGGGCAGCTTAAGCTTGAAATAACAGACCTCTAGGGGTTTCTTGGGGGTTTTTTTTGGTACATGTAACCACAGAGAAACCACATTCACGTATCAAAACTGTTGGAAATGAAGTGACACAAATAGCTTTTGTTAGCAGCCGTACCCCTGATTATGGTCCCGCAATACTAAACCTGGGCAAAGGGCTGAGACCTAAACCAAATATTCTCCCAGATGTGGGAGGGATATAAGGAAAAGACGGTCAGACCAACACCTGGTTGGGACACCAGGGACAACTGAATGGCGGAATACGAACAAGCCCTCTTGTGGTGATCTCCATTTCCTATTTTGTTCATCTTTGTCTCTAATGGCCACCATAAAGTTGTAAGTATGCACATGGCTGTAAATATATCGACTGGGGGGGAATTATCTGTACATATGTATGATCCAGGGGGTTATATTTATTCTACTCTGTGTAATCTTTGCTTACGATTTCAATTGTACTTGTCTGTACTAATCAAAGCTCATACATCTGTGCATACTTCACCAACTTAATACAATTTCTTATGTAGCTGTCTCAGCAAAAGAACCTGTTATGAGCAATAAGTGTGTTTGCATCTTAGGCTGACCCAAGGCCACACGCCTTGGCCCTTCTTTTAATTCTGCTGGCGAGGAAAGCCATTTGTTCATGCCAACAGCAGCCTCCCATTGTGATTTTTCTCTCAACTCATAAGGCAGAAAGCTGGCTCATCATTAGCCAAAGCATTAAAAGGCTGGTTTCTCATTAACAATATCAATATAGACCTTGGAGGAAGCTTGTGCCTTCAGTACCTACCTGCTCGCTCACACGCAGAACATGAGCGTCTATGTGGCTGAAAACCTTTGAGTCTGGGAAAAGGTCTCGCCTTTTCTTTCTCTGGGTCACGCTGGACCATGCCTGTGTCTCTCCTCTCAAGCCATCCGGCCCTTCTCTGGAAACAGCTAGCGGAGAACAACCCTTCTCAGGCAGCTTATGGACAGTAGATTTCTTCAGGGACATCTTGCTGCCGTTGTCAATTTTGTTTTCCCCAAACAGGAAAGTACGCTTGATGGGAGAATCCTTGGGGGCATTGGCTATTCTCTTTGTTGCCATGATTTCCTTCGGAGTGGTCTCCCCATTCCATCTGCTCTCCTTGGCAACCCTTTGGTGGAACTTCTCCGAGGTGTCAGAGGGGCACCCCAGGGCCACATTGCCATTATAGAAGTCTGATATTTGACTCTCTCTAGCGGCAGCTGACATGATATCTGGGGACGGGGACAGTTTTTCACTGTGGTTCCTACCCTGAGCTTGCCTCGCAGGGCCTTGGATGGGGTGGCTTTCATGGCAGTTGGCATTACTTGAGGAAGAGCAAATAGTAGACATAGATTTGCTCACTTTGACACCCTGGGGTTTGAATGACTTGCCAGAGTCGCAGTCCATCTTCATTTGTCCAGATGGCAGTTCGGTGGAGTAACTGTGAAGGTCTGTGAAGGAAAGGTAGAAACAAAAATGATTAGGGGACTGGAACACATGACTTACGAGGAGAGGCTGAGGGAACTGGGATTGTTTAGTCTACAGAAGAGAAGAATGAGGGGAGATTTGATAGCTGCTTTCAACTACCTGAAAGGTGGTTCCAAAGAGGATGGATCTAGACTATTCTCAGTGGTAGTGGATGACAGGACAAGGAGTAATGGTCTCAAGTTGCAGTGGGGGAGATTTAGGTTGGATATTAGGAAAAACTTTTTCACTAGGAGGGTGGTGAAACACTGGAATGCATTACCTAGGGAGATGGTGGAATCTCCTTCCTTAGAAGTTTTTAAGGTCAGGCTTGACAAAGCCCTGGCTGGGATGATTTAATTGGGGATCAGTCCTGCTTTGAGCAGGGGGTTGGACTAGATGACCTCCTGAGGTCCCTTCCAACCCTGATATTCTATGATTCTATGATTCCTGTTCAAAGGAAATATTTACTCTGCATCACCAGCCTGTGTAAGTAGAGTCACTCTGTATTTGATGCTTTGGAGCTGCAACCCACAGCACTGAAGGTTCCCGCCGGTAAGAGAAGAGCAAAGGTGAGCTGGAATCACCCCACAGTCTATTGCAAAGCCATTTCCAGGCACAGGAGAATTTTTAAGGATGTCAAACCAGGGAAATTTAGCTGGGAAGAAAGAGTCAAAGGGAAATTGATAGAGGTATTTAAGCTTATTGGGCGTTGTTGCTCCCATCCAGGGCTGGGATCTGTTCTTGGCTCTAACAGTGCCTCCGTATGTGTTCTTGGGCATAGTCGTGTCTCAGTTTCCCCTCTGTAATATTAGAATAACAATTTGGTACAATGTTAGAGCCGGGCTGAGCCAAGCCAGTACTCCATGCAATTAACACTTGAGTGCCTGAAATGGGTATTTTGGCAACCAGGTGTGAAAATTATCCCACAAAAGTTTATTTGATGCCTTCAGTTTCATTAAGCTACTTGATATCTGTAGAACAGCATTACCTCTTGCTCCATCACATTTTGGTTTAATATATTAGTTTTGTTTTCTGTTACTGCTTATGGCTGGAAGGGGGACTGGGGTGTGGGTTGGGGAGTGGAATGAAAGGCCTGACCCCAGACTTACAGGATAGGTGGGTGTCACGGAGTCACTGGGCAATGCTCTGGAACTACTCCATACAAAGCCAGTCAGGACTCTGGGGGAGCATGCCTCCTCTCTGTGAGAAGACTGTCTCCAGGGCAAGAAACTTACATGGCTTCGACCTTCCTGGGTCTGACCTCGGAGCATTCAGCATCCGCTTTTTACACTGTGCGCTTCCCGCGGTGAGTCTGCACAGGCAGGGCTCCTGGGGAAGCCAGAGGGCCCTGCACCCCAACTCCGCAGACAGACATGACTCTCAGCCAGCCAGTAAAACAGAAGGTTTATTAGACAACAGGAACACAGTCCAAAACAGAGCTTGTAGGTACGGGAAACAGGACCCCTCAGTCAGGTCCATCTTGGGGCCAGGGAGGCCAGACACCGGGTCTGGACCTCCCTCTCTTTCCCCAGTCAGCTCCAAACTGAAACTCTCCAGCCCCTCCTCTGGCCTTTATCTCTTTCCCAGTCCAGGAGGCCACCTGATCTCTTTGTTCTCCAACCCCTTCAATTGTCACCTTTGCAGGGGAGGGGCCCAGGCCATCAGTTGCCAGGAGACAGGGTGTCAGCCATTCTCTGTGCAGACAACTTCACACTGGCCCTCTCAGGCTCTGCAACAATCACACCACCCTTATCGCACCACCTAGATACTGAAGAAATGCCTAGGGGAAACTGAGGCACCCACACAGTGTTCAGAGAAACCATTAAGAACATTCCCACTTCGTCACAGTGGGTTAATCCCATAGATGGGAAAGCACTCCCAGAACTTGTTCCTGTGCGCTTTAAGCCTTCCCACTGGTGCTGGGGGGGGGGTGGGTGTCAGCGAAACATTCAGTGACATCAAGACACTTTGTAACTTCGTGTCAGGTCCATCAAATTTGTGTAAAAAAAGCCCAACCAAAACAACAACAAAAAAACAAAATAAAAAAAATTCTGAAACAAATTCTGACACTTTTGAAATGGAACCTTTTGATTTTTCCATTCTTTCCCTTTCAAACCTTCCTCCCGGTTTATTAAAATCGTCAAAACCCTTTAAAAATGGTCAGAATAGAAACAAAATGTTTTGTCTGGTTTCATTTTGACAAAACTGAATCCAACGGTTTAGTTTGACCCACATTATTTTTTCCCAGTTCTTCGATTCACCAAAATTGCTGAAAAATTTCATTCCCAGTTTGACCCCAAACCATTTGTGTGGGGGGCTTTGGCAGTGAACTGAAAAATCCCCTCTTGCCCCAGCTCTACTTCCCTCTGTGACTGGGGAAGGCTGCCAAGTGCTGCTTGTTATTAGGTTGGGTTTGTTTCTGGTTTTTAATATCAAAGTGACTGTTTGTGAAATGCAAAAAGCATGTCGTGCTGTGAAGCACTCACAGTGCAGCCCAGAAGTGTCACTCGCCGGATCCCTCCGGCTTCTTGCATGCAGAGGCAGAGTGGATTTTCAGCAACTACTCGAACTCTTGCCTGACTCATCCAATGAAGTGACAGGTCAGTCATCGCTGTGCTACCCTGCTGTCTGCTTTAAAGGGGTGATTCTTTCCCCGGCCTGCCGAGGCAGCTCCATTGGTGGGTGAGTGAGGTGGTTGGCCATCACAGCAAGACTTGCAAAGAGGGTCTTGCATGCAAGACAAGCGTGGTGCAGCTCCTGCTGGTTTGGCCAAGGAGAAACTTCCCCTTAGCTCCACTGGTAGAGAATCAGGATGCTCCCTGTCTGGAACTCTGCGGCTCTGGTGCGCAGGGCGTGCACAGACTGCATCCCACCACCAGATGGGGGAGACCATGAATGAGAGACACCTGTTCTAGGTGTTAGTGCAATATACATAATAATCTAATACCCTCCTGAAGGATACAACGCTGTCCCTTACACTTAATTTGCCTGCCCATGAACTGGGCCAAGGGCAGCAAATGTGAGCTCCCAGAGGAGCCCAAATGGGTGTGATTTACACCTTCTTTCAGCCTTTTCAATGTGCATCTCAGCCATTGAGAATCCCCTTTCATGTTAGTAGGATACTTCCCCACCACCTTCATAGTAGCTGCCATTTTATTAGCTAGTTGCACTCTTCCCTATGTAGGTGCTTTACAGTAATGGTTCAGTGTATGATGCTCTGAGGAGCTCTCTATGATGCAACCTCTCATAGAGGGTTTGCCAAGAGCAGAACCATTCAGCTTATGGGTTGACCCCACAGCCTGAAGACACCACATGGTCTAGATTTACTTTAGGACTGCCTCTAAAGCTGGCTGCAGCCCAGCTTCTAAATGTACACAGGCAAATTTTTCGTGCCCACCTGTTCGCTCATTTGTAGCGTAAACGGAAGCAGCTAGTGGTTCAGTTTGTATGCACCAGCTAGCGCCTGGAAATACAGGTTGGTATGCAGGTTGATGAGTGAGAGCCAGAGAGTCCAGTTCTGAAACTTTGGCTTTGGCTAGCTAGCAGGTACAGTGATAATCACCAGTTGTCAACTTGGCAATGAACTCACAGCAAAATAAGCCCAATCTTTCTCAACTTGCTCTCTCTGTACTAGTTCCCACAAGGTAGAGGAGGCAGCGTGGTTTTGGGGGTAAAGCACTGGCCTAGATAGCTGGAGACTGGGTTCCAATCCCAGCTCTGACCTGCGGCATGATCTTGGCTTGTCCGGTTAGACTATAAGCTCTTTAGAGCAAGGTCTTTTTCTCTCTCTCTCTCACTATGCATTTGTGCGGTGCTTGGAACAATGGAGCCCTGATCTTGGGTTGGGACCTTTAGGTGCTATGGTAGTACAAATAATAAATAACAATTAGGTGCTGAGCAGCCTTACCTCTCATTGAGACCAGGTGGCACTGAGGACACTCAGCATTTCACAAGATCACTCCCCCTGAGAAGAGGGAATTAGAATTATATGAGTAACACTCTTGTTCTTATCTACTTTGTACAGTCACTAGGCTGACCTGGGAGATGCTGGAGTGCTGTCATTGTGAAATGATATCATTCTGTACTTGTACAGCCTGCGAGCCAGCAGCAAGAATTGTGGGGATTCCTTATGGTTAGGTGAATTGTGTCTTGGACCAGCTTTGTCATCGGTTCCCAATAGGGCCGGCTGGAAAACAAGAATTCCGTTTTGCAAAATATGTGAAGATTTCAGAATTTGGTTTTGTTCCAATGCAGAACAAAAATGAGACCTTTTAAAAAAACCAAAAAAAAAAAGCGAAAAAAACACGAGAGACTGACAGATTGACCTAGAGCTGCAAAATTTTTAAACAGAACTTTTTCACCCCAAAAGGCAGATTCAGATTGATTGAACCATTTCACAAATTTGAATCAAATGTAACTAATTGTTTCAATTTAAAAAAGTGAGAGTGAGAAGAGATTTCAATTGAACCCTTTTCAAATTATTGTTGCCAAATGCTTTGTTCCAATTTTCCAAACTTCACTTTTATTTTAAAAAGGTTTAAAAAAACCCCCAAACAGGTTTTGTTTGACCCCCCCAATTTTTCCTTCAATTCCTCAATTCAGCCTATGAACCAAAAATTCTGTAGCTACAGACAGACCCTCTCATCCAACAATAGCCCAGCAAGTACCCTAACCCTCTCGCTCTCTGTCTCTCTGTTTTGACCAGAAATTCTCCCAGCAAAAGTTTTGCCCAAACAGATACATTTCTGCAAAAAGTTTTGGTTTCAACAAATTTGCATTTTCTGACCGAAATAATAATAATAAAAAAGCTGAGTTGAAAAATTCCAGGCCAGCTCGAGTTCCCAGAAGCGGGACAAGCTGCTGTTTTGATTCTTCAGCATGGTTCCTGGTGAATGTAGTGTCCCGGTGCCTGCAATGTGCTGCACGTAAAGCATTTGTTCCAGCGAGCACATAGCAACATACAAGAAACTGTTGTCAGTGGTGGGATCATTTATGTTAGTGGCTGTTGGAGAGTGACATGCAACCTCCTTCTTGACAAGTGACATGCTGTAGCCCTGTTGCCTTTGACAGGCTGGCAGCCTCCATAGAATCATAGAGGATTAGGGTTGGAAGAAACCTCAGGAGGTCATCTAGTCCAATCCCCAGCTCAAAGCAGGACCAACCCCAACTAAATCATCCCAGCCAGGGCTTTGTCATGCCAGGCTTTAAAAACCTCTAAGGATGGAGATTCCACCACCTTCCTATGTAACCCATTCCAGTGCTTCACCACCCTCCTAGTGAAATAGTTTTTCCTAATATCCAACCTAGACCTCCCCCACTGCAACTTGAGACCATTGCTCCTCGTTCTGTCATCTGCCACCACTGAGAACAGCCGAGCTCCGTCCTCTTTGGAACCCCCTTTCAGGCAGTTGAAGGCTGGTATCAAATCCCCCCTCACTTTTCTCTTCTGCAGACTAAATAAGACCAGTTCCCTCAGCCTCTCCTCGTAAGTCATGTGCCCCAGCCCCCTAATTATTTTCGTTGCCCTCCACTGGACTCTCTCCAGGATAGCCTCTTTCTACACCCAGCCACTGCAGATGCCCATTTAACCAGTCACTGCAAATGGCCTTTCTCCTGCTCCAGCTGTGGACGGAATAACACTGAAATACTGGTATGAATATGAAGTCTGTTGCATAGAGACGTGTCCCCAGCTCTGGAGATAAGGCTGGGTTCTAAGGGGATGGGCTGCTATTTGAATTTGAAAAATAACTCTGGCAAACCTCCTCCCCTTCAATAGGGAGGAAAAGCCGGTTGCATTATCTTTTGGCTCACGGCCAGGGGCTCAGTCTTGAAGCTTCAAAAACCACGGGCAGGGCTTTCCCGTTTCCTGCTTGGGGAGGCAGTAGCCTTGCTTGTAGGTAAAGGAATCACAGAGCTAGAATGGCTTTGCTATTTGCCTTGGGGCATCTAGCCAGTGTGGAGGGGCACAGGTGTCCACCTCATAAAGACTCGCCACCCCAAGCAGCGCTAGCTGGCTCCCTTATGGGCAGCCCTGCCAGGAGGCTGGAAACAGCAATGACTCTTCCCCCAGCAATCAGGACCAAACTGTGTTCCTGGGGCCCTGCTGGGAAAGCTTGCACTGCTGCTGCTCACGCTGTACCTGAGCTGGGGGTTAACAGGACCTTGAGGGAGAAGGGAAAGGACCTACAGATCTTTTCCATTTCTGTGACTCGGTTCCTAGGACAATCAGTCTGATGCCTGGAAAATCACTCAGAGAGCCTATAACAACCCCCTCGCAGCTAGGGGGCAACTCGATGTATTTGCTGTTTCTGTATTTGCTCTGTGTCACAAAATGGGTCATAGCTGAGACAGCTTATATGTGTACATAGCCAAAGGAAAAACCTTCAGACACTCCCATAGCTCAGGCAAGGAGGCAGAGCCCCTGCCATCTCTTGATGACTGGCTGACCGTGGAGTACTGGTGAGCTCTGGGATGGGACAGGCCCTTGGCCAGTCTGTGAGCAGAAGAGAAACCCACTGGGATGCAGAGAACTTGAGGTTTGTGTGTGGAGTGATAGGTCAATGAAGAAAGCAGCTGAAATGCGAAACATCAAGCTGCAGCCATCCACCCCTTGTGCCGTGGGAATTAGTTTGTGTCAGAATGACAGCACCGACTAACATAGCTTAGAAAACAAATATAGAACAGTGCCTGAGAGCCCAGCCTTACGCTCAATCAATGACCGTGACCAAGTCTGGCCTCTGCCCGTTTTTCTTTAAATACTATGTGCTAAATAGCCATGTCCTGCTCCCTGAGGACGGGCAAGCATGCTGCAGTCATAGGTGGAAGCCGAGGTTTAGCAATAGTTGGTTTTACTTACCTCCCTAGTTGCTATGTGTCCCTGTCTCGCTGCGGTCTGCCAAGGTCAGGCAAATGCTGGTGGTTCACAGATCCCTTTTATATGCTTCTTATCAGGCCTGGGCTGTTCTCGTCTGCACCTTGCCAGTGCCAACTGAGCTAAAAATACTACAAAGAACTGGGGAACACGGCGGGCACTGGGCAAGCTGTGAGCACTCCAGAGGGCCTGAGAGTTCTGCACAGCGATTGGCCAGAGCGTGTTTATACCCATATTTATATAGAAAGCACTTCTAGTGTGAGAGAGAAGGTACTTTTTCACAGCAGCAGCCAGCACCTGCAAAGGCAGTGTTTGCCTCCTCTCCCCAGCCAGCTCTTTAGAATCGCTAAGGGGAGAAACAAGTGGGCTGTGGTGGGGGTGCGTTTGGGTGGAGAAAAAGAAAATGGATGGATGGGAGTTTCGTTTTTATCCGGGGGGCAGGGGTTTGAAAATGAGGATCATGCTGCTTTTTCTTCCCCCCAACTCCCAACGCCCACCCCTACCCCCAGCCTTTGTTTGCAAATCCTATATCTTCCTCAAGTCATCGCAGTCTCACCCTGGGAGGGACCTAGTTTCATTCCAGCCCATCATGCTCCTTGCAGGGAAGGGGCGTTCAGCCAAGAATACCCACTGTAGCAGCAGGACTAACAGTTCCAGAGGTGGGGAGTGAAATGACTTCTCTTTAGATTCTTAGTTCTTTGGGGAAGGGGCTGTCTGTCTGTTCTGTGTTTGTACAGCGCTGACCACAACGGGGTACATGACTGGAGCTGCTAGGTACTATTGTAATGCAAATACTATCTCAGGACGACACCCTGGCATCTCTGAGCATGGATACGCTTTATTGGTATTATTGTCTAACTGTCTTTCACTAAGGCTAGGTCTACACTTAAAGCTGGAGGTGTAATTGCCAGCACAAGGAGACACACACATGCTAGCTCTGATTGAGCTAGTGCACTAAAAATAGGGTTGCCCCACCAGCATGAGTAGCTAGCTGCCTGAATACACACCCCGTGTCTCAGAGAAGACCGTTCTCAGGGCTGCTAGCCCATCCCACTGCTACACTCTGCTTTTAGTATCCTAATTTGATCAGAGCTAGCACAAGTATGTCTCCCCTCGCTGAAATTTACAGCGCCAGCAGGCATATCCTATGTGGCATAATTTCCCCTGTTCCTGTTCACACATAGAATCACAGACTATTAGGGTTGGAAGAGACCTCAGGAGGTCATCTAGTTCAACCTCCTGCTCAAAGCAGCACCAACCCCAACTAAATCATCCCAGCCAAGGCTTTGTTAAGCCTGACCTTAAAACCCTCTGAGGATGGAGACTCCACCACCTCTCTAGGGAACCCATTCCAGTGCTTCACTATCCCCCTAGTGAAATAGTGTTTCCTAATATCCAACCTAGACCTCCCCCACTGCAACTTGAGACCATTGCTCCTTGTTCTGTCATCTACCACCGAGAACAGCCGAGCTCCATCCTCTTTGGAACCCCCCTTCAGATAGTTGAAGGCTGCTATCAAATCCAGCCCTCCTCACCCACTCAATCGTCTCTTCTGCAGACTAAATAACCCCAGTTCCCTCAGCCTCTCCTTGTAAGTCATGTGTCCCAGCCCCCTAAGCATTTTCATTGCCCTCCGCTGGACTCTCTCCAATTTGTCCACATCTTCACTCCATCTGCAAATATCGTGCATCTTCTTGATCAGAGCTGTGGTCAAACAATAGGAAAATCTTAGTGGCCAGCTGCATGGGAAAAATGTCAAAAGAAGAATATTTTCCAGCCCTCTATTGCAGAACTTGGCAGAAAAGGGGAAAAATTGTTTTGGAATTGATGAGAGAAATGCGTCAAAGAAGCTTCCACGGATATTAGTCAATCAGTTCTGCTCTGGATTTCCTGTGTAATGAAATCACGGTTTACTGAGGCGGCAGGTTGTTGTGTGTGTCCCTTCCTACTTATGTAGGCTCTGATGCTGCCCTTGGATGCATGTGGCAAGGAGGGGCTGTGCGCACACGCACCTCGGAGCAGAATGCACATGAAATTATTAGTGATGTGACTTTGTATTTGCAGAAAGTCAGTAAAAAGGAAACTTTCACAGTTAGCAGATCGTTGCACCAAGGATTTAGCAAGGGAAGGTTGCTGGACCCATGGGAGACAGCTAAATATGCAATGGCTACGTGATGGGGCGTCCACCCTACACAAGCCCTGAGCGGGTTAATGGGGGCCAGACAGGATTAATTAACCTTATATGCTGCAGCTGGAGGGGAACCAGAGCTTGATAAGGCCTAATGGCAGATTAAACCCACCTGGGGAAGGAGCTGGGCTAACAGTATAAGCCAGGAAGTGAGAGCAGAAAGAGGCCATAGAGATGAGATTTGCAGTCACTCCCGAGAGGAAAAGAGAGCTGGCCAGGAATAAGAAAGAGAATCCTGGGGTCCTGTCCTGGACTGGGGAGTCTGGTAAGAGGCTGATAACGGTGAAGTAACCGTGGGGAGCAGAGGAATCTCCAGGAGTAAATCCAGAGATAGGCAAGGAGATAGAGATCTGGGTTAGGAAGGAGCCCAGGGAAACAACAAGAAGGACTGAGACTGAGCAGACGTAGGTTACTAGTCACAGAGTCCCTAGGCTGGAACGCAGCATAGGGGATGTACCCAGGTTCCCCTACCAGGCACTGGGAAGTGGCACAGGACCTGGAGACCATCTGAGATAGCATCTAGACAGCTTGTCCAGTGGGACGATGTTACCCTGGAAAAAGGGGATTATATAGTGACCTGGCTGGAGGGCCAAATGGTGAGAAGGGAGGACCCTGAGTTATGGAGAGAGGGGCTACAGTGCAAATGACGGGCAGAAGGGGGTGCCAGAGGAGGCCAAAGCTAATTCCCAGACGCAGCGACAAGGAGGTGCAGCGGCAGTGAGTGGAATTCCTTCAGAGGCTAAAATACAGTTTCAGTCCCTCCAAACATTAATAACACTAGCACAGACCCCTAGACACTGCAGAAATCCACAGGGCTCTGCACAGGGTCTATGCTATGTTAGGGGGTTTATTCCTTCACCCACTTACTTCCCTGGTCCTTCTCGCGTGAACAGAGAGCAACAATACACGAAGTCCAAAGGTGCAAACAATTCGATGTTTATTGGGGTGAACTTCCAGCAAGCATGATTCCAGTTTCCTTCCTTAGTATCCTCCTTCCCAGCTCTGACACCACAGAGCCTTACAGCTGTGTCCCTGTTCCCATTCCTGCCCTTAGCCAAACATGATTCCAATTTCCCCACCCCCATTCCCTGTTCCCATTTCCCCCCCACACACACTTCCTGATTGACTGCCTACTATATAGTAAAACTTGAGTTCTGCTTTGCTATACCTTAACCAATCATTTTCCTGAAATTTAACTAACCAATCCTAATGTATTGTAACATGATTATATAACCAATTATATCCCACCACCTTAATTAGTTTACACCCAGCAAAACTAATTATACAGCAGACAGAAACAATTCCAGAACCAGACAGAGGTTATACAGACAAACAATAGGGAAATGGGGCCTACAGTGATAAAACAAACACAGAAATGAGGATTTCACATCCCAGCTATTGATAAGTGAGTTCTTGCCAGACAGGATGCGATCAAACTAAGTTTCCTTTTACATCTTCTAGGAACTTCCCTTTCTCTGGAGGCAATAGCATTATCAGGACAGGTTTGTATTCCTAACAGCCCAATAGCACCTTATTTCAGTGTGACTAGTTTGGAATGTGAGGATGTGACCGGTCGCTTCCCAGCTTATGGCTGCCTCTGCTGCTTAGCCAAAGGCCTTAGCTTAAGCACAGGGCCTCAGACTGTCACAGTAGGAGAAGGACCTTACACCGGCAGACAGTGATTTTGATTCTTTCTTTTATACCTCTATAACTAGCCAAGTGATAAGAATACACCTAAATTCTTAGAGTATAGGCCTTTACAGACAGGCCTGAATATCTATATCCTACTGTGCTAGTTGAACTGGGGAGAGGGCTGTAAAAGGAATAAATCTTAGAGCATCTTCTCCACCCCTCTGCCAGCACAAAGTCATTCCCTAGCAGGATATTGTTTTGTCCAGCCAGGTTTCCCAAGCTCTGCTTGCAGAGAAAAGCAAACCACTGCAGTTACAGTTCCTGTTGATGTGATCTGAAATGTGCCGTATGTGTACTAATGAAATGAGCATAATGAAAGGACGATTCTAACTGGCTTACAAGTGCCCACCTATGCGGGCATCCCATTAAACTGGCTAGGTCAAATGTGAGTTTTCAGAAGTGAAATCAACTAGGAACATAGGAAGTGCCAGACAGGATCAGAGCTGTGATGCATCTAGTCTAGTGTCCTGCTTCTGACAGTGACCAGCAGCAAATGTGTCCTACAAGAACCGTGCAGGGGGCACTTTAAACCCCTCCAAGGGGGAAAATATGTGGCATAGTAATTTCTTTTACTCATTTATTTTAATTGCGAAACCCTTCCAGCCACTCTTGGCTCCTGAAGTGTGTAGCTGCTTTTTCACAAAGCCCTCAGCAAGAAGCCAGAAATTAAGAGACAAGGGAGAATTGCTCACGCTTGGATATTGGCTGTCGGCTGCCTTTCCATTCCAGTTCCCTGGAAAGTGAAGTTGAATCCAAGAAATGAGGCCAGGGAAAATATTTTAAAATAGTCCATTTAAATGCCTTTACCTGGACGAGAGTTGTACTTTCCAAATTAAGTGTACACTTAACTTCCCCAGAGTGATAAATCTGAAGGCCCAGGAGCCTCTATCATGACTATCTAGCCTGACCTCCAAGCACAGCACACAGAGAATTCCACCTGATGGTTCTTTCAACAAGCCTAGCAAGTTGTGGTTGTCCGGGAGCATCTCTTTTAGCAAGGTATCTGGTTTCCAATTAAAGACTCCCAGTGGTAGTAAATGTCCCACAGCGGGGGTCGGCAACCTTTCAGAAGAGGTGTGCCGAGTCTTCATTTATTCACTCTAATTTAAGGTTTCGCGTGCCAGTAATACATTTTAACGTTTTTAGAAGGTCTCCTTCTATAAGTCCATAATCTATAACTAAACTATTGTGGTATGTAAAGTGAATAAGATTTTTAAAATGTTTAAGAAGCTTCATTTAAAATTAAATTAAAATGGAGATCTTATCAGTTTAGTGTGATCCTTGCCCTTGCTTTTCCTTGCTGAGTTTTCCAACGTCTGGCACGTCTTTGGATACTTTAAGCTGCACACAGGCTTCTGAGTGATCAGTTGTTAACCAGCTCCAAGAGGGACAGATTTCATGTGTGAAAATACCTGTTCACACAGGTATGTGGATCCAAATGCTGAAAGCATTGCAAACGCAATTTTCTTCAAACAGTTAAATTTCACTGGCAGGGACATCCAGTAGGTCAGAATAGAGGCCCCATGATCTCTCTCGGCTGCTTCAGTTGCACTCTGCAGATCTCCAAACTTTGATGCCTGCAATTCTGAGCTTTTTAACTGAATGAGCTGCATTTCGAAATCTTCAGCACCCATCCACTGAAATACAGACAAATCCAAGTCGCGTTCGTTGAACTTTTCAAGTTTAATTAGAAAAGAAAGCATTGGGGCAAATCGCTGGAAATCTTGAAATCTGTCAGAAAATTCTGATTCCAGTTCTTGCATGTTCATTCTAATCTCAATGTCAAAAGCAGTGTGCTGTTCCATGTGGCGTGATAGTGATGTAAGCAGCAAATTAAAAATATCCCAGCACAGTGGTGCTGGAACAATTTTTAAGGTGGGGGTGCAGAGCTGCACCCCTCTGGCCCCTGTCTGCACCCCTCACTGCCCCAGGCTGGGGCCAGTGGGCCATAGCTGGGGGCAGCTGCAGAGCCCCGGGCTGGCGGCTGGGACCCCAGGCTGGCAGCAGAGCCCCCTGGACCGGTGGCCTGGACTGGTGGCCAGGACCTGGGGCTGGTAGCGGGCTGCGCGGGGCCGGCAGATGGAACCCTGGCTGGAAGGGGGCAGGAGGCCAGTACCCCAGACCAGCAGCGCAGCCCCCGGGACTGGTGGCCGGGACCCGGGCAGCGTGAGTGCCACTGAAAATCAGCTCACGTGCCGCAGGTTGCCTACCACTGTCCCACAGCCATTGTAAACTGTGCAAGTAGTTAAGCTATCCTTACTGTTAAAAACTTGTACCTTATTTCCAATTTGCTGCTTTCTGTCTTTAACATCCAGCGATTGGACCTTGCTACTTTTTTGTCTGCTAGATTAATCAGCCCTTTTGTGTGGATTGCAAGGTCTTTGGAGCAGGGACCATTTTTGTTCTGTGTTTGTACAGCACCTAGCCCAAATGGGCCCGGGTCCATGACTGGGGCTAGTCGATGTGACTGCAATACGGATAATAAATCATAGCATTGGATAGCTTCTTGCTGTGCAGGTATTTTTATTCTGAGCTGCAATGTTCTTAGAAAATATACAGTACACTGGGCATGTGGCTTGATCAATGAATTAAACATTTGTGCAGGTGGGGAAAGTAATGGGGTCATGGTTTTCTAAAGGAAAATAATCCTGATTTGCCCATGGAAGAGCTTATTATGCAGAGTTCATATGGAACCTTCTCCTTTTCTTGTGCATCCCTACAAATGTTTCCTCTATTTTTCCTCTTCCCTCCTCCCCCTTTTCCCCATATCCTGGTGATGAATTTCTAACAGAAGCATGACATTTTGACTAAAGAACTAGAAAGATATAAAATTTACAGGGCACACATTAAAAGGATTTAAAGCTGGCTAACTGATAGGTCTCAAAAGGTAATTGTAAATGGAACCATCATCAAGTGGGTATGTTTCCAGTTGGGTCCTGCAGGGATTGGTTCTTGGCCTTCCACTATTAAACCTTTTTATTCATGACCTGGAAGAAAATATAAAATTATCACTGATAAAGTTTGCAAATGGTGCAAAAATTGGGGGCGTGGTAAATAATGAAGAGGACAGGACACTGATGCAGAGTGATTCAGATCTCTTGTTGAACTGGCCACAAGCAAATGATATGAGTTTTAATATGCCTGAATGTATACATCTAGGAACAATGAATGTGGGCCATATTGACAGGATGGGGGTTTCTCTCCTAGGAAGTAGTGACTGTGAAAAAGGGTTGGGGGTGGCAGTGGATGATCAGCTGAACATGAGCTCCCAGTGCAACGCTGTGGCTAAAGGGCTTGTAGTAGGAAGAGAGCCTGAGACATAAGCTTTTGTATCAGAGGCCTGAGGCCTGGGCTAAAGTAGTAGTTAAAGCTTTACTGATCTAAAGCAAAGACAAGCTGTGAGCAAGAGGCAGGACCTGCTCACAGAATCTGGCAAGAACAGGGCTAATATTGCAGAAATACACATTCCTTAGAAGTGCTAGGCACAGAGTACTCATGCAAACACATCCTGATATCAAGGATGGTACAAAAAAATTCTCCAAGGATAACAGGAACACGATGATTCCTCCTAAAAGAAAAGGTCAGGATGACAGTATGTAATAGAGATGTTTTGATTGAACCAACATGTACAAGGTGATGGGTGATAACTAACTATGTCAGAGGAGCAATACGTAACTTGTTTGTATTAGGGTATAAAGATGTATCTCAGAGGGAGTGTTTATGTCTAGCCTAGGGAGGAATGGAAAGGTCCATTGTTATGTATTAGTGGTCTGATAGAGTCTGCGGGATACTAGTACCATGCTTCGTCAACAATAAACCTGGCTGGGTGTCCTCGTCCCTTAACGGATCCCCTGGTCATTGGACAGTTTGCTCAAGGTCTGCTGTGCTGTCTGTCTGAGCACTGCTGGGCAGCACACAGGGAGAACACAGAACACACACACACGCAGCTGAACATCTAACCACAGAGCTAACGTGATCCTTGGATTAATAAATGGGGGAACATGGAGTCAGAGTAGAGAGGTTCTTTGGCACTGGTGCGACCAGTTCTGGTGCCCACAATTCTAGAATGATGTTGATCCATTGGAGAAGGTTCAGAGAAGAGCCACAAGAATGATTAGAGGATTAGAAAACCTGCCTTATAGTGATAGACTCAAAGAGCTCAATCTATTCAGCTTAACAAAGAGAAAGTTAAGGGCACACTTGGTTACTGTCTGTAAGTATCTACGCAGGGAACAAATATTTAATAGTGGACTCCTCAGTCTAGCAGAGAAAGGTATAACACAATTGTAGCAAAGAGGCGTGGCTTCCCTCGGAGATGGACAGCGAGGGAGGACCAGACGCCCCCTGGTGGGCAGAACCAGGAAAGCCATGCCGGAAGCAGAGGTGGCGGGGCAGGAAGAGGAAGTATAAAAGGTGGATCCTGTAGTTCAGTTGGGCTGAAGCTGCTGAGGGAGGCAGATGCTTCCACCCTGCTGCTGGAGCTAGAGCCTGCTGAGGACTTTTGCTGTCCCCAGGACTTGGCCGAACTGCCTGAGCTACTAGACGCACCCGGTGCTGGGGAGTAGCTGGGATTGCCGCTTGCCATGTACCCAGGGGAGACGGAGGACAACCCAGAGATCCAGGTACACCCAGAGGGAAGGGTGGGAAGTGGCCTAGGAACAGCCAACTACGGTCCGGCTGGGTTGCTGCCTGAGACCGGTTCAGTGTGTTGTGGCTAGATCCCAGTGGCCCCACTGACTCCCCCACTGTTAGGGGCCTGGACTGGGATGTGGGGGAGTTGGGTGGGCCTGTGTCCCCCTGCCACCCCTGGGGTGGCAGCCTCTCCACCTTTGGCCAGGAGGCCTGTGGAGTCTACTGACTGCTGCTCTCTGCTCCCCCCCCAACTGTGTTGGGTGTTTGCCCCTGCCTGAGGGCTGGAGCCCTAGACTGCTGATACCACCCCCCCTTGCTTACAGACTGGGGTCCCCAGATAGTTCACAGGGCCCTGTGCTTGGTACCCTGTCCAGTCTGAGGGCCTGGTTTCCCAGACTACACCTGGCTTTACCCTCCCTGAGGGTTGGGCTTTAGACTATTTGGTACCCTGCCCCGGCTGAGGGCTTGGGCCCCTGGTTCATTTGCTGCTCTATCCCTCTGGAGGGATCGAGCCCTGAGACTCTAACTTTCCTGCTTGTCTTAGACTGTTGTTCCAGGGGTGTGACAGCAAAGAGGTGTGGCCTCCCTCGGAGACTGACCGTGAGAGATGGCCCCACACCCTTACAACAATCCAATGGGTGGAAGCTGAAGTTACACAAATTCAGACTGGAAATAAGGCATACATTATTAGGTGAGAGTAATTAACCACTGGAACAGTTTACCAAGGAGGGTGGTGGATTCTCCATCAGTGACATCTTTTAAATCAAGATTGGATGTTTTTCTGAAAGATTTGCTCTAGAAGTTATTTTGGGGAAGTTCTCTGGCCTGGGTTATACAGGAGGTCAGACTAGATAATCCTTCTGGCCTTGGGATCTATGAATCTATCTATGATTGGGACTGGCACAGGATGAGCTGGCCCTTTAAGAGAGTTGGGACTCAACTGCCCCTGTGCCAAACTTGGCTCACCTCCCCAGGTGGAGGAAATGAGTAAAGTCAAGTGATGGGCCCTGTGATGAGGAGCAGGTTGGATCAGCCAAAGGGGAGAGATTCCAGAGGGGGAGAGCCAAGCAGAGAATGGCTCTAGGGAGAGGAGCCCTGGATGTTGATGCTCTATAAAACAGCAGGAGGGCTGATAATTAGGAAGAGGCCCTGGGAAGGAGACGTAGGGCAGGTTAGTGTGAAAACTCTGTTAATTTGAAGTGATAGCTTATAATTTTATCAGGGTTTTCCTGATTCTGCTTGCAGGCTAAGGGGCTCTGTAAGGAAGCATGCAATCTTGGTGCTAGCCTAGAACAAGGTGGGGTGAGTTGTGTGCCTCTGCCTTATGGAGCAGCCTTCTTTATCTCTCTCTGGTTTTGGTTCTTGTGTGTAGGATACTGGATTTTAAGAAATAAACTAGTGTTATGTTGCAACCCTTTGGAAAGATAAAAACATAAAATACTCTGTCTGCATATGCTGTTAAAAATAACTATATGGTTTTGGGCAGACAGCCCAACTCTTTGGGGTTGCCAGGGCTGGGAGCCCACAGAACAGGTACATGAATTCTCCTTACACTGCCACCCTGTGGTCGGGGGTGTAGTGATCCCTCTTATAAGGGGGAAGCTGCACTGATTAAAGCCCAGGAGTTGCTGGCCCTTGAGCTGGGAAGGATGGGCTGGGAATGAGTTGAGGGCAAGGGAAGAGAAAACAGCTGCTCAGGAGGGAAGAGCTGTACCTGGCAAGGTGGGCAGAAGACACTGGGATTGATGTTGATCCATCCCCATGTGATTTAGGTGGAGAGCCAAGTCACTGTGGTGACCACATTGTACTAGAAGGTACAGCGATCCAACCTGTGAGGAGAAACTGAGGCAGTGGATGGGCCTGAAGCCAGATTGGGACAGGAACTTATTTCAAAACCCATAAATATTGTTTCTTAATGGCATTTAGGAGTAGAGACAGGACTACAAATGGGACTATTCTCCCTTTGGCTCACTGTCAACTCCAGGAGAAAAATGCCATTATATTTTTGCATTAAAATAAAACAATATTAAAATCTGGAATAAAACCTTGGGAATGGAGGTAAATATGTGCAAACCCCTTCCCCCGCCCAAAAAAAAAACAAACAAAAACTGTAAATGAATGTTCTGTACTACGAGAAGAAGGCTGGTCTGGTGGAAAAGGTACTGGACTGTCACTCTGGGGACCTGGCTTCCATTCCTAGCTTCAACACATTTTTGATGTATGATCTTGGGCAAGGCACTTCCCCTCTCTGCCTTATGGCAGCTGGGGGATTTCTAGGGCTGGGAGTGGGGTCCCAACCATGTACCTCTGCACAAACACCAACCCTGCCTCTGAGGGGGGGGGGGTGTGTCAGAGTTAACCCCTGAAACAAGCACCGCCCTTAACTATAGAACAATACTTCTATCTAACCCAGGTAGGAGTAGAGCTAGGTCAGGGTCTCTAGCACGGGTTATGCAATCTCGCATGCCCTTGATGCAACATACAGCACACAGCCCCCCCATGCTTGGCCTAGAGACACTGACTCTCTTCGCCATGCCAGTGCAATCCCCTCCCAGCCTTTGGGTCAGCCCAGCCTGTGTGTGCACTCCAAGGTGGATGTGTAATGTGATCTCAGAATGATGGGTCCTGTTGTGCGGTCTCAGCTCTCCTGCAGCTCCAGGCCAAGCATTTACAAGAGTCCCCCTTTTCCAAGCAGCTGGCTCTCCTCCAAGCAGCACTGAACATAAGAACAGCCAGACTGGGTCAGACCAAACGTCCATCTAGCCCAGTCTCCTGTCTTCCGACGGTGGCCAGTGCCAGGTGCCCCAGAGGGAATGAACAGAAAAGGTTAACATCAAGTGAACCATCCCCTGGTGCCCATTCCCAGCTTCCAGTAAACACAGGCTAGGGACACCATCCCTGTCCATCCTGGCTAATAGCCATTGATGGACCCATCCTCCATGAATTTATCTAGATCTTTTTGAACCTTGTTATAGTCTTGGCCTTCACAACACCCTCTGGCAAGGCATTCCACAGACTGACAGTGTGTTGTGTGAAGAAATACTTCCTTTTGTTTGTTTTAAACCTGCTGCCTATTGATTTAATTTGGTGACCCCTAGTTGTTGTGTTATGAGAAGGAGTAAATAACACTTCCTTGTTTACTTTCTCCACACCAGTCATGATTTTATAGACCTCTAGCATATCCCCACTGAATCGTCTCTTTTCCAAGCTGAAAAGTCCCAGTCTTATTAATCTTTCCTCATAAGGAAGCTGTTCCATACCCCTAATCATTTTTTGTTGCTCTTTTCTGTAACTTTTCCAATTCCAATGTATCTTTTTTGAGATGGGGTGACCAGAGCCACACATAGAATTCAGGATGTTTTGTTCAATGTCTTCATTAATGATCTGGAGGATGGCATGGATTGCACCCTCAGCAAGTTTGCTGATGACACTAAACTGGGAGGAGTGGTAGGTATGCTGGAGGGCAGGGATAGGATACAGAGGGCCCTAGACAAATTAGAGGACTGGGCCAAAAGAAATCTGATGAGGTTCAACAAAGACAAGTGCAGAGTCCTGCACTTAGGAAGGCAGAATCCCATGCACAGCTACAGACTAGGGACAGAGTGGCTAGGCAGCAGTTCTGCAGAAAAGGACCTACGGGTTACAGTGGATGGGAAGCTGGATATGAGTCAACAGTGTGCCCTTGTTGCCAAGAAGGCTAATGGCATTTTGGGTTGTATAAGTAGGAGCATTGCCAGCAGATCAAGGGATGTGATCATTCCCCTCTATTTGGCATTGGTGAGGCCTCTTCTGGAGTAGTGTGTGTGTCCAGTTTTGGGCGCCACACTACAAGAAGGATGTGGAAAAATTGGAGAGAGTCCAATGGAGGGCAACAAATTATCAGGGGGTTGGAGCACATGACTTATGAGGAGAGGCTGAGGAAACTGGGATTATTTAGTCTGCAGAAGAGAAGAATGAGGGGAGATTTGATAGCTACTTTCAACTATCTGAAAGGGGGTTCCAAAGAGGATTGATCTAGACTGTTCTCAGGGTAGCAGATGACAGAACAAGGAGTAATAGTCTCAAGTTGCAGTGGGGGAGGTTTAGGTTGGATATTAGGAAAAACTTTTTCACTAGGAGAGTGGAGAAGCACTGAAATGGGCTACCAAGGGAGGTGGTGGAATCTCCTTCCTTAGAGGTTTTTAAGGTCAGGCTTGACAAAGCCCTGGCTGGGATGATTTAGTTGGGGATTGGCCCTGCTTTGAGCAGGGGGTTGGACTAGATGACCTCCTGAGGTCCCTTCCAACCCTGATATTCTATGTGAGCGTACCATGGATTTATATAGAGGAAATATGATATTTTCTGTCTTATTATCTATCCCTTTCATAATGAATCCCAATATTCTGTTTGCTTTTTTGACTGCTGCTGCACATTGAGTGGATGTTTTCAGAGAACTATCCACAACGACACCAAGATCTTTCTTGAGTAGCTACAGCTAATTTAGACCCCATCATTTTATATGTATAGTTTCTGTCTCTGCCCTAGCTCAGCGCTCCTGCTTCCTGCACCTGTGTCATCTTGTTTCCTCTCTGAATTTTCCTAGGCTCATCCCCTGTCCCACCCTCATCTGTTCATTGGCTCAAACACCCTCCCAGGGGTCACAGTTAATTCTGTGTCCTTGGTTTGGAGTAACACCCGCACCCCCAGCCAATCAGGTCTGTGCAGAGTAGCAGGAAGATGGGAGGGGGAGAAGCTTTCTGCTCAGCCCCACGCACACCATCACATCAACACACCTGTGCTCAGGTAGCAGGCATGCTCTGGGGCTTGACCACTCTCAGCATTGCTGTATCAGTCAGGTTGGGGGGGTCCCCCTATTTGGCCTTGGAGAGCATTGGGGTGCTCCTGCCTTGTTGCTCTGTTCCCCCCTGCCCCCATGTTGAGGTTCTTCCTCCCCTGCCTCAGGGCCAGACTTGGGTGCCTCCTCTCTGGGTCCCTCAACCTCCTCACTCTGCTCTTCCCTTGTCTCAGGGCCAGTGCCAGGGTCGGGTGCTTCTAGAGGGGATCCCCCCAGTACTATCCAACCACTAATGGGAGTCTAGTGACTCCTCTCGGCCATGCCTCCTGGCTCCTAGGACTAGGATCTCCTCTTCCACACTGTTTCACGGCTCGCGCTCAGTGCCAAGGCCTGAGCATGCTCTGGTGGACCACCTTCTCCAGTCTGTCCGCAGATTCTGCTTGGCTTTTGTTTACTGGCCATTTGGGGTACAGTATCCCACAGACCATGTACTTTAGGGGGCCCTAGGCGGAATCCAATTTGGAGCACCTCTGCTGCTTGAGTAGGACCCGATTTCCCCAGGGCTGGCACCAGCATGTGCATCATAGCTCCATTTCACTGTCTTGGGCTTGGCCCATGTTAGTGGCTACAATGCAGCCTGCCTCATGGAGGCATTGGCAAAGCTCATGGACCCATTCTGGGGTCCCCAGTTAGATGCCTAGGAGCATGTCTATTGGCAGCTGGCTATGCCTGCCGAACCTTGGAAAATAGGTTTGTGTTTTGTGGAGGAGTGCACCATGTTATACATGTAGGTCAGCTCCGGCAGGTTGGAAGGCCAGTCTCTCTGCTGTGTCTCTGAATGTGTCCTCAGCCCCGCTAGCAATGTCTAGCTGGCTCACTCACAGAGGCTGATGCCTTGTGGGCAGTAGGCTGTCATCATAAGCTTATGCCTGCCAGAAATAGAGCACAACGCTTGAAACATCTGTCACTCAAAGGGGGTGCCTTGGTCCGTGAGCACCTTGCGGAAAGGGAGGGTAGCTAGAGGGCTGGACAAAGTAGGCTTCTGTGGTTGCTCTGGCTGTGATCTCCCTGAGGGGTGTAGTGACCAGGAATTTGATGTAATGCTCCACCATGGTCAGAATGTATGCAACTGTCCTTTGGCTTGGTTCCACCTTCAAGTGGCCTGATGGTACCAGCTCCCAGGGTGAGCTAGTCTCTATTGGCTGGAGGGGGGCACTGTCCCCCACCCCTGGGTTTCTTCTGCAGGTGCAGACCGAGCAGCTGTTGCACCACTCCTGCATGGCTTGGGCCATCTCCACCCAGCAGAACCTCCTGTGGACATTCATCTCCATCTTTTGGGGGCCAACATGGCCCAAAGCATCATGGTAGGCTTGTAACATTGTCTTGGCAGCTATCTGGGGCAGCATCATCTGGGTGACTTCCTTATTAGTCCTGAGATCTCAGGTCTTGCATACCAGTGTGCCCTCTTCCTCACATAGATAGGCCCCCTGCTTCAGCAGCTGGGTTACTTCTGAGAGCAGAGCATTCCAATTTGTGGCAGAAAGCCCAGTGCCTTGCCGGATAATCACCAATACTCTCCGAATAACAGTGCCACAGCCTTGGGTGTGAACCCAGAGATCCTCCCCCTTTTCAGACTCTTCCAGGGGTTCCTCATAAGCCTAGGGGATGATGGCAGCTGCCTGGACCACTTTGGTGAGGATGGCCAAAAATGGTAACGCCTCTAGAGGTTGCGTAGTCTAATAGAGTTGAGTGTTTAGACTGCATGCTTACATTTAATTTTCTTTTGGTAACAAACTCTGACTTTTTTTTCCTATCACTTATAATCATTAAAGCTATATTTTGTAACCAATAAATTTGTGTTACTGTTTATCTTTACCAGTGACAGGTTTCAGAGTAACAGCCGTGTTAATCTGTATTTGCAAAAAGAAAAGGTGTACTTGTGGCACCTTTAGAGACTAACCAATTTATCTGAGCATAAGCTTTCGTGAGCTACAGCTCAGTTCATCGGATGTATACTGTGGAAACTGCAGAAGACATTATATAAACAGAGACCATGAAAAAATACCTCCTCCCACCCCACTGTCCTGCTGGTAACAGCTTATCTAAAGTGATCATCCAGTTGGGCCATTTCCAGGACAAATCCAGGTTTTCTCACCCGCCGCCGCCCCCCCCACAAACTCACTCTCCTGCTGGTAATAGCTTATCCAAAGTGACCACTCTCCCTACAATGTGCATGGTAATCAAGGTGGGCCATTTCCAGCACAGATCCAGGCTTTCTCACTCCCCCCCCCCCCCCCCGGAAACACACACACACACAAACTCACTCTCCTGCTGGCAATAGCTCATCCAAACTGACCACTCTCCAAGTTTAAATCCAAGTTTAACCAGAACGTCTGCGGGGGAGGGGGGGGGGGTTAGGAAAAAACAAGGGGAAATAGGCTACCTTGCATAATGACTTAGCCACTCCCAGTCTCTATTTAAGCCTAAATTAATAGTATCCAATTTTCAAATGAATTCCAATTCAGCAGTTTCTCTCTGGAGTCTGGATTTGAAGTTTTTTTTTGTTGTAAGATAGCGACCTTCATGTCTGTGATTGCGTGACCAGAGAGATTGAAGTGTTCTCCGACTGGTTTATGAATGTTATAATTCTTGACATCTGATTTGTGTCCATTTACTCTTTTACGTAGAGACTGTCCAGTTTGACCAATGTAAATGGCAGAGGGGCATTGCTGGCACATGATGGCATATATCCCATTGGTGGATGTGCAGGTGAACGAGCCTCTGATAGCATGGCTGATGTTATTAGGCCCTGTGATGGTGTCCCCTGAATAGATATGTGGGCACAGTTGGCAACGGGCTTTGTTGCAAGGATAGGTTCCTAGGCTAGTGGTTCTGTTGTGTGGTATGTGGTTGTTGGTGAGTATTTGCTTCAGGTTGCAGGGCTGTCTGTAGGCAAGGACTGGCCTGTCTCCCAAGATTTGTGAGAGTGTTGGGTCATCCTTCAGGATAGGTTGTAGATCCTTAATAATGCATTGGAGGGGTTTTAGTTGGGGGCTGAAGGTGACGGCTAGTGGCGTTCTGTTATTTTCTTTGTTAGGCCTGTCCTGTAGTAGGTGACTTCTGGGAACTTTTCTGGCTCTCTCAATCTGTTTCTTCACTTCCGCAGGTGGGTATTGTAGTTGTAAGAAAGCTTGACAGAGATCTTGTAGGTGTTTGTCTCTGTCTGAGGGGTTGGAGCAAATGCGGTTGTATTGCAGAGCTTGGCTGTAGACGATGGATCATGTGGTGTGGTCAGGGTGAAAGCTGGAGGCATGTAGGTAGGAATAGCGGTCAGTAGGTTTCCGGTATAGGGTGGTGTTTATGTGACCATTGCTTATTAGCACTGTAGTGTCCAGGAAGTGGATCTCTTGTGTGGACTGGACCAGGCTGAGGTTGATGGTGGGATGGAAATTGTTGAAATGATGGTGGTATTCCTCAAGGGCTTCTTTTCCATGGGTCCAGATGATGAAGATGTCATCAATATAGCGCAAGTAGAGTAGGGGCTTTAGGGGACGAGAGCTGAGGAAGCGTTGTTCTAAATCAGCCAAAAAAATGTTGGCGTACTGTGGGGCCATGCGGGTACCCATAGCAGTGCTGCTGATCTGAAGGTATACATTGTCCCCAAATGTAAAATAGTTATTGTTAGGGGGCTTATTCCTTCACCCACTTACTTCCCTGGTCCTTCTCGCATGAACAGAGAGCAACAATACCCGAAGTCCAAAGGTGCAAACAATTCGATGTTTATTGGGGTGAACTTCCAGCAAGCATGATTCCAGTTTCCTTCCTTAGTATCCTCCTTCCCAGCTCTGACACCACAGAGCCTTACACCTGTGTCCCTGTTCCCATTCCTACCCTTAGCTAAACATGATTCCAACTTCCTTACTCCCATTCCCTGTTCCCATTTCCCCCTTTAGCAAAACATGATTCCAATTTTCTTACCCCCATTCCCTGTTCCCATCTCACACACCCACATGCCCACCCCCACCCACACCCAGTCACTTCCTCATTGACTACAGATTATATAGTAAAACTTGAGTTCTGCTTAGCTATACCTTAACCAATCATTTTCCTGAAATTTAACTAACCAATCCTAACATATTGTAACATGATTATGTAACCAATTATATCCCACCACCTCAATTAGTTTACACCCAGCAAAATTAATTATACAGCAGACAGGAACAATCACAGAACCAGACAGAGATTATACAGACAAACAACAGCAAAGTGGGAACTATAATGACAAAACAATACAGAAGTGAGGATTTCACATCCCAGCTATTGATAAGTGAGTTCTTGCCAGACAGGATGCTATCAAACTAAGTTTCCTTTTACATTTTCTAGGCACTTCCCTTTCTCTGGAGGCGATAGGCATTATCAGGACAGGATTGTATCCTAACAGCCCAATAGCACCTTATTTCAATGTGACTAGTTTGGAATGTGAGGATGTGACCGGTCGCTTCCCAGCTTATGGCTGCCTCTGCTGCTTAGCCAAAGGCCTGAGCCTAAGCACAGGGCCACAAACTGTCACAGTAAGAGAAGGCCCTTACACTGGCAGACAGTGGTTTTGATTCTTTCTTTTATACCTCTATCACTAGCCAAGTGATAAGAATACACCTAAATTCTTAGAGTATAGGCCTTTACAGACAGGCCTGAATATCTATATCCTAACAGTTATGGGTAAGGACAAAGTCAAAGTTCAGCCACCAGGTTAGCCGTGACATTATCGGGGATAGTGTTCTTGACGGCTTGTAGTCCATCTTTGTGTGGAATGTTGATGTAGAGGGCTTCTACATCCATAGTGGCCAGGATGGTGTTATCAGGAAGATCACCAATGGATTGAAGTTTCCTCAGGAAGTCAGTGGTGTCTCGAAGGTAGCTGGGAGTGCTGGTAGCATAGGGCCTGAGGAGGGAGTCTACATAGCCAGACAATCCTGCTGTCAGGGTGCCAATGCCTGAGATGATGAGTTTGCCTGAAGTGTGTGGTAAATCTGCTTAGGTTACAAAGGCTGATGTATATTCACTTTCCATTGATGAAGTGGTGAACCAATTAATACATTTGCATCGCTCATCTTGAGCAATGCAAGACAGTATATTCCTTAGGCACAGTGCTGGGAGCTGGGGGGATTTGGCTGATGCCTTTCTCTGTGTGATGCATGAATGCTCCCAGAGCCACTCATGAAATCTAGCTGGGTGTGGGGCTCCACATGCTGTTGTGCTGAGTGATAACAGGTCCTGGAGGGGTTTGCTGCTTGTCAATCACAAAGCATTGTGAGAGCCAGCCAAGGCTGGAGAGTTAAGGGGGCTCCATGGTCCCACAGTCCCAGGCTGGGCCCCGAGTGTCAGGTGCAGGTAACCTGGTCCCAGCAAGTGGGTGGCTGTCTAGCCCTGGCTCTGTTTGAAATCTAATCATGTCCACAGCCATCTCTTTAAAGTCCATATTGGGGTATTTTATTTTTTTCTTAACGAAAGCTGAGATTCTGGTGTCATCACGTGACTTCAAGGCTCTTAGTAAAAAATCAAATATTGCAAGACTCATGCTAAAATTGCAAGAGTTGGCTACCCTCCACCCTTTGTCTGACGTAATTATTTAGACTTCAAGCTCTTTGGGGAAGGGACTTTCTCTTACTGTGTGTCTGTCCAGTGCCTAGTACAATGGAGCCATACTCTTGGTTGGGGCCTTAGATGCCACAATCATAGAAATATGAAAAGTTTCTTGATGAAAATGTTACTCTAGATTCGACCTAGCATGCCTACTGAATTTGTCTCCTTGCTATGGTGCCAGGGTAATTTTCATAGAACAATACAGTAAATCATTCATCAAAGGTACCTGTCACTAAGCGTCCCTGTCTTGTGCATCTTCTTCCTTGGTGAATATTTCAAGGGCATTCTTTTAATTAGCAGGCTTCTCTTTCATACGGAGGAAACACGCATTGTTTTTGACAATTCCCCTCATTATACTATTTTTTTCCCTTTATTGGTGACTACATGAAATTGAAATTAGTTGATGCCTTTTTGATCAAATGCATGAAAGTACCACAGGGACTGTACATTCTGCTTCATAAACCGGGATGAGAATTGCACAAACAGTGGCAAAGGGCTTGATGTGTAATTTGGTAAAAGTAAAATAAAAGCCACCCCTACCTGAAGCTTTCCTGCATCACACAAATCCAAAATTGGAATCTTGTGGCTGCTTTCTATTCAGGCAAAAGGGGGAAAACAATTTAAATATCTCTTTGTTTAGTGATAGCTGAAACTATGGAAAACCACTGCCCAAGCACTAGAACTCAGGCAAATGTGGGCAATAGCTGTGCATGCAGTCCAAGGAGTTTCCGGGGTGGGGGCTCTGATAACAAACACAGGGGTGGGGGACTGATTTGATTTTGTGTGTGTGTGCGTGCAGAAGAAGAAAGAAGCAGACAAAGAAGGCATCAGAAAAGCCAACGAAAGAGGCAAGGGAGACATGGGTAGCACTGCTGAAAGAGAGCAAGAGCATGCTTTTTGGGCAGAGTGCTGGATGAAGAGAGTCTTGGAACCATGACCAAGGAAACTGCCTTCCGTTTGATTCTTTCTGAGAAATAGGGCTTTCTTTGTAAACAGGATTGTATCAAAGAAATACATGACTCTTATCAATTTCTCCTTATGGAAACAACCTTCAGAATCCCGAATATTGGCTAATTTCTCAGGCCAATAGAGGTAACAATTTATTTTTCATCTCTATTTCCAGATTTCAGACTGGAGTAGGAGCATAAGAAAACATGTGAGAGACCCTGATCTCATCATATCTCTGGCTTGCACAGAAGCAGGAGGTCCTGGAAATCTGTTACGGCACCCTGTGCTGCAGAGATTTCCAACTCCAGATTGACTCTGGAGAAGCATTTGAATCGCATCTGAACTAAACCTCTAAGTCTCTGGGGGTTTGCCCCTTTAGTCAAGTCATCCTAGAAGTCCTGGTGGCTCCAAGGTTTGTTATGATGTGTATCCATTACAGTCTGCTTTAGGGATGCCCATTGTGTGTGTGTGTCTCTTCTGCATCCACTCTGGCTCCTTTTTTAGTCCACCTAAGTTCAAGTCTGAATAATGGGTTTTCCCCCTGGAACATACACTCTTCAGGCTGCCTAGTGACACATGTTTCTAGCACCCTGGTGATGCCATTTGTCCTCACTTGTCCCTGTTTAGTAAATATTAACTGTGCGGGAAGAGCACAACGTGTGCATTTTACTGTTTTCAAGACTAGTATTTTCATTTGAGATCTAGTTTTAAAATGTACAGTCCCTGCCCTTACTTCTTGGTTTGAGGAAGAGGTGGCCTGGATTAGCAGAGCACTACTAGGGAGGTGTTGGGTGGAGTCCATGGAACTATGCCTGTGAAGGAGACAAAATCTTGCAACAATCCTCAACATGTAGGGAATTAGTGGTGTGGCAAATTGCCAGCACTTCTATGATGGGTCTCGCGCTCTCTCCTCTTTGAGGGAGGGTTCCAGGGCACAATTTCTTGCTCCTGAACTAGGGTATTAACTGCCCCACTAGTGTCCTAGAGGAGGGGCATGGAGAGGGAGGGACCCAGGCCACGGGCCCTAGGGATAGCGGTAAACTACTAGAACTAGCGATTCCTTCCCCTGAGCTACTTCCCTCTCCTTCCCTTCAGCTTGTGGGGCTTCCTGCCCTCCCTCTGCACAAACCAGGTTTCCCTTTACCTAGGGTCTTGGTCTTCTTAGCCCACCACAGCACTTCTCCAAACTTTCCTCTGCTTCCCTCCAACTGCTCTCTGCTCCAACACCAATCCACTCTGCTTCAACTCCTCCTCTTGTCTGATTGAAGCAGGGGTTTTTTATCATGTGACTGGCTTCAGGTGCTTTAATTTATAGCAAACTTTCTTCCCTCTACAGGGAATAAGGCTCCCTTCTAACACTCTCCTGCTGCCCTCTGGCCATGCTGTATCACAGTGGGGAGACAAAACAAGGAAGTGTGGGGGCAAAGGAGGTGGCAGGGAATCATAGAATATCAGGGTTGGAAGAAACCTCAGGGGGTCATCTAGTCCAATCCCCTGCTCAAAGCAGGACCAATCCCCAACTAAATCATCCCAGCCAGGGCTTTGTCAAACCGGGCCTTAAAAACCGCTAAGGATGGAGATTCCACCATCTCCCTAGGTAACCCATTCCAGTATTCACCATCCTCCTAGTGAAATATTGTTTGCTAATAACCCACCTAGACCTTCCCCACTGCAACTTGAGACCATTGTTCCTTGCTCTGTCATCTGCTATCACTGAACAGCCTAGCTCCATCCTCTTTGAAACCCCCCTTCAGGTAGCTGAAGGCTGCTATCAAATCCCACACCTCCCTAAACAAGCCCAGTCCCTCAGCCTCTCCTTGTAAGTCCTGTGCCCCAACCCCCTAATCATTTTCATTGCCCTCCGCTGGACTCTCTAATTTGCCCACATCCTTTCTGTAGTGGGGGGCCCAAAACTGGACTCAATACTCCAGATGTGGCCTAACCAGTGCTGAATAGAAGGGAATAATCAGTTCCCTTGATCTGCTGGCAATGCTCTTACTAATGCAGCCCAATATGGCGTTAGCCTTCTTGGCAACAAGGGCACACTGCTGACTCATATCCAGCTTCTCGTCCACTGTAATCCCCAAGTCCTCTTCCGCAGAACTGCTGCTTAGCGAGTCGGTCCTCAGCCTGTAGCAGTGCATGGGATTCTTCTGTCCTAAGTGCAGGACTCTGCACTTGTCTTTGTTAAACCTCATCAGATTTTTTTTTTTGGTTCAATCCTCCAATTTGTCTAGGTCACTCTGGACCCTGTCCCTACCCTCCAACATATCTACCTCTCCCCTCAGCTTAGTGTCATCCGCGAAGTTGCTGAGGGTGCAATTAATCCCATCATCCCGATCATTAATGAAGACATTGAACAAAACCGACCACTGGGACACTCTGCTTGATACCGGCTGCCAACTACACATCAGGCTGTTGATCACTACCCGTTGAGCCCGACAATCCAGCCAGCTTTCTATCCACCTTATAGTCCATTCATCCAGCCCATACGTCTTTTACTTGCTGGCAAGAATACTGTGGGAGACCGTACCTAAAGCTTTGCTAAAGCCAAGATATATCACATCCACTGCTTTCCCTGTATCCACAGAGCCAGTTATTGCCTCATAGAAGGCAATCAGGTTGGTCAGGCATGACTTGCCCTTGGTGAATCCATGTTGACTGTTCCTGATCACCTTCCTCTCCTCCAAGTGCTTCAAAATGGTTCCCTTGAGGACCTGCTCCATGGTTTTTTCCAGGGACTGTGGTGAGGCTGACTTGTCTGTACTTCCCCAGATTCTCCTCCTTCCCTTTTTTAAAGATGGGCACTACATTAGCCTTTTTCCAATCGTCCAGGACCTCCCACAATCGCCACGAGTTTTTCCAGAGTAATATGCTAAAATGCTTTGAGTCCTTCCTGGATGGGAAACTTGACCTTCACCACTAGACCCCTTGCTTGTGGGGTTCCACAAGGATCCATTTTTTCTCCGGTCCTCTTCAAGATCCACATGCAGCCACTAGGTGAACAGGTCACATGACATGGACTCAAGTGCCAGCAATATGCAGATGACACATGGCTCTCCTATCCTTCATCATATACAACTACACTAGTACCATCAAGATGGCCTAGTGCTTGGAAGAGATCAGCTCATGGATGAAGAACAGCTGGTCGAAGCTGAATTCGAGCAAGGCAGAAGTGATGCTGGTGGACAGAGGAAAGCATCTTGATGAGCTTGCATCCACAGTGCAGTCTCCTTTGGTGGAAGGTTCACACCCACAGTCAGTCAATTCAGTAGTGTAGGAGTGCTCTTGCATTGCTGATGCGGGGCTGCAACATAGCAGCATCCACGAATATCATTTTCTGCTACCTCTAGCCGACCAGGAAACTTCATCCTGTCATGGTGTGTGAAGACCTGGCTTCAATTATTCATGCCTTTTTGTCACCTCTTGCCTGGACTATAGCAATGTACCTGGGCATGAAACCTGCAATACTTACGGAACTTCAACCAGTACTAAAGGCTGAAGCATGTCTCCTCAGCAACACAGGCTTCCGTGAGCACGAGACCTCTCACGCTCTCTCTGCTGGCTTCCCATAAAGTTCAAGGTCTCTGTTCTTGTTTTCAAGGCACTAAATGGCCTGGGCCTGAGATACCTAAAAGATCCTAAAGCTATAGACAACAGTCAACGACTTCACGCCACTGTGCCAGAGGAGTGTTCTCTGTAATAAAAGTGCAGAAGATAGATCTTTCTTGGGGGCTGGTCCGAGACTGTGGAATGAACACCTCCAGGAACTAGAGACCATCCCAAACATCACCACAGTTTGCTCCAACTGTATGGTACATTTCTTCTCCCATATAAACACAAAGCTGCAGGTATAAAAACAAAACTCAAAACAAAAACCGCAATACCGGAAGGTGTTCATATACTGCGGGGATGATTGCAGTGCAAGAATCTATACAGAATAGAATTCTCCCATCGGTTTCCTGGGATTTTGCTTTCATCCGCTACATCCTGATGCGTTGCGCTGACACGCTTCTGTTCCATTTTGACAACCTGTGATTCTGACTCATGGGGCATTACTGAATGGGCTGCGCAATTGCAGATGCTGCTTGTCAGACCAAAAATCAGTTTGCTCTTTCTTTTCTCACAATTGCATCCTAACCCAGCCTGATTCAGTCACATTGGCCTTTTCATGCTGTTGAAAGCTCCTTTTTTTTTCTGGGAAATTTGTAGCTATGCTGATTTTAGTTGAGGAGGGGTAGCTGTTCAGTGTGATCTTGTTTTGCTTTGCGTCAAAACCAGTCTGGTTAAGCTTTCTTCATCTGTTCTCCTTAAGTTCAGAATCAATTTGATTTTTCTGCTTTTATGGTTAAGCTTTGTTCCTTATCAGTCCTTGCAAGCAGCCTGTGCATGTTTCTTAGTACAATCAATGGAAAGAATTTTTGGGTGGAGCTGGATCAGGACCGGAATGTGCGACTGTGAGCACTATGACTATTTTCATTAGGCCAGTCCTTGTTCCTCATCTAGCAAGCAGCCCTGTGAGCTTGACTCTGCCTTCCTTATAGACTCCACTCTACTCAGAGGGAGTTCAAGTGTGGGCAGCCTGTACCATCAGGCCCTAAGTGCTCTGAAGAGAGCTGGTCTCTTTTGCAGGAAATTCCAACATTCCAGAAAATGAAAATCAGAAATTTCTAAATTTCCCACAAAAGAGAGATTTAAAAAAAACAAAGAAAAGGAGTACTTGTGGCACCTCAAAAAAACCCAAAACATTTCATTTAGAAAAAGCTCCCAGGGGTTTTGCAGGCTGCAAGCTCCTTGGTAGCCTGATTGGCATGCTGCCATGAAACTGGTGTATAATACTAGGGCTGGCAAACAATTAAAAATAATTGTGATTAATCGCATGGTTTAAAAAAATGAAACCATTAATAGAATAACATTTGTATAAATATTTTTGAAGGTTTCCATATTTTCAAATATATTGATTTCAATTACAACACAGAATACAGTGTACAGTCCTCACTTTATTTTTATTATAAATATTTTCCCTGTACAAATAAAAGAGTATTTTTCAATTCAGCTAATACAAGTACTGGAATGCAATCTCTTTATCATGAAAGTTGAACTTACAATTGTCAAATTATGTACAAAAAATGACTGCATTCAAAAACAAAGCAATATAAAACTTTAGAGCCTACAAGTCCACTCAGACTTACTACTTGTTCAGCCAGTCACTCAGACAAGTTGGCTTATATTTGCAGGAGATAATGTTACCTGCTTCTTGTTTACGATGTCACCTGAAACTGAGAACAGGCGTTCGCCTGGCACTGTTGTAGCTGGCATTGCAAGATATTTACAAGATGCACTAAAGATTCATATGTCCCTTTGAGCTTCAAACACCATTCCAGAGGACATGCGTCAATGCGGATGGTAGGTTCTGCTTGATAATGATCCAAAGCAGTGCAGACCCATGCCTGTTCATTTTCATCGTCTCAGTCAGATATCACCAGCACAAGGTTGATTTTCTTTTTTGGTTGTTTAGGTTCTGTCGTTTACATGTCCGAGTGTTGCTCTTTTAAGACTTCTGAAAGCAAGCTCCACACCTTGTCCCTCAGATTTTGGAAGGCACTTCAGATTCTTAAACCTTGGGTCGAGTGCTGTAGTTATCTTGCGAAATCTCACATTGGTACCTCCTTTGTGTTTTTGTCAAATCTGCTGTGAAAGTGTTCTTAAAATAAACATGTGCTGGGTCATCATCCAAGACTGATATAACATGAAATATATGGCAGAATGTGGGTAAAACAGAGCAGGAGACATACAATTCTCCCCCAAGAAGTTCAGTCACAAGTTTAATTAATGCTTTATTTTTTAAATGAGCATCATCAGCATGGAAGCATGTCCTCCGGAATGGTGGCCGAAGCATGAAGGGGCATATAAATGTTTAGCATATCTGGCATCTAAATACCTTGCAATGCTGGCTACAAAAGTGCCATGTGGATGTTTGTTTTTACTTTCAGGTGACATTGTAAATAAGAAGCGGGCAGCATTATCTCCTGTAAATGTAAACAAACTTGTTTCTCTTAGCAATTGGCTAACCAGAAGCATTTCAGAGAACGCTATCACAGAGTATGTTAAAATACAATGTGCCCTGTATACACCATGGTTTTAAAATGTTGGTTTAAAACCTTTTAAAAATACACATTTTTTATCCTAGTCAAGGTTCACTCAGTCCACATTAGTAGTCCCTATTAGTGGAGGGGCCTTATCTGTGAGCTCAGGGAGAGCGTGCCATGCTTAGGGAGCCGCCTGGAAGAAGGCACAGAAGTGATCTCATGGGAGGCTGACAGGTAGGCGGACAAGGATGGGAACAACGGCAGGGGGTGTGTGAATCTTGACAAGGGAGGATGTGAGGGGACAGCAGGATCATGTAGAACGCTGAAGGGGGTGACAGGAAGCTTAAATCCATATTGGTAGCTGCATTTTGTATGGCTTAAAGGGAGACAATGTATGCATCTGGGAGGCTAGAGGGGTAGATGTTCCAGTAATTGAGGCAAGATGGAATGAGGGCCTGAATGGGAGACCTGACCATGCAGCTGAAAAGAAAAAGGTAGATCTTGTAGCTCCACTAACACACGTTGCCTCTAGGAGTACTGCAGGCATGTACCCTCTAGTAACAGCAAATGCCATGTGGTCTTTTGTCTTGCCATGTGCCTGCCCTCCAGGACACAACGATATCAGCTGCTGCATTCCACATTCCTGTCTGAAGCATTTACTCCTGTGGCAGTTTCCACCTTCTTGTTCTACAGGCGTAGGGCATGGAAGAATTTCAACACCCGCACATGCAAGCGTTAGAATCTGTCTTCTGTATGGTCAGGCATTAGTGCAGAAAAAATGCATGTATGTGCATTGGTAAAGTAGTATATGTAATCCACTGATTTGAGGTCCCTTCTCTATGTCCAATTCTTAGAGGATGTGAATCTGTAACAGCCCCAGCTAGGGAGTGCTGGCTCCTATCTCAAGCTGTAGCAGGTCAGGAGGTCCTGGTTCAATCTCTGATGTGTCAATCAAGAAGGCTGCCCATAGCACATATGTAGTAACCATCTTGGTCACCACTGGAGATTGAATCGAGGACCTCTTGTTAGTCTCTAAAGTGCCACAAGTACTCCTCGTTCTTTTTGGTCTAACTCGTGAGTCTGTACAGCTTGAACTAAAGCAGCAACTTTCCAGCTGGTAGTTGTAGCAGACTCTGATTCCATGTGGGAACATGGGGTGGAGGATCAGGGGATCCATAACGCATTAAATGGTGAATTATACATACACTCAAATAGAGGCCAGAAGTCTGACTATCAGGTGCATAGTAACTAGGAGTGAAATTAATTTCGTGCAGTATACTGATTTATGCAATTTCATGATCTCTATCGCTTGGGAACCAGAAAATAGCTGCAGGCCATCTGCTCTCCTACCATTCCCATTTTGATCTCTCCTTTTCTTGTTTCCCTTTTTAGTATTATACTGTGGGCCTGCATGTGGAAACCTTTGCTCAGATTGATTATTTAAGCATTCAGTAGCTCTTCTTGGGACCCCAAAAATTCAGCGGCAGCCTGTCAAAGCTGCACTTTTCCAGTTTTTTCCACCCCCTTTTTTTGTCATCTGCATTTCACAGCTCTAATGAGGGAGAAAAATGGGGGGTACCACAGTCTATCTTTGTTCTGTGAGATATGATGAGGTGGCAGATTCTATCTTCCTAATGTGCGGTTGAATCATCACCATTACCAACAATGCTCAGAGGAAACTTTCTCCTGCTTTGCTCCTCTGCCATGCTCTCTGGGTTTGGAGATGTCTTTCCTTCAGTATGTAGATTAACTAATGGTATATTTCACATAGGCGAGACTATTTCTAAGGCTGTGAAAACAGCTGAGTTGAGCAGTGGTTAAACACTGCTGTAAGTGTTTGTACTATGGTAGCGACAAAAGACCTCAAAGGCGATCAGTCCCATTGTGCTAGGTTCTGTACAAACTCTTAAGCCTGGTTTACACTTAAAAGGTTTGCTAGTATAGCTATGTCAGTTAGGAGTGTGGGGGAAAATCAGCCCCTGGACAGATAAAGCTGTGCCAGCAAAAGCCCTAATGTAGATGCAGTTACACCAACACACGTCCTTCTTGCCAGAACAAACTCTCTCTCCACTAGGAGGGCTCACCAGTACAACTATGCCGGCAAACCCTGTCTAGTGTCTTGTAAGACAGACTCCCTGGCCCTTAAATTGTAAGCTCTTAATAGACAAGACAGACGAAGGACAGGAGGGGAAACTTGCCCAAGGTCATGCAGCAGGTCAGTAACAAGCTGGGAATAGCTCCTAGGCCTTTTGACTCCCGGTCCTGAGCCCTCGCTACTGGACCACACGGCCCAGCTGGGTGGTACAGTCTGTGTGGAGGAGGGAGACGTACGGGCCAGCTCCGCAGCTGGTGTGAGCTGACGTAGCTGAGGCATGTCCCGCTGTCTGCGGATAAGTGTTGCTCTGATTCTCTGTCACCTTGCACCTTGTGTCGTCACTTAGGCCTCTGTAGAATACCATTACTCAGCACTGGTAGCATTTGCAGAAGTATAAACGACAACACCAAGGTGCAGGGCAGCTGAGGGCAAGTCCTGTGAGTTTGAGGGCCCAATTTTGTGAGGAGCCGGGCCCGCTCATTTCTCACTGAACTTCTTGGCCCAGCACCAGACAAGAATCTGGTCCTCACAGCTAGGAAGCTAACATCACAGCTGCTTGAAAAAAATTGCCAGGGGCTGAATCTTGACAGGTGATTTCTCAGTGCATGAACATCTGAAAGATACATGTCAGAGAACACCATCTAGTCATTTTAATGTACAGGACAAAACGTCCACAGCCCGCAAGCTGTGTGCGAAAGACCACAGACCCTATGGTAGGCTGGCCTAGCTGGGAAATTACTGCCTGCCTCAGGCTGCATAAAAGATGTATCCATTGAAGAAGCAGAAGAGCAGAATGGTGTAAGGCTGGAGGGGCAGAAATGCATGTTACATCAGTAGTGGTGTGCCAAATTAGGCTGAATTTAGAAGTCGCTCTTATCTACAAACCTCAGTACTTTACAGAGGAAGGCATCTTATCTCCATCTTATGAATGGGGAGTGTAACAGAAGTGGTCTGTTCCCTTTAAGGGCAGTAAGGAGTAGGGATCAAACAACCCCTCTTCCTTGGAATGCCCCTTTAAGATTTTGGAAGATTGGATATACCTGAGTCCTGGGAAGGGACAGAGGCAGATATTGGGAGAGATGAACCTGTCCCCAAGGAATAATTAGTGTTCAGAGAAACCCAGATCACTGTTCCTTTTAGGGCCTGGGACCAGGAGCCTTGTAGCACAGGGTGGGGATGGTTCCCCTCCCTCCCAGCCAATTGGGACGAGCCCTGGGAAGGAGGGTTGCCGCCCTCTCTCATCCGACAGGTGAAAGGATGGAGTGAAAAGAGGCCAGCTATAGAGAAGCTGAATGGCCTGACTCCCAGCACCAGGAGGAGGACTGGGGGACTCCTGCACTTGGGCGAGGACGCCCGTCCCCATTAGCTCCAGAGGCAGAAGAAGGGCTGGACTTGAGGGGCTAATGTGGAGGTTTCGGCACTCCCTAAAAGGAGTTAATAAGTGGGACCCCACAAAAGTTGTGAGTGTGTGTTTGAAGTACTCGGGTCTGAGAAAAATGATTGAAGTATGTAACATGAAGGGAAAGCAGTGGATGTATTGTTTCTTGACTTTAGCAAAGCTTTTGACACGGTCTCCCACAGTATTCTTGTCAGCAAGTTAAGGAAGTATGGGCTGGATGAATGCACTATAAGGTGGGTAGAAAGCTGGCTAGATTGTCGGGCTCAACGGGTAGTGATCAATGGCTCCATGTCTAGTTGGCAGCCGGTATCAAGTGGAGTGCCCCAAGGGTCGGTCCTGGGGCCGGTTTTGTTCAATATCTTCATAAATGATCTGGAGGATGGTGTGGATTGCACTCTCAGCAAATTTGCGGATGATACTAAACTGGGAGGAGTGGTAGATACGCTGGAGGGGAGGGATAGGATACAGAAGGATCTAGACAAATTGGAGGATTGGGCCAAAAGAAATCTGATGAGGTTCGATAAGTGCAGGGTCCTGCACTTAGGATGGAAGAATCCAATGCACCGCTACAGACTAGGGACCGAATGGCTAGGCAGCAGTTCTGTGGAAAAGGACCTAGGGGTGACAGTGGACGAGAAGCTGGATATGAGTCAGCAGTGTGCCCTTGTTGCCAAGAAGGCCAATGACATTTTGGGATGTATAAGTAGGGGCATAGCGAGCAGATCGAGGGACGTGATCGTTCCCCTCTATTTGACATTGGTGAGGCCTCATCTGGAGTACTGTGTCCAGTTTTGGGCCCCACACTACAAGAAGGATGTGGATAAATTGGAGAGAGTCCAGCGAAGGGCAACAAAAATGATTAGGGGTCTAGAACACATGACTTATGAGGAGAGGCTGAGGGAGCTGGGATTGTTTAGCCTGCAGAAGAGAAGAATGAGGGGGGATTTGATAGCTGCTTTCAACTACCTGAAAGGGGGTTCCAAAGAGGATGGCTCTAGACTGTTCTCAATGGTAGCAGATGACAGAACGAGGAGTAATGGTCTCAAGTTGCAGTGGGGGAGGTTTAGATTGGATATTAGGAAAAACTTTTTCACTAAGAGGGTGATGAAACAGGAATGCGTTACCTAGGGAGGTGGTAGAATCTCCTTCCTTAGAGGTTTTTAAGGTCAGGCTTGACAAAGCCCTGGCTGGGATGATTTAACTGGGAATTGGTCCTGCTTCGAGCAGGGGGTTGGACTAGATGACCTTCAGGGGTCCCTTCCAACCCTGATATTCTATGAACATCCTTCCCCGACCCCAGTCATTTGCTCAAGGGTACTCATGGGAGCCCCTCGTTAAAATGCCACCAGCGAACCAAATGGAACCCAGACTTCTCCACCTCTGGATTTCCCTTCTCTGTGGGTTCTGTGGTATCCTCCATGCCAGAGACTCGGCTTGGCAAGCTGGTTAATTGACTGGTCAAATAATGTCAATTGACCAGTCAACTGACTGCCTATTATTTGACCATGGGTAAATATTGTCAGATACTCCAGGCAAGAATGCGGCAGCCTGCCTTTCTGATTGTGTCACCGTGCCATTCTTTCATTTCTTAGAATTTCATTTCATTGTGTTTTGCATTTTTCTGAGTTAAAATAGCTCAGTTAAGTCACTTGTTTTGTTTGTAATCAGGCATAAGTATCTATCTAAGGTTTAGTCTATTGAAGACCATAAAGTCTTACTAATTTTTGTTACTCTTTAATAAATTATTGTTTTGGAGTGTTTGACCATTTTTGACATTGGTCAATTGACCAATTACTTGTGGACTGGTCAAATACCCAACCCTACCAGAGATGAACTATCTCTATGGAACCATAAAGACAGTGACACACTCACACTCCCTCAACCCTCAGCTCTAGTCTCAACAGATTCAGTTTCAAGGAAAAAAATATAAAAAAAATTCCAGCAAGTGGCACTTACTGGGCCCTTCTGTCATGGGGTGCTACCTCCCTGCTTGCTTGTGGCTGAAGAACTTTTCTGTTTACATGGTAGAATACATTAATAGATTCCCTAGCCCTTCACCCATCTTCAGCCTCACACCTTGGCATAAGGGTTATCACAGGATCAGTGGGAGGTTTCCATAACCTCCTCTTGTTGAAATATTGGCAGTGCCTCATTGGTTTCTAGGCTTCCTCTGTGACCCACGGGCACTTCTCTATAAGGTTAGAAACCCAGGTGAGGCAATGGATTGGGTGGGGTGAGGGAGGGAGGTCAGCATTATGTGCCCCCTCTTTATCCTGAGGGAGGGTTTCAGAGGAAGGAGCCTGCTGAGGCGGGATTGGGAGAAGGACTCCATTACAGGCCTGGGGCCTAGGAGGCACAAGGCTACCGCAGCCCTGGCTTCTGGTGACACTCTTGATGCCTGTCGGTTTTGAGGACTGAAAACCTTTGCCTATTTCTTGGGGGGAGGGAGGCACAAACTGGCAAACAGTCAGGGGGAGCTTAGCGCTCCATGGGCTGGTTTCACTACACAGCTATAAACCCCCGAAAAACATTTGTTACAGACCAGTGCATTTCTCACTAAGGCCACCCACTGACACAGAGGTTGAGGGGTGACGAGAGAGCACATGGGGGGTGGGGGGGAGCATGCAGTGTGTGACTGAGAGATGGTCACGGAGGATCAGAGGGGGGAGCTGGCTACTCTTGGGCATGGTGGTGTGTTGGCTGGGATTTCTGTGCATGGGAATGAGTCTGCGCAGCTTGGCAGCAGGGTTAGAAGTTTCTCTTCAAGGTAAATAGGACTTGGGTGCATTCCTTTGGCTTTATGGAACATTGGGCCGTGTTTCAGTGCAGGGGAAGTGGGACTGGGGAGCAGAGAGGGCTAGCGGCCCCATTGTGGGAATATTGTGCGGGCTGATTTGTTTCCAGCCATGCACAGCTTGGCTCCACTTCCTCATTGACCCTGCCCCACACCACCCAGTTCCAGTTATTGCCTCCCCATTGGCCATAGGAACTGAGAGCCAATCCCGTTCTGGCCAGCCCCCCCAACCCACGCCTCCACCAATGGGGAAGCAATAACTACAGGCATGCAGGTGGAGGCGAGCAAGGCTGGAGTGGCCACTGCAGTGCAAGGGACCAAGTGGGAGCTGGGGTGATGGGCTCCTATCCCGTCCGTGCAAGGAATTCTTCCGCCTCTTGTGTTCCAGGGGCAGAGGAGATGGTATAAATGGGATGGCCTGTATCTCACAGGTAGGGGAGCTAATCTTGGGTGCAGACTAGCTGGAGCAGCCAGGAGGACGTCAAGCTAGTAACCCCAGGAGAGGGTGCTAAGCAGGCAAAAGTGAACTGGTGCAGCAGAGAATTTTGCAGGTGCTCATATACCAGCACTAGACAGCTGGGTAACAAGCCAAAGGAACTGGAAACTCTCATTGATGAGAAGAAATTTGATGTAACTGGCATTATTGAAACCTGCTGGGATGATTAGCATGATCTGAATGTTACAATCAGTGGTTCTAACCTGTTCAGGAAGGATAGAGTAGGTAAAAGAGAGATGTGGGGAGTGGCACTCTGAATTAAAGACACCTTTACTTGTGTTAGAGTCATTGATAACTCAGAACCACAGGATCTTGAATGCATGTGGATCAATGTGTCAACTAACAAAGCCCAGATAAGGTAGGGGCGGGGGTCTCTTACAATCCACTGAAGAAAGTGCTGATCAATTGGAGAGGGTCAGAGAAGAGCCACAAGAATGATTAAAGGGTTAGAAAACCTGCCTTATAGTGATAGACTGAAGGAGCTCAGTTTGTTTAGCTAACAAGGAGAAGGTTAAGGGTGACTTGATTACAGTTTATAAGTATCTACATGGGAAATAAATATTTTATAATGGGCTCTTTAATCTAGAACCCATTAGAGCTTTCTAGAGAAAGGTATAACGTGATCCAATGGCTGGAAGTTGAAACTAGACAAATTCAGACTGCAAATAAGGTGTAAATTTTTAACAGTGAGGGCGATTTACTAAGGATCACAGTGCATTTTTGATCACTGGCAATTTTGTAAATCATGGCTGTCAGAGGCAAGGACAATAAGGAATTTTTAAATTTATTAGGAACAAAATAAATTCTAGCAATGGTATAGGCATGTTACTAGATGGAGATGGTCAAATTGTTAATTATGCTGATATTGCAGAAGTGTTCAAAATATTTCTGTTATGTATTTGAAAAGAAGTGGGATGATGTACTTGTAGCATATAAAGATGATGAAGTACTTTCCAGTCCGTTTGTAACCAAGGAGGATGTTAAACACTCGGTACTAGGGATAACACAAGAGGCATTGCCCCCTGTCAGGAGGTCCAGATAACTTGAACCCAAGAGTCATAAAAGAGCTGACTGAGGAGATTTCCGGTCCACTGATATTAATTTTAATTAACACAGAATTGGAATTCAATTAACCTGTACTGTCAATTACTTGAAATGCTGGGAATATTCCAGGAGACTCAGAGTGCTAATGTTGTGTCAATATTCAAAAAGGGGCAATTGGGATGATCCGGGGAACTCTAGGCTGGACATCCTGGCATCAATCCCAGGCAAAATAATAGAAAAGCTGTTACAGAATTCAGTTACTAGACAACATGGTTTTTATGGAAAATAGTTCCTGTCGAACAAATCTAATTTAATTCTTTGAGATTAGAACTGTAGTTGATAAAGGTAACTGCATAGATTTAGTATGCTTACTCTTTTGTAAGGCATTTCACTTAGTATCCCACAACATTCTGACTAAAAAATTAGCACTGCCCAATATCAGTAAAACACAATAAATGGATTGAGAACTGGCAGATCTCAAGCAGGGGTTCTAGTGGGGTTGTGCAGGGATCGGTACTAGGCCTGACGCTCTTCAACATTTTCATCAATGGTCGGAAAATAAATTTAAAATCACTGCTGATTAAAAATTGCAGCTGGCACAAAGACTGGTGGGAGGGTAGATAATGATGAGGACAGGACATCATGTTCGAATACAGCCAAAGGCAACGTTACACATCTAGGAATAAGGAATGTAGGCCACACCTAAAGAATGAGGGATTGTAGCCTGGAAAGCAGGAATCTACCCAGGAGTCTTAACATGGTGACTCTTGAGGTCTTGGGGTGGCAGAGATGAGCTCTGTCATACTCTTATCAGAGAAATCAGAATGTAGGGCTCGAAGAGACCTCAAGGCGCCCCTAGTCCTTCCCCCGCCCCCCCCCACCCCATGCACTGAGGCAGGATCAAGTGTACCTAGAGCATCTATGACAGATGTTTGTCCAACCTGCTCTTAAAACCCTCCAATGACAGAGATTTACAACCTTTCTAGGTCACTTGTCCCAGTGCTTCACCATCCTTAGTTAGAAAATGTTTCCTAATATCTAACCTAAATCTCCCTTATGGCAAACTAAGCCAATTACTTCTTGTCCTCCCCTTAGAAGATATAGAATCATAGAACTAGAAGGGACCTTGAGAGGTCATCTAATCCAGTGCCCTGAACTCAAGGCAAGGCTAAGTATTATCTAGACCACCCCTGACAGGTGTTTGTCCAACCTGCTCTTAAAAATCCCCAGTGATGGAGATTCCACCACCTCCCTAGGCAATCTATTTCAGTGCTTAACCACTCTGACGGTTAGGAAGTTTTTTCTAACATCCAACCTAAACCGCCCTTGCTGCAATTTAGACCCATTGCTTCTTGTCCTATCCTCAGAGGTTAAGAAGAACAATTTTTCTCCCTCCTCCTTGTAACAACCTTTTATGTACTTGCAAACTGTTATGTCCCTTCTCAGTCTTCTCTTCTCCAGACTAAACAAAGCCATTTTTTTTTTCATTCTTCCCTCATAGGTCATGTTCTCTAGACCTTTAATCATTTTTGTTGCTCTTCTCTGGACTTTCTCTAATTTGTCCACATCTTTCCTGAAATGTGGTGCCCAGAATTGGACACAATACTCCAGTTGAGGCCTAATCAGTGCAGAGTAGAGCGGAAGAATTACATCTCATGTCTTGCTTACAACACTCCTGCTAATACATCGCAGAATGATGTTTGCTTTTTTTGCAACAGCGTTACACTGTTGACTCATATTTAGCTTGTGATCCACTATAACCCCAGATCCCTTTCCGCAGTACTCCTTCCTAGACAGTCGTTACATTTTGTATGTGTGCACTGATTGTTCCTTCCTAAGTGGAGTACTTTGCATTTGTCCTTATTGAATGTCATCCTATTTACTTACCATTTCTCCAGTTTGTCCAGATCATTTTGAATTTTAATCCTATCCTCCAAAGCACTTGCAACCCCTCCCAGCTTGGTATCATCCGCAAACTTTATAAGTGTACTCTCTGTGCCATTATCTAAATCAGTGATGAAGATATTGAACAGAACCAGACCCAGAACCGATCTCTGCGGGACCCCACTCGTTATGCCCTTCCAGCATGACTGTTTACCATTGATAACTACTCTCTGGGAACGATTTTCCAACCAGTTATGCACCCACCTTATAGTAGCTCCATCTAGGTTGTATTTCCCTAGTTTGTTTATGAGAAGGTCATGTGAGACAGTATCAAAAGATACCTGACCATTCTTGATGTAGTCTACAATATTCTGTTTGTTAATATGCTTGTGATTCCACAATATTAAGTGGAAGCAGGAGAGTTATGCTGCAGAATTGAGACTTGCACTCAGCTTGGGAGATCTGAAATGCCTCAGATGTGGGCAGAAGGATGGCCTGGTGACTAAAGGAGTGGAATGGGATTCAAATGACCTTCGGCAAGTCACTTTCCCGCTCCGTGCCTCTGTTTCCCATATGTAAGATGGAGATAACACTCCCTTCATCTATTTAGATTGTAAACTCTTTGGTGGAGGGTCTGTCTGTTACTGTGTATGCACAGTGCCTACCACAATGGGGCTCCAATCTCAGCTGAGATCTCTAGATGCAATTTTATTACAAATTATAATTTATTAATATTTTTCAAGTTAAAAGAAAAAAGTAGATATGGCGCCCATGACTGCATCAATTCTAAAAGCAGCAAAAACCAAAATAAAAATCAAGAATGTGTTTCATGCTCAAAACTTCCTAACCTCGGAAAAACTGTCCACATTGCAGCTTTATTTTATTTGTGCTATCCCCTTAGGTCCTAGGCTCCTATCGTGAGCTCATTAGTGCAGCTCAGTTTTCGTTTTTATGAAGGTATCTTCTCTCAGTACCGAGCTGCAGACTGAAGACGCTTACACAGAGAGACAGAGGCATGGAACCAAAGAGGAGACAACAAAAGCCAAAGGAGAAGAGACAGGAGGCAAGCGTCAAGCCTGCAAGATGAAGAAAATGGATCCAAACGAGAGAGGCGCATTGAATGACTTGTAGAGTGGTCTGGCCCTGGAGAGCAAACACAGACGCAGTCCTCTCAAGTGGAAATGAATTGTGTTTGGGGTTTGGATTACGGTGGCAATGATGATTGTTTTCCAAAATGATCTCTTGCTTTACTGCTCTTGCTAGCTGAGCCGTCTTGTTTGTCGCATGCAACAAAATGCTGGATTGATTTGCTGTTGCTTTTTCCAGTCCAGTCTTCTCATGCTTGGCAATAGGTTGGCACCTGCCCTTTCCTGGGTTAGACCCCGTGCAATGGCCAGGCAAAGCCATAACTCATTGCCCCTATTTTAGAATGGGCACGGCAGTCAAAGTTGGAGGGTTTTTTTTTTTTTTTGCAACTGTCATGCCTCTGTGGGGTCTCCGCAGTGCTATGGTCCCAAACTCTGTCTTCAAACAGTCCCAGCTCATCTGCCAGGTGCCCCTGGGCTCAGGCAAGTGCAGTAAGTGTTCTCGCAGCTGATGGGGGGCTACCATGCTCCTCTCAAGGTAATCCTGACAATGTGACCCATTTCTGCCCAGGTGCCCTTCCACCTGGCCACCTCCCCAGCCCAGGGGGGAAAGCAGCAGCAGATTCCCCCTTAAAAGGTTCCCCACTTAGCAGATTCCCCCTCAGCACACTGCCCACTGAGGCCTCATTGCTACTCAGTGTGTCCCTCTAGGAAAGGCAGGGCAGGGGAGACACCCTGAAGCACAGCTCCCTCCCCTGCCTCCCTTTATAAGCGCCTGTTTACAGCCTGGCATCTCCCTGATGTTAACCCAGAAAGTTTTCTCCAGCAGACCAATGGGACTGAGGGGGCACCTTAAATCAAGCTACCCAAGAGGAACAGGAGGGGTGGAGGACTTACCCCTTTTTCTGCATCACATTGTGGCGCCCTCACTTAAATCGATTAGTACCAGGTCTGCTCGTCGAGTAAGGTACTGCACAATGGGCCGGATGCTCAACTGGTGTAAATTGATCTAGCTCCCTTGGTTGCATTAGCTGAGGATCTGGTGGTAGGTTCTAGCCCTCTGTTATGTGCTGACTTCCTAACCTAACTGGGGCCATTTGAATGCTAAAATGATTGAGGACAAGCAATTTCTTTATCTCTTTTATGTTTGTTTATGTTTTTTTGCAGATCCTAAGGCCAGAAGGGACCACTGTGATCATACAGGCTGGCCCTCTGTATAACACAGGTCAGAGAGCCTCCCTGCATTAATTCCTGTTTGAACTAATCATTTAGAAAAACATCCAATCTTTATTTAAAGGTGTCCAGTGATGGAGAGTCCACCAGAACCCTTGCGGTAAGTTGATCCAATGATTGATTACTCTCTCTGTTAAAAATGGTTGCCTTATTTCTCAACTGATTTTGTCATGCTTCAGCTTTCAGTCGCTGGATCTTGTTATTCCTGTGTCTGTTAGACTGAAGACCTCTTTATTAGCAACATTTTGCCTCCCAGGAAAACACCAAGGGAATTTAAATGTAAAAACCCCCGTCAATGTCAGTGCATCGCAAGGCGGAGATTTTTCAAAGGAGCATGTGAGAGGAATTAAGCACCCAAATCCCATGGGATTTCAGTGGGATCTGCACACCTAATTCCCGGAGGTTCCTTTGAAAATCCCAGTTTACTTTGGCAGCCTTGAACTTCAGTGAATTTATTTATTTATTTATTTATTTTATTTCCTACTTGAATATATTTATAGTTTGCAACACAAGGAGTTACTTGTGTAGATCCCCTACCACTGACAGAATAATATACTTAGTCATTTCTGTATGTTTTTCTTCCCTTTTTTAATTTAAAGCCTGCTGTTAAGAATTAAAAATAACTTCTTGGAATATAGTTATTTGCTTGGAAGCAATAAAACTCTATTAGCCTTCAGATTCTATTTAGGCTTCCAGTGTTTTATCCCCACTCTGACCACTGTCCAGAGCCTTGGAGTTTATTATGGATCCCTTTGCATTTCATTTGTGGTTGTCTGGACTCTATTAGTGAATAACTCTGTGTACTTCCATCTCCTTAATAATGCCAGGGGCCTCACTGACTCCTCTTCTCCATGCCTGAAGGCTCACCAGCTCTGATGCAGGACCTGCCCGCAGATGAACAGAATGGTCATCAGCATCCTCTGTCTGTTTCATTCATCCACTCATGGTTGTCATCTCATCAGCCTGCCTTGGAGCGAGGTGTAAGAAGCTGGGGATAAACAAATGAAACAAGACAGAAATTCTGACAGGAAGAAGGAGGGATCTACCATTAAAAAACCAAACCAAACTAAGGGGAGTTGCACAGTATTTGAGCTTGCCCAGGACATGGTTTGGTCTAGGGCTGTCCTTAGTTTGAACTAGGTGGGCTATCGCAGGAGTTGAAATGTTTGATATTGACATCCCTTCACTGTGTCAGTGTCCTTATGGCCATGCTGGCGATTCTTGGGGAGGGAGCAATTTTTGCAGCCGCGTGCAAAAATAGTCAGCTAAAGTGCAAGGCACGGAATGGGCCAGCACATTATTATTTGTTCTTGAATGATCATCTTAGTGTGAGTGACCCAACAACCATAACCCTGCTATGGTACAGAGATTTGGATATCCCCATTACTTTAAAATTTAGGCCCAGACCATCAGATGACATGAATCAGAGTAACTCCTTTGGGTGAATTGCCAGTTTGCACCAGCTGGGGCCCTGGCTCAGTATTGCTACCGCATTTTACTGCATATAATCCAACCTCCAGCCCGCAGAAGTGAAGGTTCTCTCCCAAAGATCAGGTCGATTGCAAACCAGAGGCAAGAGGAAAGGTAGGAGATTCTGATGAAAAAGGGAAGGGACATATGAGAAGAGAGGTAAGTGAAACAGAGCAATACAGTAATGTATCTCCTCGGTTATATTATAGTGGTATCAGTAGCAGACTAATAGCCTTATGGTTCCAGATAAAACATGGAATACAGTTTATAGTGTCTGCTATGAAGATGTAACTGTTATTCCCTTTGGCAAGTCAATTACTCTTTATATCTCATGTCTCTACCTGCAACAGGGCTTCGGATTGCCCCCACCAATAAGTCTAATTTTAAAAGTCAAGCAAATCTGTGCCAGCATGTTGAGTCTTTTGCTCTTTAGCCAACAAATACAAGTATGCAGAAACCACGTGGTCTCAGCTGGGCGCCAAAGAAGAAGTGCTTACTAACTGTGCACAAATATACCAGGCCTAGCTCAGTGATACAGCTCAGTGGTTCAGGAGTCAAATTCGCAATCAACATTACCCAAAAGAGGCACAGTCATGTGAATTCATAGGAAAAGCAACGTGATTGGTTAATAACTTAGATGTTTAATAATTAAATCTCAGAGTTTTAATATCATGGGCTGCAAAGAGCTGCAGGAGACACATTAAAGAGCCACTTGCAGCTCCCGAGCCTCGGTCTGAGTATCACTGGCTTTGCTATAGACACATGGCTGCTCTAGCTACTTTCTGGCAGCTTCTAAAACTTAGAACACAGTGAGCACCAGTAGAGGGCTCACAAACTATGTAAAGGGATACAACCCTATTCCTATAAACTACTTCGCAAAACTGATACATAAGGCCAACAAGGGGCTTGCATCTGATCTCACTAATGTTGCTGTAAATCAGGCATAACCACACTGAAATCAATGCCCAGCTAGAGTTAAATCAATCAGGCCTCAAATTCCTTGCCTGTGTTAATAAAAACACCTGTGGCCATCAGCATTTAGATGATTGTTTACATCTGATTCACATTTTGAATGCCTGTACAATCTACCGCAAGTGGTGGCTAATTCTGTTGAGAAGGAGGCGAAGCCTGGCCTGTGGGCGGGACATGAGGAGTACCACCACTTTTTGTTTTCCAGTCTGAGCCCAGATTTGGGGGGGATGATGACTGGAACAGCATAGAATCACTGACCCCGTCGAGCATCATATTATGTCAGAGGTGCTATGTAATATGTCTGATTCCTTCAGCCTTTGTGTTACATTATGACACAAAATGTACATACTCTGACATCATAACTGCTATAGAATTCTTTCCTAGCCAATAGTGTGGGCTCTCCAGACTATGCCATGCTTGTGCAGACCCCCAAGCACTAATTCTACAATCTTTTCCTCTCATACCAACAAATATCCAATTAAAATATGCAGTTACCATGGTTTCTTCAGCACCAATCCAGGTAGCTTATCTGTGAAGTGTATTTTCTCATTAGAAAATGTATTCATTAGGTGGCTGCTCCTTCAAAATGTTCCATCCAATCCACTGTTTTTTGCCTGTTTAGTCCTTGAGTATTCTAATTCAATGCACGCACAAATGTCCTGAAACGGAAGGGCCTGTGAAGAAATTGATGTGACAGATTTTTCAGCTGACACTAAGCAAACAGAGATGAGGGCTGAGGACAAGGAATGTCCATTACTGGGCGGGGTGATGGTCTGTATAAACACAAGAAGTTCCTGGAGAAAAAGATGGGGTTTATTGCATTCTCTTTCAATTCATCCCTCCTCCCTGCCCCTTCCCTCCCCCCCCCCACCCCCAAGTAAAAGTAAGTTTTCAGACTATTTTACAATACAACCTGGATTTGGGGGTCAGAGTTTAAAATTAATATACAGGTTAGGAACTCTTATGATTTGCTCATCGGAAGTTTCAAAGCAGTTCTTTTACAGCCAGTAACGGATTATAACCCTGGAGACAAGTGGGTCAGACTTGTTCATTAGGGTAAGATTTCAACTTGAAATTCAAACGTATAGCACCAGGCACTGAGCTGCCAGGCCACTACCACGATTTTTAGGTTGTGAGACAAGATGTAGAAATGAGGCTTCCTAGCCACCAAATCCAGGCGGGCGGTCGGTCGGTCTGTCTGTCTGTCTATCTGAGCTCTCCTGTGCTGTGATTTTATTTCCGATTCTCACCCTTCCCCCATTTGCTGCATTTTCCAGTGTGCTCTCCTCACCATGTTCCCCCCTCTTTGCTATTATTTCCAGCCTTCCCTGATTTTCTTTTCCTGTTCTTGATATTATGAGACCGCTGAGGCAGGCCGATGAAGCGTGTTGTGCTAGACAACTGAGGGGGCCAGATAAAGAGGCTCAGGTGTTTCTGAAAAAATGGCAAAGAGCTCTCGCCTCCACCAGCCTGGCTAGGGTCAGGGTCTTGTGAATGCCACGATTCTGCTGTTGCAGATTGTACCCCTTCCCAATGACTGTAGTCCAGAATCTCAGCTTTCATTTAAAAAAAAAAATCCCAGCACTTATGGTTGTAGGAAGAACCTTGAAAATGTGACCCAACTGGAGGTGGCTGCGATGATGCCTGCCTGAGTCTGCAGAGAGTCTGAAACAATAGGTCTGTGGGGTATGAATTACCCCCTTTGTCTGCAACCACAAAATGTGGCATTTTCCCAAGATGCCCTAGAATCCAGCGTTCTTGCTGAGGGATTTGCCATTTTGCTACAGCCTGGCATTTGGTTTTCTGTCTCCCTTCTCTCCCAGGTCCTGCCTACTGCTGCCTCTTGCTCTCCTGCTTTCCCTGCAAGGGGAAGTTAATTGAGTTATGGGGCATGCTCCCCGAACTGCTCCATGGAGCCAGAGCTGGAGTCCATCTTACAGCCATGGAGTGGGGAGGCGGGTAGCCAGAAGCCAAGGCTTTTGAGTTGGGTTGCCTGCAGAACAGTGCAGCATTCAGGCCCCAGAAAGATGAGCATCTTACACTCCCCTCTTCCCTGTCAAATTGAGGTACGGAGTTGGGGAAGAGGTTCTGAGCTGAGCCTCCTTGACAGCATCATGGGGCTGGGGAGTGGAGACAGCTGCCTGGAGAGCACAGTGAAAAAAACCATCCCCAGAAATAATTACTATCAAAAATAGCCAGGCAAATTTCATGGCAATGAATAGCTGAATGCATCTACAGTTGTGTGTGTTGGTGGGGGCATGGGATGGAGGGGTATTCCATGGCAATAGTACAGAGGTTCTCAAACTGTGGGTCAGGACCCCAAAGTGGGTCATGACCCCATTTTAATGGGGTTGCCAGGGCTGGCTTAGACTTTCTGGGGCTTGGGGCTGAAGCCCAAGGGATTCAGCCCTGGGTGGCGAGGCTAAGGTTACAGGCCCCCAGACTGGGGCTGAAGCCCTTGGGCTTCGGCTTTGATCCCTTCCCCGCCCAGGGCAGAGGGGCTTTGGCTTTGACTCCCCCACCCAGGACAGTGAGAATCAGGCGTTCTCAGGCTTCAGTCCCCACTGCTGGGGTCGTGTAGTAATTTTTGTTGTCAGAAGGGGTCGTGGTGCAATTAAGTTTGATAACCCCTGTGCTAAATCAAGCTTTCTCACAGACCATTTGGTACCACCTGCTCATAAGGGACAGCCCCTGCTTTCTGGTATCATTAGCATGTTGTACGGTAGTCTGCTGAGCCTATGTGCCTTAGAGCAACATTGACTTTAATGAAAGATTTCTGGAAAGCTGCTGGATCTTTGATATATTCTTGCATCATAGAGTGGCAACACAGTCTGGTGCTAGGAGTACAGGACCTGCAGGCAGAAGATCCTGATTCTGTTTCCAGATCTGTTACTGTAGGGCCTGGGGTATGTCACAGAATCGTAGGACGGGAAGGGACCTCGAGAGGTCAAGTCCAGTCCCCTGCACTCATGGCAGGACTAAGTATTATCTAGGTCAGCAGTTCTCAAACTGTGGGATGGGACCCCAAAGTGGGTCATCATCCCATTTTAATGTGGTCACCAGGATCTGCAATAGACTTGCTAGGGCCCGGGACTGAAGCTGAAGCCTGAGGGCCCCCACACTGGGGTGGTGGGGCTCAGGCTCTGCCTCCTCTCCCCCCCCCACCCCCCTGGGGGGCATATAGTAATTTTTTTTTTTTTTGGTCAAAAGGGGGGTCACAGTGCATTGAAGTTTGAGGAACACCGCAATAGTATAAATTAACCCTGCAGTGCAGTTTGGAGGTTACTGGTGAAGGATTTGGTCCCATCCTGCAGAGCCCTAGCTAAGGTGTTCACCACTTCGTCCTGATCATCGTTGCACTCTGGGTGGGATGAGCTATGGGATGGCACTCCATGGTGTAATAGCCTTCTTGTGTTTGTCATCAGCGAGGCTTACACCTTGAGCACTATGGACTAAGTCCATGAACTGCTTCTAGCAGAAGGCTGGTATCCTTTGTGGACCAGCCACTAGCGGGACATGCGTAACATGCTCTACAAGTGTATTACAATGGCACCATTGTGTAGCACTGTGGGTCTGGCAAATCTAAGGAGCCCCACGCCAACCTTCTCTGCTTTTCCTGCGCAGAGTGGGTGCGGGACCTTTCCAGGTTCTCTGGGGCTTACAGCAACTGGCAGGGGGAAAATGCACCATACCAAACAAATAGAAGACTTTTCCTCATTCCTCCTTCAAAGACCTCTGCTGAGCCTCTTGCCAAAGCTGCTTCGACTACACAGCATAGATCCTTTCCCTTATCGTTCCCCCCCTGTAGATGCACTCTCTGGTAAATCTGGCTCATGCAGTCTCAACACATGAGATCTTCTCCTTCCCCCAGGTTTGGCTGGAACAGTGTTTCACCAACGGCGCAAACCCCGAAGCAAAGCAAAGCAAACCCACTCACCCCATAGCTAGGGCTGTATTGTTCCAAAATGGGGGGGGCTGGCTTTGTGCCATTCATTATGCAGAGATATTCAGATCATACCAAGTTACACATTGTGGGCAGGGGACTGAAGCTTTGTTGTGACTCTGTGGTGTCTCTCCACTCAGATCACACACTTGGAAGTGCCTGGAGGGGCCAGAAGGGCCATTTGGCTCTCAGAAGGAAGGACAGGGTCAGGTGTCTCCCTTCTGGCCAATGCATGGAATGATGTAGAGAGGCTGTGGGTAGCATAGCAACAAGAAAACTATTGCTGAGATTGAAACGGGCAAGGAAGTTGGGGGCTAGAGGTATGTAGGAGATATTGCAAAGACTAGTATTAGTTCAGCATAGAGAGGAGGATGGTTTTATGGTGTAACTACTAGGGAAAATGGATGTGTCCCCCAAGCTTCTACTAGCTTGCTGATTCCCTCCCTACCCTTTCAGCACAGCTGCAAGCTGCTCCTGCCTTTGTACTCCGTTTTTTTCCAATAATTGTATATGCAGTTAAAGGTTTATAGTGAAAACTATTCCATGGCGCCTCTTTTACATCATCTCAAAATAGTTTTATTTTTATTTTTTTATGAAAGCGGGAGGAGGAGGGATGGTGAGCAGGTTAGCTCTGGAATGTGAGAGTGTCTTCACAAAAGCATGTAGCTAGCCTGCGGAATTCATCACCGCAGGGAATTGTGAAACCAGGCAGCTGAAAAATTTCACAAGCATTCGGAACGCTTGCAGTTATGCACCCTAGGATTAGGGCAATCAAAACTCCCTCCTCAAGGCATAAAACTAACCTCTGCAGGGACCAGAAAAGAATTCCGCCTGCCCTATATAGCAATGCACTGCTGGCTAACTATGGTACAGTGGAGGAGTCGCCTTTCTTTGGAGCATCTGGCGTTGGCCACTGCTGGCGGCAAGGTGCTAGATTTGATGGATCAACGGTGTGATCTAGGTTGGCAATGCTACATTCAGCTGGAGGGTGGGTCACTGCAATGCAGAGTTTCTGAGGATGCTGACGGGGCGAGGGACAGGGTAAAACAGGACTCTGGAGAAAGGGAATGTTTTTAGCTAGAGTAGCACACGAGGCACAAGTCATGGACTTTTGGCCTATGTGTGTTTCAGTGTGAGCGTACTGAACAAAGAATTTAATTCCTAAATATATACTGTACTGAATCCTCCTTAAGATCAATGTGTCATGCTGGTCTTCAAACAGAAACGATGAGAGTAGCAAACTGGTTCAAAAAAGAAAACAAAATGTTAGGGTGTGTAAGTCCTGGGGCGGAAAATAATGGTGAAAATAAAAGGAGGACTTGTGGCACCTTAGAGACTAACCAATTTATTTGAGCATGAGCTTTCGTGAGCTACAGCTCCCTTCATCGGATGCATTCAGTGAACATGTTAAGATGCCATTCTATAAAGCACCTGCACCGGTACACTGCATGTAGTCCTGGCCTCCCTCTCTCGTAAAGAACATACAAAAATAGATGGGGGTTCAGGGATGGGTGACGAGATTCAGTAGAAGCACAGAAAGACTTAGTCTGTGAAGAGAGATTGAAAAGACTGGGACTGCTTAGTTTAAAGAGGAGATGAATAAGGAGGGACATGGTAGATGGCTACAGAATAATTCCTGGGCAAGAGGAAATAAACTGACTGCTCCTATTTACTTTCTCATAGTACGAGGAGGGGCTAGTGGTTGAGGTGCCAAACTGAACCCAAGACATCTGGCCTCCACCACAGACTCCGTTGTGTTAGCATCTCTGTGGCACAACTCCCCATCTGTGAAATGTGGATATTAATGCTTCTTTTGTCTGCCTGGTCTATTTACATTGTAAGCTCTTCAGGAGGTAGCCCATCTCTTGCTATGTGTAGGTACAGCACCTAGACACTACCATAATATAGCAATAGTAAAAAAGAACAAGGTCTATGCAATGTGATTGGAAGGCAGCAAATCTAAATCTGATCAAAAATACTTTTTTACACAATGCACAATTAAACGGCAGAACTCACTGCCACAAGATCTCACTGAGGCCAGGAGCTAAGCTGGATTCCAAAAAGGATTATGTATAATTTAGACAGGAGGAAGAAATAGAAGGGATATATAGAATGTCATGATCAGGGCATAAGCCATCCACTAACAAAAGAGTGTCAATAAGAAATGAAACACCCTGTGGACAGATTATTCCATAATGTCATAAATTTGTGCCTTCCTCTGAAGCAGCTGTTACAGACCATTGTTGGAGACAATTTTTGGGCTAGATGGATCCCATGCCCAATCCAGTCCCGCAATTCCTATATTCTCCTAATTGACAAACACTCTTCCCATCCACATTCCCTTATTGCTGTAGAACAACATCAACAGTTTTCTTAATAGGGGAAATAGGAGGACAAATTTGTCACATTAAGGGCAGAATATTTTTGAATGCTTACTTTTCAAACCCTGTGCCTCGGCTAATCCTAGTTCAGCCACAGGGTGTATTTGAATTGTTGCCATGGTAAATAACGTCCATGCAGCATGGTTTAGTACAAATCTTCAGACACTTTAAGGAGGACTGAAATTTTGCTTTGGATTCTGGCAAATAGATTCTGAGAATAACTGAACAGTAACTGATTAAAGTAATTCAGCAGTGGTCTCCCTGCATCTCTTGTCTCTGCCATAGCAACATCTAGATTTCTTTGAGGGGGTCAACAAGCATGTGGACCAAGGGGATCCAGTGGATATAGTGTATTTAGATTTTCAGAAAGCCTTTGACAACGTCCCTCACCAAAAACTCTTACGCAAAGTAAGCTGCCATGGGATAAGAGGGAAGGTGCTCTCATGGGTTGGTAACTGGCTAAAAGATAGGAAACAAAGGGTAGGTATAAATAGTCAGTTTTCAGAATGGAGAGAGGTAAATAGTGGTGTCCTCTAGGGGTCTGTTCTGGGACCAGTCCTATTCAACATATTCATAAATGAGCTGGAAAAAGGGGTAAACAGTGAGGTGGCAACATTTGCAGATGATACAAAATTACTAAAGATAGTTAAGTCCCAGGCAGATGGCGAAGAGCTACAAAAGGATCTCTCAAAACTGCGTGACTGGGCAACAAAATGGCAGATGAAATTTAATGTTGATAAACGTAAAGTAATGCACATTGGAAATCATAATCCCAACTATACATATAAAATGATGAGATCTAAATTAGCTGTTACCACTCAAGAAAGAGACCTTGGAGTCATTGTGGATAGTTCTCTGAAAACATCCATTCATTGTGCAGTGGCCATCAAAAAAGCAAACAGAATGCTTGGAATAATTAAGAAAGGGATAGAAAATAAGACAGAAAATATCATATTGCCTTTATATAAATCTGTGGTATGCCCACATCTTGAATACCGTGTGCAGATGTCCATCTCAAAAAAGATATATTGGAATTGGAAAAGGTTCAGAAAAGGGCAAAAAAATTATTAGGGGTATGGAACAACTTCCGTATGAGGAGAGATTAATAAGACTGGGACTTTTCAGCTTGGAAAACAGACGGCTAAGGGGAGATATGATTGAGGTCTATAAAATCATGCCTGGGGTAGAGAAAGTAGATAAGGAAGTATTGTTTACTACTTTTCATAACACAAGAACTAGGCGTCACCAAATGAAATTAATAGGCATCAGGTTTAAAACAAATAAAAGGAAGTATTTCTTCACACAACGCACAGTCAACCTGTGGAACTCCTTGCCAGAGGATGTTGTGACGACCATAACAGGGTTCAAAAAAGAACTAGATAAATTCATGGAGGATAGGTCCATCAATGGCTATTAGCCGGGATGGGCAATAATGCCCTAGCCTGTGTTTTCCAAAAGCTGGGAATGAGTGACAGGGGATGGATCACTTGATGATTACCTGGTCTGTTCATTTGCCTCTGGGGCACCTGGCACTGGCCACTGTCGGAAGACAGGATACTGGGCGAGATGGTCCTTTGGTCTGGCCCAGAAGGACCATTCTTATGTTCCTAACATGACCTAAGAATGGCCCATCTGGGTCAGACCTATGGTCCATCTAGCCCAGTGGTTCTCAAACTTATTTGATTGGGGCCCCCTTCTTTGTGTCTGTAGTCACTTATGCCTCCCTCACCCCACAAGCACACATACCGTCACCCAGCTCTGAAGGCAGAGCGGAGAACGGTGGCTGTTGGCTGGGCTCCCAGCTCTGAAGGCAGAGCCGCAGGCAGCACAGAAGTAAGGGTGGCAATGTGAGCTCTAGCTCACGAAAGCTCATGCTCAAATAAATTGGTTAGCCTCTAAGGTGCGACACGTCCTCCTTTTCTTTCTGCGGATACAGACTAACACGGCGGCTACTCTGAAATGTGAAAAGTGACATTCGTCAATATCACCTTTTCACAGCGGACTTAGCTCCCCCGTTGCCTTCCTTACTTCTGCGCTGTTGCTGCCACCTGGGGCTGACAGCTGGAGCCCCGCTGCCTCCAGGTGAGGGATTGCAGGGGAGGGGTGATGGGGGAAGGAGAGCCCAAGCCCGGCTGGCGGGGCTCCGGCCGTCAGCCACAGTGGCAGGGGTCTATCTGTCCCCTCTATTCCTGCCTCCTGGGTGTGCGCGGCCCTTGTGTATAAACCCCAGCCCCAGCTCAGACAGCCAGAACTCTTCAAAAACAAAAAAGCCTGTGTCTCTCCCCCCCGCCAACACATCCCCGCGCCTCCCTTGTGAGGCCTGCCCCATAGTCTGAGAACTGCTGATCTAGCCCAGTGACTTGTCTCCAGCAGGGGCCAGTGCCGCTCTCAGTTCAGAGGGGATTAACAGATGAGGGCAATTATCCAATCTTCTCAGCCAGCCATATACAAGCCAGTACAATAAGAAACATACTAGTTTGCTTCTTAAGTATCTTTAAATTGAAATTGGATTCTAGACGTGTTAGCGAAGCGTCTGCTGTGGATGAGGGCTTAGTAAGAACTAATGGGGCTAATGCGTTCCACGTATCTCTCTGTGATTATTTATTGAGTGCTGACAGTGTGTTTAGATCCCTACATGACACGGGAGGAGGCCCAGTCCCTGGCGCTGACAGTTTAAATAGCTACATGAGCAGTACCAGAGTAAACGTTTAACGGGTGGAGTGTTTGGCCGATTCAGTGGCTGCCAGGCAGCGAAATCCCTTGTAGATGCTTTGAAAAATGCATCCCTCCAACTGATGCTTTGTACTAATTTGCCTCCTCACTGGCAGACTCTCCACAAAAGATAAGGTGATTGACTAAGGCTGAACTGACCCCGAGGGGTTCTCATGCTAGACACTGGGCATCAGGAGACCTAGGTTCTGTTTTCAGCTCTGTCACTGACCAGCTGGGTGATCTTGGGCAAATCACATCTCTCTGTCCCTTTGTTTCTCCTTTGGGAAGGTCCTTTTTCTCACAGCCTGTCCCTCCAGTGCCCAGCAAAATGGGGCCCCACTTTCAGCTGGGGTCTCTGGGGCCACTGGAATACAAGTGACTGACACACTTAGGCCCATTGGTGGGGAAGCTTGTTTTGCTGCTTGTTCTTGCTGCATCTGTTAAATCTCCAGGGCTTTCGTGCCAGCACCTTTCACTAGTGTTAAATTCCCCTTCAAATTAAAAGGCGTGCCAAATAATAATAATAATATGAATTCCCCAGGGACTCCGTTCTGAAAGCGTCTCCTTTATCTGCACTAACCCTGGTGCACGTGCAAGCCAGGGAGAGCTAATGAACTGCAGGGGATACCAGAAACCCCTCAAGAATATGCAGCCTGAAGAAAGAATTGCCCAGGCTGCCAGGCGGCCTGTTAGATTCAGGTCGTACCACTGAGGCGCTGAGATGGGTGCAATGCAGCACGGCATCCTCCAGTCAGAGTAGGCCTGCTGCACCACACTATAGAAAGGGGGTAAATTGGTTTCCCATCTGCAGCCACCCAGCTGTGCTCCCTGCCCCTTCTCACCCAGGGGTGTCCCTACAGTCAGGACATGGCTGCATCTGCACGCGTGGCTGGATCCTTGCACTTGCACACCCACACAAAGAACAGCCACAATCAGCTCCTTAACTCCCAGGCTGGACCAGATTCCAGGGTACCAGTAAAGAACGGGCAGCATCCACTGGCCAGGAGATGGTTAGAGAAGGGATGCACTGGAGTATTCATCAAACCTTTCCATTTTCAACTGGATTAGATTCAGCTGTGTGTTCTGCTCTAGCCCAGTGGGTTGGGCATCTGATTACATGAAAACAAGGTCCAGTGCATTCATGCATGTGATCAAAATGTTACCTGTTTGCTGAATTCAGCAGCCATGCCCTAGGTAGCCTACAGGGATTGGGAATGGAAAGCAAGTTTTTTCTTTTTACCCCCCCTGGCTTTAAATAGAGCCATTTTTGGTCTCTGCTCAGAACACCAGAAAGGGTTCATCCATTTACTTCCCTCAGCTAACTTCCTGAACACAGAAGAATAAGTCCTGGAAAGGGAAGAGATGCAGTGATTTGCAAAGAACTCAGAGCTATCATCTTTATTCGGCTTTTTTGGAAGGGTCACATTTTTACAGAACTATCAGAGGGACTCATTTAGAAAAGGCGGTGTACGAGATTTGCATGTAGATCTGTAAGATAGTCACGCAGGGGATCGCTTCTCTCCCTGCATCCTGGGCTTGACAAAAGCTGACAGGTTCTTTATGTGGACAAAAGACCAGCAATGGGTCTCCAAAAACGTCAAGCCAGCAGCTTTTCAATGAGATTTCTCACTCATTCTGGACACAGAAGACACGCAGTATCACCTAGCCAAACTGTGGGGCTTGCTTTTGATATCTGCTTTTCATTCCTTCCCATATCTTAGACAACTGACAAAATTATTGAATTCCAGATCTCCCCATCTGCAAATCTTACTGTCACAACAGGGGTTTAGTTGATACTCATTCTTCCTCTGAGTGCTGTTCCTTTTTAATAAAACCAGGGGATTTAACCTTCTTATAGGCTTCTGTGGTGCACCATATGCTCTTAAGTAAAACTCTTCCTCTCTAAGGCTGGGGATGAATTTGTAAAGCAATAATCAAATAATAATTCTTTACATTTATATATCGCTGAACATCTCACAGCTCTTTATGTTTATTAGGGCCTGATTTTATGAAGGGTTGAGCACCCTTGAATGGGAATTGATGACATTCAGTGCCTTACTGGACTGGGCGCTTAATGAATTATCTGTCACATAACCCTCTCAAGCACATAGATGGTGTCGGGCTGGATTCTCCACTTTGCTAACACTACTTTTTGTAGCATAAGTGGCGCAAGTAACCTTAATGCAGCCAGAGATGGTCAGTGGAGGATTCCCCCTGGGCAGGTGTGATAGAATGTACCCCTGTATTCACAGCCCTACACACTAGTGTAATAATCTTTGTACAAAGTATGTCCTGTAAGGTATCTTTAGAAAACTCATAATTTGCTGATCCATATTGTCCTGATAATATGTGTGTGGCAACATTGCATGTGAAGTTATAAGATTCCATTGTATGGTGTTATTAATACATGTTCCAAACACAGCAGATCTGTCTCAAACAAAAGAATGTGTACTCTGCGTAATTTGAATTTAAGCAGTATAACCAAGGCTGGTGAGAGCCAGAGTGTAACCCAAATGCAGCTGGCAGGCTGCAGTTACATACAGATGCTCAGGCTGTGACATGCATGCTGGAAGGCTGTTTGTGAGTGGCCCAGGTGGGAGCTACTTTAACAGGACATGATAAAGCACCCAAGGTTGCAGGCAGGGGTGACATATTTGCTCATTAGTCTGGATTGTACGCTGGTATGTAACAGCAGGGCATCTCTTCTCTGGTGGATAGCTGGCACCTGCCATCTCCCGAGATCCTGGACAAGGAGGAAGGAAGGGGCATCTCAGGGGCAGGGTGTGGGTGTTGTGGGGAGTGGCTCCACTATATCCAATTCTCCAATGGCATGAAACCCTTAGTGAGAGAAGTTAGATTAAGGTAATCAATTATTTTTTGCCAAGGTCCAAATTTCTTGGTCAAGGTCCAGACTCCAGAGAAAATAACGTAAAACCTAATAATGATGATAATAAATTAAAAGATTTAGGTGTCTATTCAAAAGCATCTAGCAGTGCGGATTTGGCCCTCGGTCTACATATTGACTATCCCTGTTTAGATCTGTTCCTGTGAGGCTCTAATTGGCTGAGGATCCAGGAGCCACACCCATTTACCTACAATGACCTTCAGGCAGGGTGGGAGGGACTTTGACCCACAGCACCCACAGAGTCTGGGAGGTTTGCTGGCAGTCAAGGTCATTGGCACAAAAGTTCCATTCCACTGTTTTGCCCCTGTTCCCTTTGTGGCACCATGGCAGTTGTGAAAGCTATGCTGCCAGGGGTGGCCCAGCTGACTGTTGTTCCTGGAAGTTCTCATAGAATACAGGGGAAGCCCACGGGAGCTCTCGCTGAATTGATCAGTATTAGCACTGAGCAAAATCTGGAACTTTTGTCCTGGAAGAAATTCTGATATTTTGAAATTGGGTTTTCATCCAAAATTGGGACAAAAAGTGTAAACACGAAAAAAAATTTCACTGAATGGAGTGTTCCAAAAAATGTTGTTTTAGAACAGTTTGAAAAGTTTTGAAACATTTCCAGTTGACAAAGTTTCATTTTGGCAGGTTGAACTGAATCGAAGCAACATTTGTTAATCTGTGTGCACTTGAGCTGCTGAGGTACCTCATGGGAATTATGGTTTGGTTGCATCATGCCCCCATTCGCCTTTCTGGGCCAGGCTCCCAGGCCAGACTAAATCTCCTATGATGCACCATGGTTACTTGGCTCCTCAGATGAACTGGGGAGACCATAGTGTATCATGGAAATAGTCCAGCCAGGAAACCCAGTCCATAAGAGGAGAATGGAGGCATGAGGCACGTGAAGTACAACTCCAGTGGGGGACTGCAGCAGCCTAGGTGGACTAGATTAATGTCCAGATGACCCAGAAAGAAACATTTCATTTCAGATCAACAAGCCACAAGTGTTTCAATCAGATCAACTCAAAACAAAATATTTCCCAATGGAAACTTGAAACATTTAGCAAAATAGACATTTTCCTGAGGAAAAATCTGATTTTGCAGAAACCGCATTGTGCTTCAAAAAATTATATGGCTGAAAAATTCCCAACCAGCTGAAGTCAGTATTATCTCAGGCTGGTTGGTGCCACTGATTTTGTTTGGGGGAGGTGCGGAGAGAGGGGAAATGAGCGATGGAAAGTGCTATTTTTCTCAGCATCCAACAACTGGCCATATAATGATAATGTTGCATGATACTCACAGATATTCCCTTGGGAGACAGGGAGCATTTGGCCTCTGGACATCGGATCTTGACTGCCATGGAGAGATGGTTGTTAACATACCAGCCCAGTGCTTTAACCTTTACCCAGGCAAACCTCCCATTGAAATTAAGAGTGAGTCATGCCTGAGGAAAGGTCTGAGGACAAAGCAGCTGTGGTCCTCCATATATATGTGTGCACAAGCACACTCACTCACTGAAAAGGGCCCCAAACTGCACAAGCCCCAGACAAAATTGGCTAATATGCTCAGGATTAGGAGGAGATGCTCGAAAACAGACTCTCCTTCCCTCGATCCCACGGAAGCCGTTTGTGGGTGTGTGGATTTGTGGTAGCAGGGGTCTGACAGGACAGGGCGGGGCAGGCAAAAGTGATGACTACTCTTCATAGCACAGGATCATAGAATCATAGACCGTGTGCTTGATGGGTGGTTTGAAAAGCGTGAATAGGGAGTGCTTTGTTCCAGGTGAGCCTTGAGTGGGCCTGACTGTATAAAAGCCAGTCAGCTGCGAACCAGCGGAACAGCAAACAGCAGAGCGGCTAACAGAGGGAGTTTGCCTGGGAGTTCGCCTGGGGAGAGCCTGCTGAGGCTTACATCTTGCCAGCTTCTCTGAGTAGTTACTATAACTCCTGAGGAAGCTCGCAGAAGGAAGGTAATATGGATGCAGGGTGTTCAGCTGTTGTGACCTGCACTGGATGTGCCATGTTTGTCTTTCTTTCACAGGACAGAAGCGACTTTGTCTGTACAAAGTGCAAGCTGGTCTCCATATTGGAAGAGAAGGTTCAAGGTCTGGAACAACAGGTATCGACCCTGTGTTGCATAAGAGAAACTGAAGATTTCCTGGACAGACGTCAGGACATGCTTCTATGGGCACAATGTTCTGAAGATTCAGAGCAGGCTGCGCAGCAGGGACAGGAGGACGGTGAAGAAATTTGGCAGCATGTGAGCTCCAGAAGAAGAAAGGGGGGCGTCCAGGTACCACCAACGCAGATACAGGTAAGAAACCGTTTTCATGTTCTCTCCACAGGTACTAATGCGGAGAGTAGACTAGATGATACATCTGAGGGAAGGGAACAGAAGGAGACTGCCGATTGGAAGGCATGAGATGCACTGTCCTAGGGATGGGGGTTCCACAACCACCGCTCCCAAGAGAAGGAGGCGGGTGGTGGTGGTAGGGGACTCCCCCCTCAGGGGGACTGAGTCATCTATCTGCCGCCCCGACTGGGAAAACCAAGAAGTCTGCTGCTTGCCAGGATCTAGGATTCATGACGTGACGGAGAGACTGCCGAGACTCATCAAGCCCTCAGATCGCTACCCCTTCCTGCTTCTCCATGTGGGCATCAATGATACTGCCAAGAATGACCTTGAGCTGATCACTGCGGACTACGTGGCTCTGGGAAGAAGGATAAAGGAGTTTGAGGCGCAAGTGGTCTTCTTGTCCATCCTCCCCGTGGAAGGAAAAGGCCTGGGCAGAGACCATCGAATCGTTGAAGTCAATGAATGTCTACGCAGGTGGTGTTGGAGAGAGGGCTTTGGATTCTTTGACCATGGGATGGTGTTCCAAGAAGGAGGAGTGCTAGGCAGAGACGGGCTCCACCTAACGAAGAGAGGGAAGAGCATCTTCGCAAGCAGGCTGGCTAACCTAGTGAGGAGGGCTTTAAACTAGGTTCACCGGGGGAAGGAGACCAAAGCCCTGAGGTAAGTGGGGAAGTGGGATACCTGGAGGAAGCACAAGCAGGAGCGTGCGAGAGGGCAGGGGTCCTGCCTCATACTGAGAAAGAGGGACGATCAGCGAGTTATCTCAAGTGCCTATACACAAATGCAAGAAGCCTGGGAAACAAGCAGGGAGAACTGGAAGTCCTGGCACAGTCAAGGAATTATGATGTGATTGCAATAACAGAGACTTGGTGGGATAACTCACATGACTGGAGTACTGTCATGGATGGATATAAACTGTTCAGGAAGGACAGACAGGGCAGAAAAGGTGGGGGAGTTGCACTGTATGTAAGGGAGCAGTATGACTGCTCAGAGCTCAAGTATGAAACTGCAGAAAAACCTGAGTGTCTCTGGATTAAATTTAGATGTGTGAGCAACAAGGGTGATGTCGTGGTGGAAGTCTGCTATAGACCACCGGACCAGGGGGCTGAGGTGGATTAGGCTTTCTTCCGGCAATTCACAGAAGTTACTAGATCGCAGGCCCTGGTTCTCATGGGAGACTTCAATCACCCTGAGGTCTGCTGGGAGAGCAATACAGTGGTGCAGAGACAACCCAGGAAGTTTTTGGAAAGGGTAGGGGACAATTTCCTGGTGCAAGTGCTGGAGGAACCAACTAGGGGCAGAGCTCTTCTTGACCTGCTGCTCACAAACCGGGAAGACTTAGTAGGGGAAGCTAAAGTGGATGGGAACCTGGGAGGCAGTGACCATGAGATGGTCAAGTTCAGGATCCTGACACAGGGAAGAAAGGAAAGCAGCAGAATACGGACCCTGGACTTTAGAAAAGCAGACTTTGACTCCCTCGGGGAACTGATGGGCAAGATCCCCTGGGAGAATAACATGCGGGGGAAAGGAGTCCAGGATAGCTGGCTGTATTTTAAAGAATCCTTATTGAGGTTACAGGGACAAACCATCCCAATGTGTAGAAAGAATAGTAAATATGGCAGGGGACCAGCTTGGCTTAACAGTGAAATCCTTGCTGATCTTGAACACAAAAAAGAAGCTTACAAGAAGTGGAAGATTGGACAAATGACCAGGGAGGAGTATAAAAATATTGCTCGGGGATGCAGGAGTGTAATCAGGAAGGCCAAATCCCAACTGGAATTGCAGCTAGCAAGAGATGTTAAAAGTAACAAGAAGGGTTTCTTCAGGTATGTTAGCAACAAGAAGAAAGTCAAGGAAAGTGTGGGCCCCTTACTGAATGAGGGAGGCAACCTAGTGACAGAGGATGTGGAAAAAGCTAATGTACTCAATGCTTTTTTTGCCTCTGTCTTCACGAACAAGGTCAGCTCCCAGACTACTGCACTGGGCAGCACAGCATGGGGAGGAGGTGACCAGCCCTCTGTGGAGAAAGAAGTGGTTGGGGACTATTTAGAAAAGCTGGACGAGCACAAGTCCATGGTGCTGGATGCGCTGCATCTGAGAGTGCTAAAGGAGTTGGTGGATGTGACTGCAGAGCCATTGGCCATTATCTTTGAAAACTCATGGCGATCCGGGGAAGTCCCAGATGACTGGAAAAAGGCTAATGTAGTGCCCATCTTTAAAAAAGGGAAGAAGGAGGATCCTGGGAACTACAGGCCAGTCAGCCTCACCTCAGTCCCTGGAAAAATCATGGAGCAGGTCCTCAAGTAATCAATTCTGAAGCACTTAGAGGAGAGGAAAGTGATCAGGAACAGTCAGCATGGATTCACCAAGGGCAAGTCATGCCTGACTAATCTAATTGCCTTCTATGATGAGATAACTGGCTCTGTGGATGAGGGGAAAGCGGTGGACATATTGTTCCTTGACTTTAGCAAAGCTTTTGACACTGTCTCCCACAGTATTCTTGTCAGCAAGTTAAAGAAGTATGGGCTGGATGAATGGACTATAAGGTGGGTAGAAAGTTGGGTAGATTGTCGGGCTCAACGGGTAGTGATCAATGGCTCCATGTCTAGTTGGCAGCTGGTATCAAGTGGAGTGCCCCAAGGGTCGGTCCTCGGGCTGGTTTTGTTCAATATCTTCATAAGTGATCTGGAGGATGGTGTGGATTGCACCCTCAGCAAGTTTGCAGATCACTCTAAACTGGGAGGAGAGGTAGATACGTTGGAGAGTAGGGATAGGATACAGAGGGCCCTAGACAAATTGGAGGATTGGGCCAAAAGAAATCTGATGAGGTTCAACAAGGACATGTGCAGAGTCCTGCACTTAGGAGGAAGAATCCCATGCACCGCTACAGACTAGGGACCGAATGGCTCGGCAGCAGTTCTGCAGAAAAGGACCTAGGGGTTACAGTGGACGAGAAGCTGGATATGAGTCAACAGTGTGCCCTTGTTGCCAAGAAGGCCAATGACATTTTGGGATGTATATGTAGGGGGATTGCCAGCAGATCGAGGGATGTGATCGTTCCCCTCTATTCGACATTGGTGAGGCCTCATCTGGAGTACTATGTTCAGTTTTGGCCCTACACTACAAGAAGGATGTGGAAAAATTGGAAAGAGTCCAGCGGAGGGCAACGAAAATGATTAGGGGGCTGGGGCACATGACTTATGAGGAGAGGCTGGGGGAACTGGGATTGTTTAGTCTGCAGAAGAGAAGAATGAGGAGGGATCTGATAGCTGCTTTCAACTACCTGAAAGGGGGTTCCAAAGAGAATGGATCTAGACTGTTCTCAGTGGTAGCTGATGACAGAACAAGGAGTAATGGTCTCAAGCTGCAGTGGGGGAGGTTTATGTTGGATATTAGGAAAAACTTTTTCACTAGGAGGGTGATGAAGCACTGAAATGGGCTACCAAGGGAGGTGGTGGAATCTCCTTCCTTAGATATTTTTAAGGTCAGGCTTGACAAAGCCCTGGCTGGGATGATTTAGTTGGGGATCGGTCCTGCTTTGAGCAGGGGGTTGGACGAGATGACCTCCTGAGGTCCCTTCCAACCCTGATATTCTATGATTCTGTGATCTCTTTACTCTTTGTTAATTACACACCACCTGAGAGCTGGAGCTTTATTATTCTGTCTCTCCTCCCACTCAGCCTTTGGCACCACTTGCAATTGATTACATCTCTTGCTTCTAGCAGTGCAGTTCATTCCCTACACAGAGATTATTGTCATCGTCCCCCCGCTACTCCCACCGCCGATCCCCCGAGCAATGATGGCTGCTCTCGGGTTTGTGACTTGGACTTGGAATGTCTTGGAGAAGATTTATGAAGCTGGCAAGATCTTTCCCCACAATTATGCAGAGAACACCTGCCTCATTTACTAGAATTGCTTTAAAGTCACCCATGCACGATGAAACCCTGCCAGCAAGGGAAAGTTGTCAAGGACTGTGGATAGTGGAAGCCCAAGGATTCCCATGAAGAGGCGGGTGGGTTGCTTTAAAGATGGTCATTGAGGCAGGTTTTCATTGTGGAAAGCATGTATCCCAGCAAGGGGGCATAGCTGCCTGTGTTGGCAGCTTTCAATAGCAGTCTATTTTGAATGAAGCTAGGCTTGAACATGGTGCCTGAGCGTTTGGTTTTAGGTAGACTTCTAAAGGAAAGAGTTACTTGGAAATTAATTATCGAAGCAATCAAGTTCAAGTCAAGTAATTGCACAGAGATGGCCGCAGGAATCAGAACATTGTTGGCATGGGAACCGCATTAATTTACTTTTGTTGTGTTTCCATTCGGAAGGATTCCTAATTTTGGAATGAGCGTAAGGCATCGAACTAAAAAAAAGGCATTCCTTATGTAGAGTCTTATGGAAACAAAATCAGTATTAGCCTGACTTACTGTCTCTCTCTTTCAAAATATTTCCAAGTCCTTACGAGCCAATAGCTGATTTATTCACTGAAGCTCTACCCACAAAGAGGCTCTGTATGAGGCCTGTGTCTATCACACTTCAATAGACTACAGGGCAAAGTATTGCAACTCTACTGAACTAAAATTCTCATTGATTTCAATAGGAGTTTTGTCCGAGGAGGAATTGCTCCATTTGACCCATTATACCTATCTAACTTTGAATGGTCACTGTCACGCAAGGTAGACCCCTAATCTGACCTACCATAGTATTTACAGTCTATAAGTAATGGGCTTCAGTCTATCCGAGAAAGGTAGAACATGAGCCAATGGCTGGAAGTTGAAGCCAGACAAATTCAGACTGCAAATACATTTTAGACAGTGAGGGTAATTAACCACTGGAACAATTTGCATACACAGTGGTGGATTCTCCATCACTGATAATTTTACAATCAAGACTGGATGTTTTTCTAAAAGCTGTGCTCTAGGAATAATTTTGGGGTGTTCTCTGGCCTATGTTAAACAGGAGATCAGACGGGATGATCGCAGCAGTTCCTTCTGGACTTGGAGACTATGAATTCTTATTATGAGATAGGCTAAGGTAACCTGAAAATAGCTTTTTAAACACAGGAACGGCCAGACTGAATCAGACCCGTGGCCCATTTAGTTTATTATCCTCACTCTGACCGTGTCCAGCACCAGATGCTTTGGGGAAGGTGCAAGAACCCCACAGAAGCGGAAGTGGGATAATCTGCCTCCACATTAGGTTTTATTCTGATCTCTACTGGTTAGAGATTGGATGAAGCCTTGAAACATAAGGTTTAATATCCTTTCCAACATTTTTGTTATCATTCACTAGGATGATTCTGGTATTCTTGTGGTCTTTATAAATGTCCAATCCCTTTTTGAATCTTGCTAAATTCTTGATCTCAACAACTTCCTATGGCAATGAGTTCCACAGTCTATATGTTGTGTGAAAAATATTGGGTTGGGTTGTTGCTGGTGGTTTTTTTGCTTTGTTTTGTTTTTGCTGCTTTATGAAGTATAACATAGGCCTAAAAGGAGTTTTTGGGACAAAAAAGTTTGGTGTTTTTACATTAGAAATTCAGGCCCTGACTCTATGATGACTGGAGAACTAGTGGGATTATGACATCATAAGAGCCAGTAGAATGAAAGTTAAGCAGTTAAGACTGGAAGGAATTTTCAGTCAAGAATGTTTAAAATTCTTGTTTATTCTTTGTTAAGAGCTATTCAATGTCAATAATTAATTAATATGAAAAAAATTAATGTTTGAAAGAGTCAACGCTGTCTCAATTAAGGCATTATTCTCACAGTTATTTAGATTCTTATCTTCCATTGAAATCAGTGGAAGTTAGAAGGCTAAATACCTTGGAGAATCTGGGCCTAAGAGCTAACAATAAACATCCTTTATATCTCCCCGTGGTTCTCAAGCAAAGTGAGGAAAGACCTTACTTACGTTTTTGATATTTCTAATCTAAAAAACAAAGAGAAAAAAATACTATTTAAAAATCCTTTCTGGATTATACATCATGAAGGATGGGACTGTGAAAAAAAACCACAAGCCCAACTTTAAAAAATCCTACACAGGCCATATTGAAAAAGAATTTCTCCATTACTAAGAAAACAGTAGCCACTGTGCATCATAACAAGCCAAATGAATGGAGTGAGCATTGGGTAAAATTCTGCTCTCCAGTACATGTGCACAGCTCCTGCTGAAATCAATGGCAGTTCAGGATGTGGATATGTGGGCAGAATTTGACTCAAGATTTGAAATCTTGTGTTCCAGCTTCTTGCTTTGCAGCAGCCGTCTTCCCGGAGCCATACTGGCATTTTGGCTGAGGAAGAGGATGCAATCATATTTAATTAATTGAGTAATTAAAAGGGGCCATGTTAATTTCAGCTCCACAGAGGAAAACAAGGGTAGGAAAGATGATCGGTGTTTGCCAAGCAGAACTCAGTGAAACTAGATATGATTTGCGTGTTCAGAGCGCCTAGCGCAATGGAACCAGAGCCCCTGATTGGGGCTCTAGGTGGTACCATAACACAAATAATAATTAATAATGATGATGAGATGAAAAGCACTTTATTTTTCAGCTTATTCTGCCATAGGATACTACTACACATAATGAAAAATGTCAAACAGCATTTAAATCTCTTTCTAGAAGGAGGCCACCAGCATCTTTTTACACTAATCAAAATAATTCTATATGGCTTTCTCTTGTTTGAAGTTAGCCAAGGTAATTTTATGGATATTTATGTCACTTATAGTGGCAGGCACCGTATTTAGCAACTCAGGAGTTTTACTAATGTAGGCATCCTTTCTGAGTCCATGAAACTCAACCAATTTTTCTTTGTAGATAAATTTATCCTTGAATGGAAGATGAAAGCTGAAGTTTCAAGGATCAGTTCTGGTTTGCTCTAGGCAATGAATTTACAGCCTCATTTTGGTGTCACAGGAGGACATGTGTCTTCTCTGTTGCATGTAGGATTATCATGCACTGTGATGTGGAGTGGATAGTCCATTTTGGGGCTAGAAATGCTCTAATTGATTTAGCATTGCTTTTCAATGGGAAATGAATGTCCTACTTAGCTGGAGCAGGTGTCAATGCTGACATTATTCAATCTTTCAGCTGCCTTAGACACTACTGATCACAAAGTGTTGCTGACTTGTCTGTGGTTTCAGGCAGGAGAAGATGGGCTGCCTTGGTTTGGTGGTGTTCTTGCCTACCTGAGAAGTCCCAAAGGCTTATGTTGGACAGAAAATGCTCATCAGCTCTAAGTGTTCCCTATGGTCACCCCTCTTGGTCAATGGGTACATGGAGCCATTGCAGGGCTGTGATGGGGCATACAAACCCCATACTGTCCCAGACGGGGTTAAAAGCCAATACTGGTCCCAGATATTCCTGCACCCCCTGACCTGCCGAGCATGCTCCAACTGGAGGAGCAGGTCAAAAGGATATCAGAAGCCCAGGAACAGGGTGCTGGACAGGCTGCAGGAGAGCAGAACCCTTTTCTAGGAAGCCAGAAGAGTGAGCCTGAGACGGGACCAAAGAACAGGTATGGCCCTCAGGCAGAGCCTTCTCTAGCCAACCCCCTTTGAGAACACAAGTCCGACAGGGCCCTGCTCCTTTGGACTCTTTTGTTGTAAGCTGATTGGACCATAGGGGCCACGTCCCAAACTGAATGGATCTATAGGTAGGAAGTAGCGCAGGGAAGCAACTTTGACTCATTGCAGGAAGGAACCCACTGGTGTTGCTTCCCACAGGGCCCTGAGCTGGTACCCACTGGAGAGGGAGCACTCGGGTCCCCCATCACACCCTTAAGGGCGTAGACCCAGATGCAGGTGGCAAGTCAAAGATCCCCAGCTTAAGATCAGGAACCAGGTACCTGTAGGACCCTGACACAGAGGCAAGAGGTCGGAAAGCTGACCAAACACTGACCACTAGGCTTCCGATCCGTCCAAGCTCACTTTCAGCATGCAGTGAAGAATGCAGGCAGCATAGTATCCCAGTCCTGAAAAGAGAGAGGAAAAATCAAAACAAGAGGAGCAGAAATGGATCCTGGAAAACCAACCAGCAGAACCAGCTGTTCCAGCAGCTTGCCACCCTGCAGCAGCAGCCGCTGATTAAAGAAATGGTGGTACAGCAGCAGTGGCTCAGCCAGCAGATGACGATGCTCCAAGAGGTCGGGGGCAGCAGTGAGTTTCACCACAGGAGAGGGAGGTACTTCCCCAATGCCATCCATCCTGGGCCCCACAAGCAACCCAGAGGTATTCCTCTTGGTGCCTAAGTGGGGGCAGGGGGAACACTCCCAGACTGGTGTGCCCCATTTCAATGCCCCTCACAGGAGAACCTCCTCATAAGGTAAACATCTCTCTGATCTAATTATTCGTTGACAAAGGGGGAAAGTTTGTCATTAGAATCATAGAATCTCAGGGTTGGAAGGGACCTCAGGAGCTCATCTAGTCCAACCCCCTGCTCAAAGCAGGACCAATCCCATTTGAATTGTTACAGACATTGCCCTGTGTCCCATTGATCCCAAGACATACCCCAAGGACCTGACTCAATATATTATTTGGTGTAGAAGAAGTGTCTAAGACTGAGATTTTCAAACAGGCCTAAAGTAGTTAGGTGCCCAGTTATCACTGATAGTCAATGGGCATTGGGTGCCTAGCATCCTTAGGCCCATTTGAAAATCCCAATCTGGCTTTCACCCGTCCTTTCATTCTGGCTGGCCTCTCTACTCCAATGAAGTCAATAGGAGTTTTTCTATTGAATTCAATGGGAGCAGAATCAAGGTGCAATATATTCCTATCCCTTCCTCCATTATATTAGCAGCTATGTCTGCTGCACTTACCTCTTCTCCCAATCATGGAGTAAGCTCTTTTGAGACTGCTCCATTGTCCTGGAAATTGCCAAAACAGAATGGAAAATTATGCTGAGACTCTGGTCTGATGGAGGTCGTAAAGTCCCTCTTGAAACTGAGTACCATGCTGAGCAGTAAGACAACTATCCTGGGCAGTCTGTGACAACCGTTGTGTTTGTGGATTGGGCTTAGCACTAGAATACTTGGTAGCAGGGGACAAAAAAAACAGTGGTATATTTTTTCCAAGGTTAAGAAACTCCAGCCTGCCGTAAGCTCTGAATGCCATGAGCGCTCGGCTGGGACAGGGCACTTTGCCGCTAAGAGTTGTTAATAGTTTACAGAATCCAGGAATCCCACATAACATGGGTTTCGGGCTGCTGCCATTCCACTGAGTTAACCACTGGGAAGGGAGGACATTAGCCTAACCGCAAAGATTTGATGACAATTCTTCTGCCACCGTGAGGAGATTGTGCCAAAAACAGGTCATGAGCATGAAGACCCTTCCTCAAAGATCCACAGTATAATTGCCTTGAAAGTATTATGAGTGTTAAAATACAGTTAGGAGGAATTGGGTCAACTCTTCAGACTCCCATTGCTTTGTAGAGTTCTTAAGAAGGATATTCCAGTACAGGTCCTAGCTTACTTGGATACCTAATTCCAGTTGAACACAGAGACTGTCCCTTTGAAGTCTTTGAATGAAGTTAGATTAGACTCTGCCCATTTATCATGTACTTGTATGTCAGACCGGAAACTACTGGTTACTTTGCCTGACATCTCTAAAATGTGTTGGTTCTGAGCAGCTCCTGTCATGCTATTAAGGCCCATTCAAACTGCTATTAGTAGCTAGGAAATTGATGCTTATTATTTTAGTTTTCTTCCCAGGATCATTTCCCCTGAACTGAGTGAATCCATATGCAACTTCCCTCCACCCACACACTACTTAGATGGCATCTGTAGTGACTATCTCTTCTCTAGGTTAGCACCTGGGGTTTGACCCACCCATTCAGTGTAATCTTTGTAAGGCTCTGCGTTTGTCTGAATATCTGTACTTCTTGTTCCCTGGAGGGCCCATCTATCCAAAGGAGAGCTATGATATGTAACCTAGGCCATGGGAGAACTGACACTGTATAGGACAAAGGTCCCCAATCTGTGGGGCATGCCCCCCTTGGGGTACATGGAGGAATGCTTTGGGGGTGTGGCTGGGGCCCAGGGCCAGCCCCCATGGGGGGTGGGCAGGGAGCACCACTCAGGGATCCACTCCCAGCCGCTGGCCCCACACGCAAAGTTCCGGCTGCCAGCCCTCCACCTGGGGATCCCGGCTGCCGATGCCCGGGGATCTGCTCTCAGCCACAGTGGATGGCTGAGGCTCTGCTCCCGCCCCCGCCCCCACCCCCACCCCAAATGTGCCTCCAGCCTCGGCCCCTTTGCCCCATCTGTGTCTCCCCCTTCCCAGGGCCATGGCCCCACTCCCGGCTGGGAGGGGGCATGAACAGGGGTAAGAAGAGACCACAAGGTCAAAAGTTTGGGGACCACTAGTATAGGAGATCATACTTGTAAGCTCTTTGGGGCAGGGACTGTCTTTTTGTTCTGTTTGTACAAAGCCCAGCACAATGGGATCCTGGGCCATGACTGGAGCTTCTAGGTGATATGCTAATACAAATTATTAATAATTCTCCCAGGAACCACAGAGGAATTATTGTTTGTTTTCTTTAACATTTGTATATAGTGCCATAGGTGCAGGTTTAATATTAAAAAAAGAGAGACATTGCTCCTGCCCCGAAGATCTTAAGATTCAGTATGACAAGACATGAGGCTGGGGAAGATGACATCAGTCAAAGCAGGAGGTGGAAGGATCCACACGTCTAGAAACTGGCTTGCTACTGCTACAGATCTTGTCTTTCACAGCGCCTTGCTCCTCACTCCTGCCTTCATCCCTGGACTGACTTGACCTTGGTACCGGTTTCCTGACTTGGCTTGGTAACTAGTCCCGATTCCTGCCTTTGACCCCATCCCAGCTTGACCGTGGTGCCTATTTCTTGATTTGGCTTGGTAACTTGTCTCAGCTCCTGCCTTTGACCAGGCTCAGCGGATGCTTCTGGCCTGGCTGCCTATGCCCCAGCCATTACAGGGAGGGAGGAATATGCTGAACAGGGTTATGCAGTTGATAGTTTGGCACAGTTCACATCATGCTAGTTATTTTAAAAAAAATTAACCACAAGTAGAGCAAACAGCACCAATTGCCTTTCCTATGATCTGTAGTACGGTGTTCTGTCATTTGCTCTGGTAGAGCCTACCTGAACTAAACTAACTGTTATCAGACTGTTCTTGCTCCTTTGGGCTTTTGTGAACCTCCTGTAGGAGCACATCGCAGCACTCTGTGCATATGTGTGTGTGGATGTAGGCCACTACCACAGAAATCCAGCTCTGTGACAGGCAATTTTAGTCAATGGATGCATAAACATCAAAAACACAAAGAGTAGTAATATCTTATTAATTAGTAGGCCTGATTGGAAAATAGGATTTTTTTCCAACTGAAAATTTTAATTCTTTTCAATGAAAATTTGAAAACTAAAACCTTTTGACTTGAAAACTCCAAAATGTGATTCGGATCTGATCCCACAGTGCCTGATAGAAGTTGTAGGTTACATGCTTCGTGCCCCATTCTCTTCTGTAGGCTTGTCAACCAGGTCAGAGCAATCTCTCAGGGTGCATCATCGTCTCAGGGGCCTGGCTGCACTTCTCTGGTTCATCATGGGAGTCCTGGGCTGTGGTGCATCATGGGAGATGTAATCCATCTTGGGGGGGCGGGGGGGGTCCAGCCCACAGAGGAGAATAAGGTCATGAGGCTCTTGAATGACAGTTTCCAAGGGGCACTCCAGTGTCACTTGCAAATCAAATTCTTTGGGTTTTGCGTGTTCACGTTTCATCAAAAAACAAAATTTCCACAGAAGGTGGAGATACTTTGCATGAAAAAATGTCATTTAATCAAAAAAGTTTTATGTTGAAAAATGGCTTAGATGGATGAATTTCAACTGGCATTACTAATAATGGATTGAACAGCTTTATTTGTGGATACAGCTGGTTTCTTTAACTCAATGCACAAAGCTGTTATGGCCCTGAAAATGCATAGATGTTCTTAGACCTGTAGCTACTGCCTTATAATTGTGTCTCGGTGCAACCTCTGTCTTCCTGTCAGGTTGCTCCCAAGGGCAGAAATCCTCTTGAGCTGTAATCTTTGTATCCTTTGGTCACCAAGGCAACAGCAGCAACCACTTTAGGAATCTGAACAGACATAGCTTTAGCTGTATCTGTTTGGATCCTGTAAGATTTTGTAAACTGTCTTTAATCTACTTCTACTCTCTATGATGTTCCCACTCATTTTTAATTGCCTACTGCTCTATGGCTAGGCTGAGGGGAATGAGATTTTTCCTTTGTAGACCCTGATGGGAAATATATCAGAAACAGATTTAACCTTTTTCTGGTGCATTTGAATCCCCAGAGCTTTAATTATTCACTTGGCAGTATCGGAACTGACTGAGTGTACCGGACCAATGGTTCATCTCATCTAATTTTTTGCCTCTGATATTGACCACTACCAGTTGCTTCAGAGAAAGGTGCAATTAACCTTATAATGGACAATGAAAAAATAACCTGCACATGGGGGAAGTTTCATCCAAACCCCAAGCGGTTGCTCGTTTGTTTATGTTCTGCAGCATGAGCACTTATATTCTTGTTAATCCTAGCTAAATTTTAATCTATATTGGAACTTCTTCTTAAAGATACGCTCTAGTTCAAACAGGAATTAATTCAGGGAAATCCTATGGTCTGTATTATACAGGTCAGACTAGATGACCACAATGGTGCCTTCTGGCCTTATATTCTGTCTAGTGTAACTGTGGCTGCTCTCTTTATTGGGAGTCCCCTTTCTTTGGTAATAAAAGCTAAATAGGAATTACTAGCTGTACTTTATATGCCTCTATCATGTTGCCTTTTATTCATCTCCTCTCTAAGCTATGCAAGTCCCCTCAGGCTGGGGAAAGCCTTTGAATCTCTGAAATGAAATCCTTTCACCACTAGTCAGAAAATTCACCTTCTTCATTAAGAGGATGAATCCACAGGAGGACTAGAGGAAATATTTGATGGGTGCTTTTTCAAGTGCTTTTTGTATTTTCAGAACTGTTCTTCCTCTCTTTTCACTGAAGTTCTAGAAAAGCGAGAAGGCAAACTACCCCTTAGAGGAAGATGTAAACTCAAAGTACTGTTTCACTTTGTTGCTTACAAATAGAGTTGGTAGATAAATTCTAGGCAGAGCAGTTTTGTGTTGAAAAATGCACTTTTGTCAAAAATCAAAAGGCTAGCCAGGAATGTGTCAATTTTCATGAGAAAAAAATCTAAAATTGTTTTGACATTCTCGTTTTGATAGGGTGAATTTTTTTTTGACAAATTGCAATTCATCTTGTTTTAACTTTTATTTTAACATAAGTCAAAATGAAATCAATCAAAATAATCAAGTCAAAATGAACATTTTTACCTTATCAAAAGACACGGTTCTACCTTATCGAAAGGAAACATTTCAACATTTTTGAAAGGAAACTATCTGATGATCCCAAATCTGAAATTTTCTTGAACTTTCAGATCACAGGAAATTTCAAAATTTTGGCTTTTTGATTTGATTTGTAATAAAAAATATGTTTTTTTATTATTTAAATGTTGGAATTTCCTTTGGAATGGAAATTCTGGTTTCCAGCCAACTCTACTCACAAGCAAGGACCTATTCTTAGTAATGTCCAGATCTGTAGATAAGAAGAGGGTCTTGTGGCTAAGGCAGAAGACTGGGATTCTAGGTCTGTGGGTTTTGGGTTGTTTTTTTTTCCTTCTTCTCCTGGCTCTGACACACACTCCCTGTCTGATCTAGGGGAAGTCACCTTGTGATGGGATCCCTGGGATGTATCCTGAAACTGTGGGACCTCCTTGTCACCAGGAATCTCATGAACTTCACACAGCTTCTCAAAAGTAGTAACATATTCCAGGATATCACCCATCTCCTTGTATACAGGACATAGTTAGTCCCAGTTGTGGATTCTTGGGTGAGGGGAATTGTTGGGGCTTGGAGGAGTCTGGTTCTGCTTGTCTGCCAGATCCAGTTGCTGTTTCTACTCTCTCTTTCCTCGACTTCTTTGACTTGTACTGCTGCCTCTATCTGCTTCAGTTCCAAGACCCTCTGATGTGCTAACTCCTTGGCTTGCTTCTGAGTCCTTATTTCCAGTTCCTTTAGTTGCAGGGCCCTTTTATATGCAGCTTGCTCTTTGGCCTTTTCTGCAGAAGGTGATTATAAGTAGCAGGCATACAGATCAAAGTTGGTTACATAAGAAATTAAAATAAAATCACAGTCTAAATTCCACAGACTAAACAAAATTTGAATCAAGCAGTTTCTCACCCCTCTGGATGTTTCAGGCAGTTTACAGTTCTTATTACACAGGCTGAATTTCCTTCTCAGCCTGGAACCGATCTCCTCACTTCAAAGTCTGTCTTCCAAAACGATCTTCCAGGTGTTGAGATGGGGGAGGAGGGAGGCCAAGTGGTGATGTCATCGACCCTCATTTATACTTTCTCTCCAGGTGTTAGAAAGATCCTTGCTGTAATGTGGGGATTAAGCAGCCCCCATTACATATGTACCCTCTCTGAGGAGTCTGGGAGTGTGGATTCTTCTTGATGAGCCATCAACACATGTCTGGCTGGTCTTAATGTAAATCTGTCTTGTCAGTGCAGTTGCTCCTTGTTTGCCACTGAAAGGCTAGCTATGGGCATTCCCCTCTTACCACATATTTCAGTAACAAACCTATAGCAAAACTTCATAACTTCACATGCAGTGATAGTTAAGGATACGATTCTGTCAGGGAGGTCACAGATTCCGTGACTTTCTGGGACCTCCGGGCAGGGTTCCCTGTAATGTTTCCCATGCATGAGCAGAATGAATGTTATGTGCACCAATATGGAGGTGATGTGTGACACATCACCTCCATATTCCAGAGCGGTAGCCATGTTAGTTTGTATCAGCGTAAAGAACAAGGACTCCTTGTTCTTTTCATCTCCATATTAGTGCACATAACAAAATTCATGTGGTGGGAGTGGGGCCGAAAGGTTTGGAGTATGGGAGGGGGCTCAGGCAGAGGGTTGAGATGCCGGGGGAGGGCTCAGGTGTGGAGCTGGGGATGAGGGCTCTGGTTGGGGGTGTGGGCTCGGGGGGGGCGGGGATGAGGGGTTCAGGGTGCGGGAGGGGACTCAGGACTTAAGTAACTCAACCAGAGGTTAGGGGTCTATTACAGGAGTGGGTGGGCGAGGTTCTGTGGCCTGCAATGTGTAAGTGGTCAGACTAGATGATCATGATGCTCCCTCCTGGCCTTAAAGTCTATGAGACCACAGATCACCACAAGCCGTTGAGCTTTTCCTTTCATCAATCCAGATCATGTATGATATTCTGGAAGCATGTTCAAATTTTGCTCTGGATACAAAAGAGTAACTTGAAGAAAGTCTTACGCCCCCATGGACAGTTACTAAGACAATTTATAGTCCTATTTATCCACGAATTTGCTTCTGTGGCTTAGGTTTGCTGGGTTCCACCTCCTCACTCACTCTGGAGGATGGTGACCAATCCGCCTCAAAGGCTCCAGCCTGCTCCTTCTCCAGTTTGAGTCCTTCTGACCAAAAAGGAATCTCTTAATCTACTCCACCCCCCTGTCCATAAGGTACATTCTTGTGGCATGCCCAGGGCTCTGAAAAACTCAGCTGTGTGTGCATCTGCTCTGTCTTGATAAGCCAGAGAAAGCAAACTGGCCAGCAAATGGGAATATAATTTGTTTTTCTGCAACACCGCTGATACTACAAAGTGAGAGATGGCAAAGAACTATGGGCCAGATTCAGCTGGAGTTGTGTTCATGTCAGGACTGCAGAATTTGGCCCGATGAGATTATTTACTCCAGTGTTTCTCCATCTTTGCAGGTTGGTGACCCCTTACTTGAAGTCAACATTTTTCGTGATCCCTTTACATTTACTGGAAGAGTAACACTGTATCAATAATAATGATAAAACCATATCATTTATTATTGGGGTGCATGTTTGGAGAGGTTGACCGAGAACACTTAACCTAGAAAGGTAAGAGTGTGTGGGGAGTGGGGAAGCAGGATTTCCTTTGCATTAGACTGTAATAATATTTTTAACAACTCATGACCCCTTGATTATCTTTTGTGATCCCCGAGGGTTGTAATCCACTGAGTGAGAGACACGGATGTTGTTCATGCTCTACCTGCACAAGAGTTTTCTCTACAGTCTATTCCAGGGGTAGTCCAGCCTACCTTTAAATGTCACATGCACTATAGGTCTCTCCTCTCAGGGCTTGTCTACACTACAGGTTATGCTGGTATAACTTATGTCGCTTAGCGGTGTGAACAAGCCACCCCCCGAACGATGTAAATTACACCAAGCTAAGCAATGGTGTGGACAGCACTATGTTAACAGGAGAGCTACTTCTGCTGACATTGCTACCGCCGCCCGTGGACATGGTTTTATTATGTTGACAGGAGCGTTCTCTCCCGTCGGCATAGCGTGTCTTCACCAGATGCGCCATGGCGGTGCAACTGCCTCAGTGCAGCGCTTCTAGTGTAAACTAGCCCTTCTTCTCTTCCACAGATAAGTTCCCAAAAGGAAAGGTGATGCTTAGTTGCGGTGCCTACAACTGCTGATGTCCTGATACTAGCATAAAGCAAAAGGTGAGGAACCAGGTCCACTGAGTAAACAATTCTTCCTTTTCACAGCCCCACAATGAAAGCTGGAATGACAAAACAAAACCACCACTTCTAGCTCCTTTTCGGTGTTTGTTTCCAAAGTTCTTTCAGCAGCCAGAGATGAAAGGGAAGACAGGAATTAAAATGCAAAGGTTGGCAAGGACATCGTTGCTTAGAGCAAAATGCAAATCTGAGTGACGTGACAAAAGTTCTGGTATGAGACCAAAAAGCAAACAAAACCTGCAAATAAAGCGTAGCCTCGGAAAAATCCGAGAGATGTGCAATGCTGTGTTTTCTAGGACACTGGCAGCTGGTTTGCTGTGCAGCACTCCCATAAATGCAGTGCACACAACCCATTGAAATGTACTTAACAGGGAAATGAACCAAGCTAAACTAAAGCATAAGGCAGTTTATCTCCTGCATCACCCAGCGTCAAGATCTCAAAATGGGCTGGAGTCTGAACCCATATTCATGCAGAGGAGTTTTTGAATCTCACTGATTATGCATTTAAAGGATGGATGGGACCTATAAAGCCCTAAATGGTCTGAGATCTACCTGATGGACCACCTCTCTCCTGGTCCCATGCTTCCACAGCTGTGGCCATCAGGGGAACTCAAGATAGATCCCGCTTTTTAATGAAGGAGAAGGAAGAGCTGGCAGGGAATTCTGTGTGTGAGCTCTGGGATTCTGAATCTTTCAGATTTGGACCTTTGGTCCAAAATAGCCTCAGTATGGTGACTTTCCAGAGACTCTGCGAAAGACAGCTGTTTGATATGATTTTTGGAGAGGACAGAAGGATGTGCTGCTTGGAATAATGGAAGTGGGTTTGTTTGAATGACTGTGTGACACCAATACTGCTGCGTGAGACATAACGGAGATTGAACCGGGAAACTCCCTGGAACTTCAGGCAGTACAGGCTCATGCATGAGCTAAAAGACCTCTGTCTTTTACTCAAGGCTGGAGTAGGCTCATCGTTCTGTAGGTGACCTAGCCACCTCCAGAGGGGATCAGAGCACCTCACTGGCGTGGCTTATAATTGTTTTCATGCTGCTATTGTCATACTAATGGTGTGTTAGGGTCCTGTATAGACCTCTGTTTTATTACTGTTTAAACTGAAGCACATTAATAAGTGCTCAGGCTGATTAAAGAATGCAGAACTGGGCTCCAAGATAAGCAGCGTTAGGCTGGGGAAGTGTTTGGATGGGAGACCTCCAGGGGTTGTAGAAGGTAGGGGCTAATGATTCAATAGTCCACACTCTTACCGCCTGAGTTTTGAACTGATGGTCCAGCGTGGTGATGGGGGCACTGCGCTGCATCGAAGATGAAATGTAAATCAGCTCCTGACCAAGGTTCCCCATAACTGCATATCGGCTTGGCCACACTCCTAGCAGACTCTGTGCACAGATAAGTGCTTGCTCTGCAGGGCGGGAGTCTGGCAACTGAGCTCCGGGGTTCTCGCTTCCCCCAGGCAGTTCTGGGGGTGCAGCCAGTTTGGAGTGGGAAAGGAACTCTAGAGCTCCCCTTCCTTGGCTGCATCTGGTGCTGCTGATCTGGAAGGCGGATGGGCTCCGGGGCACCCCCTTTCTCTGGCTGCTGAGATGAGAAGAGAAGGGATTCCAAGGCTCTTTTTTTCACTGCATACTACGTCTTGTGGCTCTTATCCGCAAATGACTGCTTTACACTGATGACTCTCAAATCTCCTTCTCTGCTAGAGACCTGGCTCCCTCCCTCAAGTCCTACCTCTTGGAGAGGTCTTTGAGGTCATTCAGCTACCAACTTGAGTTCATCATGGCCCAGACCAAGCTTTTGATCCTAGATCCACTATCCAAAGTGTTCACCTCTCCCTCACCATGGGTATAACAATCATCCTCCCAGTCACTGAGGCCTGTCAGCTGGGTGTCATCTTTGACTTTGCCCTTTCTCTTGACCCACATCTAGGCTGTGTCTTCCACCATTACTACTTTTACCTCTAATAGTAGAAGGGCTCAGTATTTTCTGTCAGCCCAGATTGCCTTGGCTCTTGTTCAGGCCCTTATAACCTTGCACCTCAACTATTGTAGCCTGCTGCTCTCTGGCTTGGATACCAGCCATCTACTCTCTCAAGTCCACTCAAAATGCTGCTGCGAGGATCAGCTTCCTGGCTCGTCAATTTGAGCTCATCACCTCTTTTAATAGCCTTCCACTGGCTTCCCAAACATAAGCTCCTTGACTCTGCTTTTGAGAGTCTGTAGCGAGGCAATGACTCACTGATGCAGGACCTCCTGCTAGTTGTCCGGGAACTAGCTCTTTCCAGTATATGGAGCACCCTCTGCAGGCTGGTGTCTCACCTGCCACCGACCCCCATGTCCCTCCCAGACCCCGGTGCCTCTTTATCTTGGGGTGCTGCCCCCAGCAGTGCCCCTTTGTCTCTGGGTTCTGCCTACTGCAGTAACCCACAGATTTGGGTCTCCCCTCCCAGGGGAACCCCCAACCCTCTATCCCCATCTTGGCTTAGTGGCTACTGGCAGTCACCATCTTGCCCCCGTTCACTGGGGCAGACAGCAGTCTGTAATGGCCACTCATCACTGGCAAGGGGGGTTTGGACCAGCTGCCTCTACCTAACCCCAGGCTGCACCTTTGCAACCCTAGTACCTGTTTAGGCCCTGCACAAGGCCCGCAGCCAGGGGGTTTACCAGGCTGGAGCTCCCTAGCTCCTCTTATCTTCCCCTAGCCCTTCTCCACTTTGGGTACCTTGGTCTCAGGCAGCTTGACCCTCTCTACAGCTAAAGAGAGATTCCTCCTAGTGCCTGGCTGACAGCCCTTTTATAGGGCCAGCTGTGGCCTGATTGGGGCGTGGCCCCAGCTGTGGCTGCTTCCCCAATCAGCCTTACCCAGCCACAGCCCGTTCCAGGGCTGCTTTTAAGCCCTTCAGGGCCAGAGCGGGGTGATCACCCTGCTCCAGGGCCCTTTGCCATAGCACCCTTCCCTATTTGTCAGATGCACTAGCTTATCAAATCATCATCATTTATGGGATGGGGTCTGCAGGCCCCACACTGAACCAGGGCAGGGAAAAGAGCAATACTGGGCTCGGGAGGCCCTTTCCCTCAGCAGGTGCCAGGTATGTTCCCAGTGTAGGAGAAGTTGAAAAGGACACTGGTAGCCCAGGGAAAAGGGGGAATGAGCCGCATGTAGTACCAGGAAGCCAGGCTGATGCTGAGAGTGGTGCTAGGAGTGGCAACAGCTTTGTGTAGGCTGCCTTAGCAGCAGGAATTTGGATAACCTCTGCCCCCCACAGGGAGCTGAAAGCCCTCCAGCCAGGACAGGTTAGGCATTTTAGAACTCACTACTCAAAGAATTAAATTTAAGCATAATAGAGGAATAAAAATTATGGAATGCATAGACCAGTAAAAGAACTAAAATAACTGCACTTTGAAAGAATAAAATTATAGAGAATATATGTGCGTTGCAGGAAGTATCAAGAAGTAAACAACAACACAAGTTTATGTGTTGGGAGGTGAGTGTGACAGAGACAGAGTGAGTGTGTGTGAGAGAGAGAGAGAGAGAGAGGGACAGTGTGTGTGTGTGAGAGAGAGAGAGAGGGACAGAGTGTGTGTGTGAGAGAGAGAGAGAGAGACACACAGTGTGTGTCTGTGTGTGAGAGAGAGAGAGTGTTTGTGTGGCTAGCTGCTGGGGAAGTCTGTGAAAGACTGTGCGCTGCCTCTTTAAGGCACTCACCAGAAGCTCAGACCACCGCAGCTGCCAGCAGCTCTCCTGCTCCTGAGCCCTGTCCCCACTCCCCCACTCTGTGGAGCTGGGTATATTGGCAGGGGGGAGGCGGGGGTAGAGGGACATCAGCACTCCCCCTCCCTCCCCCTCTGCACAGCAAGTAGGAGGGTCCTGGGAGCAGCTGGCCAGGGGCTCCAAGGCAGAGGGCAGGAGCAACGGGGCTGCAGGGTAGCGAGGGGAAGGGGCACCTGAACCCCCCATCCCCTCTCCGCCCCCCGTGCACAGCTCTGCTAATCAAATGTGCGGCACTTGATTCACTCCTGGGCGGCCACACGGCCGCGCATCTTAGAGGGAGCACAGATCCTCACCAGGAGCTCTTGCACTGATTTCACTGACTGTGTGGGCCATTGACAGCCAGAGCCCCACCGCTGGGAGCTGACAACCGGAGCTGTCATAAATATAAAGGGAAGGGTAAACCCCTTTAAAATCCCTCCAGGCCAGAGGAAAACTCCTCTCACCTGTAAAGGGTTAAGAAGCTAAAGGTAACCTCGCTGGCACCCGACCAAAATGACCAATGAGGAGACAAGATACTTTCAAAAGCTGGGAGGAGGGAGAGAAACAAAGGGTCTCTGTCTGTCTGTCTGTATGCTGCTTTTGTCGGGGATAGACCAGGAATGGAGTCTTAGAACTTTTAGTTAGTAATCTAGCTAGGTATGTGTTAGATTATGATTTCTTTAAATGGCTGAGAAAAGAATTGTGCTGAATAGAATAACTATTTCTGTCTGTGTATCTTTTTTGTAACTTAAGGTTTTGCCTAGAGGGATTCTCTATGTTTTGAATCTAATTACCCTGTAAGGTATCTACCATCCTCATTTTACAGAGGGGATTTCTTTACTTCTATTTACTCCTATTTCTATTAAAAGTCTTCTTGTAAGAAAACTGAATGCTTTTTCATTGTTCTCAGATCCAAGGGTTTGGGTCTGTGGTCACCTATGCAAATTGGTGAGGCTTTTTACCAAACCTTGTCCAGGAAGTGGGGTGCAAGGTTTTGGGGAAGTATTTGGGGGGAAAGACATTTCCAGACAGCTCTTCCCCAGTAACCAGTATTTGTTTGGTGGTGGTAGCGGCCAATCCAAGGACAAAGGGTGGAATATTTTGTATCTTGGGGAAGTTTTGACCTAAGCTGGTAAAGATAAGCTTAGGAGGTTTTCATGCAGGTCCCCACATCTGTACCCTAGCGTTCAGAGTGGGGGAGGAACCTTGACAGGAGCAGTCAGCATTGTGTGTACACGGATATGCGTCAACCTACCTACATTGACCTAAGGGCTACGCCTCTCATGGAGGGGAATTTATGAGGTTGGCGTAGTGGGTGACTGACTTTGGCAGAAGCAATGTGGTAGTGTAGATGTTTATCGCGTTAGGTCAGTGTAAGCAGACTTACATTGACCTAATTTGGTAGCATAGACCAGGCCTAAGACGGAGGAGAGCCTGCTAAGCCAGTCATCATGCCCCAAACTGAGGTGCTCCAGGTTGGTAGAAAGTGCGTTGTGGAACACATAGTTTGGGGTAGCTCAGTAACTGGGCCAGATACCCTAGGGCCCTGGATCAGGACCAGGTGGACTGGGTGGGCCCAGGTCCCCCTACCTTGCCTCCCCTGCCCTCCCCCCTCCCCCCGATAGTGACTTAACCTCTATGGGAGCAATTGAAGCACATTGGGCAGGGGGCCACAGCTCAGGCCCCCGCTAGGACAACTAGGCCAGCAGAAACAGTATGGCCCTGACTTGATTACTAGGTCTGCTGGTCATCAGACCTTCCTACTACACCCTCCCTCTCTTCTGGCAATGATGCCAAAGTTGGTTGCCCTCTTCTCTCCCCAGCATCTCTGGTCTTTCTTCTAGGCCGGTCCCCTTGCATGAAAAAAACGGCCCCCCTCTCACAAGTCATAAAGTTGCCCCCTTTATCCCCTTTTTAAATCCCTCCTTAAAATCTGCTTCTGCAGTGCTACCTACAGATCACTCCCATGTGGCTAGGCTAATGAGGAGCTGGGACTTCTGCTTTTCTGCTAAATCCTGCTTGTTTGATTGTTTCCTCCTCCTTCCGACCTCTCCTACCCCATCTGGCTGTCTTAGCCACCTGTTGCAGCCTGAGTAACATCAGACTGTGAGCTCTCTGAGACAAGGACTCTCTTCTTTTGTTCTTTGCCCAAACAGCCCCTACCGCAACAGGATCCTGGTATTTGATTGGACTTCCTAAGTGGGTGTTTAATAACAAATGCCCTTGCACTTGCCACAACTGTCTGCTTCACTCTATTGGTTTGGTAAAATCCCAGCATGGGTTAGCAACATTCTCTCCACCTCAGGGCCACAGGATACAGCCTTCTTCCCTTTGCATCCTTCAATCTTCACTCCATATCGGTGGTGGTGTTCACTATGTGCAGCCAGGGATGTGTGCTACTGCTAGAGCCCAGCAAACAGCTGTCACGTTGCACTTAATCCTCACACCACTCCCGTGTCATGGAGGTGGAATAATTCCCATTTTACAGAGTGGGAAACAGAGGCATGGGGTGATGAAATGGCTTACCCAAGCCTGAACTGTCAGAGCTGGAAGTAGGACAGAGGAGCGCCTGGCTCCCTCTGCTCAGACCGCTCTGTCAACAGAAACCTAGCCGACGAAGGAGCAATAAACAACCAGTTTCTGAAAGCAAAGGGGGTAAAAGCCAACAGCAGCTGCTTTCGATCTGTGGTAATGCCGGCTGCTATTGCAAAAAATGAAGGTTTCTGATCTTTACTGGTGCTCCCATCCCATTTTTGAGCAACATTTAACTGATTTATTTCTATCTGTATTCATAAAAATGTGTCTACCGCCCAGGCCTCTGGGCACATTTGCATCAGGGGAGCCATCAATCAGGCTCAGAAAATGGCAGCATCAAAGACAGTTGCTGGATTAACCTCCCCCAATGTGATACCACAATAAAGAGTAAAGACTCAAAACAGTCTCCCTAGCCAACAGACTGATGCAGCCAAGTTCCCTGTCATGTCCCAGACGTCTGTGGTTGAGTAAAACAGATGGGTCTTACACCAAGCCCTGAGGATCAGCAACTCTGGGCCCAAACAGACCAGCATGGGAGAAAATTTCAGCTTAATTAACCCTTTGTCAAGCAGGCCTGGCCCCTCAGCTGCTCTCATCTGTCAGCAATGCACATAAGAAGGGAGGAAGCCAGGACATGGACAATATAAAGCATTAAACACTCCCTGGTGGTTTGAGTTTCACAAATTCCTTGGGGAAAGCACTTGCCCTGATTCAAATGCAGCTCTCTCTCCTCTCATTTCCACAACAAAGGCAGGCTTTGTATTCCAGAAACCCCAAAGTTGGGGTCATCTGTTGTGTGTGAGGGAGCTGCACGTGGTAATGTAGAGTATGTCTACACTGCAATGTACACCCACGATTCAAACTCAGGCTCAAGCTCAAGCTCAAACTCAGGCTCAAGCTCCCTTCCATCTACACACATCATGCTAACCTAGGACTCAGACCCAGTGTCCTAGGATCCCACATGAGTGGAGGGTCTGAGCCTGAGTCCAGCTGGGACCCAGGGTTCAAGCCCTATTGCTTTGCAGGATAGACACAACCCCATTGATCTCATGTTCTGGGTGTCCACTACAAGCATTCTGCAATCCCCCAGGTTGACTTCCTTTGCCCTCTGGACAGTCACATTTGGTGAACAGTCAGGTTTCCTCACACTACAACACGAACAAAGGGCTAGAGTGGCCATATGTTGAGAGGCATCTAGGAAGTCTTGGATATGGTTGGTTGGACTCAGGCCCCTCTAATGCAGTGTAGCTGCTGGACTCCCCAGGTTGGGACTCAGGGTTCAACAATTCCTAACCTGGGGTTGCAAATGAGTGTAGACACTCAAGCCTAGGTTAACACACCCATGATCTGCTAGCTCCAGTGCTACTAAACCTGGGCTTACATTGCAGTGTAGACAAACTTGGGGAATCTAAGCATGTTCATGGTTAAAGTGTTTAGGATCAGAGGTATCTTACATCCATTAAATGCATGACAGAGCTGGCTGATTTCCACAGAAGAGGACTGAAGCTATCTCAGCAGTGTCTATATACGTTGAGCCTCCTAATTCATTCCACCTCTGATGACTAAAGGAGCTACTACTTATGCATGATATTACGAGCATGGATTAGATTGTTAAATATGTACAGTAGGTTAAAAGTGATCTGTAAAGAAACAAATGGGATGCTCACATCCCCGGTTTTTGTGCTGCTTTATGGTGTAGAAAGAAAGACAGTTTGTATTGAGGTTTTTTTCTCCCCTGCCTGTTTAGCCTTTAGAAATATCAGGAATATATATTATTTTATGCAGCATTGCTCCCTCTGCATGATGTCTAGATCTGATGTGGAATGTGAGCTTTCTCAGCCCCCAACTGAAGGGGGAACCAATGTTAAATTTTTAACAAAAATGTCTTTCTCCTAAGTGTTCTTCACTCTTTTGAGTTAAAGAGGAGCTAACGAAGACAAAGAGTTATAAATAGAATAAAAATGTACCTCTTGCCTTACTCAATCAGGTTTCATTTCCATGGTGTGTCTGGTGTCTCAATTGTACTAGCTCTGCAGTTGTCCATGGGAACTTCTGGGAAAAATAAGGCAGACAAGACCTGAATGTCTAAAGTAAAAAACACCCGAAAAAGTAAAAACAATTATAAACTTTTGGATCTTCTTTATAAATCATAAAGAAGATTACAACCTATTTTTCTGTGCATTTTCAGTGCATCTTTTTTTCCAATAGCTAAAGGGTTAACTACCTCACCTAGCTGAAGCTTCTGCAAAGTTCCTATGTTCCTTCTGGCTAGAAGACCCTCAGAACAATAAATGATGAGACATTGTTGCAACTATTATTCCAGCCTGTACCAGCTTTCAATTAATCAGTCAAGGGATAGCTTGAGAGCTGCTATTGAGCAGCGTGCTGACCTATTAGGTTGATGTTTTGTTCTTTGGAATCTCTTTCCTTTGTTTTTACAGAAGCTTAGCATTTGGCAAAGGAAATCCAAGCAGGTACTCCAGAATTCTTCAGTACACAACAGGTTTTACAGATCAAGAAGAGAAACATAAGACCAAACGAATTGTGCAGAAAGATATTCAACACTACCACTATGACTTTAGCATTAAAGTCCCGCGAGAAACCTACAAAGGAGACATGGGAGTTCAAATAAGATCCTGTAGTGGAATAATTTTATGGCACTCAAAGATAAATGGAAAGTTGTGGTTTCTATACAGTACTTACAGAGTTGTTTGCTATGAAAAATCTACGGCTAGACCAAAACAACATGTATTCTGTTTATGCACAGAAAATATTATTCAAGAACAGCTCACACATGTAGAAAGATTGTCCCTGAAACGTTGCCAAAGTCCTTTGCAGCTTCGTTTGCTTGCTGGCTTGAATGAGTGTCACTTGAACAAGATAAAGGCTCCTCCTTACACCGGTGGTATTATCTTTCCTACATGTGTTTAACGTTCAGTACAGTATGTGAATAGGTTGACTTTGCAAGTATGTTAAGATCTCGCCTACATGTCTCTGTGCTTCACCAGACTCCACTTTGGATTTAGAAAACAAATGAAAGGGAGGTGGTAGAATCTCCTTCCTTAGAAGTTTTTAAGGTCAGGGTTGACAAAGCCTTGGCTGGGATGATTTAATTGGGGATGGGTCCTGCTTTTGAGCAGGGGGTTGGACTAGATGACCTCCTGAGGTCCCTTCCAACCCTGATATTCTATGATTCTATGAAAGCATGGTTTAGTCTTTAATGTGAGTCCTAGCCAAATCTTGTGGCGAGGAGGTTTGTCTAGTGCTTTCCACAAGTGCTCATCACTGCCCTAACTCTCGTCACATTGACGTCAATAGGAGTTTTAATGGGTGCAGAGTTAGACCAACGCTGACTATGCTTGAAAAGAGTATTGGATTGAGATCCAAGACACCTGGGTTTCATTCCGAGCTCTAAACCTGTATGGCATGGAGGAGCATCTGTGCAGTAGTTGACCCAAAATGAGGATAAAAATTCTCACCTGACTGGGGAAAATCTAGCTGGTGAAGGGCTCTGATGGAACAGAGGGTCTGCAGCCTCTTTCCTTCTCTGTTGTGGGCCCCACAGACAGCCCGTGCTACACAATTAAGGTGCTCAGCAGAATGAGCTGACTCAGCATATCCCCTCCGCAGCAGCATCCATCAGTGTGTTCCTCATGGCGCACTAGGGATCCTCTAGGGTGCTGAAAGACCGTGTTTGCGACGCACGCTGAAACGGCTGGATTCAAACGCTACAGGAGTGCGAAGTGTTTAGATTGTTATTTACGGTCATGTTGTAGCCTTATTGGTCTCAGGATATAGGAGAGACAAGATGGTTGAGGTCATATCTGTGGTGGTGGAGGAGACCTGCTTCTGAGGATATGTCTACACTAGAGAGTTTACAGTGGCACCGCTGTAGCTGCACTGGTGTAAGATCTCTCGTGTAGCCGCTCTTTGACAACAGGAGAGTGCTCTCCTGTCGGCATAATTAAACCACCCCCAAGGAGCAGCAGTAGCTATCTCCGGCAGGAGAAACTCTCCCGCCAACATAGCAATGTGCACTTTTGCTGGCATAACTTATGTCACTGCGGGGGTGTTTTCTTCAGTTCTTCTTCAGGTCTGGGAAAGGTACTCAGAGTGGGGCAGCTAAATACCAGGTGCAACAGATTGTTTAGCGTAAGGAGTTGGCACATATTGTGGGAAAGACAAAGGGGCCAGTTAACACTGCTGCAGTGATAGGGCAATAAACGGGGGTTAGTGGGTAATGGATTGTTTCATAAATCCAGTGATTTATGGGTAGATTGTGATTTGTGTGAACACTGAGAAATTGAAGAACAAACCAATCCCATTAAAATCAAGTGGTGAAATATGCAGCCTGTTGCAATATACTAACAATTGTGGGCTTGATTCAACCCAGCTGGCACAGGAAGGTAAACCTAGGGCAGCTAATCCCATTAGAGGGGTTCCGCGCTGGGAAGAGCAGGCTTTGTTTGCAGGTCTGTTCTCCCAGGGATGAAAGGAAGCTTTAAGTTGTGGATAGTGCGCCATGAGGAACACACTGACGGATGCTGCTGCGGAGGGGATATGCTGAGTCAGCTCATTCTGCTGAGCACCTTAATTGTGTAGCACGGGCTGTCTGTGGGGCCCACAACAGAGAAGGAAAGAGGCTGCAGACCCTCTGTTCCATCAGAGCCCTTCACCAGCTAGATTTTCCCCAGTCAGTCAGCTGAATCTAGACTCGCATTGTTCTGTCAAGCACCTCAATTGTGCCTACAATGGGGCAGGAGATCAAACAGATCTAATCACATTAATGGGAAAGAATAGAGGGTAACCCTTTCACTCGGGACTAAGATAGGACTCTCTCTCTTTTCATTGTCGGCCAGGGTACGTTCTGCCCACCTGAATCTTTTCCCAATGGCATCTCTACATCAAAGCATTAATAAATCCTGTCTATCATTAGTTGTTGATAATGCCTAAACACAGAAGGGCTGGAAGGGACCTCAAGAGGTCATCGAGTCAATCCCCCCATGCTGAGGCAGGATGAAGTATATCTAGATCATCCCTGACGTGTTTGTCTAACCTGTTCTTAAAAACCTCCAGTGACCTCCCGAGGTCACCTGTTCCAGTGCTTAACAATCCTCATGGTCAGTTTGCCCTAATATCTAACCTAAATCTCCATTGCTTCAAATTGAGCCGATTCCTTCTTGTCTTACCCTCAGTGGACATGGAGAACAATCGATCACTGTCCTTTTTATAGCAACCTTTGATATAGTTGAAGACTGTTTCCATGTCACCCATCAGCCATCTCTTCTCTAGACTAAACACGCCCAATTCTTTCAACCTTTCCTCACAGGTCAAGTTTTCTCAACCTCTTATCATTCTTGTTGCTTTCCTCTGGACTCCCTCTAATTTGTTCACAGTTTTCTTAAAGTGTGGTGCCCAAAACTGGACACGGTGCTCCTGGTGAGGCTTCAGCTGTGTTGAGTAAAGCAGGACAATTACCTCTTCTGTACCTACCTTATAACACTCCTGTTAATACATCCCAGGACATTTGCCTTGTCCCCAATAGCATCGCACTATTGACTCATATTCCACACTGTTTTATTCATCCTGCTAGAAATTGCACCAACAGTCCAACTCAGGGGCACCGGAACAGAGGTGTGGGGGCCAGGGGACCATGGCCCCATCATTTTAAAAGTGGGAGGGGCTATGCCCTCCCACTTTTTTCCCGCCTTAAGGGCAAGCGATGGGGGAGAGGGAGCAGAGAGGAGGGAGTGGCAGGTGGGGCCTTGGGGGAAGAGGTGAAGCGGAGGGGAAACTTGTGGCAGAGCAGGAAAGGACCGGGTTGGGGCCACAGAGAAGGGGCAGAGCATGGGCAGAGCCTGGGGGAGGGGCAGAGCAGGGGCAGGGCCAGGGCCACAGGCTGGGTGCCGGTCCCGTTGTCCCCCCACCCCCTCGCTTCGAGGGAGCTTCCAGTGCTTCTGGTCCAACTGTATTTAGATGTTGCTAGATAACCAAAGCCTGGGCTGGCCTGGGCTCTAGGGACAGCAGAGCGTGCTGTCATGCAAAGGGTCTGAGTCACAGCCAGCTACCTTGATTCGCTCCCATGACCGGTGGGCACTGGGCACATAGAGGTAGCCGCACACTTGGCCCCAAGGGAAGGGAGCGCTCTGTGTCATTCTCAAGTGACCTACTGATGGCTGAGGCTCAGGGGGATGCTATTAAGCAGCTCCAAATGCAGCCCAAGCCAAGCTCTCCTTATCCGGACAATCACTGCAGTGAAAAGCATTCAGAAGTAGTAATGAAGAAAAGGGGTGGGAGAGAGAAAGAATCCCTGAAGTGCCACCCAACAACTGTTCAGAATCAAGGCATTCAGCCAGAACAGGGGAGGAAAGGAGAATAGAAGGTGAGGATGCTGATCAAACAGTGCAAGGCCTTGTTCTCTTCTCATTAACACTGACATGCATTAGGCCTCATACAGTTGAAGCCAATGGAATTACACAGATATACAACCTGTGTGACCAAGTCCACAGGCCCAGTTTGTTGTGTGAGTCTCAATGGCTGCAGAGTCTCAGCTGCAGTGACGAACCGAGATGCCGGAAAGGTGGTTCCTTACCATCAGAGCCAGGGTCTCTTGGGTACAGTCTAATTCCACTTGCTCTTTTCTTCAGGCCAGGGGAAGCGACATGTGTTTGGTGACAAATCACATACACCTGCAGCTGCAAACATTTGACAGTTCTGACAATTTGCAGTATCACTGGAACTACTTGATTTCTCAGGATGCCAAGCAACAGCTGCGCCCTGCAAATGAATGAGAAGAAGCTGAATAGCGGGCGACCTTGGCAACCCTGGCTGTTCAGCGTCTCCTAATGTCACCACTAATGTATTAGCAAATCAAAGGTAAATGCACTTGTGAGACGGCAAATGCTATTTATTAAGACGTGTGCCCTGTAACTCTCTTTATTAGGTTTCTATTCCCTGCCGTCGTCAAGGCTGCAGAGGCTTCCCAGAGTCCTGCTGTGTTACATCAAAGAGGTGGCGGACACGTCCGGGAAGCACAGTACTGTAGCTGAACAGAGAATGCAGCGTTATGGCCCTGGGGCTTGCAGTGATTGGGGGTAAGGTTGTATAAGCAGCCCTTTCATCGCCGTTTGTTATAACGCTGCATTTCTCAAGCCCCATTGATATACTGCCTGGATAGGTGACTCATGGGAGGGACACAAAGGGGGGCACCAGCTGAAGAGGGAGCATGTGACTCCTCCCCCCAGCCTGGGGCCCCTGCACTCTCCCTGTCCCCTCCCCATCCCACGTTATCTGTCCTCCCGCTGCGCCTGATACTGATTTCAGGCAAAAGGAGCAGAACGCGGGGCTGCCGCTCCCAGGAGCCAGTGCCCCGAGCCGGCAGCTCCTCTGGTGCGGCTTGTACCGCCCCCCCAGCCCCACCCCCAACCCTGTCCTCCGGCGCAGCTGTACCACCCCTGGCCCCGCCCCCAGCCCTCTCCTCCGGCCAGTGCTTCTATGTCGTGATGCCAATTTTTCCCAACCTAGCACAAAAATTTCCCAAATCTGGCGAAAAATTCCCAGATAGTTTTTTTATTTCAAAATCTCAAAGGAATGTAATATGTGTGTTTTAATAATTATATAATATATATTTATATCCAAATTATTCTTATTTGTTTGAGATATTTCACATTTATTATAATTTTTATACGTATAGACATGTTTTTCAATTTTAAACTTATGTTACTTATACAGTAAATATAATATTTAATACATGAGGATTAGGACTGAAATTATAAAAAACAATGTATTTTACACAAATTTCACTATTTTAAAAACAAAAGTATTAATAAGTACAGCATGTGCCCTGCAGTGTATTGTACATCAAAGTTACTTTGAAAAAATAAAAAGTAAACATATGATTATAAAATAAGATAAAAAAGCAAACAGAACAAATAACATTCTTTTATATAATTTTCCTTATTATAAGCTCTGAGTTTTATCCATTTTCTGACTCATGGTCTGAGTCGTCCTTAGGAACATCATTACCATCATTAATATTTTTACTAGTTTTATCACTGTCATTTTTACTGTACATATTTTTACAATGTAAATACAAGTGCTTAATCGTAATTACAAAATTAGAACATTTCTCTTGCTTTGCTTTCAAAGCTGACCTTATAACTACACTAGAATTGAGCCTTTTGGTTGTCATACAGTTTCTTTTTTTGGTTTTTACGTCAGTTACCATGGAAAAAATTCTTTCACATGCCGCATTTGAATGCGGTAATGTGAAAACCTTTTTAGCCAGTTCAGATATATTTACAAACATGAATTGACCTGAATAATCTTTGATTTGTGAAATCTCTTGCCACATTTCATCAATTGGTTTGATTTTTAAAATTGCAATTTGATTTAATTCAATAGATAATGGCAGGGCTCTGGGTTCACTCTGAGCAGCGTTGAAATCAACCTTAAATATGGCACAAAGTTTAGTGATATTTTTTTCTCTTTGGCACCACTAACATTAAGGTATATTGCAGGATTTACAAATTGAACTTCTGTGAAAACAACAGAATCAAGTGGCAGTCTGCGCTGCATTTCTTGACAGCAAGTGATGTAATAGTGTGGGATATTCTTTCTGAGATTCAAAGCTAAGTTTGGATCAATAGATTTTTAAGTAGTTTTCGCATTCTGGGCCAATGTAAATGTCTTCAATTTTTAAAAAAATTTGAGGGATGTGCTCCATTAATTTTTAATAGTTCTTCATTCAGTAAATTTGGCTTTAAGTAATTTGCTGCTATAAGCTTAAAAAGTTTCACAGATTCTGGTTTGATGCCATGAATCAGCGGCCTTGCGCTTTGGAAAAGAGCATTGAATTTGTTCATATAATCCAAAGCATATTTCAAAAAGAACAAATAAACTCTACGTTCTGGATTGCGCATTACATCATAAATATATGTTGCTTTAGGGCTTTTGCAATCAATACATTCAAGTTGAATATAGTTAAACAGGGCATCCCATAAGATCAAAACTCTATTAACACATGGGTGTAAAGCTAACCATCTGGTTAAACTTGGTTTTAACTTTCCTATTTTTGATCTTTAGAAAATATTCCACCATCTCCTGAATTTCTTCTTTCTTTTTACACTATGTGCAGGATAGTTAGTCAGTTCTGATATAAATTGCTTCACAAAATTAGGTAAAGCACTTGCCGCAGAACTAGAGATCAGAGCTGATGTGTGGCAAATGCACCTGACTAAAATTACGTGTGGAACATCTTCTCTCAGTTTAGAGAAAAATGAGTTCTTTGGCCCTATCATTACACTGGGTCCATCACAGGCTACACCTAAAATATTATTCAAAGGCATATTTTTCTCCCTCATAGACTCTTTAAAAGTCATGTAAATCCCCCCTGTAGTGCAATTTTTGGCATCAAATAATTCTAACAATTGTGAGGTAATTTTGTCATCTGATCAATTAACATACTGCACAACAACTGCGAGATATTTATTCCCTGAAGTAGACTCATCCACAAATACAATAAATTCATTAACTTTCCATTTTTCCACAAGTTTCGCAGTCTCAGTTTGCGCCAAAACATTGCTAATTATAGCAGTACATTTATCTTTAAAGTTACAGCCTCAGCAATTTTGGAACCAGGGAAACATTTTTTAACTACTTCAATCAAGTGTTCTGCAGATTGAATACTGACATTGTGTTCAGCAAAGTAACAGGCCATTCTAATCTCTGCATTTGTAACTTGCTCTTCAAATTTTTGTGCTTTTTTAATTTCACAATCTTGTTTATTAAACATGTCATCAATTTTCTTTGTATTATATACTGTCTCAACCTTTTGTTTATGTTTTTTACCATTAACGTGCTTATCTAACTCACTAGTACCTGCCTGGATTTTTACATCACAACATTTGCAATAAGCTAAAAAATGATTGTTTTCTACTTTCTGCAGCCAATCTTCGTATTTACCTTCTTGAAGCCACAAGTCTTGAAAGGCTTTTTTGAAAGTAGATGGCTTCTCTTTTGGTGGAAGTTCACCCCGAGTCTTCAATACTCTGTCGGGGGTGCTAGCCTGTTGTTTTCGTTTCAATATGGACAGATCTTTGTCTACTCCTGCAGTCCTCTTCCTCTTCTCACCAGCCTTACCGGTCTCTTTATTCATTTTTTACGTTAGATAAAAAATGGAAAAGGATCTCTGAAATAATGGAATGTGATAGTTAGTATAATGTATATTTCAATTTATATTTAAATCAAAGAAGGGAACATACTATATATTATTACCTAACACAGTAGGCGAAGATATTTAATATTTGCCTGGAAGAAGGTGCTGTTGCAAATTTATGAACCGCCGAACGCTCTGGTCCACATTCTCTGCGAAACTGCAAGCACAAAATACAAAATTTTAGAGATTTAATGACAGATCAAGAAACTAATCACAATCAGTAAGTATTGCAATATATTTAATTATTGGAAGAAACCTTACCTAGAAGATAAATTTGATAACCATTTCCTCATTACCCACCAGCCAGCTGTTGCTGAGGTTGGTTTGTTGTGAGTGCAAGTGTGCGCACTTGTCACTTCACTTGTGCCGTCATGATATAGTATGTTGAAGCACCACCAATAGGAGAGCAGCACAGCCCGATTATGAAAACCACATGACAAATATTCACCAATCGAACTGAACGCATTTTGAGGGAAATTTAGAAGAAGCGCAAATAATTTACTTATTACTTTTTATGAAAACTTCCCAGGATTTTTGAGATTTGGAAGGTCTTTTACTTTTTATGAAATTTTCCCAGGATTATTTAGGTTTTCAATGAAAATTCCCAATTTCCCAAGTTGAAACATTTTACTCAAAAATGCCCAGGTTTTGGGAAATTTCCCAGGATATAGAAGCTCCAGCGCGGCTGTACCGCCCCCGGCTGTATCCTCCAATGCGGCTGTACTGCCCCCGGCCCCGCTCCCGGTCCTGTCCCCCGACGCGGCTGTACCACCCCCGGCCCTGTCCTCCGACGTATCCGTACCACCCCCAGGCCTGTCCCCTGGCGCGGCTGTACCACCCCCGGCCCTGTCCTCTGACTCGGCTGTACCGCCCCCGGCCCTGTCCCCCGACGCGGCTGTACCGCCCCCAGCCCTGTCCCCTGACGCGGCTGTACCACCCCTGGCCCTGTCCTCCGACGCGGCTGTACCGTCCCCGGCCCTGTCCTCCGACTCGGCTGTACCACCCCCGGCCCTGTCCTCCGACGCGGCTGTACCGTCCCCAGCCCTGTCCTCCGACTCAGCTGTACCACCCCCAGGCCTGTCCCCTGGTGCGGCTGTACCACTCCCGGCCCTGTCCCCCGACGCGGCAGTACAGACCCCAGAGAGGAGATGCAGCTGCGTGGAAGGGCTGGGGGTGGGGCTGGAGGTACAGGCACCAACTTTTGTAGGCGCCGGTGGGAGCTCGCGCCCCAACTCTGCCCCTCCCTGCCCCTACTGGATCCTGCCCCAAATACCTGTCCCAGCCCCACCTCCTCCCCCAAGCGCACCGCGTTCCCCCTCCTCCCAGGCTTGCGAACCAGCAGGGAGGGAGGAGAAGCAGGATGCGGCGGCGTGCTCAGGAGCCCCCATGGAGTCGGCGCCTGTGGCTGGAGGCCGTTCAGCCGCACCGCAGGAGCTGCCAGTGTGGGGCCCCCCAGCAGCCCCATGTTCTGTCCTTTCGCCACTGTGGTTCCCTGCTGAATGTGCCCACCCGATCCCCCCAGGCATCGGGGGAGGGACGTGTGGCTCTTCTTGCCTGTCCCGGGTATCACCTTTCTTTTCAGATGGTGTAAAGGCGTGTCCGGGCCTGGAGTGTGGCATGCAAGGTCCTGCCTGCCTGCCTAGCAGCAGAGATGTGTGAAGCCATTTGCTTTTAGCGGACAAAATTGGTACCAGCAAACATGGCTGTGCCTGGTGCTTCTTTCCAAGACACAGGCTGCTATTTGCCCTGTGCTGGAGACAAGGGGCGGGGGGCTCTGTCTGTCTGTCTGTCTTTGTTCTCTTTATTCAGCCCTTGTTTCACATTCTTCATTTTCCTCCATGCACCCTGGTCCTGCCACAGTCTCTTCTGCCTCGTTTGTTGACGCTGCCATGTAGCAATATTGGGTCAGAGCACCGCTTTCTGCATTAGACCTCGTGGGAGGGGGCAGAAGGGGAGGACAAACTCTCAGAGGGTCCCTGGCAGAGTTTCCACCACATTGTTCCATTAGAGGGCTGGGTTTGCCCTGCCCCTTCTCCTTCGCCCCTTTGCCAACAGCCCATGGAAGTGGCTTTAGTCCAGTGCCCAATCATGCAGATCCTCTGGGCTTCCAAAGAGGCAAGGCCTGTCCTTGCAGAAAACCTGTGTCTCCCTTGGCGCGTGAGAGCCTTGGCACCTCACCCCTTTGCTCACTGCCAGTTTGGCTCCAAAGAAGCCATGCTGTCCCAGCCTGTCTATGGCTCAGTGTACCTCCTAGCCAGCCCTCCACATGGTCCCAGCAAGGCAATGAGGATGGAGCTATGGAGGCAGTTGTCCCAAAATTCTGAGAGTGTGGGTAAGATCCGAGGGCAGATCTCAGGGAGATGATCTGATCCGTAGTTAAAAAGAGTCTTCTCTGATTTTGTCAGACTCCTGGGGTTTTGTTTTGTTTTTTAAAGTCCTATTTTAAAATGACGTTTTTCAGTCATTAACATTCACCTGTTGACTTTGGCACATTTGTGAATCGGGAAATAAGCTGTTCTGCATGCTTACAATTAATGACTATTTGTAGATTCATAGGTTCATGGAGCATAAGGCCAGAAGAGACCATCAGATCATCTAGTCTGATCTCCTGTATATCACAGGCCATTAAATCCATCCAGTTACCCCTGTCCTGGGCCTAATAATTTGTGTTTGGCTAAAGCGTGTCTTCCAAAGAAGCAGCCAGAGAATCCACCACTCCTCTTGACAGTTTGTTCCTAGAGTTAATCACCCTCACTGTTAAATATTTGATTGATTTCTAATTTCAGTTGATCTGGCTTCAGTTCCCAGTTATTGGTTCTTGTTCTGCCTTTCTCTGATCAATTAAAGACCCCTGTAGTGCCCAGTGTCTTCTCCCAGTGAAAGTACTTATATGCTGTAATCAAATTACCCCTCAGTCTTCTGATTGATAAATTACACAGATTGAGCTCTAAATCTCTTTCTGTAAGGCATTTTTTTCAGCCCTCAAATAATGTTTGTGGCTCTTTTCTGCACCCTCTCCAATTTTCCAACATCTTTTTTTAAAATGTGGACACCAGTACTGGACGCAGTATTCCAGTATCGGTCTCACCACTACTGTATATGGGGATAAAATCAGCTCCTACCGCTACTCACCTGTTTCTACATCCAAGGATCACATTTAACCCTTTTGGCCACAGAATTGCCCCAGGAGCTCAGGCTGAGTTGCTTGTCCACTATGAAACCTAAATCTTTTCAGAGTCTCTGCTTTCCCGGCTACCGTCCCCCATTCTGTAGGGATGACCTGTCCTGCATTATTTACTACTCTGACAATCTTTGAGTCCACCACAGATTTTATCAGCAGTGACTTTATAGTCATTTCCAGATTGTGAATGAAAACTTTGAATAGCATCAGACCTAGTAATGACCCTCTTAGTGCCCCGTGAGAAACACCTCGATTCAATGATGTTTCCCCCAAGACAACTACTTTTTGAGATTTGTCAATTCTTAATCCTGCTTTTCCACTGCAGATGGCCAGTGCAAAGTGCTGTCCTGTGACGATGTTACAAACGAAGACGCGGTGTACGCTGGAAGGCATGGGATGGCTTCATCACACTTGTGCTTATCTCTTAAATTGTTTGTTTTACTTAAATGAGGACTTCTCGATACCATCCATTTAAGTGCTTAGATGGGGGACCAGCACTGAAGTAAGTGATTTTAAATACTTGGGAGGTAAAGAGAAATAACAGGTTCTCTTTCTTTCCAGTCTGTATAAGGAATATCTTCATCAGTCTGTTGTGAGTGGTGGGTGTGAAAAGCTATGTCTTACTGCAGGTTGAGCCTGACCCATGTCTCATTGGAGTCAGGGGGAAAGCCTGCCGTTGACTTCAGTTGTTGGACTCTAAATTCTGAAAGTGGGTTAGGTCTGTGGTTGTTCCTATTGCTGACAGGAGATAACTCCACAGTCTAGGTGTCGGTCTCGTGAACATTCTGCGTGCTGCACTTCATGAGCCATTCAGTGACGGTGTCTTTGTTCCAGTGGAGCGTAGCTATCAAGGGAGGTCATGGTCACAGAGAAAGGATCACCCATGTGGGGCTTTGACTATCAGATTGGAGACCTGGAGCTCTCTATGTAGGATGTAAAGGAGATTAAAAGCTGTGTGTTGACTGTTGGGCCTTCAGCCCATGGCATCTCACCAGCTCTCCCAATGACTTAATAATATAGCAGAGAATTGAGCCTTGTGGGACACCACCGGTAAGGGCCTTGCAGATGGAGCAGTTGCTCCGAATGCCCTTGTGGGTTCAGTCTCAGAGAAAGAACCTGATCCATTTCAGGGTGTTCCTGGTCACCCTGGCCCCACCTTGGAGGCTGGGGAGAAGTATTTGATGAGCAGCAGTATCAAATGCCATGGACAGGCCCATCAGGCCTTATCTACGGCAGACGAGGTCATCAGAGCACCAACCACATCTTGGCACTATGCTCTGACTGAGAAGGATCCAGGACACCACCAGCAGACAGGTAGCCCTGTTCTTGCTAGTCTCTTGACTACCTTGCTTAGAAGATGATTTGGTCCCCTTCAAATAGCTAGGCTAGATGAAAGGCGCAGATTGGCCATTAATCCACTGAACAGTTGCAGCTCAGGCAGGGGAAGCAGAGGGGTCTCTCTACCCCCTCACTGACCCCTGCAGAGTGGCTAATGGCAGTAGCCCCATGCAGCCTCTGTGCTCAGGTGAGCATTAGAGTCATGGCTTTCCTTTGCACCTGCACAGGTGTGTAAGGGGGAGAATGGACAGGGGCTGCCCACTTGCACTGCCCCCTTTGTGTGTTAGCCTATAGGCTGGGCACAGTCATTCCCAATGTGATTTCTTTAAAGCAGGAGATGTACCAATCGCTTTAACTGGCTAACTTTATTTTCACACCAGGAGAGGGAGAGGGGAAAAACAAACCAAAACAAAAAACCCTGAATCTGCATTAACTTGCATGATGCTTAATCAAATACTCAATTAGCTCTAAATTGGAATCCTCAGTGTCCTACCCCCAGGGGCTTCCAGAGTCCCTCCTCCCCACCCCATCCCCCTGCTACTTCTTCCACTCTTATGTCCCAGGGATTATAACAGATATAGGTGGGAGGGATGGACATTTGGATCCAATCCTGCAAAGGGATCTGCTACATGGGCCCTATGTCTGTGCCCACTTGGAGTCAGGCTCTGCACAGGGGTTTGTTCAGGTGGATCCCTTTGCAGGTTCAGCATTGCTGAGGAGGGAGTTTGGTGATCCTGTGGGTGGGCTGGCAGAGGACCATCAATCTCCCTTCATATGGGCTGTCTGCTCTCATCCTGAAGAAGCACCCGTCCCTAAAATGGTAGAAGCACAGGGGAGAAACTTTCGCAAGGAGATTTATTGAAAACTGTCTTCTGACGAGGCTCTCTGTTAAAGACTGCGAAGGTCAGTTACAACTAATCAATGTCACTGACATTTCTGCTTTATTAAACTGCCTTGCATAAGAAATTCTTTATCTCCGATTCTTTCTCTGCAGTGCGTATTCCCCCTTTAAACTGCAATTAAATCAACCCACAAACCCAAGGGAGCAGAATATCCAAGTGCATTAGAGTAACATTAACAACGAGGCTGCATCTCCGCCACACACCACTTCTGGCTGCGTGCAGCGTATGTGCTGCCATACGCCGCAGTGAAAAGCGCACTGCGTCCACGCTGCGACGTGCTGCTACGTGGGTCGGCGAAAGGCTCTGGCAGAGGGGAGGCAATGGGGAAAGGCGCCAGCTGCTCCCTGCTACCAGAGCCTTTCACTGCAGTGAGGAAAGGCTGAGTCTTTCCCCGCTGCCTGAGCGTTTCCCTGCAGAGGAGAAGGGCGTGAGCACCAGGAGGACATCACACTGGTAAAAAGAGCAGGGAGACCCATCTTGGGCTAGTAGAAATTATACAGTCAGTGTACTCTAGAAACATACCTGTCCCCATCAGGCGTGTCTTTACTGACTTAATCTGTGCCTCTGTGTCCACACTGCTCTTTATACCCATGCTAAGCGCACTATGCATACCTGTAGGCTAAAATCCTGCCATGTGGATGCACCCCTAGAGATAAAAAAACAAGCCAATCATTCTGAGATTGGGTTGCTTCGTGCTTTTGTTTCAGCCCTGAAATTGTTCATTACAGGACAGTGATCCTCTGTCAAGGTGGCCACAGAACAATAGATGATCTTACAGTTCCTTAGTTACAACTCAAGGCTTGCAGTTCTTCAGAGGCTGCTGCGTGGGAGGGAAGCCATAGATGACACTGTGAGTCATGCTGCGAACATGTTCTCTTGTTGTTCTCAAGAAGTGATCTTTGCCCAGCAGGAAGGAAGCTGAAGCCCACGAATGCCATCAAGTAGGTATATGAAGAAGTGCAGGAAAGACACTAAAACAAGGAGGAGTCTGGTGGCACCTTAAAGACTAACAGATTTATTTGGGCATAAGCTTTCATGGGTAAAAAACCCACTTCTTCAGATGCACGGAGTGAAAATTACAGATGCAGGAATTATTATACTGAGACATGAAGAGAAGGGAGTTACCTCACAAGTGGAGAACCAGTGCTGACAGGGCCAATTCGATCAGGGTGGATGTAGTCCACTCCAATAATTGGTGAGATGTCAATTCCAGGAGAGGCAAAGTTGCTTTTGTAGTGAGCTATCCACTCCCAGTCCCTATTCAAGCCCAAATTAATGGTGTTAAATTTGCAAATGGATTTTAGTTCTGCAGTTTCTCTTTGAAGTCTATTTCTGAAGTTTTTTTGTTCAAGGATGGCTACTTTTAAATCTGTTATAGAATGTCCAGGAAGATTGAAGTGTTCTCCCACTGGCTTTTGTATGTTACCATTCCTGATGTCCGATTTGTGTGGCAGCAAAGGCTGGGGTCCTGATTTTTAAACTTCCCTACGTATTGGAACTGAATCGGAGGTTATGCCTGACTCTTTCCAGGCGTTAGACTGGGGCTAGTTTGGAGTAAATATAATCTGGAGTAATACAAGGGTGATGTGTAAAGTGGAATGAGTAAGTTTCCTTTACACTTGGTTAGATTCCTTTAGATCTTCTTATACCCAACTGCTGTTGTGTAGGGAAGTCAGACTATTTCTTCCGTGTCCCGCTCCATCACCTGCATCCAGCGGGGAACAAGGGAATAGGGCACAGGCTGGTGATTTCAGCAGAACTCTCCCCTCACTGTACCGTGCTGTCATTACCTCTAAACCCCATCAGGAGGGAGGAAGGAGGCTGAGTTTGTGCCTGGCATCGGAGGGTAGGTGATGTGGCCTTGGGCTAGAATTCCTTCTCCTGCTCTGCTGGGATCTAAACCTGTAGCTACTGAGCCCCAACCCCTGCTATGTGGACTGGACTTTGCCCCATGGTGAATTTAGCAACCCGTTTGCTAAGTTCTTGCCACTTGTCTGCTCCGGCAGCTCTGCCGCCCCCCCCCCCCCCCCCCCCCCCCCCCCGCAAACCTGGGAAGGCTTATTAAAGAGAGAGAAAGTAATGAGGAAATTGGTCAGCCTGAACAATTCGAGGTGTCATCTTGCCCTTCAGCTGGGACAAAAGGGAAAATGTTAAGCTGAAAACTGATCACAAGGAAGAGCGGTCCTTAAATATTGGTTACAGCCAATCTTGACCTCTCAACCTTTGGCTCGTTTAACGTACCACGCCTCCACTGATCTCCCTTACACTGGTGTAAACCCAGAGTAACACCAGTGATATCAAAGGAGTAGCTTCAGATTTACACCGTTGTAACCAGGAGCAGAATTCTGGTCCAAAAAGCAGATTGCTCAAATTAAGCCCAGGTCAGCAGGGACTGAAAGTTACCATCATCGGATGCGGCAGCCAGCTCTGGTCAGTTGTCAGGCTCAGCTGGGAAGGGAGCAGGTGATGATTATAAAGACCAGCAAGTGGCTCAGGTGAGGGGGGAACTGCAGGAAGGGACAGTCTCCTGCAGTAATCCCTGTTATAGTCAGCCTCAGCAGGGACCGTGATAGACACAGAGGGAGCTCAAAGAAACACAAAAAGAACAAGAGTACTTGTGGCACCTTAGCGACTAACAAACTTTATTGTTCTGGCAGCAAAACGGAAACTAACACCAAAGTGAGGGGTTGCACTGGGGAGAGGGGAGTGCTCCACCATTCCAGGGACAGAACATCACAGTCCCTGCCATAGGCGTCCGCTTCCTCCTCGCCCCCAGCGGTGCGCAACCCCCCCTCAGCCCCAAGCCCCACCCTCACTCCACCCCTTCCCCCAAGTCCCCACCCCTGCTCCACCCCAGGCCCCGTCCCGCCTCTTCCAGCTCCGTCCTGTCCCCTCCCCCGAGTGCACCCCGTCCCCGCTCCTCCCCCACACCCCTCCAGTGGATGGTGAACCCACGTCCCGTTTTGGCCAGGACAGTCCCTTTTTTAAGCCCAGTCCTGGCCGTTCTGATCTTTTTTTTTTTTTTTTGGCAAAACTGAGCATTTGTCCCATTGCTCTTGCTAACTTGATCAGCTGGCAAGAGCAAACAGGACAAATACCCACTTTTGTCAAACAAGTGGGGTGTGGAGGAACATTCAGAGGGGCAAGCGGCAATGCCAACCCCGCACGGGAGGGGTGGGGAAAGAAGCAGGGCTCAGGCATGTGGGGGCAGGCAGGGCTTGAACAACCAGTGACAGCCTTGCACAGGGGCAGGCAGGGCTTGGGTGAGCAGTGACACCAGCCTCACACTGGGGGTAGGCAGGACTTGGACGAGTGGCTCAGGCCAGCCCCGGGGGGTGTCCCATTTTCCCTTTGGGAAATATAGTTACCCTGCCCCAGCACCTCCTGCAAGCCGCGGAACAGCCGACCATGACGGGTGGGAGGTGCTGGGAGAGCGGGGGAGGAATTGATCAGCGGGGTTGCCAGCAGGCGGGGGAGGGGAGCTGGCTGCAGGTGATTGCAAAGCACCTGCTAATTTGTTTTCGTGGGTGCGCCAGCCCTGGAGCACCCATGGAGTTGGTGCCTATGGTCCCCGCAGAAGGAAGACTCCAGGTGGGGAGCCCTGGGCATCACGGTTGAGTACGAAGCCCTAGCTGGAGGTTTTGTTTGCCTTTTGTGAGTTTGTGGCCATTTGGACAATGAATGGACTCCAGAACCAAATGCTAAAGACTAATTTGGTGTGGCTGTAAATGCCCCAGGCTGGTGAGCGCATGTGAAATGACTCAGTCCAGTCCCTAATGGATGGGCAAGCACATCTCAAAAATCAAAAACACAACAGAGCAAGGGCTCCAGAGAGCCAGTTTTGCTGGCAGTATCAGCAGAGAGGCCAAGGTCTGACGGAGTGTAAAGATCACACTGTGTTCTTCTCTGCAGGGCATTTAATTCTCCAAGGCTGTCATTCACCACAGACAATTCATTCACAACATTTACAGAAAGGACAACACCTACCGATCTCCATGTACTTAACTCAATTTGTGTTTCATTAGGTGGGGGGTGGGAGGGGAGGTGGAAAACAAAAACCCTTAGCTCATTTGAACACAAAAGGCCAATCAGTGGTTAATGTGAGCTTGGGAATGTTGCATGCAGCTGTCTGTCATTTTGTTCTTTGTGTAACACAAGAAATCAACCTGATTATGTGACCAGAGAAAATACTTCAGTTCTTTTAAACCTGCTGGACCTGTGTGTTCCTCATGTTACTGCAAGTTCTCATTTTCCCTAGGATGGGGCCTGCTCCAAAGCTCATTTAAAGTCAGTGGAAATATGCCCTTTGAATGGACTTTGGGTCAGGCCTTTAAGCAGCATGTGAGAAGCCTGCTGTTATCAGCTGATGTTTCCTACAAAGTCCTCGGAGTGCAGGTTGGATTTATTTGTTTCCTCCTTCTATCCCCTCTAGACCTGTGCTTGCTTTTGTTTGACCTGGCAGGCCATCAGATTGATGGATGTGATTTCACAAATAAATAATGAGGATGAGAAGAGCATAAAGGTTCGTTAACAGCGTTCTTCCCTGAGCTATAACGTTACACAGTCAGGCATTGGAGCAAAATGTAATGTTACTATTGTGTGAACAAGGGATACTTGGCATCAAACAAAAAATGCTGAAGGAATTCTAAACCTCATGTAAGGTCTTTGGCCCAGATCCTCAAAGTTGGTTAGATGCCTAATTCCCATTGATTTCAGGATCTTGGCCTGTTAGATATCAGAAAGGCGGTATTAACCTTGATACCTGAAAGGTTCTTAAGTTTGATGCATTGACCCTCTCTCAGGTAGGGGCATGTTAGCAGTTGTAAGATTTACATTTGCTTTATAAATTCCTCTTTTCATCAACTAAAAGAAGATATTGCTTCTTCTAAACAACATGTGATAATGTTTATTAGCAATGTTAATGCAAGGTTCAGGGAGAGGAATCAAGCACTCAGATGTTAGGAACTGAAAAGTTAGGGCTGAAAATTCAACCTTAACTCTGCAAGGAGTCCGGTAGCACCTTAAAGACTAACAGATTTATTTGAGCATAAGCTTATGTGGGTAAAAACCCCACTTCTTCAGATGCATGGAGTGAAAATTACAGATGCAAACATAAATATACTGACATATGAAAAAAAAGGAGTTACCTCACAAGTGGAGAACCAGTGTTGACAGGGCCAATTCGAGCAGGGTGGATGTAGTCCACTCCCAATAATAGATGAGGAGGTGTGAATCCCAGGAGAGAGAAAGCTGCTTTTGTAATGAGCCAGCCAATACCAGTCCCTATTCAAACCTAAATTAATGGTGTTAAATTTGCAAATGAATTTTGTTTTTGTGGATACAGACTAACACGGCTACCTCCTGATACTTGTCAACCTTAACTCTGCCTCCTTTATGCTTCAACAGCAGCATGGAGGTGCAGGAATGGGGTGGGAGTCTGGAGGGGGGTAGGAGAGAAAGTGGCTTTCAGGAATATTTGCATGCTTTGTACTTGCAGGCTGTCCAGAGGCAGACTTGGTCCTCCATGTAAATTAGAACATCTACAGGTCTGCTCTAACTTATGCTTTGTCAGCAATTGTCCCAATGGTTAATCTATCAGAAGAGGATTGTCTCTACCTCTTATACACCACTTTTCTTCTTAAGCCCCCTTTCCTGCAGATGGGTAGGCAGGTGAGTAGTCTCACTGAGTTCAATGGAACTACTCGTGCAACAAGTTATTCCTCTACTGAGAGTTTGCTAGAGCAAGATTTGGGACTGTAAACACTTTGGAGGAAGGGCCCAGGTCTCCCCAGATATTTGTACGCTGCCTAGTACAGTGGAGGCCCCAATCCCAACTGGACACCTTTGGGAGCTATGAAAATATAAAAGTTAAATCTGAATAACTCAGCAGAATGTAAACACGACTAAAATCACTCACTTTTGAAGATAGTACAGAGACTTGACATTACAGAGCACCTCTTTTATATCCTGCTCAGAAAGCAATCACCTTTCCATTGATCAGCGTGCAGCATCCTGCCAGAATTAGGTGAAACACAGGCTTTACATTGCATCCTCAATTTACAATTAACACCTGCTGGTTCCACACTGCTTCCTTTCATTGCATGACACTTCGCTGGCAACATTTTTCGGGTTACATCTCCTCAAGGGACAAACCCATCAACCACACTACAGTTAAGGGATTCTCCACCCCTGGCAATTTTTAAATCCAGACTGGATGTTTTTCTAAAAGCTCTGCTCTAGGAGTTACTTTGGGGAAGCTCTCTGGCCTGTGTTACACAGGGGGTCAGGCTAAATGATCACAGTGGTCCCTCTTGGCCTTCAAACCAGTGAGGCTTGGGTCTTTTTCTCTTATTAGTATGTATGGGCCTGAAATGATAAACTTAAATCCAGGCATGTGATAAGGGAGATAAGTTACCCTAATTAAATGTTAACGTCAAAATTACATAGAGCGTTATATCACCCTACTAGAGGATTGTTGATGAATAATTAGGTGAGAAGATGATGTTGACTCATTTTACAACCTCTTCAGAGAGTTTTCAGAGTAGCAGCCGTGTTAGTCTGTATTCGCACGAAAGCTCATGCTCAAATAAATTGGTTAGTCTCTAAGGTGCTACAAGCCCTCCTTTTCTTGGTTCAGAGAGAGAGAGTGCTGAGTTTGGCAGTCTTGCCTTATGAGAAGTATCTGTTAGGGCTTAGACTGAGAACACCAAATCTATTTAATTTATGGGCAAAGATTTGAATTTAGATCTCCACCAATGAAAGCCTGGTGCATGAATCCACTACCCCATCTGGACTGCTATTGAAAACAAAATTTATTGAAATATGGAGTACACGTTAGAAGGTGCTGGAATAAACAGTTCAGCTAGCCAGAAATATTTTGGCATCCCTTACATCATTTAGATTGTTTCCCAGATGTAAGACTTGCAGCACGAGAAGAAGGAAAGAGAGTGAGACAGAAATACTTGTTAACATCCAAAAAGTCAAGGAATCCACGTATGTCTCTGTCACGCTGTCTGGAGTGTCTCATGACAAAGAGTGCTAACCTCCAGGCAGACTGTCAAAAGCAGACCAGACACCCCAAACTGGTGGTGTAGATTTCACCAACGCAGTAAAAAATGCAAAGCAGACGTTTCACCTTATTGCGCAGGATACAGACATTACGAGTGAGATTAATGCATGCAGCAATTTACAAGCATTTCATGGAGACTAAACACATTCTTGCTGGTGTAACACCTACCTTGAACAATATTAACATAGAAGTCTGGTTTCCACCTATGAAATTATCCCTGCTCAGCTGTCTCCCATGGACTTGGGGGAGGGATAGCTCAGTGGTTTGAGCATTGGCCTGCTAAACCCAGGGTTATGAGCTCAATCCTTGAGGGAGCCGTTTAGGGATCTGGGGCAAAAATTGGGGATTGCTCCTGCTTTTGAGCAGGGGGTTGGACTAGATGATCTCCCGAGGTCCCTTCCAACCCTGATATTCTATGATTCTTGGCAAAAGCTGGCACCTGGTTGACCAGCGTCACAACCTCCCACGCTATTTGCCGATTGCTTAGCAGTGATATATGCCATGTGAGCACTTCAGCATTCACTTCATTGTTGCTTGTTTTGCCTTCTTTATGATTATTTAGGTATGGAAGCTCAGCTGCCTAAATATAGCTTAAGTTATTAAGAACCCAACCTTCAAGATCCTATTGGCCCAGACACAAGCCCACCTTGGACTGAGTGTATTAGAAATACAGAATAAGCTGTGTACCCCTCACATGTACATGCAATGTGCATCTGTGACTCAATGGTGATATGCTTGATTGTACCGTGTTGGGAAAGCTACCATTTACCTTCCTCTGCAGCGTGGGGCATGGGTCACTTGCAGCTTCAAACTAGTATAAATGGTTGATTTTCTGTAACTTGAAGTCTTTCGACCATGATTTGAGGAGTTCGGTAATGCAGACAGGGGGTCTATTATAGGAGTGGATGGGTGAGGTTCTGTGACCTGCAACATGCAGGAGGTCAGACTAGATGATCATGATGGTTCCTTCTGGCCTGAAAGTCTGATTCCATTATCACATTTCTTTTGACACTTGTCCATGCATGCCTTCTTGAGAAATAAAAACAAATACCATAAAGAAAACAATCCTCATGGTATAAAGGGGGTGATTTCCAAAGGCATCGAATTCCCATTGAAAGACAATGGGATTTGGGCACTTGACTTTTATTTGCGCACCTGAAAATCTTCCCCAAAAGATATCAAGAGAAAAATGAGCCAATTACTATTCTGATCTCTTCCATTTGGGGCATACAGAGCCTTTTTTATCATCACGTTTTACCTTGTGGAATCATTTACACCAGTGCAAATGGGTGTAAAATCTGACCATTGTGGTTTGGTAGCATTTTACACTAGAGCTGGTTGAAAATTTTCTGCTGAAGTGTTTTTCCATGGAAAATGTAGTTTCTACAAAATTGAAATTTGCTACAGGAAAGTGTCTGTGTTGTCAATTTTTTTTGTTTGGAACATTCAGTTTTGCTTACCTGAACTGAAACATTTTGGCTTCTGCAGCACCTCATGGGAGTTTGGGTGCCGCATATCCCAGTTATCCTGTATGGGCTGGGCTCCCTGGTAGGGTTTCATCTCCCACGATGCACCATGGTGTTCCCTGTGGTTGAACTGACATGGTGCATTATGGGAAGCAGTTGACCATGATTCGTAACGGGAGATGTAATCCAGCTGGGAACCCATACAGGAGAATGGAAGCATGGGGTACTCAAACTACATCTTTCAGATGGCCACGAGGACACAGATTAATGTCAAACCAAGCCAAAATAAAATATTTCCATTTGGAAATGTTGAACCATTTCATTTTGATTGGGAATGTTAAAAGGAAATGTTTTAAATAGATTTTTTTTTAGCTTTTCATTCCATGAGAAATTTCAATTCTTTTTCCAATTCAGGACCAAAACAAATCTTGAAATATTGGAATTTTCCACAAGATGGGAACCATTTACAAATGAGTTACAAAAGTGCCCCATGTGCTCACAGACTGTCTTCCTGGTGCCTCCTACAACCTCTTCCCACCTGCAACCTGTGCTCCTCCCTCAAGTTCCATGCAGGCTGCTACACAAAAAAAGATATATCCAAGGTGAAAGTGTGATCCTGAACCAATCCATTTTCCCATTGCAGCTACACAATGACCACAAGTCATTACCAAATGATCGCTATTTAGTGACTTCAGTGAAGAGTCAGTGCATATCCCACAAACCACCACCCTTGACACTAATTGGCAATCTCAGCAGAGTCCAAGGACTAAATGAACCACGGCATCTATCTTTTCCCTCCTAAAGGTGAAGTTTTTAAAGCAGGTTTGAAGCACCTTAATTCTGTGTGTATTTGTACTGTCGTTACCTTTCCTATACTGGTCTGGGTTCAATCCTTCTCAACTCACTGACTTATGCATAAATAACACGAGCAAGATTTGGCCATTTGTAGTTAGATGACTACAGACCCCAGGACCATTAATCAGGCAACTTTATGAACATTAAATTAATTGAAAATCTTCACCCAGGATAACATTATTGCTACCTGCAACGGACGGGTATGAGAGTTGGAGAAATGTGTAGCTGGGGCTGTTCCCACCATTCGCAGTCACTCTGAGAAGTTAGAATCCAGAAGTGGATCCAAATCCAAACTTTCCCAAAGTTTGAGGGAGTTCAGGTCCAGTGTTCCAGTTCAGGCCCATCTCCAAACCTTTCATCCATCCTACCTCATCAGGTGATCAGGATTGATGCTACAAGGTATCAGTACAGTATATAACTAACTCCCACAAAGGGCTTATCATCTCAGGTATAGAATCATAGAATTGTAGGACTGGAAGGGACCTCAAGAAAACATCTACTCTAGTCCCCTGCACTCATGGCAGGACTAAGTATTATCTAGACCATCCCTAATTTATTCCAGTGCTTAACTACCGTGACAGTCACTTACCAATTCCCTCTTTAAAGAGTATATCTTATCACTCCGAATCCTTGACTTCCAGGAACACCTGAACACAGAGGCTATACAGTGCTTGGTAATAAATGTAATTGAAAACATTGTTGAATCTGGCAAACTTTATTCCTATTTACCAAATTTTATAATGTGACAATGACTGTTATATGTGTGACTTCTGACTCTACCATTTGAACTTCATATCCAGGTGTAGATGTTATATGACCCGGTAGTAGTAAAAGCACATGTCTCCTTAAATACATCAAGCTGACACCCATCTTCAGTCACCTGGACAGATTCACTGGCTCTAGATCAAGGAGCTTTAACCTGAAGAAGAAATAGAAATGAGTCTCTCCTTGACACTATAGAGGGTATATTGTTTTCCTGCTCACATATCGCAACAAAAGCAGCTGAACTGACTTTACCCACTCATTCAATCAATCAATAAAAATAATAACAAGTCTTTCACCTGTAGACTAAAACCCAACATGGAAAATTTCAACCCAAAGAGACTAACAAATTTATTTGAGCATAAGCTTTCATGAGCTACAGCTCACTTCATCGGATGCATCGGATGCATGTAGCTCACGAAAGCTTATGCTCAAATAAATTGGTTAGTCTCTAAGGTGCCACAAGTCCTCCTTTTCTTTTTGCGAATACAGACTAACACGGTTGCTACTCTGAAACCCAAAGAGAATATACTTGATGGAAGTAAAGAACCTGAAGAGAGCGGGACTAGAATGGAAACTGGAACTCAACTTTGTCTACACTAATTGCCATTAAAAATGTTGTAATTTCTCCTCAGTTTCCATATCTGGAAACTGAGGTACCACAATATTGCCCCGATGCAGCACTTGCATGGGAATACAGCTGCAGTGTCTCAGATATCACAGTGGGTAAATGTTGGCTCTCTGGTGTCAACTAATATATAATGGAAAACACATTATTTTTAACTGGCTAGAGTAAGAGGCTGGGTTTCAAGAATCCCTGTCTCTGCCACTGATTCACTATGTGATCTCGGGGAAGTCACAATTGCTCGGTGGCTTAGTGATCCACTTAATAAAATGGTTATAATAACGCTTTCTTGGTCCAGCAGAGGTGTTGTGTTGTGTGTCTTCATTAATGGACAACGTTTTATTAGGAACATAGGATGTAGGACTGAAAGGGATCTACTGGGTCAAGCCCAGTCCCCTGTTATGACAAGCAACCTCAACATATAATCCCATTCATAAACATATCAAGATCCATTAGAAACTAGCTGGGTTGTCTGTGTCCTCCCCCTCCCCCCCTTCAAACTCCTCATGGGAGGCTGCTCCAGAACCTCAATCCTCTGATGGTTAGAAAACTTCTAATTTTTAACATAGTTATTCATGGCTAGATTATATTCATGTGTTCGTGTGCCAACGTTGTCCTTTAGCTTAAATAGCACGTCTCCCTCCCTAGTGTTTACCCCACAAATGTGATTATAGAGGGCAATTGTATCCCCTCTCATCCTGCATTTTGCTAGGCTGAACAAGCCAAGCTCTTTTGGTCTCCTCTCCTAGGACAGGCTATCCATTCCCCTGAGCATCCTAACAACCCTTCTTTGCACCTGTTTCCATTGGAATTCATCTTTCTTGAACATGGGTGAGCAGAATTGTTCATGGTATTCCAGATGAGGTCATACCAGTGCTTTGTACAGTGGCGTTAATACTTCCCTATCTCTACTGGAAATACCTTCCCTGATACATCCTAGGATCTCATTTCCCTTGTTCACAGCCGCATCACATTGGAGGATCCAAGTAATCCAGTGATTGGCTAATGGTGGTAATATTATACAATGGCAGCACTGAGCACAATCAGTGCCCGTAAGTGATGTCAGAATGAGCATACCCATTTCTTATGGTTGGCCTGGTCTCAATCCCACTACTTCAGAGTTCTGGCAATAGCTTTAGCAACAGTATACCATAGTTCTTTTCAATATGGAATTCATATATTTCAGTAATCATGAATTACTTTAAAAGGTAGGTGTAATATGCTGGGGCATATCCCCTCTGGATTCCTGATCAGTGTAGTATATTTGGCTTGTGTCTGTTATGGCCTGAGTTCTGTGTACTGCACCTTTAAAGGGAGAGAAGTCTCTCTCCCTGCTACAGACAGCGGCCATGTTGTGTTCATATGCAACCAGGTGCAGAGGAGATGCGCACACACAGTGTCTCCATGGGGCACTCAAAATCAGTGGCCAATTTTGGCTCCAATCTCTCTGTAGCTCAGTTCTCCCTGTGAAGAATGGGGATGAGAATACCCCTCACTTCACAGGGGTGTTGTGAAAATAAATCCATTCATGTTTGTGAAACACTCAGATACTATGGTGAAAACACCATAGAGATGACCAGGAGGAAAGTCATAATTCTATCTTCTGAGCAGAGATGGAATGGTGTGCATTAAACAAGGCCTAGGGCCACACACTGAGTGGGCAGCGTAAAAAGAAATATTGAATCACTACCTAGTCACTGAATGAGGCAGGGGTCCTAAAGAAGAAATTAGTATGTGCTCATGTCATTAAAGACTGTATCACAATGCATACCCACAAGGGGGCTGAATTAAGGTTGCACAGGAATCCTTTCCTACCTTTAAACTACTTAACTTTGCAATCTTAATATACTTTTAACACAGTTTTTCTGGATGTAACCTAATAAAAGGACGGTGACACAAGTTGGAGTTATGTGTTACAAGGGACATACGATGCAGACCTGGGTCATGTAACATATGATTTTGGGGATGTTCACTGGCCTGTGTTATAAAGGAGGTCCAGCTAGATAAGTGGTTTTCAAATTGTGGGTCACAACCCAGTACTGGGTGGCAGAATGTAAAGCACTGGGTCGCAGCGGCTCTGGTCAGCATCGCCGATCGGGCCATTAAAAGTCCCGGTGGCGGCACGGCCCCACTAAAGCAGGCTAGTCCCTACCTGTTCTGACACCGTGCTGCACCCCAGAAGCAGCCATCAGCAGGTCTGGCTCCTAGGCGGGGGTGCCACGGGTCTCTGCGCGCTGCCCCCGCCCCGAGCACCAGCTCCTAGTAGCCGGACCTGCTGCTGGCCACTTCCGGGGCGCAGCACAGTCCGCAGTGCCAAGAAACGCAGGAAGCCTGTCTTAGTAACCCTGCTGCGCCGCTGACTGGGAGCTGCCTGAGGTAAGCCTGCGCCCCAATCCCCTGCCCCAGCCCTGAAACCTGGAGCCCCTTCATGCACCCCAAACCCCTCATCCCCAGTCCCACCCAGAGCCTGCACCCCCAGCCCAGACCCTCTCCCACACCCCTGCCCCAGCCCAGAGTTCCCTCCCACACCCTGAACCCCTCATTCCCAGCCCCACCCCGCAGCCAAGACCCCTGCACCTCAACCCTTTTCCCCCTGTCCTGACCCCAAACCCCTCTGCCCCAGCTCCATTGGGTCGCAGGCATCAACAATTTTCTTCAACTGGGTAGCCAGAACAAAAGTTTGAAAACCACTGAGCTAGATGTTCCCTTCTGGTCTTGGAATCTATGGTCTTGTTTGCCAGAAGCTGGGAATGAGCGACAGGGTATGGATCACTTGCTGATTCCCTGTTCTGTTCATTCCCTCTGGGGCACCTGGCACTGGCCACTGTTGGAAGACAGGAGACTGGGCTAGATGGACCTTTGGTCTGACCCAGTATGGCCGTTCTATGTTCTTATAAATCAAGAGCAAATTGTGAACGGTGAATTATTTTTATTTAAATAAGTCTTTGGGTGCATTTTCTCTCCTCAGGAATCAGGATTGAGGCATCAAACTACCCCTTTGAGGCCATGGGGTCTCTATAATAACAATATGGACTGGTTTATATTTCTTTTATTTATATGGCTTCGGCCTGTTTTTAATCAGGAGATCCGACAAAAGAAGATACACCACACAGAACAGTGCTTTGACACTGTGAAGGGGCAGTTGCTTTGGGAAAACAGCTGGAGCGTAGTGTTTGTGGCTATTGTAGGCAGTCCAAGACCTAAAATGATCCCCTTCAGAAATGTTCAGTAAGTACAAAAGTGTGTCCCAGAAACTGAATGCAGCTTGCAAACACTGCCCCATTACAAAGGCTCTTCCTCTCAAGCAGCCCCTGAAAATCCCCAAAACATAACCCCATTTTAGGAGCTTTCACAACCTCACTCATTCCTAGCTTAATCTTGCCTCTGATTCCCTCACCCAGCCCCTTCAATAACGAGCTCCAAGGAGAAACCTTTGAGAAACAGCTTCTTTCTGACCCAACAATGAACCTTTACTAGCTAGAGGCAGAGCTCAGCAGCACACAGGTGGGCCGTGCCTTCTCATGGCTCCACCTCTCTCAGAGCTAACAGGATCACCTGTACCCAGCTCTTCTTTCAGCTCATTCCAACCCAGAACCAGCCACTCTGTCATGAGGGGTTGGTTTGTTTTTCAAACTCCTGGAAGATTCCAGGAGGCAACAGTTAAACCAGCACCAGCAGCGTGAGCTGCCAGCACCACTTCCCATTGCTCCCTCTTTCCTAGTTGAAAAGCACTAGGGTAGGTTGGTAGCTCTCTCAGAGTGGGTGGGTTCTGCACAGTTCTCCTCAGCTTAGGACCCAAAGTTGAGCTGCAGGCTTGTGAGCAGGGGAGCCCCAAGTAAAGCGATGATCCCTGAGGAAAAGCTGGTAGCACCTTAAGGAGAGAATGGAAGAAATGGGTTGTTCCCCTCACACACCCACCGCTAGTGATAGGTGAAGCAGCTTCCCTCCTGTGGACCTTCCTCTCACCCAACAACAGAGACAGGTTGACCTTCCGAGGTACATTGCAGGGGTGTTTATAGGTGGGAACACTCCCTCCCCACCTCATTTCCCACAAGTCTAAGGATCAGAGGAGGGAGGAAAAGGCAGCTTTGGTCCTTCTGCTGTATCCTGTCCTCTTAAAAGATGAAAGCTGAGTCAAAGAGATCTGAGAGCGAGGGAAATCTCCTCTCCATAGAAGAAGGTAAGAACTGAATTACTCATATGTTTTGCTGGCTTCTCAATTAACTGCAGCTACTCAAAGAGCAGGGAGTTGTTAAAGACACCACAGTGAAAGCTTCTGGTTCATGTGCAAATGGGTGGTCAGAAAAAGAAAAACTAATAGGTGGTAGATGGAGGGGGATAGAGACTAAAACTGAAAATAGTGTGATGCTAGTTTATAAACTGGTGGTTTATCTCCACTTGGAATGTTGTGGTCTGTTCAGGTTGCCTTCCTTCGCCCCCCTCAGATTCAGAGACAGATGACCAAAAGACTAGAGTTAGTTAGTGAGGGACTTCAGTATAAAGAGCGTCTCTAAGGTGCCACAAGTACTCCTTTTTCTTTTTGAAAAGAGGCTGTTTAGTTAGAAAGGCAACATGGTAGATGTGTACACAATAATGACAACAGGAGTCACTCAGTGAAATTCAAAGGCAGCACATCTTAAACTGATCAGAGGAAATAGCTTTTGCCTAACGGACCTGTGGACCTTGGGGCCAGGTGGCATCAGTTAGGACAACAGTTTAGTAGATTACATAGTGGAATGCTTTAAGAGCAAAGAGTGAACCACAAATTACATTAGAGAGGATACTTTTTAAAAAAAACAAAGGCATGTAGAACCTTCATTTTTGAGGGCAGAAGCTGACTACTAATTGATGGGTGCTGGGAAGAAACTTCCCCTATGGGCAAGTTATTCCATAATTATCTACCACAGACTTGCTTGCACCACCCTCTGATTCATCTGGTCCTGTCTGCTGTCAGATACAGGGTAAAGGATTGGATGGATTACTGGTCTGATCTGTTATGGCAAATTGGTATGTTGTAAAATGAGCCCCCATCACAGAAAAGGAGGTGCAGCTGGTCTGAAGTAGGAGCATGAAAAGTAACTGGGTGTGATGGGGTAGACTTAACTTAATTCCAAGCTGGGGCTTTAGCTACTTAGGGCCTCATTTCCTGCCTTGCTGAGTGGGGAAATGGGGCAAAAGCATCAGAGGCTACCAGCTTATTGCTGAGGGGAACTGGGCCAGGAGTCTTTCCTGCCACCCACATACACGCAGGTAATGTTGGCCTAATTTCCTTAGAAAGGGCTCAAGGCCCGAGTAATAGAGGCTTATCATGGAGGGAACTGGGTCACAAGATACTGGTTCTATTGTGGTGACTTGTAAATCTTGAAGTGCATCTTTCATACACTTATTCCTGCCACCCTCCCCACCCCCGCCATAGCCCTTCCCTGGGATCTCTTGTCTCCAAGGTGGCTGGAAGCAGACTGTGAGATTCCCCTTCAGTCCCTGCTTCCAGCTGCTGGGGGATGCTAGCGGGATTGTGGGCAACTGGGCTGCCTCTCTTCCTGCATTTTTGTTGCTCCCAACCAGCAAGGAGCCACAGTGAGTGAGGAGGTGTGGGTTGCTCTCTGTGTCACTGCACTGTTGACAAGGGAAGTGAAGAAGCTTTTTGGGGGTCGGGGTGGTCATACAAAACGAGGGGTAGGCAGGGAGAAGGTGGAGGAGGGCCTGGAGGACAAAGTCACACCATGGGGAAGTTGAATATGGAACAGGGGTTGTAGCAGACTGCATGGAACTTGGAGGGAGGAGCATAGGTTGCTTGCAGGAGAGAAGAGTTCGGCGAGAGCACCAGGAAGCCAGTCTGCATGCACGTGGCTGGAATGCTAGCTGCAGCACCTCTGTAAATAGTTCCTTAATACAAAGTTAGTGTTACAAACATAGAATTATAGAACAGTAGGGCTGGACGGGACCTTGAGAGGTCATCAAGTCCAGCCCCTTATGCTGAACCAGGACCAAGTAAACCTAAATCATCCTTGACAGTGTTCTTAAAAACCTCCAGTGATGGGGTTCCACAACCTCCCTTGGAAGCCTCTTTCAGAACTTAACTACCCTTATTTTTAGAAAGTTTTTCTTAATGTCTAACCTAAATCTCCCTGTGCTAATGAAGCCCATTACATTTTGTCCTACCTTCGGTGGAGATTGCGAACAACTGATCTTCATTCCTTTTTATAACAGCCCTTAATGTACCTGAAGACCGTTCTCAGGTGCCCCGCTCAGTTGTCTCTTCTCAAGACTAAACATACTCATTTTTTAAAAACCTTTTCTCAGAGGTTGGCTTTTCTAAACCTTTTATTATGTTTGTTGTTCTCCTCAGGACCCTGTCCAATTTATCTACATCTTTGTTATAGCCTGGTGCCCAGAATTGGACACAGTTCTCCAGCTGAGGCCTCACAAGTGCCAAGTACAGCAGGACAATTACCCCCCCCCCCCCTTGTGTCTTACACACAACAATCCTGTAAATACACCCAGAAGGATACTGGCATTTTTTGCAACCGCATCACCTTGTTGACTCATATTTAATTTATGATCCACTATTACCCCCAGATCCTTTTCAGTGGTACTGCCACTTAGTATTCCACTTGTACCAGGATGACTATGCCACTTTCCACTGTGTCGAAATAGAAGTGAGATGCACTATCATAGTCTAATCCTGGGCTTCTCTTACGCAGACTGACACTGGTACCAAATTTAGTTCCACTGTTTGGGCTAGAAAGCTTTTCTGCCACTACAAGATGACCAAGTTTATTTTCACTTAACCTTAAAGCCCTTACTTGAACCCAGGTCTTCAGGAGTGACGGACTTGAACTATGCTGATTTGCCCATCATCAGGAGGCTTTTGAATGAATTGCCTGGTATTGTTAGGGGTTATACGGGTGCTATCCTTTGTTCCAAGTCAGCAGGGTGTATCCCAAAGAAATGTTTAGGGTGTATGCAAGAAAACATATAACCATTAAAATAGTTTATACCATGTGACTGTTCTCTTGCTAGGATAACATGTTCAAATGAAATGGTTAAGCTAAGAGAAACATAAGATGCCCAGGCTGCCCTCTTCCAAGCATGATTTTATCCAAAAAAAAAAAAAAAAAATCTATACCCTGGTGTAACAGGCACTTGAGTTTCATCCTTTTAAGCTTTATAATAATTTTTTAAAGGAAAAAGTAAGTTCACCCAGAACTTGAGCAAGAGACCCCAGATATCCCCTGCACATCTCAAATGAGACTAGAGGCAGTTTGAATGTGGCAAATGTCCGTCTGGTTAAAATATTTATCCTAGCATAGTGATACAGAACTACAAATCAAAAAATAATTTGAAAGCTTCCTTTGAAAGTGACGCTTAATTCTACAAGTCACAAAAATCTAATTTAAATAACTGAGGCTACGTCTACACTACAGCTTACGTTGCTCAGGGTGTGAATAAATCACCCCCGTGAGCAACATAAATTACAACAACATAAGCGCTGGGGTGGACAGCACTATACTGGCAGGAGAGCTTCTCCCGCTGACATAGCTACTGCTGCTCGCGGGGGCTAGAGTGGTTAAGCTGGCATTGGTGCAGCTGTAAACGAGACATGTAGACACGGCCTGAGCCCTGGTGATCCATCCAAAGAAGCTGTTGTGCAACGTGTCTTCTTGCTATTTGCATATGTGTAACTTGTCAATGGGAGCGACAGATATACGCTGAAACTAGACCCCTTAAGGCTGCAAATCAGCAGTCCGTAGTGTCTATAATTAACTTTTAAATTAATACAAAATGGAATTGAGAAATGCATTGATCTTCTCTAGTAACTAACAAGGAACCACTCGACACTATGTTAATTTATTTTTGCGAGTCGGAGCTAAAAGTGGAAAAACTGAACTAAACAAATTGGATAAGTTAAAAATTCCTAAGTTTGTTTTTATTCCTGGTACCAATACCGTGATTTACAGGGCAATATACCTGCTGTAATGAAAAGAAGAAAAAGACAAAGCTACACCAGGTACAAGACCTCAGGAAAGTACTCTAATCGAAACTACATTGCATGAATCAAGAAGTGCACTTTTTGCAAACTGTGGCTATGACAGTCCTCATCAAGAAGGGTTTCCTGTTTAAGCTGCAGTAACTTTTCTGATGGTGGATTGTTGTTCCTTCTGTGCCAGATTTTACAGTCCTTCTAATGCATCTGGGAGAACTGTCTCAAAGTAATCCGCAACTTTCCTGACAACTCCTCACTCTCTGTCTCCTGCTAAGAACTGTAGCCTGATAGATACAGCATAAGAAAACGGTTACTCTCAGTAAATAGTTGTGTATTCTTCATCGTCCATGTACATATAATATACCCACCCTTTTTCTGGTTCAGCTTTTAGAATCTTTGACTTGCGACCGCTTCCACCTCCAGATCCCTGGAATGTTCCCATGTCATTACCCAGCATGTGGTATGTGAAACAGGCTAAAAGGGAGATGATACCTTACTGTATGTACTGCGCAAAGTAATTATACATCTTCCTTAATGCCATAAGAATCTACAACATCCGTCTGTCTAAGGAACTCATGCAGTCCATAGTATCTGAGCACTTCAAAATCTTTAATGTACGTATCCTCACAACACCTCTCAAGTAGGGCAGTGCTGTTACCCCTGATTCACAGATGGGGAACTGACACAGAAACTCAGTGACTTGCTCAAATCACACAGGATATCTGTGGGGGTGCAGGGACTCAAATCAAAGTTGCTCATGTCCTAACCATTAGACTGTCCTTTCTTGCTATACCAGCCAAACATTGGTATGTATGTTCTCTCTGAAGGCTGGTTGGCCACCTGATTTCACAGAATAGTGCAGAGGCTTTTACTGAGGTCCCATCCTGTTCAGCTACAACTCTTCTGCAACTCTCTGGACACAAACTGTATCCCCCCCACTTGCTTTTCATAGTCTCGTGAAGTCAGTTGGAGCAAAGTTGATTCATACCAGCTGAGATCAGTGGCTTTAATTTAAAATTTACAAGAAAAATGCTCTACGGTGCAGAACTAGACATTATAAAGATCCTTTTAGATGTGGATCTTGCTTGGAAATGTGGCCAGGTCTCTTAAGAGTAAATTACTCTTCTGAATCTTGCTGATGCTATGGTGTTTCCTAGATGTGAGTCCTTGCCACCCCTACAACTCCTCTCTGATCTTTTGGCTTCCCACAAAGGCATTCTAAGTAGGTCCTTTTTTAACTGCTTGACTTTTGCCAATTACACTCTCTCTCTGCCTTGTGTTATACACATCACTCAGACTTTGGCTTTAGTTAAATAAATTGATTGCGCTTGTCAGTCATACAGATCTGTTATTACATTTCTCTTGTGTTTGTGTAGAGAGGAGGATGAATGCAAATTACCATAAGATTAGGATGACCACAATACTTCCATATGGCAGAGGCATGGATGTCTTCCCAAATAAGTGGTAGTTAAGACTTTATCACATCCAACACAGTCGCTCCTGTTACAAAACATATCTTGACTCCAGTATATTCATTTCTGTTCTTCTAGGATCTGATCCAAAGCCTATTGAAGCCAATGGAAAGACTCCAACACAGAGCTGTGGGCTTTGGATTCATTTCTAGGCTTCCTCCTTTTTGAAATACACTTTTACTATAAAGCCAATGTCCTTGGTATGTGTAGTCTGCAGTATGCTTAGTGTCACACCCATAAATGCTGCATATTTTTATGAGAGCTGGTTGGGAATTTTCTATCCAAACAACTTTTCAACAAGAAAATCAATTTCCACAAAATAAAAATTATCCTCTAGAAAATTAGATTGTTGCCAAAAATTGTAGATTTTTCTATTGGGAGAAAATCAAAACATCTTGTTTCAGGTGAGCTGGATCTGAGTTGAAATAATTTGGTTGATTGAACTGATGTGAAACATTTTGTTTTTCATCAGTTCAACATTAAACTGTGTTTCCCCTAACGTGGCATATTGCCTCATGGGAGATGTACTTTGGGTCTGATGCTCCCTTTTTCCCCATAGTTCTTCTGCTGATGTTGTGGTTTAAAGTTGTTTCCTAGATTTTTTTTTTAATTGATTCTTTCCTTTGCTGCATCAAATATCCACTCAGAAGTATGTGATTGTCACTTGATACGCAATACTGTCAAATGGAGAAAGTAAAATAGGAAAAAGCTATTTTTCTGTAATCTTTCAGTTATTGTAATCTTGTAACAAAAAAGGTGGTTTCTTTATTTAAGTTGATCATTTAAGTTTCAAATATGGTGTTTTTTACAAAACTTATCATGAAAAGAAAGTTGACTTCTTGTTTAAAATTTTCTAGCGTGTAGAAAAGGGAAAATGGGGAGGGATTTAAATATCCCACAACAGTGCTGGAAACCTGGATGTGACAAATGTGGTACTTATTTGTATTCTCTTATGGCACCCGGTGTGCTATAAAGGCACCTTGCATCCCCAAAACCAGCAACTGATGAAAATATAATTCCACTGTCAAACTGCTACCTCCTGGATTTAGTAGGTGCAATGTTCTGCTTGTGGCTTCTCCTTAGTATGAAAACCTGGCTGAAGAAGATGCTCTATGCCATTTTCCGAAGCTTGCTAAACCTCATTCAATCCTGTTAATTTATTAGAACCAGAAAGTGAAACTGACCACGCCAGTTGTGCTGTCCAAGCAGAGCACTGTATCAGAAGTCAGCACAGAAAAGTAAACTCTATAGTTTAAAAAACAAAAACGAGGAGTCCTTGTGGACTCCTTGTTAGTCTGCATCATCAAAAACAATATGGCTACCACTCTGAAATCTATATTTTAAACATTCTACCAGTTCTACAATGTTAAGTCATTTTTAAAAACTCCTTACCTGTTTTATCTTGATAATGGACAGAGTCTTATGCCACAAAAAGTACACGCAAATGATTGTGTTTCTAGACTGTTCAAGAGCAAGGAGTTTATGAATTAGGCTGACATTTTGCTACCTAATCCACCTCACTTACTGACTACAGTAGATAATGTAGTACCTAAGGTATTGAAAAGTACTTACTGTTTGGAAAGCTCCTGGAGTATCTAGTTTCAGTGTAATAGGTTAAGGATGGATTATCACTTGTTAAAGGGAGGCAAAACTCTCATATTTAACCATCTTTGGTAATGTCAATATACTTACAGGAGGTGGGATTGCGAGGGCACTATGTAGTTCTCTGTTAGAATGGCTAGCTTTGGGTGTCTGAGACGTGCATTCTGTGCTCCAGGAGAGGCAGAACAGGTCAGACTCATGCCCAAGACCCGTGGTTTACGAGGTGGTACTGACAGCCCAGTTCTCGGTAGGAGTGGACACAATTGCACTTTAGAGCCTTCAGTCAGCTCTCTCACAGAGGTTCCAGAGGAGAGTATTGGCCAATTGCTGTCCTGCACTGAGAGTTATTTTATGTGGGATCCACAAGGATCTTTTCTCCCCACTGTTGTTCCATTAGCCTCCTAGGGACAATTAAGGCTTGATCCTGCCAGGTGCCAGGCACTCTGTTCTTCTCCAGCAAAGCATGTGGGCTCTTAAATATAAGAGCTGCCATGCTGGGTCAGACCAATGGTCTTCCAACCCCAACATCCTGTCCTCTGATAGTGGCCAATGCCAGATACTTCAGCGGGAGGGAACAGAACAAGGCAATTATCGAGTGATCCGTCCCCTGTCGCCCAGTCCCAGCTTCTAGCAGTCAGAGGCTTAGGGACATCCAGAGCATGGGGTTGCGTCCCTGTCCATCTTGGCTAATAGGTCAATCAATGGCTATCCTCCATGAACTTATCTAATTCTTCTTTGAACCCAGTTATACTTTTGGCCTTCAAAACATCCCCTGGCAACAAGATCCACAGCTTGACTGTGCGTTGTGTGAAGAAACGCTTCCTGATGCTTGTCTTAAACCAGCTGCCTATTAATTTCATTGGATGACCCCTGGTTCTTGTGTTATGCAAAGGGATAAATAACAGTTCCTTATTCACTTTCTCCCCACCATGCTCGATTAACTTCCAACATATGACTAGCCCCATTGACGTCAATGGGGCTATTCTTGTGCATGAAGTTAAGCTGCACTTAAAGTGCTTTGCTGGGCAGGAACAGAATGCCTGGCACCTGGCAGGACTGAGCCCTTAGTGAGGCAGTGTGAGCCAAAGGGTGTCCCATTTGCTGATGGCATCCAGCTTTATAGCTCTGTCATTGGATTTGCACAGTGCATTGGAAGGCATTTCTCAGTGACTGGGCTTGACTAAGGAATGGATGAGAGCGAGCTGGCTGAAGCTCACTCCTGGATGATTGACGTGGTAATGATGGGTTATGGGGCAGGTAAGTGGAGGAGTTAGCTAGGGCTGAGTTGGCTCTGGGTATCTCATCCACTTTGTAGGAGTAGAGCTAACATTTGTGAGCAAGGTCTAACATGGGGCTCTGCTTGCATCCCCAGCTGATTCTCGATGAGCAAATAGTAGCATGTCTAAGATTGCTGTTCCGTTTTCTTCATCTGCATCATGTCAGGTGGTCGTGGCCTTTCCTTTTGGATGCGGAGCATGGTACCATGCTGCCTTTAGTCACCTCTCTATTGGACAACTGCATTGCGCTCATGTGGGGTTACATACTAAATCCATTTGGAAACCAACACTAGTGTAGAATATGGCAACCTGCTTGGTAAGAGCCTTTTGCCATAGGTACATTAGGCTCTTGTACCTGGACCTGCATGGCTGTTAATGGGGCACTGGGTTTACACTGCTATTTTTCACTCTCAGCAAGCCCTAAATGACCTGGACTTGCTTACCTGAAAGACCATATTTCTTCCTGTGTCCTCCTCCTGCAGTTAAGATCGTGGGGGCATTTCAGCTGGATCTTCTTCTAAAAAGAGCAAGGGACTGCTGGAGGAGCATTCTAAGTGGCCTCTTTGGAATGCTCCATCTCTGTTAGCCTAAAATAGCCCAGATCTACTGACCTTCTGGGCACACTGCAAAGGCCTTCTGTTTGAGTGGGCATCTGTGGCGCTCTGAAGCTGTTGAGCGTAGCTGATTTCTGAGTGGTAGGAAGATGTTTTGGGGGTGGAGTGTTAAACCATATTCTCTTGACTAGTGAGATGTGTGGGGGAGAGTAGCTGTTGCAGTTCTATCGCATAATTCTTGTGGCATTGTGTTAGACATATGTCAGAGCTTTAGATTGGCGCCTCTTGGTGTGAGGCTTCTTTTAGGGTATGTCAAGCCTGCAATCAGAGGTGTGTAGACATACCCAAGATATCTGTGCTGTAGCTAGCTCAAATAATAGCCGTGAAGCCAGGGCAACATAGGCTAGCTGTTTTGAGTACGTACCCAGGGTCCTGGGTGGGCTTACACAGCTCATGCTGCCAGTTTCACTGCCATTGTTAGATCAAAGCTAGCTTAGATACATCTACGTGTGCTGCAGTCATGCCTACCTGCAGTGTAGACAGACCCTCAGAAAGAAAGTTACATATGGTACTTGCAACATCTTCCAGCAAGAGCTAATGGAGCTTGAATAATTTTTCTCTGTCTTCAGATTTCTGGGCAGCTTTTGAAATACAGGGCATTTGGAACTAATGAGAATACATTCCCAGAACAAACAAATATTGCATCACTGTTCCCATAAAGAGATGTTATTAAGACCAATGCTTCCAGATGTCACACATTGGTTTTATCTCTGTTTAACTATAGGAACACTTATTTAACAATTTGCAATTAGAAATTAATAAAGTGAAACACAAAACTGCACTGGATTACACCAAATGAGTGTATTTAATGAGACAAATGCTGACATGGATACGTTATGACTTTTGGCACTGTTGGAGCAATGGTTAGATTAATAACATAATTGACATGGTGACTGTAACACAAATAGGAAATGTGCATGTGTGTCCATCCATCTCCAGCCTTCCCCATCTGTTCCCAGAGTACCTCCTAACCAGCCTCATATCCCTATTTCTACAGAGCATTTTCATAGTGTCTGGTTGTGACACAGAGGCCCTTTGGGGGTTCAGCTACTCTGTGTCAGCAACTCTTGCCAGGCCTGACATGCCACATCTAATGCACTGTTGTCATTGATATATAACCAAAAGGTGGCATATAATATATCACTACAAAACCAATAGCTCACTGATCGTTGATCTTCTTGTGGGATGTATGTACAAAGCTATGGATCTATGCTAGTGTAACCTTTGGGTGGGCTAGAGTTTACTTCACTGCCCTTCTCCAGTGCCTAAAAAAAACCCAACTCCCAGAGAAAAGTAGCTGGAAAGCCAGAATTAAATAACTTTATAAAATCTTACGATAAAGAAACAATCTAATTTTTACAGCATGACATGGCTATTTTATAATCCACAGACATTATATCTTCACAGTTATGTCAACATAAATAAAGAAAACAAATGAAAATCTGAACAGTTCAGTCCCCACAAAAACAGTGAGAAGGAACTGAGAATTGCCAAAAACTCGGGTTGAGTTCACCTGAGTCTTCATTAGAGTCTTTGATCACCAAATCTATACAGTCTGCTGAGTCTAAAACAACATCTTCCCTCCACTGGCTTGTAGGGATCTTCAGCTGGATCCAGGCAGACTCTTCCTCTGCCAGAATATCTGCCTGCCAGCCAGCCAGCGAACTGATTAACCCACCACTCCATTCTGCGTACCGATTTAAAGAAAACCCTGTTACAAGAAAATACTAAACCGAGACTAGCAAACTAGAAATGACTTGTTCCCCATTACTACATTTAAAGAAGAATCGGTGTCTCAGACTAGCTGAGACAATGTAACTAGAACAGTTTGGGTAAAATCAAAACCACATTCAAAGCATACAATTAAATCAGAATTCCCGAAGCTTCGGGATGTGGAGTGCTAAATCTGCCTAGCAACAGTGACTCAGACACCACTCACTCCTACCTCTCTCCACTGGCAGGTTTCTTAAAGAGAGATCTCTCTATTAGGCACATGGGTTACACTAGCACTGTGGTCTTAAAATGTGTTTGGCAAACAAGGCATGATCCCAGTCATCCCTAGACAAAGGAATGTGTATTTGCTTGTCCTCAGGCAAAGCTAGGGTTGCCAGGCATCCGTTTTTTTTTTACCAGAATGCCCAGTCAAAAAGTGACCCTGGCGGCTCCGGTCAGTGCTGCCGACCGGGCCGTTAAAACTCCGGTCATCGGTGCAGTGGGGTCCGGGGCTAAGACAGGCTCCCTACCTGCCCTGGCTCCTTGCGGCCCCAGGGGAGGCTCCACACATTGCCCGCGCCCAAATGCCGGCTCCGCAGCTCCCATTGGCGAGGCGTGAGGGCAGCTCATGGAGCCTCCGTGGCCGCTCCTGCACCAGGGGGCCACAGGGACCTGGTGGCTGCTTCCTGGGAGCCTCAGTAAGTGCCGCTGGGACCCCACACCACCTCCCGCACCCCAACCACCTGCCCCAGCCCGGAGTCCCCTCCCGCAGCCAAACTCCCTCCTGGAGCCTGCATCCCCTCCTGCACCCCTGATTCAGCCCTGAGCCCCCTCCTGCACCCCAAACCCCTCATCCCCAGCCCCACCCCAGAGCCTGCGCACCTCAACTGGAGCCCTCACCCCCTCCTCTGCCCCATCCCAGAGTCCTCTCCCAGAGCCCACACCCCCACCCAGAGACCTGACCCCCTCCCACACCCCAAACCCCTTCCCTAGCCCAGTGAAAGTGAGTGAGGGTGGGGGAGAGCAAGTGACGGAGGGAGGGAGGGTGGAGTGAGCAAGAGGTGGAGCCTCGAATAAGGGGTGGGGCAGAGATGTTTGGTTTTGTGTGATTAGAAAGTTGGCAACCCTAGGCAGAGCCTCTGAAGGCATATTTGCATAAAGGGTAAATAAAGTCATCAACCTAGTGAGTGTCGGTGGGGGGGGGGGAAACATCCTGCAGGGGTCTGAAGCTCAAATGATAAGTAATTTGAATCAATTTATTGTAGATAATATTACTCTATACCCTTTTATAATACAGTAAGGTCTTATGAAAGCTAATGACACACTGGTGATTATTACCATTGTGATATGTATGAATTAATGCTATATGAGGAATTTATGAATACTTCTGATATTATGCTTTAAAGTCTATGACCAAACAAAGGGAGAAACAGGTTATCTACCTGTCACCACTGAAACTAAACAAGGTATGGCCAAAAACGATGGAAGCCCTATTTACATATGAATCAGCAGGGGGATGGAACATCCACAGGAAAGGAAGAACAGCATGAGGCCATCCTGAGCTTGGGGACAAAACAGTGAGTTTGAAACAATATAAGGATAGAGAAGAAGCCATCTTAGCATCCATTATCGATTAGGGTTGCCAACTTTCTAATTACACAAAATGGAACACCCTTGCCTTGCCCCTTCCGTAATGCCCCGCCCCTTCTGAGGCCCCTCCTCCACTCACTCCAGACCCCCTCCCTCCATCACTTGCTCTCACTCACTTTCACTGCGCTGGGACAGAGGGTTGGGATGCAGGAGGGGGTGAGGACTCCAGCTGGGGATGCGGGCTCTGGGGTGGGGCAAAAAATAAGGGGTTCAGGGTGCAGAAGGGGGCTCCAGGCTGGGCAGGGGGTTGGGGTGCAGTAAGGGGTTTGGGCTCCAGGAGAGGGCTCAGGGCTGGGGCGGGGGGTTGGGGTGCAGGCTCTGAGAGGGTGGTTTGAGTGCAGCAGAGGGTTATGATCTGGGACAGGGGGTGCAAGATCTGGGAGGGAGTTTGGGTGGGAGAGGAGATTTAGACCTGGGGCAGGAGGTTGGGGTTTGGGCTCCACTTTGGGGCACTTACCTCAGGTGGCTCCCAGGTGGTGAGGCTAGGGTAGGCTCCCTGCCTTCCCTGGCTTTGTGCTGCCCCTGGAAGTGGCTGCCATGTCCGGCCCCTAGGTCCCTAAGTGGAGGAACCAGGAGGCTTTGCTTAGTGCGCACTGCCCATGCCCACAGGCGCCGCCCCCCGCAGCTCCCATTGGCAGCAGTCCTGGCCAATGGGAGCTGTAGAGCCGGTGTTCAAGGCGGGAGCAGCAGTCCTGGCCAATGGGAGCTGTAGAGCCGGTGTTCAAGGCGGGAGCAGCGCGCGGACTGCCCCTGTGCCTCGGGGCCACAGGGACATGCTGGCTGCTTCCAGGGAGCTCTGCAGCGCCAGGACAGGTAGGGAGTCTGCCTTAGCCCCACTGCACTGCCAACCAGTGGCAGTGGTCACTGCCCAGTCAGTGGTGCTGACCAGAACTGCCAGGGTCCCTTTTCAATTGGGCATTCCAGTCAAAAACCAGACTCCTCGCAACCCTAATCACTGTACAGATTCAAAGGGCCAGAGCTTTTACAAGCTGAGAAAGATGGGTGTTGAAGTCTCTAGGAACCAAATATAAATGGAAAAAAAATCTGCTTAGGCAAAGATCTTTACCGAAAGAGACCAGGGAAACCAGCACCTTATGCCTCTGTGGAAGGTCCTGACTGGCAGAAAGTCAGCCATGGCTGGAGAGAAAGAGATTGGTAAGAAATCTACCTTCAACCAAGGCTGTAGCTTGTTAAGTCTTAGATGCTAGAAAAAGTATTTTACTTGTAACCATTTCTGGCTTTTATCCCTTCTACTTGAACCTACTTAAAACCTCTCTTTTTCATTCAGTACCCTTGTTTTACTTTTAGTCTAAATCAACCCAGCACTGTGTTTGACATGAAGTGATTATTAAGTCCAGTTAAAGCAACAAGCTGCTGTCCTTTCCTTTCTTTAAAGGAGCAACCAACCTTATTACTCCTCTGAAAATGCCAGGAGAGGGTTGGACATCTCAGGGCAGAGGGCTTTGGGGAAATTCAGGACTGGAGCGTGTTGGGGGGTCACCTGACCAGTGAGAGACTGTGTAACAAGCAGGCTGCTGGAGAAAGAGTTGCTGAACCAGGCCTGCTCAATGCACGGTGCATGCTTGTATGGTGACTGGGAGCATTCAGGTAGGGAGCTACAGCCGTAGAGCACTTTAAGGCACTCAGGGTTACAGGACACAGTGGTGAGTCTCTAAGGTGTTACAAGTACTCCTTTTCTTTTTGTGAATACAGACTAACACAGCTGTTACTCTGAAATCTAAAGTCCAAAGGTGCAAGCAATTTGATGTTTGTTGGGGTGAACTTCCAGCAAGCATTATTCCAGTTTCCTTCCTTAGTGTTCCCCTTCCCAGCCCTGACACCACAGAGCCTTACCTGTGTCCCTGTTCCCATTCCCCCCCTTAGCAAAACATGATTCCAATGTCCCCCACCATTCCCTGTTCCCATTCTCCCCCCCCCTTCCTGATTGACTGCAGACTATATAGTAAAACTTGAGTTCTTCTTAGCTAACCTTAAACTATCATTTTCCTGAAATTTAACTAACCAATCCTAACATGTTGTAACATGATTATTTAACCAATTATATCCCGCCACCTTAATTAGTTTACACCCAGCAAAATTAATTATACAGCAGACAGAAACAATCACAGAACCAGACAGAGACCATGCAAATAAATAATAGCAAAGTGGGAACTATAATGACAAAATAATACAGAAGTGAGGATTTCACAACTACATCTATAAAGACATAAGGGTTTCCCAGCTGTGTCTATTGATAAGTGAGTTCTTACCGAACAGAAAACTATCAAACTAAACTTCCTTTTACATCCTCTAGGCTCTTCTCTTTCTCTGGAGGTGATAGATCAGCTCACCTTTCTAACAGCCCCAGATTGCCTTATTTCAATGTGACTAGTTAGGAATGTGAGGATGTGACCGGTCGCTTCCCAGCTTACGGCTGCCTCTGCTGCTTAGCCAGAGATCTTAGCCTAGGCACAGGGCCTCAGGCTGTCACAGTAAGAGAAGGCCCTTACACCGGCAGACAGTGATTTTGATTCTTTCTTTTATACCTCTATAACTAGCTAAGTGATAAGAATACACCTAAATTCTTAGAGTATAGACCTTTACAGGCAGGCCTGAATATCTATGTCCTAACATGTTGCTGCGTGGCTAACAAACTTTTCTTTCGTTTCTGGTTCCTCCTGTGTTCAGAGAAGCAGAACATTGTACGTCCCTTGTAAATAAACAAGATTGCATCAAAGAAAATACCAGACTCCATCAATTTGGACTCCCAACTGGAACATCCTCAGGGCCCTGAACTTTGACTAGCCACTCACATCAGAAAAGGGCAACGATGAAAGATTCATCCGTGTATTTATTTATAGTATCTTGTCAAATCTATTGTAACTAACTCTCCACCATCCCTTATAATGTTCTTACTAGTGCTGGGTGAAAATTGCAGATTTGGCAATACAGAAATGCTTTGTGAATTGTTTGCGTCTTGGATGGAGGGGAGGCTGTATAAAGAAAATCCAAAGACGTCAAAACATTTCATTTTGACGTTTTGAGACCAGTATTTTGGTTTGAAACAACTTTCTGTTTTTGAAATTTCCTTTCACTTAACATAAAAATAAAAACCTTTATGAATGGTCAAAACTGAAATGAAATCTCTCATTTTGGGTAGGAAAAAAATTTCATTTTAACTAAGTTGAGGTGAATTTTTGTGTGCTTTTTGGAACAGAAAACCAAAAAAAATGGTTATTTGTCCTATTCTAGTTCTTGTATTCCGGAGAGGTTTTTTAAAAAACCAATCCCTTAATCAAACTATTGTGTGTGTTTTTGTTTGGTGGGTTTTTTTGTTTGTTTGCTTTTAAAGAAGGGGGTGGGGGGGAGAAAAAGGCAATTGGTGCTGATATTTCCCTATTGTCCATCTCTAATCTAAGGGCACAAGTCTTTTCTTGCTTACACCTATGCAAACCAATTTCATTGAGTTATGCGTTTACAAAGCCAGCATAAATGGGCAGAGAATGAGGCTGCCCTCCTACTGCATTTGATGGCCATCTTAATCTAGCTGAATTCTAGAGTGCTGTGGAAAAGATATAGTTCCACTGATACTTCAAAGTGAAATACAATCCTACAGCTTTCAGTTGATGAAAATCCCTGTATCTAATCCTACTTTTGCACTCCATGTTTAGTAGGTTTTTTGAGGTTCTAATTTTTAGGGGCAGAGACTAGGAGGTAGTTCCATGGCCAGATTCTCAGCTGAGAATAAGTCAGTTCAGCTCTATTCAGTTCAATAAGGTAACTGAAAGCTACAGGATTTTGACTTCAGTGGACCTACACTGACTTATTCCAGCTGAGGATCTGACCCTTGGCCTTTTGTTGTCCTTGCATCTGTTTGAACTTTGGTGGATGCTTACCACTGTACATGTGTTTTACAGGGTTTGGATCAGCACACTATTTCTGCAGGTTCTGGTGTCATAAACTGAGATGTTTCAGAGTAGCAGCCGTGTTAGCCTGTCTCCGCAAAAAGAAAAGGAGGACTTGTGGCACCTGAGAGACTAACCAATGTATCTGAGCATAAGCTTTCGTGAGCTACAGCTCACTTTATTTTAGTTTTTGGATAGTACTAAACTCTTTGGGTATCTTTGTTACCTAAAATTGGCAAATGTTAAGACATTAGAGAACATGTTAAATCTTTCAACACCAGTATATTGTACGCTGAGCTGACTTTGAGTTAAGGTAAAATGTAACTTGTTGATCTTAGCAAGGCAAGGTTGTCTATTGCAGAGGTTCTCAAACTGTGGTCCATGGACCACCAGTGGTCCGCGAGCTCCGTTCAGGTGGTCTGTGGATAGTTCCCTCTGAGGTGTGTGCCTGGACGGCTGCACATGAGACAATGAAGGGCCACCCACCTAATGAGTGGAGCTGTGCAGGTGTGGCTCCACTGATTAGATGCCTGGACCCTAGAGAAAAGACACATGTAAGGTGAGGTGGTGGCCTTGGGGGAATAAGGGGTTGGTGGGAGGGGGCAGGGGGATGAGAAGAGGGGATAGGGCGAAAATGGGACGTGCAGGGCTCCAGTGGCCAGAGAAAGAGGTGATTTTCCCCAGCGCTAAGGCTGAGGCTGCCAGGGAGACACCAACCTCCCCTGCCTTCCCAGCCTCTGCTCTGTGGCTGCTGTGGTGGGGGAGAGACCTCCTCCCCCGCCCCCCCCCCCGCCTGCCACTTCCCCACCTCAGCTCTGTGGCTGCTGTGGCCAGGGAGATAACCCGCCCACTTCCCAGCCCCAGCTCGGGGGCTGCCGTGGTGGAGGAGAGAGGGAGAGACCTCCCCCCCTCTTCTCAGCCCCAGGTTGGGGGCTGCCACAGCAGGGGGAAGAGGGCACATCCATCACATTAGAAAGGTAAGACTACTGATATTAAAATACGAGTTGTGCGCTTTTATTTGTAGAACAAAAAATGTTTATTAAGTTGTGTTTTTATATAGAGCTTTTATCCAAAGCGCTTTACAATAGTTAGCTAACGGTACAAATAACATTTGGAAAGATCATTAAGTGGTCCGCCGAGACCCTCAGCAATTTTCAAGTGGTCTGCGGGGGAAAAAAAAAATTTGAGAACCACTGGCCTATTGGATAGGGCACTGGATTGGGAGTCAAGAGAGTTGGATTCTGTTACCAGCTGTACCATTGAGGGGGTCATGGGCAAGTCACTCTATAGGGCTTGTCTGAATGCAGAAGTTGCACCTGTTTCACTTAAAATTGCACTTGTTTAAAATAATTTGTGTGTGGATTCTCTTAGCTCAGTTAAGTTTGCGCCTATAAACGTATCAACTCAAACTAAACCAAAATAAGCCAGATTTAAATCAATAGGCATGTGCACACGTACAATTGCACCTATTTAACAAACACCTTTTAATTAAACAGTACACCTTCATTATGTAAAGCAGTTGTGATATGTCTTACTGAGGTAATGTACTATTACTGTGATATATTTAAAATCAATATAGTTTTAACCCATACACACATTGATTTTCTGATCAGTGAAAGCAAAACCCTCCCATGGTTAATCTCCTTGAGCCTGAGAACTAGATTCTTCTAGTTCTTTCCAGCTTTATGTTGTAGCATCCAGGTTCAAATTTCCAAATGTTCAAGAACAATTGTTGGTTACAGTGGTGTTGTAGCCATGTAGGTCCCAAGATAAGAAAGAGATAAGGTAGGTGATGTGATAGCTTTTATTGGACCAACTTCTGTTCATGAAAGAGACAAACTTTTGAGAGAGCTTTTCTCTTTTGCCAACAGAAGTTGGTCTAATAAGGTATATTGTCTATCTTGTCTCTCTCAAGTTCAAGTGGACACTTATTCTATACTGAATCCAGCTTTCTATTTTAAACTAATATCCAGTCTGAATTGTTCAGAGTTCCTGTTTCTTTTCTAGTCATGTAAACATTTTATGGAGTGAATATAAAGTCAATAAACATTTCCTGTTTAAAGTCTGATTTGTTGCCTAATGAAAGACATTTATACTCCGGATCTCATTGCATCCAGTGCATTTCTTGAGTTTTCAGTCAGTGTTATGCCTAGCAGGAAACCCAGAGAATTCATTAAAAGTAAAAAAAAACACAAAATTTTGAGACTAAATCAAATCAAGTCTCGTTTTTAATGATCATTTATAGACTATAATGTATTTAAATTACAATGAAATTTGATTTGAAGGTCCATTAATTTTTATTGTTGAAATACACGGGGGAAATGGATTGCAGCAAAACTAGTCTCCACCTTTTTGTGTTTACACTGCAGACTATTTCATAATTCACTTGCTGCTATTCAGTGTAACTAATATACTTTGAGTAATTGCTATGTAAACCGATAGCAGTGGCTAAATTGGAGATGGAGGGCTGAGAAGCATGTTCTTTCTCACTTAGTATTTGTGCGGACATGTCACTGGTATTGATTCCATACATAACCCATGTGAATCTTAATACTGTGGAACATGATACAGGTGCACAGGGTTTTCTTCTTTTGAGATAACTGAAAGACGCTAGCATGGGTCTGTTGCTATTTTTGTTAGTCAGATGATAAAAAATATGAAACTCAAAGGTCATTTGCCAAAGGGCACAGCAAATATAGAGTAAAATCCTGAGACATGTTCACGACTTGCAATACCTGTTGGAGTCAATGTCAAAGATGATCAGCATTCCAATATTTGTCCAATAAAGCCTATGGCCCCCATTCAGATGTGACTCTAGGAGGAGTCTAGATAGGCATAACTCCTGTCTTGGTCTCTCCTGATATGTACATTCCACCTATTTACCAAAGTGAGGGAGTCTGACTTGCATTGCTTCTAAGTTTGGCTCTGTCTAACTGCCTTTGCCTGTCTTTTTTGCTAGTTACTTTCATTTGAGCCATATTTGATACAGATCTCAATTCATCTGCTCTTGACAAAACTAAGAGTGATCGTTGAGGAGACTTTCAAACTTGTGCGTGAGCTTTGGACCACTGTTGTTCTTTCCAGTCTTAACTCAGCTGGGAGAATAGTTAGTTATTTTAGAAGTCTTCTCTATGGAGCAAAGCAAAAGTCTATAAACTGAACTTTTATTTAAGTCCTGCAGCTAACCATGCTATGCCATATAGTGATCAGAGGGACTGAGGAAAGAGAGACGGATGACTGCACCAGAGGCAAATGATAGCTCTCACTGGTACTGAAGTGGAACAGTACTTGGAGTAGACAAGGGCAGAATTTTTTTTGACCAAGGCTCTGTTTCAGTGAACAATGCAGATTCAGTAAGACACAGATATTTTGTGACTTCTTATCAGAATGGTTCATAATTAAAAAATTCCACAATAACCAACACTTTTTGACATTTTCAAAAGCAAGCACTTCAACTTTCCAATCTGAAATGTATTTTTTATTTTGAAATATCCATTAATTTTATTTTAAAAATTCAAAACCATTATAAAATGACCAATCAAAACAAAATGGTTAGTTCAACTGGACATTTTATTTGTTTGGGGTGTTTTTGACTTCTCAAAATTGCCAACAAACTAAAAAATCAGTTATTTGCCCAGCCGTACCTATGTATTTTTCTGTCCTGGGAGTCGGAAATACACAAGAATGTGTAATTCAAAGGTAATAGGCCAAACAATCCAGCAGAGGTTTCTCAATAATTGTTGGATTACTACTGAGAGAAAATTCTACTTCTGTCCTTCCCAGGAAAGAAAAAGGATAGAAACCTGTACCGGGTTCAGTACATTCTACATTCATGTAGGGTGGGAGGAAAAACAGCAACAATCCAGGTGGACATCTCCTTGCTTTCATATGTCAACAATCCTATAGAAGAAGTGTCTGCACTTCCCAAAAAGCTTACAGTCGAAGGGCATGTCTACACTACAGCTGCAGCTACCCTGCTATAGTGCTGTAGTAGTTTTTCCGTCGATGTAGTTATGCCACCTCTCTGAGCAGTGGTAACTAGGTTGATGGAAGAATTCGTCCATCAACCTAGCTGTGTCTGCACCAGGAGTTAGGTCAACCTAACCATGGTACTCCAGCCATGAACACTTTCAAAACCCTCAGCAAGATAACTGAGTCATTCTAATCTTTAAGTATAGACCAGGCCTAAGTATATAAGACAAGAATCAACAGACAGGGAAAGCACAAGGAAATGGATGAGGCAGGATGACCTTTCTCACTCCCAGCACTGCAGATTCCATTTGTGCTTTTGAAAATCAATTTGGTCTTTGTCTCTCAGTAATAATTCAGTAATAGGAACTTGATTGAAATCTTTGCACGAAGCAGTAGAAAATCCATCTAACTGTTCGGTAGCTATGTTTGGTTTACAGGAATGACAGTGTAAAATTCAACTCTTGTTAGTAGGCTCTGTGTGGATAGAAACTTTGGCATGGCTGAGGGTGGGCATGGAACTCCCTGAAGAGGAGAAGCGGAGCGGTTAGAATGGCTAGCTCGGATTTTCTGCAGCATTATTTGGGCAGTGATAGGTGGGAGGGAGAAAGTGAGGGGAAATAAGTTAGAAAAATAGGCGATTGAAAAAGTGAGTGAAAGAATTATAATGTGAGGAAGGGATTTAAGTGGGGAGAGAAGTAACAAGAGGCACTGAAAACAACCTGGGAAACGAGATGCCGTGATCTGAAACGGGAAAAGAAACAGTGGAAAGAAGCGGAATAAAATCAAGGGAGAGAGTAAGTTGAATTTGTTTTTTTTAAAGTAAAATATTGCCAATACAGAATTACTTAGAGATAAAATTACCAGGGAAGAAGGGGCATGTGTCTGGGTGTGAGGGGAATGGGAGTGCAGGTATACTTCACTCTTGCTAGTGGATTTAGTCTTTGGGCTAGTTGGGGGGTTTTTTTAGCTCTCATTTTGTATCTGTAATATGAAATAGGTGTGTGTGTGTGTGCCTTTCTCCTTCAAAAGGCAATGTTAGTAGAGGGCGCTGGTACTGTATAATGTATATAGCATCATAGGGGTGTATGGCAGTAGATTGTTTCCTCTGCATGGACTAGCTTGCTAAATCCTTTGTGCAGGCAATGATGGTTTACAACTTCCCCACTGAAGCGTAAGCCCCAAGAATGTCACAATGTAGATCTCCTGAGAACAGCAATCACACACTTAACTAATCTCTAAGTTTTCAAATGTCTAGGAGGGAAGTGGGGTTCAAAAATGCATGTAATATTCAAATGTCGCTTTATAATCTTTAATTAATGTATTGGCTGCAAGGTGAATGGCCGTTTGCTGGAGGCTGGGGATCACTGAATGGAAAGAATAGTCTCTGATGAAAAGTGATCATTAATAGCTCTGTTCTTCTCTCAGATGTGGTGCTTTCACAGAATTTGATTGCTCCTAGTGGTCTATTATTACTTTATCATAGTGCCTTTGTTAAAACAGGTTCGCTTATCTTTTGATAAACGTTTCCTTTCAGAGTTCTTAAAAATTCTATTTCCACCCTTTGGAGAAATAACTCTTGCCTAAGATCACGCTACTGTGTGTATGTAAGAAAGACTATATAATCCAAGTGACATGAATTATTCTTCTTCGCCGTTCCATATATAAATGAAATATTTAAACCTGTTTCTAGGCTGGGTTAAGTTTGCACAGCTACAGTTTTGTAAAAGCCAGCCCAGGCAAAAGTTAAAATTCACATGTTCAGTGTGGTCCAGTTTAAGCTATTCTATAGTAATTTCTATTACTTAATAATACCATATGCAAAACCCGAGACTGATATTTTTCTGAATGCTTGCAAGCATTTTTTTAAATAACTTTTCACTGAAGTTGAGGTTTCCACATAAAGCCCCAGCTCCTGGAGTCATGTTAAGAAAACAGCACATATTGCAAGATGTGCAGGGTTCTCACCCATGGGTCTTGGGAAGAGAAGCTGAGAACTCCTCCCCTGGTTCACAAACTCTTCGCCCCCTGAGACGCTGGCAGTTGGCCATAAGCCCCAGCCCAGGGTTCCATTCCAACTGTCACTACCATGGCTCCTTCCAGAACCTTCTCAGTTGGCTCTTTTCTGAGCGCCATCTGTGGAAGGAATTCCTCCCAGAAGCACATTATGCCCCAGACTTAATTTACTGCTGCTCCAGCCACTTTTGAGAAAGAACAGTTCCACTGTGTCCTTTAACGATCTGCCCTCCTTCATTCCAAATTAGGCTATTGATCAGTGGCCCTGAGCTTCTGCTCTCAGATTAGGCAGCGTTGTTCCTCTGGCTTTGTCCTGACATGTTGTTCCCTTGTTCTCCAGATGACTGGAGCAAGACCAGAGCCTTAAGAGCTCGTATTTCTGTTCTTGCTTGAGGTGTATGACTTGCCCTGCGGCGGGTGGAAGTGGCCATTCCTAGCTGGTCTCAGTGACTGTGCTTTTCAAAGATGTCTTGTCTCATCTAATCCAGGGCTGTCTTCCCAAAGACCTGGCAGTAACATTTTTAAGGATTCGATAGTCCTGGCCTAAGCATAGTTTCTGTACCAATCCAATAGAGGCGTGATTTTTTTTTTTTTTACCCGGAATTATTTAATTGGCACAGCCCTTGGTGCGGATGCAGTTATATTGGTATACAGGCATTCCTGTATATTATTCCTGTATAACATTATTTCCATAGATTGAGGGGAATAAACTATTCTGGGATAAAGCACCATTTTCGTGATTATAACTGCATCCACGCTACAGGAGTTGTGCTGCTTTGACTATATCCTATAGGGGGGCCGCAAGCAGATTTCAGGGGTCTGCCGAAATAAACCAGAGAGCAGCAACGGTGTTAGACTCATTGGGGCCTTGGGCTGAAGCTGAGGCCTGAGCCCCACCACCCTGGCCTGAAGCCGTAGCTCAAGCAACTTAGCTGTGTAGGCCCCGTGTAGCATGGGGCCCCCAGAATTGCCCTGCTTGCTGCCCCCTAATGCTAGCCCTGGCTTTTAATCTCCCGGATATGCAGAAAGGTGGGCTGTGGAGTTTTTACAGCCTGTGGTGGGGGCCTCAGAAAGAAAAAGGGTTGAGAACCCCTGCTCTAGGGAAATGTTTGATGTTCAAATAAATTGATTAGTCTCTAAGGTGCCACAAGTCCTCCTGTTCTTTTTGCGGATCCAGACTAACACGGCGGCTACTCTGAAACCTAACATACAAAGGGCAACCACACTCAGACTAGAAAAATAACTAGAAAATAAGCAATAATGACTGGTTTCTTCTGCATTCATTTACAAGATGTAAACACATTGTGACTTGCAAAGAGGTGCCAGCAAAAACAACTAGATAGAATTCTAATGAAATCTAATCCCCATCTCACCGGGTCTTCTCATCTGAAGACTTCTGTAGACATTGGTGGACTTGTCAAAGGTCTTGTCAAAGATGATAGGGAAAAGAAACATTAGACATATCATATAAATACCTTCTTTGAAAGAGACACATAATAGCCATCGTCATCCCCTCTGTCTATCAATCCATACAGACTGCCAGTGTTTCACAACAAGTCATTACATTTTATATTCCAAAGATTAATTTTCCCATTTCAATTCGAGGTCACCAAAATCAACTGATTAACAGGGTTGTTTAAATCCACTTAATCAAGATTATTATTATTACTACATGAGAGGGTGCTGGCAGCATGCTAAATATCACAACAAACCCTCTGGACCTGCATCTCAAAGAGCATGGATTATATGCATTTGATTCAAAATGTTGTTAAACCCATTACCATCTGAACGGAAGATCAATCCTCAAGTCAAAACTTGCCTAAGACAGTGAACTGCCAAGCTGATGCAGTGCAGATGATTAGACATCAGCCTGACAATATTACATCAGGTTTCAGAGTAGCCGCTGTGTTAGTCTGGATCCACAAAAAGAACAGGAGGACTTGTGGCACCTTAGAGACTAACAACTTTATTTGAGCATAAGCTTTCGTGAGCTAAAACCCACTTCATTGGATGCATGCTGTGGAAAATACAGTAGGAAGATATATACACAGAGAACATGAAACAATGGGTGTTACCATACACACTATAACGAGAGTGATCAGTTAAGGTGAGCTATTACTAGCAGGAGAGGGGGGGGAAAAAAACCTTTTGTAGTGATGATCAAGATGAGCCATTTCCAGCAGTTCACAAGAACATGTGAGGAACGGTGGGGTGGAGGGGGGGGGGGAATAAACGTGGGGAAATAGTTTGTTTGTGTAATGACACATCCACTCCCAGTCTTTGTTCAAGCCTAATTTAATGGTGTCCAGTTTGCAAATTAATTCCAATTCAGCAGTCTCTCCTTGGTGTGGGGTTTTGCACTCACCACAGTAACCTTCAGTTGGGCTGTTTGTGATATCTTTTGATTTAGGCATCTAAATCCGTAGCTTTTTAATGTCTCCAGGCATATCTTCTGAGATTTAGTCAACTCTTAAATCATAGTAGTTGTCAGTCTTCCATTTTATGTAAAACTTCCGTTCTAGTCTTTCTTTTGTCCTGCCATTTCACTACCAATGCTGTCAGTTATGTCTCCCTGCCTGATCACGAGTCATCCCTCTGAGATTTTTCACTCTGTCAAAGTGGTATCCTTGTAAGTAACCCCTTCTTCAGTGATACCATTCATACGTGTAATTCTGCTTCTCTGCTGTATCCTCATACACGACTCCCACTCACCTCCCCTAAGAGGCTCAGGTTTCTATTCTAATGTGGTGGTGGAATTAATGGTTTATATTATGGTAGTATGCAAGTGCCCCAGGTGAGACTGGGTCCTCTATGCTAAGCACTGTATATGCATGTGGTAAGAGATATTCAATATAAATTCTACAGAGTAGAGATTATACTCAGGACTGACAAAGGGTGAGAAGAGAAAAATCCAGTAAATTCTCTTGCTAACACTAGTTCAATTTCACAAGTAAGGCATGGTGTAGATGGGTCACTGTGTTTCAAGCAGTATGTCTGTTAGTCCTACTCAGAGCAAGGTTTGATGGTGTGGTGCTAAAAACAGTGGTAACAGTCCAGCCTAGGGATCCTGATATTCCGAACATGGGTGGAGCTCATCCTAGATTAGCAATGGGTGGAAATCTTTGGGAAAACTTTCCCTGTCTAGGATAGATCCAGTGTTGCTTTCAACATCGCAAGATAAGGCAACAAAATGGTGAAGGGGTTAGTTAATGCTGCTGCTATGTGGCAGGAGATCCTTTCTCTGCAAAGCTGAGTTAGCCTGGCAGCAATGCATTGGTTTGCACTGTGGATGGCTACCGCCTGGCAACTGGAAAAGACTTATATCTTTTTTTTTTTAATGAAAGATTAACACTTTGGAAAATGCAGCAGAAATTGAGGGAGTTCTACAAAGCCAAGATCCGCAATATATATTATAATTATGCGAGCAAAAAATTTTCCCTCATGATCATGGGATGGCACTTTGTCTTTGGAGGACTGTGCTTGGATGTGTCATCAATCCATTTATAATCTTCCTTGTGCAAACTGTTCCAGCAGTCCCTGGCTGGCTGGACAGGAGAAGGTACATTATGATACCAAAGATGGCTCTATTTATTTAAAAACCTTAGCTCCTCAGGGACCACAACTGACTCACGGTTTTCAGAGTTCAGCTGTGTTTGAGTCATCTGTGTATTTGGAGGGGTGGGAATGGGGGGCTGTGTGTCAATAATCTTTTTTTTATAACATATGATTCAGAAAGTGACAGAGTTTACATTTTTACAGAGTGAAATAATCACTTGTAATATCCTGTTTACTAGTGCAGTTACATGAATCCAATGAACCAGCCTCTCTTTCTGACACGATTGTACCTTTTTGGCACATCTCACCTGTGATATAGCTCCCCTGTACAGTTTCTGAATATCTTTCAGGTATCTATCTGTAACAGGTGCAACTAACCCCATGTCCCCTTCCTGGTGTCTCTGAGAGGTGCTGGGCCTCCTGCCCTTACCTGTCTCGGGATGGAACCTCACAAGTCTTCCACTCAGACAGGGACCCAAATACACTACTCCAGGTAACAACCACTTATCATCCTGCAGGTCCAGCTGGATTTCAGGCATCTGGAGAACCTGTGATCAGTGACGTAGGGACCAACTGCCTGCTGAAAACATACTAATTTATGTTAGCAATTGGAACAAAGCATTAGAGAAGAAGGATTTTAAAACAAAAAACAGCCTGAACATGTATTTGGTCTTCTCTACTCTTATGCATCCTTTCAAGCTCAGATAGAGAAGCTTTTCTTTTTAGTTACAGAAATAGAACTAAACTAACTCACATTCTCCTTTTGTTCAGCCCAGATCTTCCTGTGGGTCTCTCTGGTTATCTGTCTGACTCATCCTGTTCAAACTGGTTTGGGTGCTCCTGAGACTTTATTTAAGATTTTCTCCAGGACAATGTGGACTAGCCAGTTGTTTTTAATATTTAAGTTAAAGTTGAGACTCTTGCATAATAGAACTCCAGGAGTGGTGGCTTTAAGGAAAACCTCAAATATCACAAGAATCAGCAAAACTATGAAAATGAAAGCTACAGGTACGGTTTGCTGGGGTTTTTCCTTATGTATAATCCCCAGTTGTAGAATGTGTAGCCAAATATACTCCTATAACTTTCAAAAAAAGAAAAGGAGGACTTGTGGCACCTTAGAGACTAACAAATTTATTTGAGCATAAGCTTTTGTGAGCTACAGCTCACTTCATCGGATCTGTAGCTCACAAAAGCTTATGCTCAAATAAATTTGTTAGCCTCTAAGGTGCCACAAGTACTCCTGTTCTTTTTGCGAATACAGACTAACACGGCTGCTACTCTGAATCCTATAACTTTGCAACCCTATTGCCTTCAATTACATCTGTGTGGTTACATTACCCTCTATGGGATCACACAGAAATAACTAAGGGCAACATTTGGACCTGCAGTTGGAACGTCATTTAAAATTCTGTTGCTGATGCAGGGAAAGGAACAGCGAACCACTCAGTCTCATAGCCATGTGGCTCAGCAGTGCTAGAAGTAAGAGAGTGGCAAGTCTGTTGTTAAATTATTCAGCTATGATTATCCTAAATACACACTGGGAGGGAGAAGCTCTGAATCAGACAGTGCCATATCTACATGATTGCTTCTCTGAGGTCTTTAATGCCTTCCTTTAGTAATCTAGAAGAGGGACTAAACTGGTACACTAATGAAATGTGTAGATGGTAAGATGATTTGCATTTACTGGTTCCTGGCCAGACAAATAACACTACCTAATGAGATTAGAAATATGAGCTGAAAATAACAGCATTTGGGGGGAATGCAAAGTAATACATACAGGAAAAAGAATCCAGAAGACACATTTTCAATGCAAGGGAGAAACATGACCAGCCATAATCTTGAAAGCGCTGGGGAAATAAGACATTAGTTAGTAATATGATATAGCTGAAGAAAAGGCCAGTACAATTCTGGGCTCCATAAAGGCATCACAGAGAGAAAGGAATAATTATTTCTGGTCCATTGGCTCAATTTTCAAATACAGGCGTCTAAATATTTGATTGAAGACCCTAATATAGAATCAGAGACTTTTTAAGGTCAGAAGGGATCATTATGATCGTCTAGTCTGACCTCCTGCACAATGCAGGCCATAGAATCTCACCCACCCACCCCTGTAATTTATGTCTGAGCTACTGAAGTCCTCAAATTGTGGTTTAAAGACTTCAAGGTGCAGAGAATTAGGCATCCATGTTTGAAAATTAGAATTTATATGACTCTGATGCTATTGCACCTGTATAGTTGTCCAACTCTGCCTGCAATGGCACCTGTGTAATGCTACTGAGGATAGTGGGGTGGTAACAGTGTAGTTTTGACCGTCTGGGTTCAATTCTGCGCACTAAATCACCAAAAAGATTAGAGGAAGTTCAGAAAAGATAAGTGAAAAAGATCTGATTCATTATCAGGAAAGATTAAAGAACAAAACACGTGTTTTAGCTCAAAAACAAAGGTGGCAAGAAGGGAAAATGTGTTTAAACTTACAAATATTTGAATACTGAAAACTCCAGGAACGAGGAGGAATTATTTAGCCTAACGCGTAGGCGTAGAACGAGGTGCAATAGGAGGAAACCAAGAAAGGGGGAAATTCATTCTGGCAGTGGAATAGGATCCTATGAATTAAGACCTCCAAAAATAAACTTTTATGATTGATTGTTGGAAAACAGGCACCAAAATCCATGGGAGTTCCTTTGTATATTCTGGGGGAATATATTGTCAAAGCAATAGAGAATATCCCATAGGGACTATTTCAGCAGCTGTGGGAAGATGAGCTGGGTGGATTTTGTTCTGTAAGCCTTTCCCATCTCTAACTTGTATGATTTTTGTGATCTTTGATAGTGGCACTGGTGAGGCTACACCTGGGGTATTGCGTCCAGTTTTGGGCCCCCCACTACAGATGGGATGTGGACAAATTGGAGAGAGTCCAGCAGAGGACAACAAAAATGATGAGGGGGCTGGAGCACATGACTTACGAAGCTGGGGGAACTGGGGTTATTTAGTCTGCAGAAGAGAAGAGTGAGGGGGGATTTGATAGCAGCCTTCAATTACCTGAAGGGGGGTTCCAAAGAGGTTGAAGCTTGGCTGTTCTCAGTGGTGGCAGATGACAGAACAAGGAGTAATGGTCTCAAGTTGTAGTGGGGGAGGTTTAGGTTGGATATCAGGAAACACTATTTCACTAGGAGGGTGGTGAAGCACTGAAATGTGTTACCTACGGAGGTGATAGAATCTCCATCCTTAGAGGTTTTTAAAGCCCAGCTTGACAAAGCCCTGGCTGGGATGATCTAGTTGGTGTTGGCCCTGCTTTGAGCAGGGGATTGGACTAGATGACCTCCTGAGGTCTCTTCCAACCCTAATATTCTATGGAAGAATCTGGTATTTCTGATTTATTTAATAAAAAGATAGCATTTTACTTGGATGTTGTCCCCGGTAAATTCCTGGCTCCAAAGAAGTCCTGCAGGCAATGGTGGTACTGGGTGGTAAGGGTCTGATTCTTCATCTATTTACCATTCCTCAGACCCCAGCAGGTCTCATTTTGATGCAAATGTATATAGAACATTATATATGTTACTCATGATTCTGAAGTTCTTGTCAAGCCTGATTCCCCACTCTGGCACTTGGAGTGCAGAAGGTGGAGGCCCGCAAGGATTCTGAAAATTAATACTGGCCATTCCAGCCTTGAATTAAAGTCCCAAGGTTACAGCTTCTCTCTGAACTTGGATGGGTAGATGCTGCTGCCATCACCCAAGTGCAAAAATCCCTTTGAGAACCCAGAAAGGCGCACTTGGGAATCCCTTCCTGTGGGGGTACCTTCAAGCCCTTTCCACCACCACCACCCCCTCTGGGGAAGAGCTGAGAAAGAAACCAAGGAAATCAGCTGTTGCCACCAGCTAATTAAACAACATATGTACAAACCTCTTATGACACAAAACTCCAGTCCTGTTCTTAGAAAAGAAAAAAAAAATACATCTGAAGCCTCAGGCTATTGCTAGATTTAAAAAGAGCAAATACAAAAAATAAATCAAGAATAGCTTTCTTGAGGTCCAGCTTAAAGTTACAAGCAAAACAAAAGCACCTCAGCTTAGCACAGAGGAGTCCACTGGCCATAAATTAAAGAAGAGATAAACCTAATCACGTCTTCCTAGACATTTCCTGATTTCCTTAGAGATCTGGGGTTTCAAACGAGTAGTTTCTAGGTATGATCTGATGATTTTTCATTCCTGGCCCAAGCTCTACAGCATAGTCCCAGCCCTATCCCTGCTCTTCAGGAAAACAACACAGACAGACAAAAGGGAAGTGCCCCCCACCCCAATTTTAAAAAGTTCTAGCCTTCCCATTGGCTCCTTTGGTCAGGTGCCCACTCCCTTCCTTTTACCTATGCATTATAAGAAGTGGAAAACAAGAAGTTTCAGCTTCTAGACAACAAAAGCTACCTCTTGGCATCAACTTTTTCAGCTTAATCACAATCAGGAGGAAAAAGTGACTTTACAGTAAGCATTTCTTTAGAACATAAAACAATTAGATTTCGTAAGCAATTGTGCTGCTGTTGTTGTTGTTGTTTTGTTGTTAAAGAATTTTATATGGATAGCCAAGCAATGAGACAAAAGAAGTTGGTTGTTTTCTAGAGTAACTTCCTGGATTTTGTTCAGGTCTGGATGACTTAAGCCTTCCTTTTTAAATCTTCACTGATTGACTGTATTTTATTTGGTGATGTTAGGACATTGGAATGATGATGATAAACAGATTTCCTTTCAACTATGCACATATCTAAAATCGTATGATTTTTAAATTGCTTTATGTATATTTCATTATGTGCTCACGTAACGTTTGAGCTGGTTGTGTAAGTTGGTTTAGGTTTGGCTACTTGGGAAAACCTAATAAATTTCAAGGCAAGAAGAAATTTGGAGTATAAGTCCATGTCTGTGTAAAACTTGAGCTGGAATAGTCACATGATGCTGATGTCAGTAGAGTTGGTCGGGATTTTGGGCAAAACACATTCCCGTTGAAAAAGGTCTCAACCAAAGCTTTGCGGGAAAAGCTTGACGTGTTTCAGCAAATTTCTTGCCTCAAAACCTTGAAGAAAAAGTTTCAAAATTGCCAAGATATGATGTTTTGACACTTTCAAAATGAAAAATTCCAGTTTCCTGCTTCAAAATGACTTTCTGAAATTTGAGCCAATTATAGTGAGTGGGAGGGGGAACAGGCAGCACCTGTGGAAAAATTGGGACGGGGGTCATAGGGGCAATAGGCGCCTTATAAGACACAGCCCTGAATATCGGGACTGTCCCTATAAAATCAGGACAGCTGGTCACCCGACTGGGTGTGGGTGTGGGTGTGAAATGCACAGGCAGAGTCAACTCAAAATGTATAGATTGACCTGAACCAAATTTTATCAGTTCATGAAAATGTTTTGATTGGTGATTGGTTTTTGGTTTTTTTACCCCTCATGATTTGGGATGTGAAATTTTTGAAATCTCACTGCTTGCCCATCCGTCTCTCGTGGCCAATTTTATTTGTTACATGAAAATGCAGTTATTTTTGTATCCTTAATGTTCATAGGCCTTAGAACTTCTGGTATGCATTCCCTCTTCTTAAGCATGATTTTGAGTGACCTATAGTAAAATAAGAATTGTGTTGTCTCTTATGCCTCACATCCCTGACCAGGCTGCTAGTGACCATTACCCACAGTGACCAAAAATCGGTGATCATGGTGCATAATTGTACAGAAACCACCTTCACATTCAAGTGCATGTTCACAACCCAACAGGGCAGTGTTGTCGACTAGCATCACTTTCATATCTCTGAATTGTAGGTCTACTGGTGGCTCTCATTTAAAATGTTGAGAATAAGAGTTTAGTCCTTGATAGTCATGTTCTTGACTTTTGTGTGAGGTAAGCCATGAAGGGGATCACTCCCTGCCAGCACCACCTAGTTGTCAGGCTGTGGCGGGACAGGTCGCCGTCCTCCCAACTGTTCCCCCTTCTCATTATAGCTATACCTTGTGCGGCTGTCCTTTTAAGTAATTCAGCCTTCTAGCCAGGTCACAAGTTCAGGGCCACTTGTTTTAGGGTACACATAATGAGTCCAATAATATGGAAGTCTTCAGAAGTCATCAAGGGCTTCCCCCACTTTGTCAGGGTCTTGGGGTCTGGACCCTTGTAACTTCAGGGTCTTCCCCCAACTAGATTCTGTGCCACGAGAGAACCTTGTATTGTCCCCTCTTTAGGCATTGGTAGGGGAGCCAGAGCTCACTCTCTCCCATCGGGTCCTGGATTGGAGCCCAGTGTAGGCATCTGAGCCATGCCTCTTGGGGTGCTATGTAGCTGACTCCCTGGATCACTTCCTACCAGTGCCCTCTCTTCCCCCAGGATAAAGGAAAGAACTGA